>NC_065574.1:30961113-31577351 GCF_937616625.2 Mercurialis annua | reverse complement strand
TGTTTTGTAACATTTGTAAACGTTTAGCTAAAATCGCTAAAAACGTGAGACGTTTGGATTTTCTCGTAACGTTTGTATACGTTTTCCTTAAATAGCTAAAAAGGGAAACGTTTGGATTTGTTTCGTAACGTTTGTAAACGTTTGGCTTAAATTGCTAAAAAGGTGAAACGCTTGGATTTGTTTCGTAACGTTCGTAAACGTGTGGCTTAAATTGCTAAAAAGGTGAAACGCTTGGTTTTGTTTCGTAATGTTTGTAAACGTTTGGCATAAATGGATAAAAATGTGAAACGTTTGGATTTATTTCGTAACGTTTTAAACGTTTGTTTTTGTATCGTAACGTTTGTAAACGTTTGGCTTAAATAGCTAAAAAGGTGAAACATTTGGATTTGTTTTGTAACGTTTGTAAACGTTTGTCTTAATTCGCTAAAAAGGTGAAACGTTTGGATTTGTTTCGTAACTTTTGTAAACGTTTGGCTTAAATCGCTCAAAAGGTGAAACGTTTGGTCTTAGATCGTAACGTTTGTAAACTTTTGGCTTAAATCGATAAAAAGGTGAAAAGTTTGGATTTGTTTTGTAACGTTTGTAAATGTTTGGCTTAAATTGCTAAAAAGGCGAAACGCTTGGATTTGTTTCGTAACGTTTGGCTGAATTTTCTAAAAAGGTGAAAAACGTGGATTTATTTCGTAATGTTTGTAAAAGTTTGGCTTAAATTGCTAAAAAGGTGAAAAATTTGGGGATATTAAACTCCCTAGGTCACTAGGGTTACCTCAAATTACAAAATGATCACTAAACTTCATTTTGTTACAAAATGGTCACTAAACTATACCTTTTGTTACAAAGGGGTGTCACTTATATAAAACGCACCATTTTCAAGCTAATATCGTTACAAAAAGAACACTAAACTTTTCGAGAATTACAAAAAAGTCATTGCATTATACTTTTTATTACAAAAAGGTCACTGAACTATGTCCCTTTTTGTAATTTTGGTTTGCCACGTAAGCAAAAACATTGCGTTTTATACGAGTGACACCCATTTGTAACAAAAGGTATAGTTCAGTGACTGTTTTGTAACAAAATGAAGTTTAGTGATTATTTTGTAATTCAAGGTAACCTTAGTGACCCAGAGAGTTTATTATCCAAAATTTGGATTTGTTTCGTAACCTTTTTAATGTTTGGTTATATTTTGGGAAACATTTGGATTTGTTTCATAACGTTTGTAAACTTTTTGCTTAAATTGCTAAGAAGGTGAAACGCTTGGAATTGTTTCGTAACGTTTGTAAATGTTTGGCTGAAATGGCAAAACAGGTGAAACGCTTGGATTTGTTTTGGAAATTCTGTAAACGTTTGGCTTAAATTACTAAAAAGGTGAAACACATGGGTTTGTTTTGGAACGTTTGTATATGTTTGGCTAATATTTCTAAAAAGGTTAAACGCTTGGATACTTTTCGTAACGTGTGACTTAAATTGCTAAAAACTTGAAACGCTTGGATTTATTTCGTAACATTTGTAAGCGTTTGGCTTAAATCGCACTAAAGGCGAGACGTTGGGATTTGTTTTATATCGTTTGTAAACGTTTGGCTTAAATCGCTAAAAAGGTGAAACGTTTGGTTTTGTTTCATAACGTTTGTAAACTTTTGGCTTAGATTGCTTTAAAGGCGAAATGTTTGGAATTGTTTCGTATCGTTTGTAAATTTTTGGCTTAAATCGCTACAACGGTGAAACGTTTGATTTGTTTCGTAATGTTTTTATACGTTTTGCTTTTATTGCTTAAAAGGAGAAACGCTTGGATTTGTTTCGTAACGTTTGTAAACGTTTGGCTTTAATTGCTAAAAAGGCGAAACGTTTGGATTTGTTTCGTAGCGTTTATAAACGTTTGGCTTAAATCGTTAAAAAGGTGCAACGTTTGGATTTGTTTCGTATCGTTTGTAAACGTTTGGCTTAAATCGCTAAAAAGGTGAAACGTTTAGTTTTTTTTCGTAACGTTTGTAAACTTTTGGCTTAGATTGCTTAAAAGGCGAAATGTTTGGAATTGTTTCGTATCGTTTGTTAACATATGACTTAAATCGCTAAAACGGTGAAACGTTTGAATTTTTTCGTAACCTTTGTAAACATTTGGATTAAATTGCTAAAAAGGTGAAACGTTTGGATTTGTTTTGTAATGTTTGTAAACGTTTGTCTTAAATCCCTAAAAATGTGAAACGTTTTGCTTTGTTTTGTAACGTTTGTAAACGTTGGGCTGACATCGCTAAAAAGGTAAAACGTTTGGTTTTGTTCCACAACGTTTGTAAACGTTTGGCTTAAAACGCTAAAAAGGTGAAACGCTTGCTTTGTTTTGTAACGTTTGTAAACGTTGGGCTGACATCGCTAAAAAGGTAAAACGTTTGGTTTTGTTCCACAACGTTTGTAAACGTTTGGCTTAAAACGCTAAAAAGGTGAAACGCTTGGTTTTGTCTCGTAACGTTTGTAGAGGTTTGGCTTAAATCGCTAAAAATGTGAAACGTTTGGTTTTGTTTCGTAATGTTTGTAAACGTTCAGCTTAAATCGCTACAAATGTGAAACGTTTGTTTTTGTTTCGTAGCGTTTATAAATGTTTGGCTTAAATCACTAAAATGGTGTAACGTTTGGATTTGTTTTGTAACATTTGTAAACGTTTGGCTTAAATTGCTAAAAAGGTGACACGTTTGGATTTATTTCGTAACTTTTGTAAACGTTTGGCTTAAATCGCTAAAAATGTGAAGCATTTGGTTTTGTTTCGAAACGTTTGTAAACGTTTGGCTTAAATCCCAAAAAAGGTGAAACATTTGGTTTTGTTTTGTAACGTTTTGCTTCAATCGCTAAAAATTTAAGACGTTTGGTTTTGTTTCGTAATGTTTGGAAGTTTTTGGCTTATATCGCTAAAAAGGTGCCGTTTAGATTTGTTTTGTAACGTTTGTAAACGTTTGGCTTAAATTCCTAAAAATGGGAAACGTTTGTTTTTGTTTCGTAACGTTTGTAAACGTTCGGCTGACATCGCTTAAAAGGTGAAGTGTTTGGTTTTATTCCATAACGTTTGTAAACGTTTGGCTTAAATCGCTAAATAGGTGAAAGGTTTTGATTTTTTTCATAATATTTGTAAACGTTTAGCTTAAATCGCTAAAAACGTGAGAAGTTTGGATTTTTTCGTAACGTTTGCGTTAAAGAGCTAAAAAGGGAAACGTTTAGATTTGTTTCGTAACGTTTATAAACGTTTGGCTTAAATTGCTAAAAAGGTGAAACGCTTTGAATTGTTTCGTAACTTTTGTAAACTTTTGGCTTAAATTTCTAAAAAGGTGAAACGCTTGGATTTGTTTCGTAACGTTTGTAAACGTGTGGCTTAAATTTCTAAAAAGGTGAAACGCTTGGTTTTGTTTCGTAACGTTTGTAAACGTTTGGCATAAATCGCTAAAAATGTGAAACGTTTGGATTTATTTCATAACGTTTTATGTATCATAACGTTTGTAAACGTTTTGCTTAAATCGCTAAAAAGGTGAAACATTTGGATTTGTTTTGTAACGTTTGTAAACGTTTGGCTTATATCGCTGAAAAGGGGAAATGTTTGGATTTGTTTCGCAACGTTTGTAAACGTTTGGCTTAAATCGCTCAAAAGGGGAAACGTTTGGATTTGGTTCGTAACGTTTGTAAACTTTTGTCTTAAATCGCTAAAAAGGTGAAAAGTTTGGATTTGTTTTGTAACGTTTGTTAATGTTTGGCTTAAATTGCTAAAAAGGGGAAACGCTTGGATTTGTTTCATAATGTTTGTAAACGTTTGGTTTAAATTGTTAAAAAGGGAAACATTTGGATTTGTTTTGTAAGGTTTGTAAACGTTTGGTCTAAGTCGCTAAAAAGGTGAAACGTTTGTATTTTTTATGTAACGTTTTAAGCGTTTGTAATGTTTGTAAACGTTTGGCTTATATCGCTAAAAAGGTGAAACGTTTGGAATTGTTTCGTAACATTTGTAAACGTTTGGCTTAAATTGCTAAAAAAGTTGAAATGTTTGGATTTATATCGTAACGTTTGTAAACATTTGGCTTAAATCCTTAAAAATGTGAAATGTTTGGTTTTGTTCCGTAACGTTTGTAAAAGTTTGGCTTAAATTGCTAAAAAGGTACAACGCTTGGATTTGTTTCGTAACGTTTGGCTGAAATCGATAAAAAGGTGAAACAATTGGATTTTTTTCATAATGTTTGTAAACGTTTGGCTTCAATCGCTTAATAGGTGAAACGTTTGGATTTGTTTCGTAACGTTTGTAAACGTTTGGCTTAAATTGCTAAAAAGGTGAAACGTTTGGACTTTTTTCGTAACGTTTGAAAACGTTTGGCTTAAATCGCTAAATAGGGGAAACGTTTTGATTTTATTTGTAATGTTTGTAAACGTTTGGCTTAAATCGCTAAAAAGGTGAAACGTTTGGTTTTGTTTCATAACGTTTGTAAACGTTCAGCTTAAATCGCTATAAATGTGAAACATTTGTTTTTGTTCCGTAGCGTTGATAAATGTTTGGCTTAAATCGCTAAAAAGGTGTAACGTTTGGATTTGTTTCATAACATTAGTAAACGTTTGGCTTAAATTGATAAAAAGGGGAAACACTTTAATTTATTTCGTAACCTTTGTAAACGTTTAGCTTCAATCACTAAAAAGGTGAAACGTTTGGATTTGTTTCGTAACGTTTGTAAACGTTTCGCTTAAATCGCTTAAATCGCTTAAAAGGGGAAACATTTGAATTTGTTTCGTAATGTTTTCAACGTTTGGATTAAATTGCTAAAAAGATGAAACGTTTCGATTTGTTCTTTAACGTTTGTAAACGTTTGGCTTATATTGTTAAAAAGGTGAAACGCTTGGATTTGTTTCGAAATGTTTGTAAACGTTTTTCTTTGTTTCGTAACGTTTGTAAACGTTTGGCTTCAATTGCTAAAAAATTGAAACGTTTTGATTTGTTTCGTAATGTTTGTAAACGTTTGGCTTAATTTGCTAAAAAGGTGAAACTCTTGGATTTGTTTCGTAACATTTGTAAACGTTTTGCTTAAATTGCGAAAAAGTTGAAACGCTTGGATTTGTTTCCTAATTATTGTAAACGTTTAGCTTAAAGTGCTAAAGAGGTGAAATGTTTTGTTTCTTAACGTTTGTAAACATTTGGCTTAAATTGCTAAAAAGGGGAATTTTTTTGATTCTTTTTATAATGTTATAAACGTTTGACTTAAATCGCTAAAATGGGGAAACGTTTGGATTTGTTTTGTAACGTTTGTAAACGTTAGGCTTAATTTTCCAAAAAGGTGAAACACTCTTATTTGTTTCGTAAAGTTTTAAATGTTTGGATTTGTTTCGTAACGTTTGTAAACGCTTGGCTTAAATCACAAAAATGGGAAAATGTTTGGATTTGTTTCGTAATGTTTGGCTTAAATTGCAAAAAAGTGAAACGTTTGGATTTGTGTTGTAATGTTTGTAAACGTTTGGCTTACATTGCTAGAAAGGTGAAACTCTTGGATTTGTTCATAACGTTTTAAACGTTTGGCTTAAATCGCTAAAAAGGTGAAACGTTTCTTTTTGTTCCGTAACATTTTAAACGTTTAGATTTGTTCATACCGCTTTAAACATTTGGCTTATATCGCTAAAAAGCTGAAACGTTTGGATTTATTTCGAAATGTTTTAAACGTTTGGATGTGTTTTGTAACGTTTGTAAATGTTTGTCCTAAATCGCAAAAACGGTGAAATGTTTGTATTTGTTTTGTAACGTTTGTAAATGTTTGGCTTAAATTTCTAAAAAGGTGAAACGTTTGGTTTTGTTACGTAACGTTTGTAAGCGTTTGGCTTAAATTGCTAAAAAGGTGAAATGTTTGGATTTGTTTTGTAACATTTTTAAACGTTTGGCTTAAATCGCTAAAAAGAGGAAACGTTTGGATTTGTTTTGTAAGGTTTGTAAACGTTTGCCCTAAGTCGCTAAAAAGGTGAAACGTTTGTATTTTTTGTGTAACGTTTTAAACGTTTGTAATGTTTGTAAACGTTTGGCTTATATCGCTAAAAAGGAGAAACGTTTGGAATTGTTTCGTAACATTTGTAAACGTTTGGATTAAATTGCTAAAAAAGTTGAAACGTTTGGATTTATATCGTAACGTTTGCAAACATTTGGCTTAAATCCTTAAAACTGTGAAATGTTTGGTTTTGTTCCGTAACGTTTGTAAGAGTTTGGCTTAAATTGCTAAAAAGGTACAACGCTTGGATTTGTTTCGTAGCGTTTGTAAACGTTTGGACGAAATCGATAAAAAGGTGAAACATTTGGATTTTTTTCATAATGTTTGTAAACGTTTGGCTTCAATCGCTAAATAGGTGAAACGTTTGGATTTGTTTCATAACGTTTGTAAACGTTTGGCTTAAATTGCTAAAAAGGGGAAATGTTTGGACTTTTTTCGTAACGTTTGAAAACGTTTGGCTTAAATTGCTAAATAGGGAAAACGTTTTGATTTGATTTGTAATGTTTGTTAAGGTTTGGCTTAAATCGCTAAAAAGGTGAAACGTTTGGTTTTGTTTCATAACGTTTGTAAACGTTCAGGTTAAATCGCTATAAATGTGAAACGTTTGTTTTTGTTCTGTAGCGTTTATAAATGTTTGGCTTAAATCGCTAAAAAGGTGTAACGTTTGGATTTGTTTCGTAACGTTTGTAAACGTTTGGCTTAAATTGATAAAAAGGGGAAACGCTTGAATTTATTTCGTAACTTTTGTAAACGTTTGGCTTCAATCACTAAAAAGGTGAAACGTTTGGATTTGTTTCGTAACGTTTGTAAACGTCTGGCTTAAATTGCTTAAAAGGGGAAACGTTTGAATTTTTTTCGTAATGTTTTAAACGTTTGGATTAAATTACTAAAAAGGAGAAACGATTCGATTTGTTCTTTAACGTTTGTAAACGTCTGGCTTAAATTGCTAAAAAGGTGACACGTTTGGATTTGTTTCGAAACGTTTGTAAACGTTTGGCTTAAATCACTAAAAAAGTGAAATATTTGGTTTTGTTTTGTAACGTTTGGCTTAAATCGCTTAAAATATAAAACGTTTGGTTTTATTTCGTAACGTTTGGAAGTGTTTGGCTTATATCGCTAAATTGGTGAAACATTCAGATTTGCTTTGTAATGTTTCTAAACGTTTGGCTTAAATCACTAAAAATGTGAAACGTTTGGTTTTGTTTCGTAACTTTTGTAAACGTTCGACTGACATCGCTAAAAGGGTGAAACGTTTGGTTTTGTTCCATAACGTTTTGTAAACGTTTGGCTTAAATCGCTAAATGGGCGAAACGTTTGGATTTGTTTTGTAACATTTGTAAACGTTTAGCTTAAATCGCTAAAAACGTGAGACGTTTGGATTTTCTCGTAACGTTTGTATACGTTTTCCTTAAATAGCTAAAAAGGGAAACGTTTGGATTTGTTTCGTAACGTTTGTAAACGTTTGGCTTAAATTGCTAAAAAGGTGAAACGCTTGGATTTGTTTCGTAACGTTCGTAAACGTGTGGCTTAAATTGCTAAAAAGGTGAAACGCTTGGTTTTGTTTCGTAATGTTTGTAAACGTTTGGCATAAATGGATAAAAATGTGAAACGTTTGGATTTATTTCGTAACGTTTTAAACGTTTGTTTTTGTATCGTAACGTTTGTAAACGTTTGGCTTAAATAGCTAAAAAGGTGAAACATTTGGATTTGTTTTGTAACGTTTGTAAACGTTTGTCTTAATTCGCTAAAAAGGTGAAACGTTTGGATTTGTTTCGTAACTTTTGTAAACGTTTGGCTTAAATCGCTCAAAAGGTGAAACGTTTGGTCTTAGTTCGTAACGTTTGTAAACTTTTGGCTTAAATCGATAAAAAGGTGAAAAGTTTGGATTTGTTTTGTAACGTTTGTAAATGTTTGGCTTAAATTGCTAAAAAGGCGAAACGCTTGGATTTGTTTCGTAACGTTTGGCTGAATTTTCTAAAAAGGTGAAAAACGTGGATTTATTTCGTAATGTTTGTAAAAGTTTGGCTTAAATTGCTAAAAAGGTGAAAAATTTGGGGATATTAAACTCCCTAGGTCACTAGGGTTACCTCAAATTACAAAATGATCACTAAACTTCATTTTGTTACAAAATGGTCACTAAACTATACCTTTTGTTACAAAGGGGTGTCACTTATATAAAACGCACCATTTTCAAGCTAATATCGTTACAAAAAGAACACTAAACTTTTCGAGAATTACAAAAAAGTCATTGCATTATACTTTTTATTACAAAAAGGTCACTGAACTATGTCCCTTTTTGTAATTTTGGTTTGCCACGTAAGCAAAAACATTGCGTTTTATACGAGTGACACCCATTTGTAACAAAAGGTATAGTTCAGTGACTGTTTTGTAACAAAATGAAGTTTAGTGATTATTTTGTAATTCAAGGTAACCTTAGTGACCCAGAGAGTTTATTATCCAAAATTTGGATTTGTTTCGTAACCTTTTTAATGTTTGGTTATATTTTGGGAAACATTTGGATTTGTTTCATAACGTTTGTAAACTTTTTGCTTAAATTGCTAAGAAGGTGAAACGCTTGGAATTGTTTCGTAACGTTTGTAAATGTTTGGCTGAAATGGCAAAACAGGTGAAACGCTTGGATTTGTTTTGGAAATTCTGTAAACGTTTGGCTTAAATTACTAAAAAGGTGAAACACATGGGTTTGTTTTGGAACGTTTGTATATGTTTGGCTAATATTTCTAAAAAGGTTAAACGCTTGGATACTTTTCGTAACGTGTGACTTAAATTGCTAAAAACTTGAAACGCTTGGATTTATTTCGTAACATTTGTAAGCGTTTGGCTTAAATCGCACTAAAGGCGAGACGTTGGGATTTGTTTTATATCGTTTGTAAACGTTTGGCTTAAATCGCTAAAAAGGTGAAACGTTTGGTTTTGTTTCATAACGTTTGTAAACTTTTGGCTTAGATTGCTTTAAAGGCGAAATGTTTGGAATTGTTTCGTATCGTTTGTAAATTTTTGGCTTAAATCGCTACAACGGTGAAACGTTTGATTTGTTTCGTAATGTTTTTATACGTTTTGCTTTTATTGCTTAAAAGGAGAAACGCTTGGATTTGTTTCGTAACGTTTGTAAACGTTTGGCTTTAATTGCTAAAAAGGCGAAACGTTTGGATTTGTTTCGTAGCGTTTATAAACGTTTGGCTTAAATCGTTAAAAAGGTGCAACGTTTGGATTTGTTTCGTATCGTTTGTAAACGTTTGGCTTAAATCGCTAAAAAGGTGAAACGTTTAGTTTTTTTTCGTAACGTTTGTAAACTTTTGGCTTAGATTGCTTAAAAGGCGAAATGTTTGGAATTGTTTCGTATCGTTTGTTAACATATGACTTAAATCGCTAAAACGGTGAAACGTTTGAATTTTTTCGTAACCTTTGTAAACATTTGGATTAAATTGCTAAAAAGGTGAAACGTTTGGATTTGTTTTGTAATGTTTGTAAACGTTTGTCTTAAATCCCTAAAAATGTGAAACGTTTTGCTTTGTTTTGTAACGTTTGTAAACGTTGGGCTGACATCGCTAAAAAGGTAAAACGTTTGGTTTTGTTCCACAACGTTTGTAAACGTTTGGCTTAAAACGCTAAAAAGGTGAAACGCTTGCTTTGTTTTGTAACGTTTGTAAACGTTGGGCTGACATCGCTAAAAAGGTAAAACGTTTGGTTTTGTTCCACAACGTTTGTAAACGTTTGGCTTAAAACGCTAAAAAGGTGAAACGCTTGGTTTTGTCTCGTAACGTTTGTAGAGGTTTGGCTTAAATCGCTAAAAATGTGAAACGTTTGGTTTTGTTTCGTAATGTTTGTAAACGTTCAGCTTAAATCGCTACAAATGTGAAACGTTTGTTTTTGTTTCGTAGCGTTTATAAATGTTTGGCTTAAATCACTAAAATGGTGTAACGTTTGGATTTGTTTTGTAACATTTGTAAACGTTTGGCTTAAATTGCTAAAAAGGTGACACGTTTGGATTTATTTCGTAACTTTTGTAAACGTTTGGCTTAAATCGCTAAAAAGGTGAAGCATTTGGTTTTGTTTCGAAACGTTTGTAAACGTTTGGCTTAAATCCCAAAAAAGGTGAAACATTTGGTTTTGTTTTGTAACGTTTTGCTTCAATCGCTAAAAATTTAAGACGTTTGGTTTTGTTTCGTAATGTTTGGAAGTTTTTGGCTTATATCGCTAAAAAGGTGCCGTTTAGATTTGTTTTGTAACGTTTGTAAACGTTTGGCTTAAATTCCTAAAAATGGGAAACGTTTGTTTTTGTTTCGTAACGTTTGTAAACGTTCGGCTGACATCGCTTAAAAGGTGAAGTGTTTGGTTTTATTCCATAACGTTTGTAAACGTTTGGCTTAAATCGCTAAATAGGTGAAAGGTTTTGATTTTTTTCATAATATTTGTAAACGTTTAGCTTAAATCGCTAAAAACGTGAGAAGTTTGGATTTTTTCGTAACGTTTGCGTTAAAGAGCTAAAAAGGGAAACGTTTAGATTTGTTTCGTAACGTTTATAAACGTTTGGCTTAAATTGCTAAAAAGGTGAAACGCTTTGATTTGTTTCGTAACTTTTGTAAACGTTTGGCTTAAATTTCTAAAAAGGTGAAACGCTTGGATTTGTTTCGTAACGTTTGTAAACGTGTGGCTTAAATTTCTAAAAAGGTGAAACGCTTGGTTTTGTTTCGTAACGTTTGTAAACGTTTGGCATAAATCGCTAAAAATGTGAAACGTTTGGATTTATTTCATAACGTTTTATGTATCATAACGTTTGTAAACGTTTTGCTTAAATCGCTAAAAAGGTGAAACATTTGGATTTGTTTTGTAACGTTTGTAAACGTTTGGCTTATATCGCTGAAAAGGGGAAATGTTTGGATTTGTTTCGCAACGTTTGTAAACGTTTGGCTTAAATCGCTCAAAAGGGGAAACGTTTGGATTTGGTTCGTAACGTTTGTAAACTTTTGTCTTAAATCGCTAAAAAGGTGAAAAGTTTGGATTTGTTTTGTAACGTTTGTTAATGTTTGGCTTAAATTGCTAAAAAGGGGAAACGCTTGGATTTGTTTCATAATGTTTGTAAACGTTTGGTTTAAATTGTTAAAAAGGGAAACGTTTGGATTTGTTTTGTAAGGTTTGTAAACGTTTGGTCTAAGTCGCTAAAAAGGTGAAACGTTTGTATTTTTTATGTAACGTTTTAAGCGTTTGTAATGTTTGTAAACGTTTGGCTTATATCGCTAAAAAGGTGAAACGTTTGGAATTGTTTCGTAACATTTGTAAACGTTTGGCTTAAATTGCTAAAAAAGTTGAAATGTTTGGATTTATATCGTAACGTTTGTAAACATTTGGCTTAAATCCTTAAAAATGTGAAATGTTTGGTTTTGTTCCGTAACGTTTGTAAAAGTTTGGCTTAAATTGCTAAAAAGGTACAACGCTTGGATTTGTTTCGTAACGTTTGTCTGAAATCGATAAGAAGGTGAAACATTTGGATTTTTTTCATAATGTTTGTAAACGTTTGGCTTCAATCGCTTAATAGGTGAAACGTTTGGATTTGTTTCGTAACGTTTGTAAACGTTTGGCTTAAATTGCTAAAAAGGTGAAACGTTTGGACTTTTTTCGTAACGTTTGAAAACGTTTGGCTTAAATCGCTAAATAGGGGAAACGTTTTGATTTTATTTGTAATGTTTGTAAACGTTTGGCTTAAATCGCTAAAAAGGTGAAACGTTTGGTTTTGTTTCATAACGTTTGTAAACGTTCAGCTTAAATCGCTATAAATGTGAAACATTTGTTTTTGTTCCGTAGCGTTGATAAATGTTTGGCTTAAATCGCTAAAAAGGTGTAACGTTTGGATTTGTTTCATAACATTAGTAAACGTTTGGCTTAAATTGATAAAAAGGGGAAACACTTTAATTTATTTCGTAACCTTTGTAAACGTTTAGCTTCAATCACTAAAAAGGTGAAACGTTTGGATTTGTTTCGTAACGTTTGTAAACGTTTCGCTTAAATCGCTTAAATCGCTTAAAAGGGGAAACATTTGAATTTGTTTCGTAATGTTTTCAACGTTTGGATTAAATTGCTAAAAAGATGAAACGTTTCGATTTGTTCTTTAACGTTTGTAAACGTTTGGCTTATATTGTTAAAAAGGTGAAACGCTTGGATTTGTTTCGAAATGTTTGTAAACGTTTTTCTTTGTTTCGTAACGTTTGTAAACGTTTGGCTTCAATTGCTAAAAAATTGAAACGTTTTGATTTGTTTCGTAATGTTTGTAAACGTTTGGCTTAATTTGCTAAAAAGGTGAAACTCTTGGATTTGTTTCGTAACATTTGTAAACGTTTTGCTTAAATTGCGAAAAAGTTGAAACGCTTGGATTTGTTTCCTAATTATTGTAAACGTTTAGCTTAAAGTGCTAAAGAGGTGAAACGTTTTGTTTCTTAACGTTTGTAAACATTTGGCTTAAATTGCTAAAAAGGGGAATTTTTTTGATTCTTTTTATAATGTTATAAACGTTTGACTTAAATCGCTAAAATGGGGAAACGTTTGGATTTGTTTTGTAACGTTTGTAAACGTTAGGCTTAATTTTCCAAAAAGGTGAAACACTCTTATTTGTTTCGTAAAGTTTTAAATGTTTGGATTTGTTTCGTAACGTTTGTAAACGCTTGGCTTAAATCACAAAAATGGGAAAATGTTTGGATTTGTTTCGTAATGTTTGGCTTAAATTGCAAAAAAGTGAAACGTTTGGATTTGTGTTGTAATGTTTGTAAACGTTTGGCTTACATTGCTAGAAAGGTGAAACTCTTGGATTTGTTCATAACGTTTTAAACGTTTGGCTTAAATCGCTAAAAAGGTGAAACGTTTCTTTTTGTTCCGTAACATTTTAAACGTTTAGATTTGTTCATACCGCTTTAAACATTTGGCTTATATCGCTAAAAAGCTGAAACGTTTGGATTTATTTCGAAATGTTTTAAACGTTTGGATGTGTTTTGTAACGTTTGTAAATGTTTGTCCTAAATCGCAAAAACGGTGAAATGTTTGTATTTGTTTTGTAACGTTTGTAAATGTTTGGCTTAAATTTCTAAAAAGGTGAAACGTTTGGTTTTGTTACGTAACGTTTGTAAGCGTTTGGCTTAAATTGCTAAAAAGGTGAAATGTTTGGATTTGTTTTGTAACATTTTTAAACGTTTGGCTTAAATCGCTAAAAAGAGGAAACGTTTGGATTTGTTTTGTAAGGTTTGTAAACGTTTGCCCTAAGTCGCTAAAAAGGTGAAACGTTTGTATTTTTTGTGTAACGTTTTAAACGTTTGTAATGTTTGTAAACGTTTGGCTTATATCGCTAAAAAGGAGAAACGTTTGGAATTGTTTCGTAACATTTGTAAACGTTTGGATTAAATTGCTAAAAAAGTTGAAACGTTTGGATTTATATCGTAACGTTTGCAAACATTTGGCTTAAATCCTTAAAACTGTGAAATGTTTGGTTTTGTTCCGTAACGTTTGTAAGAGTTTGGCTTAAATTGCTAAAAAGGTACAACGCTTGGATTTGTTTCGTAGCGTTTGTAAACGTTTGGACGAAATCGATAAAAAGGTGAAACATTTGGATTTTTTTCATAATGTTTGTAAACGTTTGGCTTCAATCGCTAAATAGGTGAAACGTTTGGATTTGTTTCATAACGTTTGTAAACGTTTGGCTTAAATTGCTAAAAAGGGGAAATGTTTGGACTTTTTTCGTAACGTTTGAAAACGTTTGGCTTAAATTGCTAAATAGGGAAAACGTTTTGATTTGATTTGTAATGTTTGTTAAGGTTTGGCTTAAATCGCTAAAAAGGTGAAACGTTTGGTTTTGTTTCATAACGTTTGTAAACGTTCAGGTTAAATCGCTATAAATGTGAAACGTTTGTTTTTGTTCTGTAGCGTTTATAAATGTTTGGCTTAAATCGCTAAAAAGGTGTAACGTTTGGATTTGTTTCGTAACGTTTGTAAACGTTTGGCTTAAATTGATAAAAAGGGGAAACGCTTGAATTTATTTCGTAACTTTTGTAAACGTTTGGCTTCAATCACTAAAAAGGTGAAACGTTTGGATTTGTTTCGTAACGTTTGTAAACGTCTGGCTTAAATTGCTTAAAAGGGGAAACATTTGAATTTTTTTCGTAATGTTTTAAACGTTTGGATTAAATTACTAAAAAGGAGAAACGATTCGATTTGTTCTTTAACGTTTGTAAACGTCTGGCTTAAATTGCTAAAAAGGTGACACGTTTGGATTTGTTTCGAAACGTTTGTAAACGTTTGGCTTAAATCACTAAAAAAGTGAAATATTTGGTTTTGTTTTGTAACGTTTGGCTTAAATCGCTTAAAATATAAAACGTTTGGTTTTATTTCGTAACGTTTGGAAGTGTTTGGCTTATATCGCTAAATTGGTGAAACATTCAGATTTGCTTTGTAATGTTTCTAAACGTTTGGCTTAAATCACTAAAAATGTGAAACGTTTGGTTTTGTTTCGTAACTTTTGTAAACGTTCGGCTGACATCGCTAAAAGGGTGAAACGTTTGGTTTTGTTCCATAACGTTTTGTAAACGTTTGGCTTAAATCGCTAAATGGGCGAAACGTTTGGATTTGTTTTGTAACATTTGTAAACGTTTAGCTTAAATCGCTAAAAACGTGAGACGTTTGGATTTTCTCGTAACGTTTGTATACGTTTTCCTTAAATAGCTAAAAAGGGAAACGTTTGGATTTGTTTCGTAACGTTTGTAAACGTTTGGCTTAAATTGCTAAAAAGGTGAAACGCTTGGATTTGTTTCGTAACGTTCGTAAACGTGTGGCTTAAATTGCTAAAAAGGTGAAACGCTTGGTTTTGTTTCGTAATGTTTGTAAACGTTTGGCATAAATGGATAAAAATGTGAAACGTTTGGATTTATTTCGTAACGTTTTAAACGTTTGTTTTTGTATCGTAACGTTTGTAAACGTTTGGCTTAAATAGCTAAAAAGGTGAAACATTTGGATTTGTTTTGTAACGTTTGTAAACGTTTGTCTTAATTCGCTAAAAAGGTGAAACGTTTGGATTTGTTTCGTAACTTTTGTAAACGTTTGGCTTAAATCGCTCAAAAGGTGAAACGTTTGGTCTTAGTTCGTAACGTTTGTAAACTTTTGGCTTAAATCGATAAAAAGGTGAAAAGTTTGGATTTGTTTTGTAACGTTTGTAAATGTTTGGCTTAAATTGCTAAAAAGGCGAAACGCTTGGATTTGTTTCGTAACGTTTGGCTGAATTTTCTAAAAAGGTGAAAAACGTGGATTTATTTCGTAATGTTTGTAAAAGTTTGGCTTAAATTGCTAAAAAGGTGAAAAATTTGGGGATATTAAACTCCCTAGGTCACTAGGGTTACCTCAAATTACAAAATGATCACTAAACTTCATTTTGTTACAAAATGGTCACTAAACTATACCTTTTGTTACAAAGGGGTGTCACTTATATAAAACGCACCATTTTCAAGCTAATATCGTTACAAAAAGAACACTAAACTTTTCGAGAATTACAAAAAAGTCATTGCATTATACTTTTTATTACAAAAAGGTCACTGAACTATGTCCCTTTTTGTAATTTTGGTTTGCCACGTAAGCAAAAACATTGCGTTTTATACGAGTGACACCCATTTGTAACAAAAGGTATAGTTCAGTGACTGTTTTGTAACAAAATGAAGTTTAGTGATTATTTTGTAATTCAAGGTAACCTTAGTGACCCAGAGAGTTTATTATCCAAAATTTGGATTTGTTTCGTAACCTTTTTAATGTTTGGTTATATTTTGGGAAACATTTGGATTTGTTTCATAACGTTTGTAAACTTTTTGCTTAAATTGCTAAGAAGGTGAAACGCTTGGAATTGTTTCGTAACGTTTGTAAATGTTTGGCTGAAATGGCAAAACAGGTGAAACGCTTGGATTTGTTTTGGAAATTCTGTAAACGTTTGGCTTAAATTACTAAAAAGGTGAAACACATGGGTTTGTTTTGGAACGTTTGTATATGTTTGGCTAATATTTCTAAAAAGGTTAAACGCTTGGATACTTTTCGTAACGTGTGACTTAAATTGCTAAAAACTTGAAACGCTTGGATTTATTTCGTAACATTTGTAAGCGTTTGGCTTAAATCGCACTAAAGGCGAGATGTTGGGATTTGTTTTATATCGTTTGTAAACGTTTGGCTTAAATCGCTAAAAAGGTGAAACGTTTGGTTTTGTTTCATAACGTTTGTAAACTTTTGGCTTAGATTGCTTAAAAGGCGAAATGTTTGGAATTGTTTCGTATCGTTTGTAAATTTTTGGCTTAAATCGCTACAACGGTGAAACGTTTGATTTGTTTCGTAATGTTTTTATACGTTTTGCTTTTATTGCTTAAAAGGAGAAACGCTTGGATTTGTTTCGTAACGTTTGTAAACGTTTGGCTTTAATTGCTAAAAAGGCGAAACGTTTGGATTTGTTTCGTAGCGTTTATAAACGTTTGGCTTAAATCGTTAAAAAGGTGCAACGTTTGGATTTGTTTCGTATCGTTTGTAAACGTTTGGCTTAAATCGCTAAAAAGGTGAAACGTTTAGTTTTTTTTCGTAACGTTTGTAAACTTTTGGCTTAGATTGCTTAAAAGGCGAAATGTTTGGAATTGTTTCGTATCGTTTGTTAACATATGACTTAAATCGCTAAAACGGTGAAACGTTTGAATTTTTTCGTAACCTTTGTAAACATTTGGATTAAATTGCTAAAAAGGTGAAACGTTTGGATTTGTTTTGTAATGTTTGTAAACGTTTGTCTTAAATCCCTAAAAATGTGAAACGTTTTGCTTTGTTTTGTAACGTTTGTAAACGTTGGGCTGACATCGCTAAAAAGGTAAAACGTTTGGTTTTGTTCCACAACGTTTGTAAACGGTTGGCTTAAAACGCTAAAAAGGTGAAACGCTTGCTTTGTTTTGTAACGTTTGTAAACGTTGGGCTGACATCGCTAAAAAGGTAAAACGTTTGGTTTTGTTCCACAACGTTTGTAAACGTTTGGCTTAAAACGCTAAAAAGGTGAAACGCTTGGTTTTGTCTCGTAACGTTTGTAGAGGTTTGGCTTAAATCGCTAAAAATGTGAAACGTTTGGTTTTGTTTCATAATGTTTGTAAACGTTCAGCTTAAATCGCTACAAATGTGAAACGTTTGTTTTTGTTTCGTAGCGTTTATAAATGTTTGGCTTAAATCACTAAAATGGTGTAACGTTTGGATTTGTTTTGTAACATTTGTAAACGTTTGGCTTAAATTGCTAAAAAGGTGACACGTTTGGATTTATTTCGTAACTTTTGTAAACGTTTGGCTTAAATCGCTAAAAAGGTGAAGCATTTGGTTTTGTTTCGAAACGTTTGTAAACGTTTGGCTTAAATCCCAAAAAAGGTGAAACATTTGGTTTTGTTTTGTAACGTTTTGCTTCAATCGCTAAAAATTTAAGACGTTTGGTTTTGTTTCGTAATGTTTGGAAGTTTTTGGCTTATATCGCTAAAAAGGTGCCGTTTAGATTTGTTTTGTAACGTTTGTAAACGTTTGGCTTAAATTCCTAAAAATGGGAAACGTTTGTTTTTGTTTCGTAACGTTTGTAAACGTTCGGCTGACATCGCTTAAAAGGTGAAGTGTTTGGTTTTATTCCATAACGTTTGTAAACGTTTGGCTTAAATCGCTAAATAGGTGAAAGGTTTTGATTTTTTTCATAATATTTGTAAACGTTTAGCTTAAATCGCTAAAAACGTGAGAAGTTTGGATTTTTTCGTAACGTTTGCGTTAAAGAGCTAAAAAGGGAAACGTTTAGATTTGTTTCGTAACGTTTATAAACGTTTGGCTTAAATTGCTAAAAAGGTGAAACGCTTTGAATTGTTTCGTAACTTTTGTAAACTTTTGGCTTAAATTTCTAAAAAGGTGAAACGCTTGGATTTGTTTCGTAACGTTTGTAAACGTGTGGCTTAAATTTCTAAAAAGGTGAAACGCTTGGTTTTGTTTCGTAACGTTTGTAAACGTTTGGCATAAATCGCTAAAAATGTGAAACGTTTGGATTTATTTCATAACGTTTTATGTATCATAACGTTTGTAAACGTTTTGCTTAAATCGCTAAAAAGGTGAAACATTTGGATTTGTTTTGTAACGTTTGTAAACGTTTGGCTTATATCGCTGAAAAGGGGAAATGTTTGGATTTGTTTCGCAACGTTTGTAAACATTTGGCTTAAATCGCTCAAAAGGGGAAACGTTTGGATTTGGTTCGTAACGTTTGTAAACTTTTGTCTTAAATCGCTAAAAAGGTGAAAAGTTTGGATTTGTTTTGTAACGTTTGTTAATGTTTGGCTTAAATTGCTAAAAAGGGGAAACGCTTGGATTTGTTTCATAATGTTTGTAAACGTTTGGTTGAAATTGTTAAAAAGGGAAACGTTTGGATTTGTTTTGTAAGGTTTGTAAACGTTTGGTCTAAGTCGCTAAAAAGGTGAAACGTTTGTATTTTTTATGTAACGTTTTAAGCGTTTGTAATGTTTGTAAACGTTTGGCTTATATCGCTAAAAAGGTGAAACGTTTGGAATTGTTTCGTAACATTTGTAAACGTTTGGCTTAAATTGCTAAAAAAGTTGAAATGTTTGGATTTATATCGTAACGTTTGTAAACATTTGGCTTAAATCCTTAAAAATGTGAAATGTTTGGTTTTGTTCCGTAACGTTTGTAAAAGTTTGGCTTAAATTGCTAAAAAGGTACAACGCTTGGATTTGTTTCGTAACGTTTGGCTGAAATCGATAAAAAGGTGAAACAATTGGATTTTTTTCATAATGTTTGTAAACGTTTGGCTTCAATCGCTTAATAGGTGAAACGTTTGGATTTGTTTCGTAACGTTTGTAAACGTTTGGCTTAAATTGCTAAAAAGGTGAAACGTTTGGACTTTTTTCGTAACGTTTGAAAACGTTTGGCTTAAATCGCTAAATAGGGGAAACGTTTTGATTTTATTTGTAATGTTTGTAAACGTTTGGCTTAAATCGCTAAAAAGGTGAAACGTTTGGTTTTGTTTCATAACGTTTGTAAACGTTCAGCTTAAATCGCTATAAATGTGAAACATTTGTTTTTGTTCCGTAGCGTTGATAAATGTTTGGCTTAAATCGCTAAAAAGGTGTAACGTTTGGATTTGTTTCATAACATTAGTAAACGTTTGGCTTAAATTGATAAAAAGGGGAAACACTTTAATTTATTTCGTAACCTTTGTAAACGTTTAGCTTCAATCACTAAAAAGGTGAAACGTTTGGATTTGTTTCGTAACGTTTGTAAACGTTTCGCTTAAATCGCTTAAATCGCTTAAAAGGGGAAACATTTGAATTTGTTTCGTAATGTTTTCAACGTTTGGATTAAATTGCTAAAAAGATGAAACGTTTCGATTTGTTCTTTAACGTTTGTAAACGTTTGGCTTATATTGTTAAAAAGGTGAAACGCTTGGATTTGTTTCGAAATGTTTGTAAACGTTTTTCTTTGTTTCGTAACGTTTGTAAACGTTTGGCTTCAATTGCTAAAAAATTGAAACGTTTTGATTTGTTTCGTAATGTTTGTAAACGTTTGGCTTAATTTGCTAAAAAGGTGAAACTCTTGGATTTGTTTCGTAACATTTGTAAACGTTTTGCTTAAATTGCGAAAAAGTTGAAACGCTTGGATTTGTTTCCTAATTATTGTAAACGTTTAGCTTAAAGTGCTAAAGAGGTGAAACGTTTTGTTTCTTAACGTTTGTAAACATTTGGCTTAAATTGCTAAAAAGGGGAATTTTTTTGATTCTTTTTATAATGTTATAAACGTTTGACTTAAATCGCTAAAATGGGGAAACGTTTGGATTTGTTTTGTAACGTTTGTAAACGTTAGGCTTAATTTTCCAAAAAGGTGAAACACTCTTATTTGTTTCGTAAAGTTTTAAATGTTTGGATTTGTTTCGTAACGTTTGTAAACGCTTGGCTTAAATCACAAAAATGGGAAAATGTTTGGATTTGTTTCGTAATGTTTGGCTTAAATTGCAAAAAAGTGAAACGTTTGGATTTGTGTTGTAATGTTTGTAAACGTTTGGCTTACATTGCTAGAAAGGTGAAACTCTTGGATTTGTTCATAACGTTTTAAACGTTTGGCTTAAATCGCTAAAAAGGTGAAACGTTTCTTTTTGTTCCGTAACATTTTAAACGTTTAGATTTGTTCATACCGCTTTAAACATTTGGCTTATATCGCTAAAAAGCTGAAACGTTTGGATTTATTTCGAAATGTTTTAAACGTTTGGATGTGTTTTGTAACGTTTGTAAATGTTTGTCCTAAATCGCAAAAACGGTGAAATGTTTGTATTTGTTTTGTAACGTTTGTAAATGTTTGGCTTAAATTTCTAAAAAGGTGAAACGTTTGGTTTTGTTACGTAACGTTTGTAAGCGTTTGGCTTAAATTGCTAAAAAGGTGAAATGTTTGGATTTGTTTTGAAACATTTTTAAACGTTTGGCTTAAATCGCTAAAAAGAGGAAACGTTTGGATTTGTTTTGTAAGGTTTGTAAACGTTTGCCCTAAGTCGCTAAAAAGGTGAAACGTTTGTATTTTTTGTGTAACGTTTTAAACGTTTGTAATGTTTGTAAACGTTTGGCTTATATCGCTAAAAAGGAGAAACGTTTGGAATTGTTTCGTAACATTTGTAAACGTTTGGATTAAATTGCTAAAAAAGTTGAAACGTTTGGATTTATATCGTAACGTTTGCAAACATTTGGCTTAAATCCTTAAAACTGTGAAATGTTTGGTTTTGTTCCGTAACGTTTGTAAGAGTTTGGCTTAAATTGCTAAAAAGGTACAACGCTTGGATTTGTTTCGTAACGTTTGTAAACGTTTGGACGAAATCGATAAAAAGGTGAAACATTTGGATTTTTTTCATAATGTTTGTAAACGTTTGGCTTCAATCGCTAAATAGGTGAAACGTTTGGATTTGTTTCATAACGTTTGTAAACGTTTGGCTTAAATTGCTAAAAAGGGGAAATGTTTTGACTTTTTTCGTAACGTTTGAAAACGTTTGGCTTAAATTGCTAAATAGGGAAAACGTTTTGATTTGATTTGTAATGTTTGTTAAGGTTTGGCTTAAATCGCTAAAAAGGTGAAACGTTTGGTTTTGTTTCATAACGTTTGTAAACGTTCAGGTTAAATCGCTATAAATGTGAAACGTTTGTTTTTGTTCTGTAGCGTTTATAAATGTTTGGCTTAAATCGCTAAAAAGGTGTAACGTTTGGATTTGTTTCGTAACGTTTGTAAACGTTTGGCTTAAATTGATAAAAAGGGGAAACGCTTGAATTTATTTCGTAACTTTTGTAAACGTTTGGCTTCAATCACTAAAAAGGTGAAACGTTTGGATTTGTTTCGTAACGTTTGTAAACGTCTGGCTTAAATTGCTTAAAAGGGGAAACGTTTGAATTTTTTTCGTAATGTTTTAAACGTTTGGATTAAATTACTAAAAAGGAGAAACGATTCGATTTGTTCTTTAACGTTTGTAAACGTCTGGCTTAAATTGCTAAAAAGGTGACACGTTTGGATTTGTTTCGAAACGTTTGTAAACGTTTGGCTTAAATCACTAAAAAAGTGAAATATTTGGTTTTGTTTTGTAACGTTTGGCTTAAATCGCTTAAAATATAAAACGTTTGGTTTTATTTCGTAACGTTTGGAAGTGTTTGGCTTATATCGCTAAATTGGTGAAACATTCAGATTTGCTTTGTAATGTTTCTAAACGTTTGGCTTAAATCACTAAAAATGTGAAACGTTTGGTTTTGTTTCGTAACTTTTGTAAACGTTCGGCTGACATCGCTAAAAGGGTGAAACGTTTGGTTTTGTTCCATAACGTTTTGTAAACGTTTGGCTTAAATCGCTAAATGGGCGAAACGTTTGGATTTGTTTTGTAACATTTGTAAACGTTTAGCTTAAATCGCTAAAAACGTGAGACGTTTGGATTTTCTCGTAACGTTTGTATACGTTTTCCTTAAATAGCTAAAAAGGGAAACGTTTGGATTTGTTTCGTAACGTTTGTAAACGTTTGGCTTAAATTGCTAAAAAGGTGAAACGCTTGGATTTGTTTCGTAACGTTCGTAAACGTGTGGCTTAAATTGCTAAAAAGGTGAAACGCTTGGTTTTGTTTCGTAATGTTTGTAAACGTTTGGCATAAATGGATAAAAATGTGAAACGTTTGGATTTATTTCGTAACGTTTTAAACGTTTGTTTTTGTATCGTAACGTTTGTAAACGTTTGGCTTAAATAGCTAAAAAGGTGAAACATTTGGATTTGTTTTGTAACGTTTGTAAACGTTTGTCTTAATTCGCTAAAAAGGTGAAACGTTTGGATTTGTTTCGTAACTTTTGTAAACGTTTGGCTTAAATCGCTCAAAAGGTGAAACGTTTGGTCTTAGATCGTAACGTTTGTAAACTTTTGGCTTAAATCGATAAAAAGGTGAAACGCTTGGATTTGTTTCGTAACGTTTGGCTGAATTTTCTAAAAAGGTGAAAAACGTGGATTTATTTCGTAATGTTTGTAAAAGTTTGGCTTAAATTGCTAAAAAGGTGAAAAATTTGGGGATATTAAACTCCCTAGGTCACTAGGGTTACCTCAAATTACAAAATGATCACTAAACTTCATTTTGTTACAAAATGGTCACTAAACTATACCTTTTGTTACAAAGGGGTGTCACTTATATAAAACGCACCATTTTCAAGCTAATATCGTTACAAAAAGAACACTAAACTTTTCGAGAATTACAAAAAAGTCATTGCATTATACTTTTTATTACAAAAAGGTCACTGAACTATGTCCCTTTTTGTAATTTTGGTTTGCCACGTAAGCAAAAACATTGCGTTTTATACGAGTGACACCCATTTGTAACAAAAGGTATAGTTCAGTGACTGTTTTGTAACAAAATGAAGTTTAGTGATTATTTTGTAATTCAAGGTAACCTTAGTGACCCAGAGAGTTTATTATCCAAAATTTGGATTTGTTTCGTAACCTTTTTAATGTTTGGTTATATTTTGGGAAACATTTGGATTTGTTTCATAACGTTTGTAAACTTTTTGCTTAAATTGCTAAGAAGGTGAAACGCTTGGAATTGTTTCGTAACGTTTGTAAATGTTTGGCTGAAATGGCAAAACAGGTGAAACGCTTGGATTTGTTTTGGAAATTCTGTAAACGTTTGGCTTAAATTACTAAAAAGGTGAAACACATGGGTTTGTTTTGGAACGTTTGTATATGTTTGGCTAATATTTCTAAAAAGGTTAAACGCTTGGATACTTTTCTTAACGTGTGACTTAAATTGCTAAAAACTTGAAACGCTTGGATTTATTTCGTAACATTTGTAAGCGTTTGGCTTAAATCGCACTAAAGGCGAGACGTTGGGATTTGTTTTATATCGTTTGTAAACGTTTGGCTTAAATCGCTAAAAAGGTGAAACGTTTGGTTTTGTTTCATAACGTTTGTAAACTTTTGGCTTAGATTGCTTAAAAGGCGAAATGTTTGGAATTGTTTCGTATCGTTTGTAAATTTTTGGCTTAAATCGCTACAACGGTGAAACGTTTGATTTGTTTCGTAATGTTTTTATACGTTTTGCTTTTATTGCTTAAAAGGAGAAACGCTTGGATTTGTTTCGTAACGTTTGTAAACGTTTGGCTTTAATTGCTAAAAAGGCGAAACGTTTGGATTTGTTTCGTAGCGTTTATAAACGTTTGGCTTAAATCGTTAAAAAGGTGCAACGTTTGGATTTGTTTCGTATCGTTTGTAAACGTTTGGCTTAAATCGCTAAAAAGGTGAAACGTTTAGTTTTTTTCCGTAACGTTTGTAAACTTTTGGCTTAGATTGCTTAAAAGGCGAAATGTTTGGAATTGTTTCGTATCGTTTGTTAACATATGACTTAAATCGCTAAAACGGTGAAACGTTTGAATTTTTTCGTAACCTTTGTAAACATTTGGATTAAATTGCTAAAAAGGTGAAACGTTTGGATTTGTTTTGTAATGTTTGTAAACGTTTGTCTTAAATCCCTAAAAATGTGAAACGTTTTGCTTTGTTTTGTAACGTTTGTAAACGTTGGGCTGACATCGCTAAAAAGGTAAAACGTTTGGTTTTGTTCCACAACGTTTGTAAACGTTTGGCTTAAAACGCTAAAAAGGTGAAACGCTTGCTTTGTTTTGTAACGTTTGTAAACGTTGGGCTGACATCGCTGAAAAGGTAAAACGTTTGGTTTTGTTCCACAACGTTTGTAAACGTTTGGCTTAAAACGCTAAAAAGGTGAAACGCTTGGTTTTGTCTCGTAACGTTTGTAGAGGTTTGGCTTAAATCGCTAAAAATGTGAAACGTTTGGTTTTGTTTCATAATGTTTGTAAACGTTCAGCTTAAATCGCTACAAATGTGAAACGTTTGTTTTTGTTTCGTAGCGTTTATAAATGTTTGGCTTAAATCACTAAAATGGTGTAACGTTTGGATTTGTTTTGTAACATTTGTAAACGTTTGGCTTAAATTGCTAAAAAGGTGACACGTTTGGATTTATTTCGTAACTTTTGTAAACGTTTGGCTTAAATCGCTAAAAAGGTGAAGCATTTGGTTTTGTTTCGAAACGTTTGTAAACGTTTGGCTTAAATCCCAAAAAAGGTGAAACATTTGGTTTTGTTTTGTAACGTTTTGCTTCAATCGCTAAAAATTTAAGACGTTTGGTTTTGTTTCGTAATGTTTGGAAGTTTTTGGCTTATATCGCTAAAAAGGTGCCGTTTAGATTTGTTTTGTAACGTTTGTAAACGTTTGGCTTAAATTCCTAAAAATGGGAAACGTTTGTTTTTGTTTCGTAACGTTTGTAAACGTTCGGCTGACATCGCTTAAAAGGTGAAGTGTTTGGTTTTATTCCATAACGTTTGTAAACGTTTGGCTTAAATCGCTAAATAGGTGAAAGGTTTTGATTTTTTTCATAATATTTGTAAACGTTTAGCTTAAATCGCTAAAAACGTGAGAAGTTTGGATTTTTTCGTAACGTTTGCGTTAAAGAGCTAAAAAGGGAAACGTTTAGATTTGTTTCGTAACGTTTATAAACGTTTGGCTTAAATTGCTAAAAAGGTGAAACGCTTTGAATTGTTTCGTAACTTTTGTAAACGTTTGGCTTAAATTTCTAAAAAGGTGAAACGCTTGGATTTGTTTCGTAACGTTTGTAAACGTGTGGCTTAAATTTCTAAAAAGGTGAAACGCTTGGTTTTGTTTCGTAACGTTTGTAAACGTTTGGCTTAAATCGCTAAAAATGTGAAACGTTTGGATTTATTTCTTAACGTTTTATGTATCATAACGTTTGTAAACGTTTTGCTTAAATCGCTAAAAAGGTGAAACATTTGGATTTGTTTTGTAACGTTTGTAAACGTTTGGCTTATATCGCTGAAAAGGGGAAATGTTTGGATTTGTTTCGCAACGTTTGTAAACGTTTGGCTTAAATCGCTCAAAAGGGGAAACGTTTGGATTTGGTTCGTAACGTTTGTAAACTTTTGTCTTAAATCGCTAAAAAGGTGAAAAGTTTGGATTTGTTTTGTAACGTTTGTTAATGTTTGGCTTAAATTGCTAAAAAGGGGAAACGCTTGGATTTGTTTCATAATGTTTGTAAACGTTTGGTTGAAATTGTTAAAAAGGGAAACGTTTGGATTTGTTTTGTAAGGTTTGTAAACGTTTGGTCTAAGTCGCTAAAAAGGTGAAACGTTTGTATTTTTTATGTAACGTTTTAAGCGTTTGTAATGTTTGTAAACGTTTGGCTTATATCGCTAAAAAGGTGAAACGTTTGGAATTGTTTCGTAACATTTGTAAACGTTTGGCTTAAATTGCTAAAAAAGTTGAAATGTTTGGATTTATATCGTAACGTTTGTAAACATTTGGCTTAAATCCTTAAAAATGTGAAATGTTTGGTTTTGTTCCGTAACGTTTGTAAAAGTTTGGCTTAAATTGCTAAAAAGGTACAACGCTTGGATTTGTTTCGTAACGTTTGGCTGAAATCGATAAAAAGGTGAAACAATTGGATTTTTTTCATAATGTTTGTAAACGTTTGGCTTCAATCGCTTAATAGGTGAAACGTTTGGATTTGTTTCGTAACGTTTGTAAACGTTTGGCTTAAATTGCTAAAAAGGTGAAACGTTTGGACTTTTTTCGTAACGTTTGAAAACGTTTGGCTTAAATCGCTAAATAGGGGAAACGTTTTGATTTTATTTGTAATGTTTGTAAACGTTTGGCTTAAATCGCTAAAAAGGTGAAACGTTTGGTTTTGTTTCATAACGTTTGTAAACGTTCAGCTTAAATCGCTATAAATGTGAAACATTTGTTTTTGTTCCGTAGCGTTGATAAATGTTTGGCTTAAATCGCTAAAAAGGTGTAACGTTTGGATTTGTTTCATAACATTAGTAAACGTTTGGCTTAAATTGATAAAAAGGGGAAACACTTTAATTTATTTCGTAACCTTTGTAAACGTTTAGCTTCAATCACTAAAAAGGTGAAACGTTTGGATTTGTTTCGTAACGTTTGTAAACGTTTCGCTTAAATCGCTTAAATCGCTTAAAAGGGGAAACATTTGAATTTGTTTCGTAATGTTTTCAACGTTTGGATTAAATTGCTAAAAAGATGAAACGTTTCGATTTGTTCTTTAACGTTTGTAAACGTTTGGCTTATATTGTTAAAAAGGTGAAACGCTTGGATTTGTTTCGAAATGTTTGTAAACGTTTTTCTTTGTTTCGTAACGTTTGTAAACGTTTGGCTTCAATTGCTAAAAAATTGAAACGTTTTGATTTGTTTCGTAATGTTTGTAAACGTTTGGCTTAATTTGCTAAAAAGGTGAAACTCTTGGATTTGTTTCGTAACATTTGTAAACGTTTGGCTTAAATTCCTAAAAATGGGAAACGTTTGTTTTTGTTTCGTAACGTTTGTAAACGTTCGGCTGACATCGCTTAAAAGGTGAAGTGTTTGGTTTTATTCCATAACGTTTGTAAACGTTTGGCTTAAATCGCTAAATAGGTGAAAGGTTTTGATTTTTTTCATAATATTTGTAAACGTTTAGCTTAAATAGCTAAAAACGTGAGACGTTTGGATTTTTTCGTAACGTTTGCCTTAAAGAGCTAAAAAGGGAAACGTTTGGATTTGTTTCGTAACGTTTATAAACGTTTGGCTTAAATTGCTAAAAAGGTGAAACGCTTGGATTTGTTTCGTAACGTTTGTAAACGTTTGGCTTAAATTTCTAAAAAGGTGAAACGCTTGGATTTGTTTCGTAATGTTTGTAAACGTGTGGTTTAAATTTCTAAAAAGGTGAAACGCTTGGTTTTGTTTCGTAACATTTGTAAACGTTTGGCATAAATCGCTAAAAATGTGAAACGTTTGGATTTATTTCGTAACGTTTTATGTATCGTAACGTTTGTAAACGTTTGGCTTAAATCGCTAAAAAGGTGAAGCATTTGGATTTGTTTTGTAACGTTTGTAAACGTTTGGCTTATATCGTTGAAAAGGGGAAACGTTTGGATTTGTTTCGCAACGTTTGTAAACGTTTGGCTTAAATCGCTCAAAAGGGGAAACGTTTGGATTTGGTTCGTCACGTTTGTAAACTTTTGTCTTAAATCGCTAAAAAGGTGAAAAGTTTGGATTTGTTTTGTAACGTTTGTAAATGTTTAGCTTAAATTGCTAAAAAGGGGAAACGCTTGGATTTGTTTCATAATGTTTGTAAACGTTTGGCTTAAATTGCTAAAAAGGGAAACGTTTGTATTTGTTTCGTAACGTTTGGCTTATATTGCTAAAAATGTGAAACGCTTGGATTTGTTTCGTAACGTTTGTAAATGTGCGGCTTAAATTGCTAAAAAGGTGAAACGCTTGGTTTTGTTTCGTAACGTTTGTAAACGTTTGGCATAAATCGCTAAAAATGAGAAACGTTTGGATTTATTTCGTAACGTTTTAAATCTTAGATTTTTAATCGTAACGTTTGTAAACGTTTGGCTTAAATCGCTAAAAAGGTGAAACGTTTGGATTTGTTTTGTAACGTTTGTAAACGTTTGGCTTATATCGATGAAAAGGGGAAACGTTTGGATTTGTTTCGTAACGTTTGTAAATGTTTGGCTTAAATCGCTCAAAAGGGGAAACATTTGGATTTGGTTCGTAACGTTTGTAAACTTTTGTCTTAAATCGCTAAAAAGGTGAAAAGTTTGGATTTGTTTTGTAACGTTTGTAAACGTTTGGCTTAAATTGCTAAAAAGGTGAAACGCTTGGATTTGTTTCGTAAATAAACGTTTAGCTTAATTTTCTAAAAAGGTGAAACACTTGGATTTGTTTCGTAACGTTTGTAAAAGTTTGGCTTAAATTGCTAAAAAGGTGAAAATTTTGATTTGTTTCGTAACCTTTTTAATGTTTGGCTTATATTTTGGGAAACGTTTGTATTTGTTTCTTAACGTTTGTAAACGTTTGGCTTAAATTGCTAAAAAGGTGAAACGTTTGGATTTGTTTAGTAACGTTTATAAAAATTTGGCTTAACCGCTAAAAAGGTGAAACATTTGGATTTGTTTCGTACCGTTTGTAAACGTTTGGCTTATATCGCTAAAAAGGGGAAACGTTTGGATTTGTTTCGTAACGTTTGTAAAGTTTTTGCTTAAATTGCTAAGAAGGTGAAATGCTTGGATTAGTTTCGTAACGTTTGTAAATGTTTGGCTTAAATGGCTAAACAGGTGAAACGCTTGGATTTGTTTTGGAACTTTTGTAAACGTTTGGCTTAAATTACTAAAAAGGGGAAACACTTGGATTTGTTTCGGAACGTTTGTAAATGTTTGGCTAATATTTCTAAAAAGGTTAAACTCTTAGATTTTTTTCGTAATGTTTGGCTTAAATTGCTAAAAAGGTAAAACGCTTGGATTTGTTTCGTAACATTTGTAAACGTTTGGCTTAAATCGCTAAAAAGGCGAAACGTTGGGATTTGTTTTGTAACGTTTGTATCCGTTTAGCTTAAATCGCTAAAAAGGTGAAACGTTTGGTTTTGTTTCGTAACGTTTGTAAACGTTTGGCTTAATTTGCTTAAATGGCGAAATCTTTGGAATTCGTTCGTATCGTTTGTAAATGTTTGGCTTAAATCACTAAAACGGCGAAACGTTTAAATTTTTTTCGTAACCTTTGTAAAGTTTTGCTTATATCGTTAAAACGGTGAAACGCTTTGATTTGTTTCGTAATGTTTTTATACGCTTTGCTTTAATTGCTAAAAAGGAGAAACGCTTGGATTTGTTTTGTAACGTTTCTAAACGTTTGGCTTTAATTGCTAAAAAATGTGAAACGTTTAGATTTTTTTCGTAGCGTTTATAAACGTTTAGCTTAAATCGCTAAAAAGGTGCAACATTTGGATTTGTTTCGTACCGTTTGTTAACATATGCCTTAAATCGCTAGAAATGTGTAATGTTTTCATTTGTTTCGTAACGTTTGTAAATGATTGGCTTAAATTGCTAAAAGGGTGAAACGCTTGGATTTGTTTCGTAACGTTTGTAAACGTATGAATTTTTTTTGTAACATTTGTAAACGTTTGGCTTAAATTGCTAAAAAGGTGAAACTATTGGATATGTTTCGCAACATTTGTAAATGTTTGCCTTACATTGCTAAAAAGGTAAAACGCTTGGATTTGTTTCGTAATGTTTGTAAAAGTTTGGCTTAAATTGCTAAAAAGGTGAAACGCTTCGATTTGTTTCGTTGCGTTTGTAAACATTTGGCTTAAATTGCTAAAAAGGTGAAACGCTTGGTTTTTGTTTGGTAAGGTTTGTAAACGTTTGGCTTAAATTTCTAAAAATGTGAAACGTTTGGATTTGTTTCGTAAGGTTTGTAAACGTTTGGCTTCAATTACTAAAAAGGTGATACGTTTGGATTTGTTTTGTAACGTTTGTAAACGTTTGGCATAAAGCGCTAAAAAGGTTAAATGTTTGGATTTTTTCATAACGTTTTAAACGTTTCACTTAAATTGCTAAAATGGGGAAACGTTTCTATTTGTTTCGTAACGTTTGTAAAAGTTTGGCTTAAATTGCAAAAAAGGTGAATCGTTTGGTTTTTTTTCGTAACGTTTGAAAACGTTCGGCTTAAATCGCTAAAAAGGTGAAACTTTTGGATTTGTTTCGTAACATTTGTAAATGATTGCCTTCAATTGCTAAAAATGTTAAACTCTCTAATTTGTTTTGTAACATTTGTAAACATTTGGCTTAAATTGCTAAAAAGGTGAAACGCTTGGATTTGTTTCGTAATGTTTGTAAACGTTTGGTTTAAATTGCTAAAAAGGTGAAACGCTTGGATTTGTTTCGTAACTTTTGTAAACGTCTGTCTTAAGTCGCTAAAAATGTGAAACATTTGGTTTTGTTCCGTAACATTTGTAAACGTTTGGCTTAAATCGCTAAAAATCTGAAACGTTTGGAGTTGTTTCGAAACGTTATAAATGTTTGTTTTTGTTTCTTAACTATTGTAAACGTTTGCCTTAAATCGTTAAAATGGTGAAACGTTTGGATTTGTTTCGTAACGTTTGTAAACGTTAGGCTTAAATCGCTAAAATGGGAAACGTTTGAATTTGTTTCATAGAGTTTGTAAACGTTTGGCTTATATCGCTAAAAAGACGAAACGTTTGGATTTGTTTCGTAGCGTTTGAAAACGTTTGGCTTAAATCGCTAAAATGGGAATACTTTTGGATTTGTTTTTTACCGTTTGTAAACGTTTGGCTTAAACATATAAAAAGGTGAAACGTTTGGATTTGTTTCGTAACTTGTATATATGTTTTGCTTAAATTGCTAAAAAGGTGAAATATTTGGATTTGTTTCGTAACGTTTGTAAACATTTGGCTTCAATCACTAAAAATTTGTAAACGTTTGGCTTGAATCACAAAAAGGTGAAACATTTGGATTTGTTTCGTAACGTTTGTAAACGTTTGGCTTATATTGCTAAAAAGGGGAAACGCTTCGATTTTTTTCGAAACGTTTGTAAACGTTTTTCTTTGTTTCGTAACATTTGTAAACGTTTGGCTTCAATTGCTAAAAAATTGAAACGTTTTGATTTGTTTCGTAATGTTTGTAAACGTTTGGCTTAATTTACTAAAAAGGTGAAACTCTTGGATTTGTTTCGTAACATTTGTAAACGTTTTGCTTAAATTGCTAAAAAGTTGAAACGTTTGGATTTGTTTCCGAATGTTTGTAAACGTTTGGCTTAAATTGCTAAAGAGGTGAAACGTTTGGATTTGTTTCGTAACGTTTGTAAATGTTTGGCTTAAATTGCTAAAAAGGGGAAACTTTTTGATTCTTTTCGTAAAGTTATAAACGTTTGACTTAAATCGCTAAAATGGGGAAACATTTGGATTTGTTTTGTAACGTTTGTAAACGTTAGGCTTAAATTTCCAAAAAGGTGAAACGCTCTTATTTGTTTCGTAACGTTTTAAACAATTGGATTTGTTTCGTAACGTTTGTAAACCCTTGGCTTAAATCACAAAAATGGGAAAATGTTTGGATTTGTTTCGTAACATTTGGCTTAAATTGCAAAAAAGAGAAACGTGTGGATTTGTTTTGTAAAGTTTGTAAATGTTTGGCTTACATTGCTAAAAAGGTGAAACTCTTGGATTCGTTCATAACGTTTTAAACGTTTGGCTTAAATCGCTAAAAAGGTGAAACGTTTCTTTTTGTTCCGTAACATTTTAAACGTTTGGATTTGTTCATAACGTTTTAAACGTTTGGCTTATTTCGCGAAAAAGGTGAAACGTTTGGATTTGTTTCGAAATGTTATAAACGTTTGGATGTGTTTTGTAACGTTTGTAAATGTTTGTCCTAAGTCGCTAAAACGGTGAAACGTTTGGATTTGTTTTGTAACGTTTGTAAATGATTTGTTTAAATCGCTAAAAAGGTGAAACGCTTGGATTTGTTTCGTAACGTTTGTAAACGTTTATCTTAATTTTCTAAAAATATGAAACACTTGGATTTGTTTCGTAACGTTTGTAAAAGTTTGGCTTAAATTGCTATAAAGGTGAAAAATTTTGATTTCTTTCGTAACCTTTTTAATGTTTGGCTTATATTTTGGGAAACGTTTGGATTTGTTTCTTAACGTTTGTAAACGTTTGGCTTAAATTGCTAAAAAGGTGACACGTTTGGATTTGTTTAGTAACGTTTATAAAAATTTGGCTTAAACCGCTAAACAGGTGAAACGTTTGGATTTGTTTCGTACCGTTTGTAAACGTTTCGCTTATATCGCTAAAAAGGGGAAACATTTGGATTTGTTTCGTAACGTTTGTAAATGTTTTGCTTAAATTCCTAAGAAGGTGAAATGCTTGGATTTGTTTCGTAACGTTTGTTAACGTTTGGCTTAAATGGCTAAACAGGTGAAACGCGTGGATTTGTTTTGGAACTTTTTTAAACGTTTGGCTTAAATTACTAAAAAGGTGAAACGCTTGGATTTGTTTCGGAACGTTTCTAAATGTTTGGCAAATATTTTAAAAAAGGTTAAACTCTTGGATTTTTTTCGTAACGTTTGGCTTAAATTGCTAAAAAGGTGAAACGCTTGGATTTGCTTTGTAAGATTTGTAAATGTTTGGCTTAAATCGCTAAAAAGGCGAAACGTTGGGATTTGTTTTGTAACATTTGTAAACGTTAAGCTTAAATCGCTAAAAAGGTGAAACGTTTGGTTTTGTTTCGTAACGTTTGTAAACGTTTGGCTTAATTTGCTTAAAAGGCGAAATGTTTGGAATTGTTTCGTATCGTTTGTAAACGTTTGGCTTAAATCGCTAAAACGGCGAAACGTTTGGATTTTTTTCGTAACCTTTGTAAACGTTTGGCTTAAATCGCTAAAACGGTGAAACGCTTTGATTTGTTTCGTAATGTTTTTATACGTTTTGCTTTAATTGCTAAAAAGGTGAAACGCTTGGATTTGTTTCGTAACGTTTGGCTTTAATTGCTAAAAAGGCGAAACGTTTGGATTTGTTTCGTAGCGTTTATAAACGTTTAGCTTAAATCGCTAAAAAGGTGCAACGTTTGGATTTGTTTCGTACCGTTTGTTAACATATGGCTTAAATTTCTAGAAAGGTGTAATGTTTAGATTTGTTTAGTAACGTTTTTAAATGTTTGGCTTAAATTGCTAAAAAGGTGAAACGCTTGGATTTGTTTCGTAACGTTTGTAAACGTATGAATTTTTTTCGTAACATTCGTAAACGTTTGGCTTAAATTGCTAAAAAGGTGAAACTATTGGATTTGTTTCGTAACATTTGTAAATGTTTGCCTTACATTGCTAAAAAGGTAAAACGCTTGGATTTGTTTCGTAACGTTTGTAAAAGTTTGGCTTAAATTGCTAAAAAGGTGAAACGCTTCGATTTGTTTCGTTGCGTTTGTAAACATTTGGCTTAAATTGCTAAAAAGGGGGAAACACTTGGTTTTTGTTTGATAACGTTTGTAAACATTTGGCTTAAATTACTAAAAATGTGAAACGTTTGGATTTGTTTCGTAATGTTTGTAAACGTTTGGCTTCAATTACTAAAAAGGTGATATGTTTGGATTTGTTTTGTAACGTTTGTAAACGTTTGGCATAAAACGCTAAAAAGGTTAAATGTTTGGATTTTTTTCGTAACGTTTTCAACGTTTGGCTTAAATTGCTAAAATTGGGAAACGTTTCGATTTGTTTCGTAACGTTTGTAAACGTTTGGCCTATATTGCAAAAAGGTGAATCGTTTGGTTTTTTTTCGTAACGTTTGTAAACGTTCGGCTTAAATCGCTAAAAAGGTGCAACTTTTGGATTTGTTTCGTAACGTTTGTAAATGATTGCCTTCAATTGCTAAAAATGTGAAACGCTCTGATTTGTTTTGTAACATTTGTAAACATTTGGCTTAAATTGCTAAAAAGGTGAAACGCTTGGATTTGTTTCGTAATGTTTGTAACCGTTTGGTTTAAATCGCTAAAAAGGTGAAACGCTTGGATTTGTTTCGTAACTTTTGTAAACGTCTGGCTTAAATCGCTAAAAATGTGAAACATTTGGTTTTGTTCCGTAACATTCGTAAACGTTTGGCTTAAATCGCTAAAAATCTGAAACGTTTGGATTTGTTTCAAAACGTTTTAAATGTTTGTTTTTGTTTCTTAACTATTGTAAACGTTTGCCTTAAATCGTTAAAATGGTGAAACGTTTGGATTTGTTTCGTAACGTTTGTAAACGTTAGGCTTAAATCGCTAAAATGGGAAACGTTTGAATTTGTTTCATAGAGTTTGTAAACGTTTGGCTTATATCACTAATAAGACGAAAAGTTTGGATTTGTTTCGTAGCGTTTGAAAATGTTTGGCTTAAATCGCTAAAATGGGAGTACATTTGGATTTGTTTTTTACCGTTTATAAACGTTTGGCTTAAACATATAAAAAGGTGAAACGTTTGCATTTGTTTCGTAACTTGTATAAATGTTTTGCTTAAATTTCTAAAAAGGTGAAATATTTGGATTTGTTTCGTAACGTTTGTAAACGTTTGGCTTCAATCACTAAAAATTTGTAAACGTTTGGCTTGAATCGCAAAAAGGTGAAACATTTGGATTTGTTTCGTAACGTTTGTAAACGTTTGGCTTATATTGCTAAAAAGGTGAAACGCTTCGATTTTTTTCGAAACGTTTGTAAACGTTTTTCTTTGTTTCGTAACATTTGTAAACGTTTGGCTTCAATTGCTAAAAAATTGAAACGTTTTGATTTGTTTCGTAATGTTTGTAAACGTTTGGCTTAATTTACTAAAAAGGTGAAACTCTTGGATTTGTTTCGTAACATTTGTAAACGTTTTGCTTAAATTGCTAAAAAGTTGAAACGTTTGGATTTGTTTCCGAATGTTTGTAAACGTTTGGCTTAAATTGCTAAAGAGGTGAAACGTTTGGATTTGTTTCGTAACGTTTGTAAATGTTTGGCTTAAATTGCTAAAAAGGGAAAACTTTTTGATTCTTTTCGTAACGTTATAAACGTTTGACTTAAATCGCTAAAATGGGGAAACATTTGGATTTGTTTTGTAACGTTTGTAAACGTTAGGCTTAATTTTCCAAAAAGGTGAAACGCTCTTATTTGTTTCGTAACGTTTTAAACAATTGGATTTGTTTCGTAACATTTGTAAACCCTTGGCTTAAATCACAAAAATGGGAAAATGTTTGGATTTGTTTCGTAACGTTTGGCTTAAATTGCAAAAAAGAGAAACGTGTGGATTTGTTTTGTAAAGTTTGTAAACGTTTGGCTTACATTGCTAAAAAGGTGAAACTCTTGGATTCGTTCATAACGTTTTAAACGTTTGGCTTAAATCGCTAAAAAGGTAAAACGTTTCTTTTTGTTCCGTAACATTTTAAACGTTTGGATTTATTCATAACGTTTTAAACGTTTGACTTATTTTGCTAAAAAGGGGAAACGTTTGGATTTGTTTCGAAATGTTTTAAACGTTTGGATGTGTTTTGTAACGTTTGTAAATGTTTGTCCTAAGTCGCTAAAACGGTGAAACGTTTGGATTTGTTTTGTAACGTTTGTAAATGATTGGTTTAAATTGCTAAAAAGGTGAAACGCTTGGATTTGTTTCGTAACGTTTGTAAACGTTTAGCTTAATTTTCTAAAAAGGTGAAACACTTGGATTTGTTTCGTAATGTTTGTAAAAGTTTGGCTTAAATTGCTAAAAAGGTGAAATTTTTTGATTTCTTTCGTAACCTTTTAATGGGCTAATAATCACCCATGGCACCTTAACTTTGGGGGTACGGGCGCTAAACCCCCTGATGTTGAAAAACGGGCAGTAAACTCCCTGAACTTTGAGGCGGCGCTCACAAAACCCCCTAAGACCAAATATCGCCGTTTTTTTCGTTTTCTGTCGACGTGGCATCCAATTTCTCGTCCGGACACCAAATCGCGGCGCCTGTCCCCCCTGCATGCATGTCTGACACCTGCTGCTTGTGTAAGAATGCGTCAGTTGACTTTTTATAAAAAAAAAAAAAAACAAATGAAAAGTAACCGCGGTAATTTATTTGTTTCTCTCTCCTACTTTTCCTTTTCCCCACTCGCTCCCCTCACTTCCGTTTCACTATTTTCGTTTCAAATATTTTAGCCACGCTTCGTCTTCTTCCCCTCGTTTTTTTGTTTCTTCGCTGACACTGACCTAGGGTTTGCTCCTTTCCCATTTTTCGTTCAATCTTTCTCATTTTCCTCGCATTCTTCCCCATTCTTCTTCCATTGTTCAACATTGTCTTTCCTTTACCGAAGTGTAAAAAATATAAGTAAAATCGCTGCAAAACCTAACTAAAAGAGAACATTACTTCTGCAACAAAGAACAAGAAAGTGATTAAGAAAGTGATTAAAGGTTAGAAATTTTAACTCCACTAACATGTTGGCAGGTTTTTAGTTTGTGTGGCTGCAAAAAATGAAGAGAAAAGGATTCAGTAGATGAAAACGAAAAGAAAAGAGTGATTACAGAAGCGGGCCTCCTGGAACTGCTGGGTATGGCTTGATGGATAGTTCCAGCAACGATGATGTTGTTGAAGGTATGCTTGTAGTCTATTTTATAGGACATTTTTGCTAAGAAATTGGCGGGGGTTGATGACTGTAAAGGTTGATAAATTTGTAGGACCACTTAATTACCAAACATGTCAAATTGTTTTTTTTAGAGATAAATTGGTTGATTGGTTTGGGACCATTTCTTTTTGGCTGTATATGCTTTTTGAATAATAGAATATGCTTGCTATGCTTGGTGATTGTGATAGTTGAGTTTTTAATATGTCTATGTGTTGGAACTGCTGTTTTAGACAATTAAGTATTATTGTTTGTGTACTTAATGATGGTTGGTTGGTTTGTTGGTTGAATTTAGTGTTGCTTTTTTTTTTTTCTGTTTTTCAGTTTCCCCTGCAGAATTAAATTGTTTTACCATCAACTTACACATTGGTGGGGAACTTGGGGAGTGGGGATATCATAACGTGGAAGTGAAGAGTAGGGTATATAACCTTGATGTCATTACAATGGGTAAGTTTGATAAATGGGTGGCAAAACTGTTACCCAAGAAGCTTGTTGACTACCATTGGAAAGAGACAGCCGTAGAATATAACGTGGGGATAAAACCAATTAGCCATGAGGATGATTTTATGGAAATGGCTAGGGCTGGGTCAAAGGCGGGGAGTGTTGAGGTGTACGTTAGGGAGTACTCCGTTGGGGATGTTAGGAAATTACAACCTAAGAGAAGTCCTAGTCCTCCCCCTCCATCAGCAGTTGTCTTAAAGGAAATTGAAGAACCGAAAGACAGTTTCAGTTATCCTAGTCTGGGCCTGGTGTTGAGTCAGGAAAATTGGGAGAAGCATGGGGATCGTGGCTTCAGAAAAAAGGCGCCAGGTGCCATCAGAATGGTGCAAAGTCAGGGGCCAGGGGTGAAAACGCAAGGGAGCCAGGGGCCATGGTTGAGAAGAAGGTCAGCAAGTCAAGGACCACTAATGATTGAAGGCCAATGGGAACCTGAACCCCCCCCCTCCGTACACAGCCGTTGGTAAATCAGAGGTTCGACAGTGGATGAAAAAAACTATGGAAGATCTGTTGAGGGCGGGGCCTAGTGAGGGGCAAAATCTAGCTGAGAGGTTTGAGGAGGTGCAAAATGAGGGGCTGAACGAGGGGCTAAATGAGGGAGAAAATCAAAATCTGAATGAGGGGCTAAATGAGGGGCTAAATGAGGAGCTGAACGAGGGGCAGAAAGATGGGGCGAGTGAGGGCCAAATGGAGGGGCCAAACGACGACGAGCATGGGCAGATGGGAATAGATGAGGTTAGTGAGGGGCTTTATGATGGGTTACCTGCTAGTGATGGGATGTTGAACGAAGGGGACCTTGGCGAGGTCAATCAAGAAGCTAATCAGAGGGGCCCTGCTGCTGATCTGCAATGGGAACCTGAGAGGCCAAGTCAGGTTGAGGATCAGTGGCAAAAATGGGGGAACTTCGATGAGTTGTTAGATGGCCTTTCAGCTGAGCTTCGGGTGCTATTCGACATGCCCAGTGAAAGAGAGAAGGATGTTCCTGAGGGAGTTGTAAATGAAGAACAGAATGTGCAAGAGGAAGGGGGGCATGTGGATGCAGAGCAGAATGTGGAAGAGGAGGGGGGGCATGGGGATGCAGAGCAGAATGTGGAAGAGGAGGTGGGGCATGGGGATGCAGAGCAGAATGTGGAAGAGGAGGGGGGGGCATGGGGATGAAGAGCATATTGATGATTACATAGTTGACCCCGACTACGATATATGGGATGATGACGACGATCTCTTGACAGAGCTGAGATCAACAGGCCAACTACACGGAGAGTCATCAGTTCCAGTTCAAGATGGGGATGAACAAGATGTTCAATCAACACAGAGGTCTGGTGGCAGACCAAGGGGTAGTTCACAGCCAGAATTTGGGCCAGGTGGTGTAGAAAGAACCATAAATCCGGATTTGAATGAAGCTGAGTCGGACTATATTGCATCGGATGACAACAACACAGCCTCTGATTCTGATGGTCAAACGGGTGCGCGGTTTAACAGGTTCGATGAGCAGGCTGCGAGAGCCAATCCCTCGTTCACCGAAGGAATGTTGTTTGATAATAGGCACCAGTTCAAGAAGGCCTACTGGGAGTGGGGAATAGTCAACAGGTATCAAGTTTGGTTCCCCACTAATGAGAAGACGCGGGTTAGGTGCAAGTGCTATGCCAAGTGTGGTTTTTTCGTCTTCGCTTCAAAACTAGATATGGCAAATCCGGAAGACGAGACATTCCAAGTGAAGAGTTTTTTCTTGGAACACACTTGTCCTAAGAGGACAACCAACTTCCACGTCACAAGTGCGTATCTGGCAGATAGTTTTTTGGAGGAGTTCAGAAACAATCCCGACTATACCCCTGAGCAGTTTAAGGGCAAGATCCAAAGAGAGCTGAAACAGAACATCCCAATCCAGAAAGAAAGAAGAGCTAAGAGGAAGGCATTGGATAAGTTGGAGGGGGATGAAGATGGACAGTATGAGAAGATGTATGACTACAGGAGGGAGGTCCTTAGAACAAATCCTGGCAGCACTGTCGAGTTTAAAGAGCCGAGAGGGAAATTTCAAGGCATGTATGTCTGTTTTGATGCGATGAAGCAGGCTTTCAGGAATGGCCTTAGGGAGATTGTGTGCCTTGACGGTTGTTGGCTCAAGGGAAAGTATGGGGGTCAGTTGCTTTCTGCAACCGGTATTGACCCGAATGATTGCATGTACCCCCTTGCAATGGCGTGGGTGAAGGTGGAGAACACAGATTCTTGGACGTGGTTTATGGAGCTGCTGAAGGCGGATCTGCACTTGGGAAACAGCACAGTTTTTATGTCTGATAAACAGAAGGTAATTTCTTTAATGGAGAGCTTGTCTTGGTTCTTGCTCTCTTTGGTGTATAATGTGCAGTTGATGTTAGGATAAACTCTAGGGATATTTGTAGATGACATATTCATAGTTAAAGGTCCACACTGAATGAGTTTAAAATGTTTAGTGTCCACTGCTGATTTGAAATTTGTAATCCAGGGTCCATACTTGATCATTCTGTTATGATGGTTCACATACAGGGAGCTTGTTTTGTTTCTTGCTGAGTATAATGTGCAGTTGATGTTAGGAAAAACTCTAGGGATCTTAGTATATGACAGATTTACAGTTAAAGGTCCACACTGAATGAGTTTAAAATGTTTAGTGTCCACTACTGATTTGAAATTTGTAATCCAGGGTCCATACTTGATCATTCTGTTATGATGGTTCACATGCAGGGGTTGGTCAACGCCGTGAAGGAGCTGTTTCCCTATTCTGAGCATATGTTCTGCTGGAGGCATCTGTGGTCAAATTATAGGTCCACATTTCACCATCAACACTTGAAGCCTCTGATATGGAACATTGGGATAGCTTCTTACAAATCCAAATTTGTTGCGGCAATGAAGGTTTTGGAAGACAACCATGCAGAGGCATACGCGTGGATTAGTGCTAGACCAAGAGAGCATTGGTCTAGGTACTATTTTGGTACAGAAGTGAAGTGTGACATTCTCCTCAACAATCTGGCCGAGGCGTTCAACAAGTACATCCTGGCTGCCAGAGTGAAACCAATTTTGACCATGTTCGAAATGATCAGAACCCAGCTCATGAAGCGGATAAGTGACAAGCAACTTTTGGGGAGTAAAATTCAGACTGATGTGTGCCCTAAAATTTTAAAGAAGCTTGACAAGATCATCGATGAGGGATGGAAGTACACCGCAACCCCTACCGGCGGCCCACAAGTTCAAGTTAGTGGTCCCGGGGGGCAGTTTGTGGTGAATTTGCCTGAAAGAACTTGCACCTGTAGAAGATGGGACCTGACTGGGATTCCATGCGTGCATGCCTGTGCTGCTATTCATGAGAACAATGAACACCCACGGCGGTACATTGATGACTGTTATAGCAAAGCGGTGTACGAGCGAGTTTATAGCTTTGTTATCAATCCCATGAATGGGGCTGATATGTGGGAAACAGACCCAAACCCCTTCAATATCATACTCCCACCCTCACCAGTGCAACAAAAGAAGAGAGGGAGAAAGGCAACGGTAAGGCGACTGGAGGCTGAGGAGCTTGAAAAGCAGGCTGCCGAGAAAGCAAGCGACGCACAAGAGACGAGGGCCAAGTTATCACGAAAGGGGCGTCAGCGAATTAAGTGTAGCGAATGTGGACAGTTTGGGCACAATATCAGGAAACATTTAAAGGAAAGAGGTCAAGCTTCGGGTGGAGGTGAACAGCAGCCATCTGTAAATGAAGGTGAAGGACCAATGGCAGAGAGTGAAGTAAGTAACTTTCTGAAATTTTGGTTGCCTGTGTAAGTACAATCTCCCTTCTAATTGTGTTTTTGTTGTAGGCTACTACTGAAGTGCCGCATGCGTCCCCAGCACACCAGACATTGCCATCTGAAACAGAAGCTGCTTGTAATCTTGACAGCCAAACGAGTGCAGTTGATGATGGTGCTCCACCCAAAAGACAGCGCAAGAAGAAGAGTAGTACAGAAGCGTCTGAAAGATATAAGGAACATCTGAGGAAAAGACCTAGGCAGGGCTAGATTTATTTTGTGCCTAGATAATGTTTATTTTGGACCTTATATTTTGTGCCCAGATACTGTAACTGAATCTGTCCTGAACATATGGGTAGATAGGAATACTGCCTATTAATTTGCCTATTTATGTAGATTATATTTCTTGTCTATTTATGTAAAGATACAAGGAACATCTGTGAATTTCTTGTCTATTTATGTAAATTATATTTCTGTCTATTAATTTGCCGTTTTGTGATATATGATGATGTTAGTGAGTAGATAGGAATACTGCCATTCAAGTGCAGACCCTAAACAAATATTACTAATCAATCATGGACCCTGAGATTTGATAAATTGTTATCCATGGCCCTTAAGTTTATTTGTAAGACTTTTGATCAGAGGGTTAATAAAATGTTCATCCCTCATAGTATATAACTTATCCACCGTGGACCTGTATATTATACGTTTCATCACGCGTGGACCCTAATGTTTAGATAGATGATCATCTATGGCCCTTTAGTTATTAATTGATATCAGCATGGCCTACTTTTGAATTTTAACAGCGCCCCACTTAAATAGTCAATAAGTAGCTGGTTTTCTTATTTCATTCTTCGTTTCCATCTCTCACCCATCGCTTACTACTTAGACTTCTAGGGTTGCAAAATTCCGAACTGTATTTTAACACGTCCGCAAATGGAACGGGTATCTCCACCAGTGGTTTGCGAGTGCGGCATCCCATGTCGTTTACAAATTTCGTCAACGGATAGAAACCCAGGTCGAAGATTTTACACTTGTTCAAACAGAACTGTAAGTAATTGATGTGCTTTACTGCATGTACTTAGCCTTTATTTCTTTGTTCAAATTGTTGCATGTCTGAAGCCTTTATTTTTTCGACCTAAATTTGCCAGAATCAGTGTGATTTTTTTGCCTGGCTAGAGAATGACATGCCTTACCAAATGTCGGTGGTCCGAGGCTTGAAAACTGACATTCATGTCATGACTGTTGAACTGGAGGAGGCCAAAAGTTTGCTTGCTGCTAAAAAGGACGAGTTCCAGGGATTGAAGGAGTCCCATGAAATGTACATAGGCGAAAATCAGGGATTGAAGGAGTCCATTGAGATGTATCGCGATGAAAATGGAATCTTGTTTGAGGAAAGCGGTCTACTTTTTATGGAGATAGACATACTGAAGGGCCAGATCAAGGACATGGAGGTCAAGTGTGCAGACTTGAAGAGGTCAACCAGGATCATGAAGTTTGGTTTTTGTGCTGCTTGTGCAGTTGCAGGATGCAGTGTAGCCTTTCATATGCATGAAGAAAAAATGATAAAAATATTAACAGATGTAATGTTGTTTCCTTTAATGTAATGTTGCGTATTATTAATGAAAAAAACTTGACTTGTCTTATCATTAATTTTGTACAGTAATTATTAATTTACTACAGTAATTATTATAACTACTGACTTGTCTCATCATTAATTATGTTTACGAAACCCAACAAACCCATCCGTTGGTCATTAAGTATATACCCTTTGATTACCCCCATTAAGTACATCCACTGACTTGGGAAACAACACGATGGTTAGGTTGAATATGAAAAGACAAGTATCCAACTTATTTAAACAAGTTATCATACTTAATTACAACCGACTTGCTTCTTACAAAGATCATTCTTCATATTAAAAAAAAACAAAGCTATGTCTGATAATATAGTTCGTTCATTTAATCTTGAAGTTATGGATTGCCCCATCTGCTGCGAACCGTTAATTCCTCCAATTATTCAGGTTTTTTACATTTCATTTATATGTTTTCATTTTTTGAATTTTTTGATTAGTTTATTGTTTATCATATAACATTTTATTTTCTTCAGTGTGAGAATGGCCACACAACTTGCAGCACATGCTCTGTGAAGTTTAAAAATTGCCATTCTTGCACTTTGCCCATAGGATCAATGAGAAATCGGGCGATGGAAGCGGTCGTGGAGGCTGTTACAGTGTTTTGCCAGAACAAAATTTATGGATGCACTGAAAGCTTCAGTTACGACGCAAAGACAAAACACGAGAAGTACTGTTCCTTCGTACCGTGTTCATGCCCGGTTCCAGACTGCACCGTCAAAGGGTCGTCCAAAATGATTTATGGTCACTGCAAAGAGATGCATACAGATTCTTTTATACCATTTCATTTTGGACGTAGATTCGGTGTTTCTCTGAACTTGGATGATAGGGGCTTACTTCTCCAAGAGGACACATCAGACACTGTGTTTGTTCTGAACAACACAACGTCTTCTTATGGGAATATTATAACTGTGTTTTGTCTGGGACCAATGTCAAACGGACGCTGCCCTTATGACATCAAAATAAAATTTACTGAATCCTCCGTTGACAGGTTTCATTCTTCTACGAAGAATTTTCAAGACACCAACAGTTACTACCGTTCGTTGACAGGGTTACTTATTGATAGCAGTGATCGTGATTTTTTTCCTGACGGGTTGGTAAAGATGGAGCTTTGTGTATGTCGATCATGGGAGCTTGGTTCGGAGGATGACATATAATGACAAGGATGCTGCCGGAAGTCAAATTCTAGGTCTTGATGATGTATTAAGTTTTTGTGTCGTAACTTTGTTTAGAAAACTGAGAATATATAAGTTAGTTTTTTTGTAGTAACCTTTTCTGTTTGTTTAATATGTAAGACTTTTGATCAGTATGTGTTTTAAAATAGACGTAATATACTAATTATTGTATGTTTCTTAACATATTATTTTAAGGGTCTTTACTTGATTACATAATACAAGATCAGGGTCCTTGGTTGAACAAGTAAATAAAGTTTAAGTTCCACAACTGAACAACGGTCCTAAAGTTCAGGGTCCACGTATGATCGTTAAGTTTAGCTTCCTAAAAACCAAACCAACCAACACGTACAAACACAAATAATAAACGGGAATATCATAAGCAAACAAACAATAACGACCAATTCACAATAATAAACGGGAATATCATAAGCAAACAAACAATACTTCTCCAACATTTAATCAACCAGTGTAAAAATATAAATTCTCAATATTAATACTAATTGCAAAATAAATATTAACCTAAAAGGTTACAACTGTTGAAGCATAACTTTGCACAAAAAAGGTAACTCAAGTGTGTCAATCTTCAGTCTGAACCACCAGACTGCTGCTTCTCCAGGGGTTCACCAACAACTTCAGGTTCTTCAACAACTTCACTTTGCAGCACCTCCACTGGTTCACCAGGACTTTCAATCTGCAGCACCTCCACTGGTTCACCGGGACCTTCAATCTGCAGCACCTGCACTGGTTCAGCCTCAGCAACAGCCTGCAGCTCCAATGCATCATCCCCATCTTCAAGTTCTTTCAACTCAAATAATGTTTGTCCAAATACAGGCCTTAGGTTGCACACGTCATCACAGTTTAACTTCCTAACATACACATCAACACTACCATCTTGTGCCCCAGCCAGTGCCATGTCCATGACATGGTCATCGTTTTCCATAGGAATTAATTCTTCAGTATACATGCCAGCCCGCCTCCAATAATACATTAACAATCCCTGAACCTTCAATTCAAGTAACCACTTATCTAGACTATTTAATCCTATATCCTCAATATGAAATTTTCTGACAGCCACATCCTCATTAAAATAACCAAACCATTCAAAGTCTCCATTGTAGTTAAGAATAATTTCAAAGACCTCAAAAAAACGTTCTTCACTAGTAGCTGCGCAAACCAACAAATTTAAAAACAAACAAACAATTTTCAATTACTGAACAAGTAAAACCCAAACTGAAACAACATCAAATGACAAACTAGAAACAAAATACCCGCAAAAAACAACATCCCATAAAAAATCAACCCCAAAATTCAAAATAATAATAAAAAATAACAGAGACCAGAAAAATCATACCTTTTCGTTTCTTCCCTTCTCTTTCTTCTTTTCCCAATTTCGTCGTTTTTTTGGATCCCATTTTCTGAAAATTAACAGAGACAGACAAGACAAAAATTTAAAAACACTTCGGTAAATGAAAGACAATGTTGAACAATGGAGGAAGAATGGGGAAGAATGCGAGAAAAATGAGAAAGATTGAGAGAAAAATGGGAAAGGAACTAACCCTAGGTCAGTGTCAGCGAAGAAACGAAAAGGCGGCAGTGAGGGGGAAGAAGACGAAGCGTGGCAAAAATATTTGAAACGAAAATAGTGAAACGGAAGTAAGGGGAGCGAGTGGGGAAAAGGAAAAGTAGGAGAGAGAAAAAAATAAATTACCGCGGTTACTTTTCATTTGTTTTTTTTTTTATTTTTTTATAAAAAGTCAACTGACGCATTCTTACACAAGCAGCAGGTGTCAGACATGCATGCAGGGGGGACAGGCGCTGCCATTTGGTGTCCGGACGAGAAATTGGATGCCACGTCGACAGAAAACGAAAAAAACGGCGATATTTGGTCTTAGGGGGTTTTGTGAGCGCCGCCTCAAAGTTCAGGGAGTTTACTGCCCGTTTTTAAACATCAGGGGGTTTAGCGCCCGTACTCCCAAAGTTGAGGTGCCATGGGTGATTATTAGCCCTTTTAATGTTTGGCTTATATTTTGGGAAACGTTTGGATTTGTTTCTTAACGTTTGTAAACGTTTGGCTTAAATTGCTAAAAAGGTGAAACGTTTGGATTTGTTTAGTAACGTTTATAAAAATTTGGCTTAAACCGCTAAACAGGGGAAACGTTTGGATTTGTTTCGTACCGTTTGTAAACGTTTCGCTTATATCGCTAAAAAGGGGAAACGTTTGGATTTGTTTCGTAACGTTTGTAAACGTTTTGCTTAAATTCCTAAGAAGGTGAAAGGCTTGGATTTGTTTCGTAACGTTTGTTAACGTTTGGCTTAAATGGCTAAACAGGTGAAACGCTTGGATTTGTTTTGGAACTTTTGTAAACGTTTGGCTTAAATTACTAAAAAGGTGAAACGCTTGGATTTGTTTCGGAACGTTTGTAAATGTTTGGCTAATATTTCTAAAAAGGTTAAACTCTTGGATTTTTTTCGTAACATTTGGCTTAAATTTCTAAAAAGGTGAAACGCTTGGATTTGTTTTGTAAGATTTGTAAATGTTTGGCTTAAATCGCAAAAAAGGCGAAACGTTGGGATTTGTTTTGTAACGTTTGTAAACGTTAAGCTTAAATCGCTAAAAAGGTGAAACGTTTGGTTTTGTTACGTAACGTTTGTAAACGTTTGGCTTAATTTGCTTAAAAGGCGAAATGTTTGGAATTGTTTCGTATCGTTTGTAAACGTTTGGCTTAAATCGCTAAAACGGCGAAACGTTTGGATTTTTTTCGTAACCTTTGTAAACGTTTGGCTTAAATCGCTAAAACGGTGAAACGCTTTGATTTGTTTTGTAATGTTTTTATACGTTTTGCTTTAATTGCTAAAAAGGTGAAACGCTTGGATTTGTTTCGTAACGTTTGTAAACGTTTGGCTTTAATTGCGAAAAAGGTGAAACGTTTGGATTTGTTTCGTAGCGTTTATAAACGTTTAGCTTAAATCGCTAAAAAGGTGCAACATTTGGATTTGTTTCGTACCGTTTGTTAACATATGGCTTAAATTGCTAGAAAGGTGTAATGTTTAGATTTGTTTAGTAACGTTTTTAAATGTTTGGCTTAAATTGCTAAAAAGGTGAAACGCTTGGATTTGTTTCGTAACGTTTGTAAACGTATGAATTTTTTTCGTAACATTCGTAAACGTTTGGCTTAAATTGCTAAAAAGGTGAAACTATTGGATTTGTTTCGTAAAATTTGTAAACGTTTGCCTTACATTGCTAAAAAGGTAAAACGCTTGGATTTGTTTCGTAACGTTTGTAAAAGTTTGGCTTAAATTGCTAAAAAGGTGAAACGCTTCGATTTGTTTCGTTGCGTTTGTAAACATTTGGCTTAAATTGCTAAAAAGGGGAAACACTTGGTTTTTGTTTGGTAACGTTTGTAAACATTTGGCTTAAATTACTAAAAATGTGAAACGTTTGGATTTGTTTCGTAATATTTGTAAACGTTTGGCTTCAATTACTAAAAAGGGGATACGTTTGGATTTGTTTTGTAACGTTTGTAAACGTTTGGCATAAAACGCTAAAAAGGTTAAATGTTTGGATTTGTTTCGTAATGTTTTCAACGTTTGGCTTAAATTGCTAAAATGGGGAAACGTTTCGATTTGTTTCGTAACGTTTGTAAACATTTGGCTTATATTGCAAAAAAGGTGAATCGTTTGGTTTTTTTTCGTAACGTTTGTAAACGTTCGGCTTAAATCGCTAAAAAGGTGCAACTTTTGGATTTGTTTCGTAACGTTTGTAAATGATTGCCTTCAATTGCTAAAAATGTGAAACGCTCTGATTTGTTTTGTAACATTTGTAAACATTTGGCTTAAATTGCTAAAAAGGTAAAACGCTTGGATTTGTTTCGTAATGTTTGTAAACGTTTGGTTTAAATCGCTAAAAAGGTGAAACGCTTGGATTTGTTTCGTAACTTTTGTAAACGTCTGGCTTAAATCGCTAAAAATGTGAAACATTTGGTTTTGTTCCGTAACATTTGTAAATGTTTGGCTTAAATCGCTAAAAATCTGAAACATTTGGATTTGTTTTGAAACGTTTTAAATGTTTGTTTTTGTTTCTTAACTATTGTAAACGTTTGCCTTAACTCGTTAAAATGGTGAAACGTCTGGATTTGTTTCGTAACGTTTGTAAACGTTAGGCTTAAATCGCTAAAATGGGAAACGTTTGAATTTGTTTCATAGAGTTTGTAAACGTTTGGCTTATATCGCTAAAAAGGAGAAACGTTTGGATTTGTCTCGTAGCGTTTGTAAACGTTTGGCTTAAATCGCTAAAATGGGGATACATTTGGATTTTTTTGTACCGTTTGTAAACATTTGGCATAAACCGATAAAAAGGTGAAACGTATGAATTTGTTTCGTAACGTTTGTAAATGTTTTGCTTAAATTACTAAAAAGGTTAAATATTTGGATTTTTTGTAACGTTTGTAAACGTTTGGCTTCAATCACTAAAAATTTGTAAACGTTTGGCATTAATCACAAAAAGGTGAAACATTTGGATTTGTTTCATAACGTTTGTAAACGCTTGGCTTATATTTCTATAAAGGTGAAACGCTTGGATTTGTTTCGAAACGTTTGTAAACGTTTTTCTTTGTTTCGTAACGTTTGTAAACGTTTGGCTTCAATTGCAAAAAAATTGAAACGTTTTGATTTGTTTCGTAATGTTTGTAAACGTTTGGCTTAATTTGCTAAAAAGGTGAAACTCTTGGATTTGATTCGTAACATTTGTAAACGTTTTGCTTAAATTGCTAAAAAGTTGAAACGCTTGGATTTGTTTCCTAATGATTGTAAACGTTTGGCTTAAATTACTAAACAGGTGAAACGTTTGGATTTGTTTCGCAACGTTTGTAAACGTTTGGCTTAAATTGCGAAAAAGGGGAATTTTTTTGATTCTTTTCGTAACGTTATAAACGTTTTACTTAAATTGCTAAAATGGGGAAACGTTTGGATTTGTTTTGTAACGTTTGTAAACGTTAGGCTTAATTTTCCAAAAAGGTGAAACGCTCTTATTTGTTTCGTAACGTTTTAAACGTTTGAATTTGTTTCGTAACGTTTGTAAACGCTTGGCTTAAATCACAAAAATGGAAAATGTTTGGATTTGTTTTGTAACGTTTGGCTTAAATTGCAACAAAGTGAAACGTTTGATTTGTTTTGTAATGTTTGTAAACGTTTGACTTACATTGCTAAAAAGGTGAAACTCTTGGATTTGTTCATAACATTTTAAACGTTTGGCTTAAATCGCTAAAAAGGTGAAACATTTCTTTTTGTTCCATAACATTTTAAACGTTTGAATTTGTTCATAACGTTTTAAACGTTTGGCTTATATTGCTAAAAAGGTGAAAGGTTTGGATTTGTTTAGAAATGTTTTAAACGTTTGGATGTGTTTTGTAACGTTTGTAAATGTTTGTCCTAAATCGCTAAAACGGTCAAAAGTTTGAATTTCTTTTGTAACGTTTGTAAATGTTTGGCTTAAATTTCTAAAAAGGTGAAACATTTGATTTTGCTTCGTAACGTTTGTAAGCGTTTGGCTTAAATTGCTAAAAAGGTGAAATGTTTGGATTTGTTTCGTAACATTTTTAAACGTTTGGCTTAAATCGCTAAAAAAGGGAAACGTTTGGATTTGTTTTGTAAGGTTTGTAAACGTTTGGCCTAAGTCGCTAAAAAGGTGAAACGTTTGTATTTTTTATGTAACGTTTTAAACGTTTGTAATGTTTGTAAACGTTTGGCTTATATCGCTAAAAAGGTGAAACGTTTGGAATTGTTTCGTAACATTTGTAAACGTTTGGCTTAAATTGCTAAAAAAGTTGAAACGTTTGGATTTATATCGTAACGTTTGTAAATATTTGGCTTAAATCCTTAAAAATGTGAAATGTTTGGTTTTGTTCCGTAACGTTTGTTAGAGTTTGGCTTAAATTGCTAAAAAGGTACAACGCTTGGATTTGTTTCGTAACGTTTGGCTGAAATCGCTAAAAAGGTGAAACATTTGGATTTTTTTCATAATGTTTGTAAACGTTTGGCTTCAATCGCTTAATAGGTGAAACGTTTGGATTTGTTTCGTAACGTTTGTAAACGTTTGGCTTAAATTGCTAAAAAGGTGAAACGTTTGGACTTTTTTCGTAACGTTTGAAAACGTTTGGCTTAAATCGCTAAATAGGGGAAACGTTTTGATTTTATTTGTAATGTTTGTAAACATTTGGCTTAAATCGTTAAAAAGGTGAAACGTTTGGTTTTGTTTCATAACGTTTGTAAACGTTCAGCTTAAATCGCTATAAATGTGAAACATTTGTTTTTGTTCCGTAGCTTTGATAAATGTTTGGCTTAAATCGCTAAGAAGGTGTAACGTTTGGATTTGTTTCGTAACATTTGTAAACGTTTGGCTTAAATTGATAAAAAGGGGAAACGCTTGAATTTATTTCGGAACTTTTGTAAACGTTTAGCTTCAATCACTAAAAAGGTGAAACGTTTGGATTTGTTTCGTAACGTTTGTAAACGTTTCGCTTAAATCGCTTAAAAAGGGAAACGTTTGAATTTGTTTCGTAAGGTTTTCAACGTTTGGATTAAATTGCTAAAAAGATGAAACGTTTCGATTTGTTCTTTAACGTTTGTAAACGTTTGGCTTAAATTGCTAAAAAGGTGACACGTTTGGATTTGTTTCGAAACGTTTGTAAACGTTTGGCTTAAATCACTAAAAAAGTGAAACATTTGGTTTTGTTTTGTAAAGTTTGGCTTAAAAGGTGAAACATTTGGATGTGTTTTGTAACGTTTGTAAATGTTTGTCCTAAATCGCTAAAACGGTGAAATGTTTGTATTTGTTTTGTAACGTTTGTAAATGTTTGGCTTAAATTTCTAAAAAGGTGAAACGTTTGGTTTTGTTACGTAACGTTTGTAAGCGTTTGGCTTAAATTGCTAAAAAGGTAAAATGTTTGGATTTGTTTCGTATCATTTTTAAACGTTTGGCTTAAATCGCTAAAAAGAGGAAACGTTTGTATTTGTTTTGTAAGGTTTGTAAACGTTTGGCCTAAGTCGCTAAAAAGTTGAAACGTTTGTATTTTTTATGTAACGTTTTAAACGTTTATAATGTTTGTAAATGTTTGGCTTATATCGCTAAAAAGGAGAAACGTTTGGAATTGTTTCGTAACATTTGTAAACGTTTGGATTAAATTTCTAAATAAGTTGAACGTTTGGATTTATATCGTAACATTTGTAAAAATTTGGCTTAAATCCTTAAAAATGTGAAATGTTTGGTTTTGGTCCGTAACGTTTGTAAGAGTTTGGCTTAAATTGCTAAAAAGGTACAACGCTTGGATTTGTTTCGTAACGTTTGTAAACGTTTGGCTGAAATCGATAAAAAGGTGAAACATTTGGGTTTTTTTCATAATGTTTGTAAACGTTTGGCTTCAATTGCTAAATAGGTGAAACATTTGGATTTGTTTCGTAACGTTTGTAAACGTTTGGCTTAAATTGCTAAAAAGGGGAAACGTTTGGACTTTTTTCGTAACGTTTGAAAACATTTGGCTTAAATCGATAAATAGGGAAAACGTTTTGATTTGATTTGTAATGTTTGTTAAGGTTTGGCTTAAATCGCTAAAAAGGTGAAACGTTTGGTTTTGTTTCATAACGTTTGTAAACGTTCAGCTTAAATCGCTATAAATGTGAAACGTTTGTTTTTGTTCTGTAGCGTTTATTAATGTTTGGCTTTAATCGCTAAAAAGGTGTAACGTTTGGATTTGATTCGTAACGTTTGTAAGTTTTGCTTAAATTGATAAAAAGGGGAAACGCTTGAATTTATTTCGTAACTTTTGTAAACGTTTGGCTTCAATCACTAAAAAGGTGAAACGTTTGGATTTGTTTCGTAACGTTTGTAAACGTCTGGCTTAAATTGCTTAAAAGGGGAAACGTTTGAATTTTTTTCGTAATGTTTTAAACGTTTGGATTAAATTATTAAAAAGGTGAAACGTTTCGATTTGTTCTTTAACGTTTGTAAACGTCTGGCTTAAATTGCTAAAAAGGTGACACGTTTGGATTTGTTTCGAAACGTTTGTAAACGTTTGGCTTAAATCACTAAAAAAGTGAAACATTTGGTTTTGTTTTGTAACGTTTGGCTTAAATCGCTTAAAATATAAAACGTTTGGTTTTATTTCGTAACGTTTGGAAGTGTTTGGCTTATATCGCTAAATTGGTGAAACATTCGGATTTGCTTTGTAATGTTTCTAAACGTTTGGCTTAAATCACTAAAAATGTGATACGTTTGGTTTTGTTTCGTAACGTTTGTAAACGTTCAGCTGACATCGCTAAAAGGGTGTGACGTTTGGTTTTGTTCCATAACGTTTTGTAAACGTTTGGCTTAAATCGCTAAATAGGCGAAACGTTTGGATTTGTTTTGTAACATTTGTAAACGTTTAGCTTAAATCGCTAAAAACGTGAGACGTTTGGATTTTCTCGTAACGTTTGTATATGTTTGCCTTAAATAGCTAAAAAGGGAAACGTTTGGATTTGTTTCGTAACGTCTGTAAACATTTGGCTTAAATTGCTAAAAAGGTGAAACGCTTGGATTTGTTTCGTAACGTTCGTAAACGTGTGGCTTAAATTGCTAAAAAGGTGAAACGCTTGGTTTTGTTTCGTAACGTTTGTAAACGTTTGACATAAATGGATAAAAATATGAAACGTTTGGATTTATTTCGTAACGTTTTAAACGTTTGTTTTTGTATCGTAACGTTTGTAAACGTTTAGCTTAAATCGCTAAAAAGGTGAAACGTTTGGATTTGTTTTGTAACGTTTGTAAACGTTTGTCTTAAATCGCTAAAAATGTGAAACGTTTGGATTTGTTTCGTAACGTTTGTAAACGTTTGGCATAAATCGCTCAAAAGGTGAAACGTTTGGTTTTAGTTCGTAACGTTTGTAAACTTTTGGCTTAAATCGATAAAAAGGTGAAAAGTTTGGATTTGTTTTGTAACGTTTGTAAATGTTTGGCTTAAATTGCTAAAAAGGCGAAACGCTTGGATTTGTTTCGTAACGTTTGGCTGAATTTTCTAAAAAGGTGAAACACTTGGATTTATTTCGTAATGTTTGTAAAAGTTTGGCTTAAATTGCTAAAAAGGTGAAAAATTTGGATTTGTTTCGTAACCTTTTTAATGTTTGGTTATATTTTGGGAAACATTTGGATTTGTTTCATAACGTTTGTAAACGTTTGGCTTAAATTGTTAAAAAGGTGAAACGTTTGGATTTGTTTAGTAACGTTTATAAACATTTAGCTTAAATCGCTAAAAGGTGAAATGTTTGGATTTGTTTCATAACGTTTGTAAACGTTTGGCTTATATCGCTAAAAAGGGGAAACGTTTGGAATTGTTTCGTAACGTTTGTAAACTTTTTGCTTAAATTGCTAAGAAGGTGAAACGCTTGGATTTGTTTTGGAACTTCTGTAAACGTTTGGCTTAAATTACTAAAAAGGTGAAACACATGGATTTGTTTTGGAACGTTTGTATATGTTTGGCTAATATTTCTAAAAAGGTTAAACGCTTGGATACTTTTCGTAACGTGTGGCTTAAATTGCTAAAAACGTGAAACACTTGGATTTATTTCGTAACATTTGTAAGCGTTTGGCTTAAATCGCTAAAAAGGTGAAACGTTGGGATTTGTTTCGTATCGTTTGTAAACGTTTGGCTTAAATCGCTAAAAAGGTGAAACGTTTGGTTTTGTTTCGTAACGTTTGTAAACTTTTGGCTTAGATTGCTTAAAAGGCGAAATGTTTGGAATTGTTTCGTATCGTTTGTAAATTTCTGGCTTAAATCGCTAAAACGGTGAAACGTTTGAATTTTTTCGTAACCTTTTTAAACGTTTGGCTTAAATTGCTAAAAAGGTGAAACGCTTTGATTTGTTTCGTAATGTTTTTATACGTTTTGCTTTTATTGCTAAAAAGGAGAAACGCTTGGATTTGTTTCGTAACGTTTGTAAACGTTTGGCTTTAATTGCTAAAAAGGCGAAACGTTTGGATTTGCTTCGTAGCGTTTATAAACGTTTGGCTTAAATCGCTAAAAAGGTGCAACGTTTGGATTTGTTTCGTATCGTTTGTAAACGTTTGGCTTAAATCGCTAAAAAGGTGAAACGTTTGGTTTTGTTTCGTAACGTTTGTAAACTTTTAGCTTAAATCGCTAAAAAGGTGAAATGTTTGGATTTGTTTCATAACGTTTGTAAACGTTTGGCTTATATCGCTAAAAAAGGGAAACGTTTGGAATTGTTTCGTAACGTTTGTAAACGTTTTGCTTAAATTGCTGAGAAGGTGAAACGCTTGGATTTGTTTTGGAACTTCTGTAAACGTTTGGCTTAAATTACTAAAAAGGTAAAACACATGGATTTGTTTTGGAACGTTTGTATATGTTTGGCTAATATTTCTAAAAAGGTTAAACGCTTGGATACTTTTCGTAACGTGTGGCTTAAATTGCTAAAAACGTGAAACACTTGGATTTATTTCGTAACATTTATAAGCGTTTGGCTTAAATCGCTAAAAAGGTGAAACGTTGGGATTTGTTTCGTATCGTTTGTAAACGTTTGGCTTAAATCGCCAAAAAGGTGAAACGTTTGGTTTTGTTTCGTAACGTTTGTAAACTTTTGGCTTAGATTGCTTAAAAGGCGAAATGTTTGGAATTGTTTCGTATCGTTTGTAAATTTTTGGCTTAAATCGCTAAAACGGTGAAACGTTTGAATTTTTTCGTAACCTTTGTAAACGTTTGGCTTAAATTGCTAAAAAGGTGAAACGCTTTGATTTGTTTCGTAATGTTTTTATACGTTTTGCTTTTATTGCTAAAAAGGAGAAACGCTTGGATTTGTTTCATAACGTTTGTAAACGTTTGGCTTTAATTGCTAAAAAGGCGAAACGTTTGGATTTGTTTCGTAGCGTTTATAAACGTTTGGCTTAAATCGCTAAAAAGGTGCAACGTTTGGATTTGTTTCGTATCGTTTGTAAACGTTTGGCTTAAATCGCTAAAAAGGTGAAACGTTTGGTTTTGTTTCGTAATGTTTGTAAACTTTTGGCTTAGATTGCTTAAAAGGCGAAATGTTTGGAATTGTTTCGTATCGTTTGTAAATTTTTGGCTTAAATCGCTAAAACGGTGAAACGTTTGAATTTTTTCGTAACCTTTGTAAACGTTTGGCTTAAATTGCTAAAAAGGTGAAACGCTTTGATTTGTTTCGTAATGTTTTTATACGTTTTGCTTTTATTGCTAAAAAGTAGAAACGCTTGGATTTGTTTCGTAACGTTTGTAAACGTTTGGCTTTAATTGCTAAAAGGCGAAACGTTTGGATTTGTTTCGTAGCGTTTATAAACGTTTGGCTTAAATCGCTAAAAAGGTGCAACGTTTGGATTTGTTTTGTACCGTTTGTTAACATATGGCTTAAATTGCTAGAAAGGTGTAATGTTTGGATTTGTTTCGTAACGTTTGTAAACGTTTGGCTTAAATTGCTAAAAAGGTAAAACGCTTGCATTTGTTTCGTAACTTTTGTACACGTAAGAATTTTTTCGTAACGTTTGTAAACGTTTGGCTTAAATTGCTAAAAAGGTGAAACTATTGGATTTTTTTCGTAACATCTGTAAAACATTTGCCTTAAATTACTAAAAAGGTAAAACGCTTGGATTTGTGTGTAAAGTTTGTAAAAGTTTGGCTTAAATTGCTAAAAAGGTGAAACGTTTTGATTTTTTTGTTACGTTTGTAAACATTTGGCTTAAATTGCTAAAAAGGTGAAACGCTTGGTTTTTGTTTGATAACGTTTGTAAACGTTTGGCTTAAATTGCTAAAAATGTGAAACTTTTGGATTTATTTCGTAACGTTTGTAAACGTTTGGCTTCAATTACTAAAAAGGTGATACGTTTGGATTTGTTTGTAACGTTTGTAAACGTTTGGCATAAATCGCTAAAAAGGTGAAATGTTTGGATTCGTTTCGTAGCGTTTTATATGTTTGGCTTAAATTGCTAAAATGGGGAAACGTTTCGATTTGTTTCGTACCGTTTATAAACGTTTGGCTTAAATTGCAAAAAAGGTGAATCGTTTGGGTTTTTTCGTAATGTTTGTAAACGTTCTGCTTATATCGCTAAAAAGGTCAAACGTTTGGATTTGTTTCGTAACGTTTGTAAATGATTGTCTTAAATTGCTAAAAAGGTGAAACGCTCTGATTTGATTTGTACCGTTTGTAAACGTTTAACTTATATTGCTAAAAAGGTGAAACGCTTGGATTTGTTTCGTAACTTTTGTAAACGTTTGGTTTAAATTGTTAAAAAGGTGAAATGCTTGGTTTTGTTTCGTAACGTTTGTATAGGTTTGGCTTAAATCGCTAAAAATGTAAAACGTTTGTTAATGTTAAGCTTAAAACGCTACAAATGTGAAACGTTTGTTTTTGTTCTGTAGCGTTTATAAATATTTGGCTTAAATCGCTAAAAAGGTGTAACATTTGGATTTGTTTCGTAATGTTTGTAAACGTTTGGCTTAAATTCCTAAAATAGGGAAATCCTTGAATTTATTTCGTAATGTTTGTAAACGTTTGCCTTCAATCGCTAAGACGGCAAAACGTTTGGATTTGGTTCGTAACGTTTGTAAACATTTGACTTAAATCGCTTAAAAGTTGAAAAGTTTGAATTTGTTTCGTAATGTTTTAAACGTCTGGATTAAATTGCTAAAAAGGGGAAACGTTTCGATTTGTTCTTTAACGTTTGTAAACGTTTGTCTTTAATTGCTAATAAGGTGACACGTTTTGATTTGTTTCGTAACTTTTGTAAACGTTTGGCTTAAATCGCTAAAAAGGTGAATCATTTGGTTTTGTTTCGAAACGTTTGAAAAAGTTTGGCTTAAATCACTAAAAAGGTGAAACATTTCGTTTTATTTTGTAACGTTTGGCTTAAATCGCTAAAAATGTAAAACGTTTGGTTTTGTTTCGTAACGTTTGGAAGTGTTTGGCTTATATCGCTAAAAAGGTGAAACGTTTGGATTTGTTTTGTAATGTTTGTAAACGTTTGTCTTTAATCCCTAAATATGTGAAACGTTTTGATTTGTTTCGTAACGTTTGTAAACGTTGGGCTGACATCGCTAAAGAGGTAAAACGTTTGGTTTTGTTCCACAACGTTTGTAAACGTTTGGCTTAAAACGCTAAATAGGTAAAACGTTTGGATTTGTTTCTTAACATTTGCAAACGTTTAGCTTAAATCGCTAAAAACGTGAGACATTTGGATTTTTCCGTAACGTTTGTATATGTTTGTCTTAAATAGCTAATAAGGGAAACGTTTCGATTTGTTTTTGTAACGTTTGTAAACGTTTGGCTTAAATTGCTAAAAAGGTGAAACGCTTGGATTTGTTTCGTAACGTTTGTAAACGTGTGGCTTAAATTGCTAAAAGGGTGAAACTCTTGGTTTTGTTTCGTAACGTTTGTAAACATTTGGCATAAATCGCTAAAAATGGGAAACGTTTGGATCTATTTCGAAACGTTTTAAATGTTTGTTTTTGTATCGTAACGTTTGTAAACGTTTGGCGTAAATCGCTAAAAAGGTGAAATGTTTGGATTTATTTCGTAACGTTTGTAAACGTTTGGCTTAAATCGCTGAAAAGGTGAAACGTTTGGATTTTTTTCGTAACGTTTCTAAACGTTTGGCTTAAATCGCTCAAAAGGGGAAACGTTTGGATTTGGTTCGTAACGTTTGTAAATTTTTGTCTTAAATCGCTAAAAGGGTGAAAAGTTTGGATTTGTTTTGTAACGTTTGTAAACGTTTGGCTTATATTGCTAAAAAGGTGAAACGCTTGGATTTGTTTCGTAACGTTTGTAAACGTTTGGCCTAATTTTCTAAAAAGGTGAAACACTTGGATTTGTTTCGTAACGTTTGTAAAAGTTTGGCTTAAATTGCTAAAAAAAGTGAAAATTTTGGATTTGTTTCGTAACCTTTTTAATGTTTGGCTTATATTTTGGGAAACGTTTGGATTTATTTCATAACGTTTGTAAACGTTTTGCTTAAATTGCTAAAAAGGTGATACTTTTGGATTTGTTTAGTAACGTTTATAAACATTTGGCTTAAATCGCTTAAAATGTGAAACGTTTGGATTTGTTTCGTACCGTTTGTGAACGTTTGGCTTATATCGCTAAAAAGGAGAAACACTTGGATTTGTTTCGTAACGTTTGTAAACATTAGGCTTTAATTGTTAAATAGGGGAAACGTTTGGATTTGTTTCGTAGCGTTAATAAACGTTTGGCTTAAATCGCTAAAAAGGTGCAACGTTTGGATTTGTTTCGTACCGTTTGTTAACATATGGCTTAAATCGCTAGAAAGGTGTAATATTTGGATTTGTTTCGTAACGCTTGTAAATGTTTGGCTTAAATTGCTAAAAAGGTGAAACGCATGGATTTGTTTCGTAACGTTTGTAAACGTATGAATTGTTTTCGTAACGTTTGTAAACGTATAAATTGTTTTCGTAACGTTTTTAAATGTTTGGCTTAAATTGCAAAAAAGGTGAAACTATTGGATTTGTTTCGTAACATTTGTAAACGTTTGCCTTAAATTGCTAAAAAGGTAAAACGCTTGGATTTGTTTCGTAACGTTTGTAAGAGTTTAACTTAAATTGCTAAAAAGGTGAAATGCTTCGATTTTTTCGATGCGTTTGTAAACATTTGGCTTAAATTGCTAAAAAGGTGAAACGCTTGGTTTTTATTTGGTAACGTTTGTAAACGTTTGGCTTAAATTGCTAAAAATGTGAAACGTTTGGATTTGTTTCGTAGCGTTTGTAAACGTTTGGCTTCAATTACTAAAAAGGTGATACGCTTGGATTTGTTTCGTAATGTTTGTAAATTTTTGGCTTAAATTGCTAAAAAGGTGAAATGCTTGGTTTTGTTTCGTAACGTTTGTATAGGTTTGGCTTAAATCGCTAAAAATGTGAAACGTTTGGATTTGTTTCGTAACGTTTGAATGTTTCATTTTGTTTCGTAACATTTGTAAACGTTTGGCTTATATCGCTAAAAAGTGGAAACATTTAGATTTGTTTCGCAACGTTCGTAAACATTCTGCTTAAATTGCTAAAAAGGCGAAATGTTTGGATTTGTTTCATAACGTTCGTAAACGTTTGGCTTAATTCGCAAATAAGTTGAAACGTTTGGATTTGTTTCGCAACGTTTGTAAACGTTTGTCTTCAATCGCTAAAAAGGTGAAACGTTTGGATTTCTTTTGTAAATTTTGTAAACGTTTGGCTTAAATCGCTAAAAAGGGGAAACATTTTGATTTGTGTCGTAACGTTTGTAAACGTTGGCTTAAATCGCTTAAAAGGTGAAACTTTTGGATTTGTTTCATAACGTTTGAAAACGTTTGGCTTAAATTGCTAAAAAGGTGAAACACTAGGATTTTTTTTCGTGACGTTTGTAAACGTTTGGCTCAAATTCCTAAAAAGGGGAAACGCTTGGATTTGTTTCGTAACGTTTATAAACATTTGGCTTATATTGCTAAAAAGGGGAACCGTTTGGATTTGTTTCGTAGCGTTTGTAAACGTTTGGCTTAAATCCCTAAATAGGTGAAACTTTTGGATTTGCTTCGTACCGTTTGTAAACGTTTGGCTTAAATATCCAAAAAGGAGAAATGTTTGGATTTGTTTCGTAACGTTTGTAATCGTTTTACTTAAAGTGCTAAAAAGGTGAAACGCTTGGATTTGTTTCGCAACGTTTGTAAACATTTGGCTGAAATTGCTAAAAAGGTTAAACGCTTGTATTTGTTTCGTTACGTTTATAAACATTTGGCTTAAATTTCTAAAAAGGTGAAACGCTTGGTTTTTGTATCGTAACGTTTGTAAACGTTTGGCTTAAATTGCTAAAATGTGAAATATTTGGATTTTTTTCGTAACGCTTCTAAACGTTTAGCTTTAATCGCTAAATAGGTGATACATTTGCATTTGTTTCGTAACGTTTGTAAACGTTTGGCATAAATCGCTAAAAGGGGAAACATTTGAATTTGTTCCGTAACGTTTTAAACGTTTGGCTGAAATCGCTAAAATGGGGAAACGTTTGACTTTATTTCTTAACATTTGTAAACGTTTGGTTAAAATCGCTAAAAAGGTGAAACTTTTGGTTTTGTTTCATAACGTTTGTAAACGTTCGGCTTAAATCGCTAAAAAGGTGAAACATTTGGATTTGTTTCGTAACGTTTGTAAACGTGTTGCCTAAATTTCTAAAAAGGTTCGTAACGTTTCTAAACGTTTGGTTTAAATCGCTAAAAAGGTGAAACGCTTGGATTTGTTTCATAACGTTTGTAAACGTTTGGCTTAAATTGCTAATAAGGTGAAACACATGGATTTGTTTTGTAACGTTTATAAACATTTGGCTTAAATCGCTAAAAAGGTGAAACATTTATATTTGTTTCGTAACCATTGTAAACGTTTGGCTTAAATCGCTAAAAAGCTGAAACTTTTTGGATTTTTTTTGTTATGTTTGTAAACGTTTGCTTAAATTGCTAATAAGGTGAAATGATTGGATTAGTTTCGTATCGTTTGTAAACGTTTAGCTGAAATTGCTAAAAAGGTGAAACGCTTGATTTGTTTCGTAACGTTTGTAAACGTTTGGCTTACATTGCTAAAAAGGGGAAACGTTTGGATTTGTTTTGTAGCATTTGTAAATGTTTGGCTTAAATCGCTAAAAAGGTGAAACGTTTGGATTTATTTCGTAACGTTTGTAAACGTTTAGCTTAAATCGCTAAAAAGGTGAAACGCTTGGATTTGTTTTGTAGCGTTTGTAAACGTTTGGCTTAAATTGCTAATAAGGTGATACGCATGGATTTGTTTTGTAACGTTTATAAACGTTTGGCTTAAATCACTAAAAAGGTGAAACATTTGGATTTGTTTTGTAACCATTGCAAACGTTTGGCTTAAATCGCTAAAAAGCTGAAACGTTTGAATTTTTTTTGTAATGTTTGTAAACGTTTGCTTTAATTGCTAATAAGGTGAAATGATTGGATTAGTTTCGTATCGTTTGTAAACGTTTAGCTAAAATTGCTAAAAAGGTGAAACGCTTTGATTTGTTTCGTAACGTTTGTAAACGTTTGGCTTACATTGCTAAAAAGGGGAAACGTTTGGATTTGTTTTGTAGCACTTGTAAATGTTTGGCTTAAATCGCTAAAAAGGTGAAACGTTTGGATTTATTTCGTAACGTTTGTAAACGTTTAGCTTAAATCGCTAAAAAAGTGAAACGCTTGGATTTGTTTCGTAGCGTTTGTAAACGTTTGGCTTAAATTGCTAATAAGGTGATACGCATGGATTTGTTTTGTAACGTTTATAAACGTTTGGCTTAAATCACTAAAAAGGTGAAACATTTGGATTTGTTTTGTAACCATTGCAAACGTTTGGCTTAAATCGCTAAAAAGCTGAAACGTTTGAATTTTTTTTGTAATGTTTGTAAACGTTTGCTTTAATTGCTAATAAGGTGAAATGATTGGACTAGTTTCGTAACGTTTGTAAACGTTTGTCTTACATTGCTAAAAAGGGGAAATGTTTGGATTTGTTTTGTAGCATTTGTAAACATTTGGCTTAAATCACTAAAAAGGTGAAACGTTTGGATTTGTTTTGTACCGTTTGTAAACGTTTGGCTTAAATCGCTAAAAAGGTGAAACGCTTGCATTTGTTTCGTAACGTTTGTAAACGTTTGTCTTAAATTGTTAAAAAGGTGAAACACTTGAATTTATTTTGTAATGTTTGTAAACGTTTGGCTTCAATCGCTAAAAAGGCGAAACGTTTGGATTTGTTTCGTAACGTTTGTAAAAGTATGGCTTAAATCGCTTAAAAGGTGAAACGTTTGAATTTGTTTCGTAATGTTTTAAACGTCTGGATTAAATTGCTAAAAAGGGGAAACGTTTCTATTTGTTCTTTAACGTTTGTAAAGGTTTGGCTTAAATTGCTAAAAAGGTGACACGTTTGGATTTTTTCGTAACTTTTGTAAACGTTTGGCTTAAATCGCTAAAAAGGTGAAGCGTTTGGCTTTGTTTCGAAACGTTTGTAAACGTTTGGCTTAAATCACTAAAAAGGTGAAACATTTGGTTTTGTTTTGTAACGTTTGGCTTAAATCGCTAAAAATGTAAAACGTTTGGTTTTGTTTCGTAACGTTTGGAAGTGTTTGGCTTATATCGCTAAAAAGGTGAAACGTTTGGATTTGTTTTGTAATGTTTGTAAACGTTTGTCTTAAATCCCTAAAAATGTGAAACGTTTTGTTTTGTTTCGTCAGGTTTGTAAACGTTCGGCTGACATCGCTAAAAAGGTGAAACGTTTGGTTTTGTTCCATAACGTTTGTTAACGTTTGGCTAAAAACGCTAAATCGGTGAAACGTTTGGATTTGTTTCGTAACATTTGTAAACGTTTAGCTTAAATCGCTAAAAACGTGAGACGTTTGGATTTTTTCGTAACGTTTGTATACGTTTGTCTTAAATAGCTAAAAAGGGAAACGTTTCGATTTGTTTTGTAACGTTTGTAAACGTTTGGCTTAAATTGCTAAAAAGGTGAAACGCTTGGATTTGTTTCGTAACGTTTGTAAACGTGTGGCTTAAATTGCTAAAAAGATGAAACGCTTGGTTTTGTTTCGTAACATTTGTAAACATTTGGCATAAATCGCTAAAAATATGAAACGTTTGGATTTATTTTGTAATGTTTTAAATGTTTGTTTTTGTATCGTAACGTTTGTAAACGTTTGGCTTAAATCGCTAAAAAGGTGAAACATTTGGATTTGTTTCGTAACGTTTGTAAACGTTTGGCTTAAATTGCTGAAAAGGGGAAACGTTTGGATTTGTTTCATAACGTTTCTAAACGTTTGGCTTAAATCGCTCAAATGGGGAAACGTTTGGATTTGGTTCGTAACGTTTGTAAACTTTTGTCTTAAATCGCTAAAAAGGTGAAAAGTTTGGATTTGTTTTGTAACGTTTGTAAATGTTTGGCTTAAATTGCTAAAAAGGTGAAACGCTTGGATTTGTTTCGTAACGTTTATAAACGTTTGGCTTAATTTTCTAAAAAGGTGAAACACTTGGATTTGTTTCGTAACGTTTGTAAAAAGTTTAGCTTAAATTGCTAAAAAAGTGAAAATTTTGGATTTGTTTCGTAACCTTTTTAATGTTTGGCTTTTGTTTTGGGAAACGTTTGGATTTGTTTCATAACGTTTGTAAACGTTTCGCTTAAATTGCTAAAAAGGTGAGACTTTTGGATTTGTTTAGTAACGTTTATAAACATTTGGCTTAAATCGCTAAAAAGGTGAAACATTTGGATTTGTTTCGTACCGTTTGTAAACGTTTGGCTTATATCGATAAAAAGGAGAAACGCTTAGATTTGTTTCGTAACGTTTGTAAACGTTTGGCTTTAATTGCTAAAAATGTGAAACGTTTGGATTTGTTTCGTAGGGTTAATAAGCGTTTGGCTTAAATCGCTAAAAAGGTGCAACATTTGGATTTGTTTCGTACCGTTTGTTAACATATGGCTTAAATCGCTAGAAAGGTGTAATATTTGGATTTTTTTTCGTAACGTTTATAAATGTTTGGCTTAAATTGCTAAAAAGGTGAAACGCTTGGATATGTTTCGTAACGTTTGTAAATGTTTGGCTTAAATTGCTAAAAAGGTGAAACGCTTGGATTTGTTTAGTAACGTTTGTAAACGTAGGAATTGTTTTCGTAACGTTTGTAAACGTATGAATTGTTTTCGTAACGTTTGTAAACATATGAATTGTTTTCGTAACGTTTGTAAACGTTTGACTTAAATTGCTAAAAACCTGAAACTATTGGATTTGTTTCGTAACGTTTGTAAACGTTTACCTTAAATTGCTAAAAAGGTAAAACGCTTGGGATTTTTTCGTAACGTTTGTAAATGTTTTGCTTAAATTGCTAAAAAGGTGAAACGCTTTGATTTTTTTCGTTGCGTTTGTAAACTTTTGGCTTAAATTGCTAAAAAGGTGAAACGCTTGGTTTTTGTTTGGTAACGTTTGTAAACGTTTGGCATAAATCGCTAAAAATGTGAAACGTTTGGATTTGTTTCGTAGCGTTTCTAAACGTTTGTCTTCAATTACTAAAAAGGTGAAACGCTTGGATTTGTTTCGTAACGTTTGTAAACGTTTGGCTTAAATTGCTAAAAAGGTGAAATGCTTGGTTTTGTTTCGTAACGTTTGTATAGGTTTGGCTTAAATCGCTAAGAATCGGAAACGTTTGGATTTGTTTCGTAACGTTTTAATGTTTCATTTTGTTTCGTAACATTTGTAAACGTTTGGCATAAATCGCTAAAAAGTGGAAACATTTAGATTTGTTTCGCAACGTTCGTAAACATTCTGCTTAAATTGCTAAAAAGGCGAAATGTTTGGATTTGTTTCATAACGTTCGTAAACGTTTGGCTTAATTCGCAAATAAGTTGAGACGTTTGGATTTGTTTCGTAACGTTTGTAAACGTTTGTCTTCAATCGCTAAAAAGGTGAAACGTTTGGATTTCCTTGGTAAATTTTGTAAACGTTTGGCTTAAATCGCTAAAAAGGGGAAATATTTGGATTTGTGTCGTAATGTTTGTAAACGTTTGGCTTAAATCGCTAAAAAGGTGAAACTTTTGGATTTGTTTCATAATGTTTGTAAACGTTTGGCTTAAATTACTAAAAAGGTGAAACACTTGGATTTGTTTCGTGACGTTTGTAAACGTTTGGCTCAAATTCCTAAAAAGGGGAAACGCTTGGATTTGTTTCGTAACGTTGATAAACGTTTGGCTTACATTGCGAAAAAGGGGAACCGTTTGGATTTGTTTCGTAGCGTTTGTAAACGTTTGGCTTAAATTACTAAATAGGATAAACGTTTGGATTTGTTTCGTACCGTTTGTAAACGTTTGGCTTAAATTTCCAAAAAGGAGAAATGTTTGGATTTGTTTCGTAACGTTTGTAATCGTTTTACTTAAAGTGCTAAAAAGGTGAAACGCTTGGATTTGTTTGGCAACGTTTGTAAACATTTGACTGAAATTGCTAAAAAGGTTAAACATTGTATTTGTTTCGTTACGTTTATAAACATTTGGCTTAAATTTCTAAAGAGGGGAAACGCTTGATTTTTGTATCGTAACGTTTGTAAACGTTTGGCTTAAATTGCTAAAAATGTGAAATATTTGGATTTTTTTCGTAACGCTTGTTAACGTTTAGCTTTAATCGCTAAATAGGTGATACATTTGCATTTGTTTCATAACGTTTGTAAACGTTTGGCATAAATCGCTAAAAGGTGAAATGTTTGAATTTGTTTCGTAACGTTTTAAACGTTTGGCTGAAATCTCTAAAATGGGGAAACGTTTGACTTTATTTTTTAACATTTGTAAACGTTTGGCTAAAATTGCTAAAAAGGTGAAACTTTTGGTTTTGTTTCATAACGTTTGTAAACGTTTGGCTTAAATCGCTAAAAAGGTGAAACGCTTGGATTTGTTTCGTAACGTTTGTAAACGTTTGGCTTAAATTGCTAATAAGGTGAAACACATGGATTTGTTTTGTAACGTTTAGAAACGTTTGGCTTAAATCGCTAAAAAGATGAAACATTTGGATTTGTTTCGTAACCATTGCAAACGTTTGGCTTAAATCGCCAAAAAGCTGAAACGTTTGGATTTTTTTTGTAATGTTTGTAAACGTTTGCTTAAATTGCTAATAAGGTGAAATGATTGGATTAGTTTCGTAACGTTTGTAAACGTTTGGCTTATATTGCTAAAATGGTGAAACGCTTTGATTTGTTTCGTAACGTTTGTAAACGTTTGGCTTACATTGCTAACAAGGGGAAACGTTTGGATTTGTTTTGTAGCATTTGTAAATGTTTGGCTTAAATCGCTAAAAAGGGGAAACGTTTGGATTTGTTTCGTACCGTTTGTAAACGTTTGGCTTAAATCGCTAAAAAGGTGAAACGCTTGGATTTGTTTCGTAACGTTTGTAAACGTTTAGCTTAAATTGCTAAAAAGGTGAAACGCTTGGTTTTGTTTCGTAACGTTTGTAAACATTTGGCATAAATCGCTAAAAATGTGAAACGTTTGGATTTATTTCGTAACGTTTTAAATGTTTGTTTTTGTATCGTAACGTTTGTAAACGTTTGGCTTAAATCGCTAATAAGGTGAAACGTTTGGATTTGTTTCGTAACGTTTGTAAACGTTTGGCTTAAATTGCTGAAAAGGTGAAACGTTTGGATTTGTTTCGTAACGTTTCTAAACGTTTGGCTTAAATCGCTCAAATGGGAAAACGTTTGGATTTGGTTCGTAACGTTTGTAAACTTTTGTCTTAAATCGCTAAAAAGGTGAAAAGTTTGGATTTGTTTTGTAACGTTTTTAAACGTTTGGCTTAAATTGCTAAAAAGGTGAAACGCTTGGATTTGTTTCGTAACGTTTATAAACGTTTGGCTTAATTTTCTAAAAAGGTGAAACACTTGGAATTGATTCGTAACATTTGTAAAAAGTTTGGCTTAAATTGCTAAAAAAGTAAAAATTTTGGATTTGTTTCGTAACCTTTTTAATGTTTGGCTTTTGTTTTGGGAAACGTTTGGATTTGTTTCATAACGTTTGTAAACGTTTCGCTTAAATTGCTAAAAAGGTGAAACTTTTGGATTTGTTTAGTAACGTTTATAAACATTTGGCTTGTATCGATAAAAAGGAGAAACGCTTGGATTTGTTTCGTAACGTTTGTAAACGTTTGGCTTTAATTGCTAAAAAGGTGAAACGTTTGGATTTGTTTCGTAGGGTTAATAAGCGTTTGGCTTAAATCGCTAAAAACGTGCAACATTTGGATTTGTTTCGTACCGTTTGTTAACATATGGCTTAAATCACTAGAAAGGTGTAATATTTGGATTTGTTTCGTAACGTTTGTAAATGTTTGGCTTAAATTGCTAAAAAGGTGACACGCTTGGATTTGTTTCGTAACGTTTGTAAATGTTTGGCTTAAATTGCTAAAAAGGTGAAACGCTTGGATTTGATTCGTAACGTTTGTAAACGTAGGAATTGTTTTCGTAACGTTTGTAAACGTATGAATTGTTTTTGTAACGTTTGTAAACGTATGAATTGTTTTCGTAACGTTTGTAAACGTTTGACTTAAATTGCTAAAAAGGTGAAACTATTGGATTTGTTTCGTAACGTTTGTAAACGTTTCCCTTAAATTGCTAAAAAGGTAAAACGCTTGGATTTGTTTCGTAACGTTTGTAAATGTTTTGCTTAAATTGCTAAAAAGGTGAAACGCTTCGATTTGTTTCCTTGCGTTTGTAAACATTTGGCTTATATTGCTAAAAAGGTGAAACGCTTGGTTTTTGTTTGGTAACGTTTGTAAACGTTTGGCATAAATTGCTAAAAATGTGAAACGTTTGGATTTGTTTCGTAGCGTTTGTATACGTTTGTCTTCAATTACTAAAAAGGTGAAACGCTTGGATTTGTTTCGTAACGTTTGTAAACGTTTGGCTTAAATTGCTAAAAAGGTGAAATGCTTGGTTTTGTTTCGTATTGTTTGTATAGGTTTGGCTTAAATCGCTAAGAATGGGAAACGTTTGGATTTGTCTCGTAACGTTTTAATGTTTCATTTTGTTTCGTAACATTTGTAAACGTTTGGAATAAATCGCTAAAAAGTGGAAACATATAGATTTGTTTCGCAACGTTCGTAAACATTCTGCTTAAATTGCTAAAAAGGCGAAATGTTTGGATTTGTTTCATAACGTTCGTAAATGTTTGGCTTAATTCGCAAATAAGTTGAGACGTTTGGATTTGTTTCGTAACGTTTGTAAACGTTTGTCATCAATCGCTAAAAAGGTGAAACGTTTGGATTTCTTTTGTAAATTTTGTAAACGTTTGGCTTAAATCGCTAAAAAGGGGAAATATTTGGATTTGTGTCGTAACGTTTGTAAACGTTTGGCTTAAATCGCTAAAAAGGTAAAACTTTTGGATTTGTTTCATAACGTTTGTAAACGTTTGGCTTAAATTGCTAAAAAGGTGAAACACTTGAATTTGTTTCGTGACGTTTGTAAACGTTTGGCTCAAATTCCTAAAAAGGGGAAACGCTTGGATTTGTTTCATAACGTTTATAAACGTTTGGCTTACATTGCTAAAAAGGAGAACCGTTTGGATTTGTTTCGTAGCGTTTGTAAACGTTTGGCTAAAATCACTAAATAGGAGAAACGTTTGGATTTGTTTCGTACCGTTTGTAAACGTTTGGCTGAAATTTCCAAAAAGGAGAAATGTTTGGATTTGTTTCGTAACGTTTGTAATCGTTTTACTTAAAGTGCTAAAAAGGTGAAACGCTTGGATTTTGTTTCGCAACGTTTGTAAACATTTGACTGAAATTGCTAAAAAGGTTAAACATTGTATTTGTTTCGTTACGTTTATAAACGTTTGGCTTAAATTCCTAAAAAGGGGAAACGCTTGGTTTTTGTATCGTAACGTTTGTAAACGTTTGGCTTAAATTGCTAAAAATGTGAAATATTTGGATCTTTTTCGTAACGCTTGTAAACGTTTAGCTTTAATCGCTAAATAGGTGATACATTTGCATTTGTTTCGTAACGTTTGTAAACGTTTGGCATAAATCGCTAAAAGGTGAAATGTTTGAATTTATTTCGTAACGTTTTAAACGTTTGGCTGAAATCTCTAAAATGAGGAAACGTTTGACTTTATTTTTTAACATTTGTAAACGTTTGGCTAAAATCGCTAAAAAGGTGAAACTTTTGGTTTTGTTTCATAACATTTGTAAACGTTTGGCTTAAATCGCTAAAAAGGTGAAACGCTTGGATTTGTTTCGTAACGTTTGTAAACGTTTGGCTTAAATCACTAAATAGGTGAAACGCTTGGATTTGTTTCGTAACGTTTGTAAACGTTTGGCTTAAATTGCTAATAAGGTGAAACACATGGATTTGTTTTGTAACGTTTAGAAACGTTTGGCTTAAATCGCTAAAAAGATGAAACATTTGGATTTGTTTCGTAACCATTGCAAACGTTTGGCTTAAATCGCTAAAAATCTGAAACGTTTGGATTTTTTTTGTAATGTTTGTAAACGTTTGCTTAAATTGCTAATAAGGTGAAATGATTGGATTAGTTTCTTAACGTTTGTAAACGTTTGGCTTATATTGCGAAAAAGGTGAAACGCTTTGATTTGTTTAATAACGTTTGTAAACGTTTGGCTTACATTGCTAACAAGGGGAAACGTTTGGATTTATTTTGTAGCATTTGTAAACGTTTGGCTTAAATCGCTAAAAAGGTGAAACGTTTGGATTTGTTTCGTACCGTTTGTAAACGTTTGGCTTAAATCGCTAAAAAGGTGAAACGCTTGGATTTGTTTCGTAACGTTTGTAAACGTTTAGCTTAAATTGTTAAAAAGGTGAAACACTTGGATTTGTTACGTTATGTTTGTAAATATTTGACATAAATTGCTAAAAAGGTAAAACGCTTGGTTTTTGATTCGTAACGTTTGTAAATGTTTGGCTTAAATTGTTAAAAATGTGAAACGTTTGGATTTGTTTCGTAACGTTTGTAAACGTTTGGCTTCAATCGCTAAAAAGGTGATACGTTTGGATTTGTTTCGTAACGTTTGTAAACGTTTGGCATAGATCGCTAAAAAGGTAAAACGTTTGGATTTGTTTTGTTACGTTTTAAATGTTTGACTTAAATGATAACATGGGGAAACGTTTTGATTTGTTTCGTAACGTTTGTAAACGTTTGGTTTAAATTGCTAAAAAGGTGAAACATTTAGTTTTGTTTCGTAATGTTTGTAAACGTTCGGCATAAATCGCTAAAAAAGTGAAACGTTTGGATTTTTTTCGTAAAGTTTGTAAATGTTTGCCTTAAATTTCTAAAAAGGTTAAACGCTTGGATTTGTTTTGTAACGTTTGTAAACGTTTGGCTTAACTTGCTAAAAAGGTGATACGCTTGGATTTGTTTCGGAATGTTTGTAAATGTTTGGCTTAAACTGCTAAAAAGTTAAAACGCTTGGATTTTTTTCGTAACGTTTGTAAACGTTTGGCTTAAATTGCTAAAAGGGTGAAATGCTTGGTTTTGTTTTGTAACGTTGGCTTAAATCGTTAAAAATGTGAAACGTTTTGATTTGTTTCGTAACGTTTTAAACGTTTGGTTTTGTTTCGTAACATTTGTAAACGTTTGTCTTTAATCATTAAAAAGAAGAAATGTTTGGATTTGTTTCGTAAAGTTTGTAAACGTTTGGTTTAAATTGCTAAAAAGGCAAAACATTTGGATTTGTTTCCTAAGGTTTGTAAACGTTTGGCTTAAATCGCTAATAAGGGAAAACGTTTTGATTTGTTTTGTAATGTTTGTAAACGTTTGGCTTAAATCGCTAAAAAGGTGAAACGGTTGTTTTATTTTGTAAAGTTTGTAAACGTTTCGCTTAAATCTCTAAAAAGGTGAAACGTTTGGATTTGTTTCGTAACGTTTGTAAATGTTTGGCTTAAATCGCTAAAAAGGTGAAAAGTTTGGATTTGTTTCGTATCGTTTGTAAACGTTTGGCTTAAATTTCTAAAAAAGTGAAACGCTTGGATTTGTTTCGTAACGTTTGTAAATGTCTGGCTTAAATTGCTAAAAAGGTGAAACGCTTAGATTTGTTTCGTAACGTTCGGAAACGTGTGGCTTATATTGCTAAAAATGGGAAACGTTTGGATTTATTTCGTAGCGTTTGTAAACGTTTAGCTTAAATGTCTGAAAAGGTGAAACGTTTGAATTTGTTTCGTACCGTTTGTAAACGTTTGACTTAAATTGCTAAAAAGGAGAAATGTTTGGATTTGTTTCGTAACGTTTGTAATGGTTTTCCTTGAAGTGCTAAAAAGGTGAAATGCTTGGATTAGTTTTGTAACGTTTGTAAACGTTTGGCTTATATTGATAAAAAGGTCAAACGCTTGGATTTGTTTCGTTACGTTTGTAAACGTTTGGCTTAAATTTCTAAAAAGGTGAAAGCTTGGTTTTTGTTTCGTAACGTTTGTAAACGTTTGGCTTAAATTGCTAAAAATGTGAAACATTTCGATTTGTTTCATAACGTTTGTAAACGTTTGGCTTCGATCGCTAAAAAGGTGATACGTTTGGATTTGTTTCGTAAACGTCTGTAAACGTTTGGCATAAATCGCTAAAAAGGGGAAACGTTTGGATTTGTTTCGTAACGTTTTAAACGTTTGGCTTAAATTGCTAAAATGGTAAAACAGTTAGATTTGTTTCGTTACGTTTGTAAACATTTGGCTTAAATTGCTATAAAGGTGAAACGTTTGGTTTTGTTTCGTAACGTTTGTAAACATTCGGTTTAAATTGCTAAAAAGGTGGAACATTTGGATTTATTTCGTAATGTTGTAAATGATTGCCTTAAATTTCTAAAAAGGAGAAACACTTGGATTTGTTTTGTAACGTTTGTAAACATTTGGTTTAAAATACGAAAAAGGTGAAACGATTGGATTTGTTTCAGAACATTTGTAACTGTTTGGCTTAAATTGCTAAAAAGGTGAAAAGTTTGGTTTTTTTTTCGTAACGTTTGTAAAGGTTTGGCTTAAATCATTAAAAAGGTGAAACGTTTGGATTTGTTTCATAATATTTTAAATGTTTGGTTTTGTTTCGTAAAGTTTGTAAACGTTTGGCGTAAATCGCTAAAAAGGGGAAACGTTTGGATTTGTTTCGTAACGTTTGGCTTAAATTGCTAAAAAGGCAAAACGTTTGGATTGATTTCGTGACGTTGGTAAATGTTTGGCTTAAATAGCTAAAAATGTGAAATGTTTGGATTTGTTTCGTAATGTTTGTAAACGTTTTGCTTAAATCCCTAAAAAGGGGAAACATTTGGATTTGTTTTGTAAAGTTTGTTAACGTTTGGCTTAAATCGCTAAAAAGGTGAAACGTTTGGATTTGTTTCGTAATGTTTGTAAACGATTCGCTTAAATCGCTAAAAAGGTGAAAAAATTGGATTTGTTTTGTAAGGTTTGTAAACGTTTGGCTTAGATCGTTAATAAAGGGAAACGTTTGGATTAGTTTTGTAATGTTTGCAAACGTTTGACTTAAATCGCTAAAAAAGGTGAAACAGTTGTTTTCTTTTGTAAAGTTTGTAAACATTTTCTTTAAATCGCTAAAAAGGTGAATCGTTAGGATTTGTTTCGTAACATTTGTAAACGTTTGGCTTAAAGCGCTAAGAAGGTGAAACGTTTGAATTTGTTACGTATCGTTTGTAAATGTTTTGCTAAAATTGCTAAAAAAAGTGAAACTGTTGGATTTGTTTCATAACTGTCACGACCTAATTTCATGAATCGTGACCAGCGCTAGGCTATGGGTATGGCCGTACCAAAATCTGTAGCAAGCCTTGCGGAAATCAAATAAGCATTTAAACCTGCAGAAAACTGCTACTATAAATAGCTTAAATATCCAAAATTCTCAACAGCATGCCTTAATTATAATATTAAAATAATCCAATGTAAACATGCTAATAATAAATAATCGATCTATTTGACAATTCCAAGTGCAATAACAAATTTAATATATAAACTAGTCCTACTGCGGTCTAAGAGTTCGAAAACAGTAACAGTTTAAATAACATAAAAACCTCCGATAAATCAAAAGAATCGGAGTGGACTAGCTTTCAATCATAAACTTGGAAAATTTCGGAAAACAACGAGGTCAGATATACTGAGATGAGTTCGCAATACTATTTACATTTATTAAGTTTAAAACCCTTAAATCGAAACATTTTATACTAATATAATATGATTATGGAAAAGAGTATTGAAATGATCACAACGTAAGTATGACATAGCATATTGATAAACCCAGAGTGGACGGGAACAAATCCTCGTCATATATATATACCAGCGTAAGCAAGACTTTAGTATGCCATTTCCCATAGTACTTACCGGTGCACACAGTCTCGATATAAGCCTATCGAGTAGTTCGTTTCAATCCAGATCCACAATCCATAAAAACTGTTCAAAAGCATTTATAATATTAAAATACAATGCGATACTTAATAAAGCGGTAAATAGCACTCCAAACCCTAACTTTAAGAATACTAGACACCACGTAGGACTAGCACAATTAATCAGACAATTAAATAACATACAGAGAAAGCACAATTCTCGACTAAATTATAATGCCGTAATAATTCAACACTATTAAGTTCACACTTTAAAATCCAATCTGAAAATATTATCAAAATAATATTTAAATAATACTTTAAAATCAATTCCTTAAATAGTGTGTTCGCCGAGTTTCTAAAACTACCAAGCTAACCCCACATGTCGGGCGACCCAAGTCTAACCCGACCCAACCATAACCTAGAATTATAAACCACAGTTTATAATTTAATATTTAATAAAATGTTGATTAAATATCAAAATGAACTCAATAGCTTGAAACTCAAGTAATTATAACTATCGGCAAAAATATCTCAAATAATTAAATAACAAAATAAGGCTAAAATATAACTTTAATCCCAAAGGCTTTCTAAACCAAAAATCTTAGGTTATCGATTAAATAATAATTTATAATAATTATTAATTTAATTTTTAAGTACTCAAATATTATATTTAGGTCTTAAAAATAATATAATTAATTTTACAAACTTTCAAATTAAATAAAATCCCCAATATTTATTTAATATAGTCAATATATAAAACTAAGTATAAACTATAATAAAATTAATATTAATTTAAATTTAAAATATTAATGCCCAAAGTAATTTCGAACTATAAATAATATTATTATTTAAATCACTAATTAATAAGTCGAAACCAATTTCGTAAATTAAAATCAAAAATCAATTAAAAATAGTTAAAAGATAAGTTTATGAATCAAAAGATTTAAGACACAAAAACTCAGTAACCAAAACAAACCATTAGCCAAAAACAATTCGTATTGGCTAATCATCCCTTGCCATATCATCATCTTTTTCATTTAGCATGTCAATTGAAACCCAAGCATACAGAGGCTTAAGAAAACGAATTGCAGAAATCTTAATTCAAAACCGAAACCATGGATTCAACAATTTCTTAACCAACCATAAGCAACCTAATGAATCTTTTAATCTAAACAGCATTAAATAACAAGAAATCGAGAATAGAATATAATCAAGGAAACCGTATCAATTCTGTTCAAACGATAATAAACTTAAAACCAATTTATCACATTGAAACTAAAACAACGAACTCGAGAATCAAACCATAAGCATGATTCAGTTATAAACTCAAAACACATGAGATTGGAGACACCGAACATCAGGAATCCAACAAACATACATGATTTAGAAATTGGTAACAAGAAAACAAGGTTCACAGTAAAGCACAAAATAAAACGATAATACGACGACGATTGAAACGGGATTAAATACGTACCGTTTAACAAATTTAAAGATTGAGAATTGTAGAGTAACGAGTCTACTATCACGGGGAACAAACGGAACTGATTTCGATCGAGAAACGGCTGTGAAAAAACCAAAAAAGTAAACTGTCGATATTGGATCCAAAACAGAATTTTCAAAAAAACGGTAAGACGGCGGCAGCAATTACGAGAAATAAAACGTGCCGTTGTGAGAAACTAAAGATGGGATTTGTAGAGGGCTGAGTCTACAATCTCAGGAATCAAACATAACGAAATTTGGTTCAGAAACGGATGAGATATCAGTTACAAACGGAGATGCCGTAAAATAAACGAAGCTGAGAATAATAGGAACGAAGGCTTACCTGATGAACTTCAAAATATAAGGATGAAAGGCTAAGGAATTTTGGAGAAAAAAGTGTGTACTTGATGGCTAGGGTTTTTTGTTATTATTATATATCAGGGGGAATAGGGTTTAGATCGTGGTGATTAGTTAGAGATCTTTTTGGGGAAGATCTTGCGGACTAAAATCAAAAAAAATTTCAAGTAAAATTACTAAACTAAATTCTAAACCGAAACGACATAATTAAATACCGGGGATTCGTAAAATAAATTTCGGAATTTATACGGGGTATTACATTCTCCCCAACTTATTAAAAATTCGTCCTCGAATTTAATACAATAAACACATACCACAAAATTATCACGTAATGCAAATAAAACTCATAACACAAAAAAAATAAAATAAAATAAAATAATCAATAACGATCAATTCCGTACCTCAAGGAAATAGAAAAGGATAGCGACTCCGCATATCCGACTCAGTGTCTCAAGTGCACCTCTCAACAGAATGGTTCCGCCAAAGAACCTTGACCATCAGAATCTCCTTGCTCCGTAACTTACGAACCTGCGGATCAACAATCTCGACAGGCTGCTCCTTGTAAGATAACTCATGGTCAATCTCAACACTCTGCGGTACAATCACGTGAGAAGGATCAGAAATACACTTCCGTAACATGGAAATGTGAAACACTGCGAGAACCAACGACATATCTGGTGGCAACGCTAACTTGTACGCCACTGCTCCAATACGCTCAATGATCTCATACGGACCAACATACCTTGGTGTTAACTTCCCCTTAACACCAAAACGCACAACGCCCTTCATTGGCAAAACCCGAAGATACACGAAATCTCCAACCCGAAACTCAATGTCTTTCCTCTTCGGATCAGCATAATTCTTATGCCGACTAAAAGCTGTCTCTAACCTCCGTTTGATCAACGGTACCTTCTTTGAGGAAATCTGAATAATCTCTGCTCCCGAGAGCTTACGCTCGCCAACCTCCTCCCAACAGATAGGAGATCGACACTTGCGCCCGTACAAAGCCTCATAAGGTGCCATCTCGATACTAGCATGGTAACTGTTGTTGTAGGAAAACTCAATCAAAGGCAAATGAGTATCCCAACTACCCTGAAAATCCAAAACACACATCCTGAGCATGTCCTCCAAAGTCTGAATAGTCCTCTCAGACTGACTGTCAGTCTGAGGATGAAAAGAAGTACTGAAATCCAATCTCGTACCCAAAGATTCCTGCATCGCCTTCCAAAACCGAGAGGTGAAAACTGATCCCTGTCCGAAATTATCGACAATGGTACACCATGGAGACTCACAATCCGATCGATGTACAACTGTGTCAACTTCGAAGCCTGATAAGTAACCTTGATCGGTAGGAAGTGAGCTGACTTGGTAAAATGGTCAACTATCACCCAAATTGAATCATACCCCTGTCGGGTACGTGGAAAACCAACCACAAAATCCATAGCGATTCGCTCCCATTTCCACTCTGGAATAGGTAGCGGTTGCAGATATCCAGACGGTCTCTGATGCTCTAACTTTACCTGCTGGCAAGTCAAACACTTAGACACAAACTCTGCAACATCCTTTTTCATTTCGCTCCACCAGTACGTACCCTTGAGATCATGGTACATCTTGGTAGAACCCGGATGAAGACTGTAAGCTGACTTGTGCGCTTCCTCTAGAATATGGTCTCTCAAACCATCCGAATCCGGAACACACAGTCTAGAACCGTACCTGAGAACTCCATCCGCCAGAACAAACTTAGAATATCCACCCAAATGGATCTCATCCATAATCCGTTTCAATTGTAAATCCTCAGCTCGTGAAGCTTTGATCCTATCATTCAAAACAGGTTGCACCTGCAACTGTGCCAACAAACAACCTCTCTGTGAAACCTGAAATCTGCATCCCGAAGCTAACAAACTATGCCACTCACGAACCATGAGTCTCCGCGCAACCTCACAAACATGGGCCAAACTGCCCGAAGACTTGCGACTCAACGCATCAGCTACCACATTAGCCTTACTCGGATGGTACTGAATAGTACAATCGTAGTCTTTCAGCAACTCCAACCATCTTCGCTGCCTCAGATTCAACTCGCGTTGATCAAAGATGTACTTCAGACTCTTATGATCTGTAAAGATCTCGCAAGTCGCACGGTACAAATAGTGCCTCCAAATCTTAAGAGCAAAAACCACAGCTGCTAACTCCAGATCATGGGTAGGATAATTCACCTCATGCTTCTTCAGCTGGCGAGAAGAATAGGCAATCACCTTACCATGTTGCATCAGAACGCAACCCAAACCAATACGAGAAGCATCACAATACACAGTGAACCCCTCAATGCCAGATGGCAAAGCCAACACAGGAGCTGTAGTCAAAATCTCTTTGAGCTTCTCAAAGCTCGCCTCGCACTTGTCAGTCCACTCAAACTTAACACTCTTCTGTGTTAGTTTAGTCAACGGTGCAGATATTCAGGAGAAGTCCTGCACGAACCGACGATAGTAGCTAGCTAACCCCAGAAAACTTCTGATCTCGGTAACTGACCTTGGCCTCTGGCAATCCATAACTGCCTCAATCTTTGTCGGATCAACCTTGATCCCATCCTTTGACACCACGTGTCCTAAGAAAGAAGCTTGATCCAGCCAGAATTCGCACTTCGAGAACTTAGCATACAGCCGATGCTCACGCAAAGTCTGCAGTATCATTCTCAAGTGGAAAGCATGCTCCTCCTCACTCAGAGAGTAAATCAGTATGTCATCAATAAACACAATAACGAACCGATCCAGAAACGGCTTGAATACCCGGTTCATCATATCCATAAACGTTGCTGGTGCGTTAGTTAAGCCAAAAGACATGACTAAAAACTTGAAATGCCCATAACGCGTTCTGAAAGCAGTCTTAAGCACATCGACGTCTCGAATCCGAAGGTGATGATACCCGGATCTCAAGTCAATCTTCAAAAAGCACTTAGCACCCTCCAACTGGTCGAACAAATCATCAATACGAGGAAGAGGATACCTGTTCTTGATAGTAACCTTGTTCAGCTATCTGTAATCAATACACAGCCGAAAAGAACCATCCTTCTTCTTGACAAACAACACAGGAGCAGCCCACAGAGAAGTACTCGGTCTGATAAAACCACTATCCAGCAATTCCTGTAACTGTTCCTTCAACTCTTTCAGCTCTGCAGGAGCCATCCGATACGGCGATATCGAAATAGGAGTTGTTCCAGGAGCAACATCGATACAGAACTCAATGTCATGATCAGGTGGTAATCCAGGCAACTCCTCTGGAAACACATAAGTGAACTCATTCACTATCGAAAGACAATTCACATCACCCCTGTCAGCCTCTAAATCACGAACCATCGCTAAGAAACCCTGGCAACCCTTGCCCATCATACGCTTGGCCTTGATCGCCGAAATTAGATTCTTAGGTGCTTCCGGCTTCTCCCCTTGGAAAGAAAAAGACATATCACCAGGAATCCCAAACACAACCGACTTCCCTCGACAGTCGATAGAAGCAAAATGGCGTGAAAGCCAATCCATCCCCAAGATAACATCAAAAGATAACATGTCAAGCATAATCAAATCACCACTAAGATTTCTACCATGTATAACCACAGAACAAGACGGATAGACCACGTCCACCACAACACAATCAGACAAAGGCGTAGATACAGATAAAGGCTCTAACAACCTAGATGGTATCACACCCAACTTAGCAGCAAAACTCGAAGAAACAAAAGAGTGTGTTGCACCCGCATCAAAGAAGACCAAAGCATATACAAATGAAATGGGAATAGTACCTTGCACCACGGTGTTTGATAAACGAGCATCCTGAGGAGTCAAAGTAAACACTCTAGCCTGACCCTGTCCCTGCTGCGGTGCATGAGCATAACTGTAACTACTGGAGCCCCTACCACCGTTTCCACGGCCACCAAAACAAGGCCCTCCTGAACCACAGCCCCGCTGGCCACCAAACGAAGTGGCTGGTTGAGAATACCCTACCGAAGGAGTGAAAATAGGTCTCTGCTGCTGAAAGAACGGCTGAGCAACAATAGCCGACGACATCTGCTGTCCAGATGCCGGACACTCCCTAGCGAAATGACCCTGTTGGCCACAAGCATAGCAACTACCTGGTGCCACTGTGCATTGTCCCGAATGTCTGCACCTGCAGTTCTGAAAAAACGGGACGCTAGAAGTACCACTGTAACCGCGACCAGATCCACGGCTACTCCTACTGTAACTAGAACTGTGAGAATACGGCTGATACCCTTTGAACACCCCTTTTCTGACTCCTGTACTGGGAAGGCTTGAACTGATAGTTGCTGCTACCACTTTGATGCCCACTACTCTGAACAACACTGCTCGCCTTCTTTGTCTCAGTCATTTTCCCAAAGTGCAGTAAATCTGTCTCCATCCGACGGGCACTGTCCACTAAACTAGGAAATTCCTTGTGCGTCTCAGTCAGAAGACTGATAAAATCAGCGCCTAAACCCTTCACATACCTATCGTTCACCCTCTGCTGCTCAGTATGTATATCTGGGGCAAAACGAGTCAGTCTCACAAACTCAGTAGTGTACTCGTTTACTGACATGTCTCCTCTCTTCAAAACCAACAATTTGTCTTTGTGACCCTCTGTCACTGAAAAAGGTAAGTAGAAATGCTTGAATCGAGTCACAAAATCCGCCCAAGTAATAGTAGCCATTTCAGCATGAATGGCACTGCGAAACCAATCACTTGCAGGACCCCTCAAGGACATTTCCACTAACATAACAGTCTGCCTCTCAGTAGCCTGCAATCTCTGAGCATTCCACTCAACTTCCTCCAGAAATTCTAGGACATCGCCGTCGCCCGAAAACTCAGTCGACTTTAGCCTTGCATAAGCCAACACCAAATCTTTGTCAGTGGTTCTGCCACCACCAACTGCAACTCCACCAGCCTGTGGTACCTGCTGCTGTACAATCTGTCCCAGCATAGCATACTGGTTCTGCATGGCGATCTGTCCCGCCTGTAGTTGCACTTGATTATTCAGGAGTGCAGTTATCCCAGCTAGAAACGTCGTGAAGTCAAATGGATATATAGGAGTTTGTGGTACACCTGGTGCCTGAATGCCTGCACCACCACGTCCCCAACCTCTGCCTCCAGTAGCCTGACCTCTGCCACCCCGTCCTCTGCCAGCTCGGCCTCTGCCAGCCTGAACTCTGCTTGCACGTCCTCTACCAGCTTGAACCTCCGGTTCATGCTGATCAACCTCAATCGACATAACGTCGTTAGCTTCAGCCTCAGCCTGAGCTGCAACACTCTTACGAGTATTCATTCCTAAGAATGAAACAAATAAATCTCAAAAAATGCACACATGGCAACAGCGAGAGTATAATTTAATAGCTCACAAATCAACAATTTATCCAGAGTAATAACAATAACATTCCAGAGTAAAGCAAAACTTTCGCAAAGTAAAACATCAATAATACATAAGACCGACTCAACATTCCTAAAGGTGAAGGTAGAAAGTTTTGAAAACAAATGATGACGTTTCAAAAGACAATACTTGAATCCTAATTCCGCAGTAGATCCTATGACACAATAATAACACTTAACATGCCTTAAAGCGATAAACACATAACATGCAAAAATTTGGCCTTAGTTCGAAACTAAAGCTTTTATACCAACTTTGTCACGATCCAATTTCATGAATCGTTATCGGCGCTAGGGTATGGGTATGCTCGTACCAAAACCCGTAGCAAGCCTTGCGGAAATCAAATAAACATTTAAACCTGCATAAAACTGCTCGGGGGCAACCGAAACTCCAACCTAACTCTAGCAATTTATATTACAGTTCTAATATATATAACTTAAATATCCAAAATGCTCAACAACATGCCTTAAATATAATATTAAAATAATCCAGTGTAAACATGCTAATAATAAATAATCGATCTAATTGACAGTTCCAAGTGCAATAACAAATGTAATATATAAACTAGTCCTTGTTAGTAGTATGTGCCCTAGGGCCATTTGATCATGTATATTTGTAGAACTAATCCCAATGGCAAAGATATATATGTTCTAATTGAACTAAGTGTCTCATCAACTAAGTGTTCAGTTATTACGTATTGTCCTTATCACATTGTGGTAGAATCTATTCTTAAGGTGTTAAGAATATGAGTTACAGATTTTATTATACATGTGATCTAAATAATAGTTCATGATTGATAGGGTCCTACGAATAAGGGCATCATATTATCCCAGAAAGATTGTCACCTCTGTTTATTCTCCTGATTAGTAAGGAGTTACTAATTATAGGAAGTAGTGAGTCTCATACTACTTGATGGAGATCAGGATAAACATGTGGACACTCAAGATGTTGAGTGGGTCGAACAAGTGACGCTAGATGACTTATACATGGTATTTCATCAAAGTCAATTTAATGTCATCTAGTTCATAATTGTACATATGTCCTTTGACTTGCGGTGACACTATCTTGTATATAGGTGATTAGAGTTTGATACTCCTTATCCCTAGATCTTTCATGAGCTAGGGTCACGGGATGTGTTGGCTTTAGTTAGTTGTATATGGAGATAGGGGTTTAACCAAGAGAGGATTTATCACTCCAGATGAACGGAGAAAAGATTCTATGCTATCTCAAATTGTTCTTGATGGATAATAAAACCTGCGCGGGTGTATATGACTTACTTAGAAACTTGTTTCTAGTGGAAGTCATATTTATCAAGAATAAGAACTGAGATGAGGTCATATGATTAAGACAAACAGTGTTTGACTTAACCGTGACACTAGTCGAGATCGGAATCTTAGATGAAGGGAATTTTGAGTGTACGGTAATTATGAACATTGGTTCATAAAGAATGCATCGAAACATTCATATCTATTTGGGGGTCGTGATATGTTGCTAGACGTCACTCACGATCTACGAGAATTAATAATTAATGGGATTTAATTATTTAATATAAGAAAGGCGTTTCTTATGACTCTCGTTGCCATATAGATGTGAACCTAGTTAGTCACACACAATAGGGTGTGCAACCGATTGAGTTTACGAGAGATCGATTTCATATAGATACTAGCATATCTCGGAAATTAATCTAAGATGAAAAACAAGTATAAATTAGGGACTAATTTGTAAGAGTTATAAATTAGTAGGCACCTAATTGTATTTTATCCAAGTTAATGTGATGATGTCATGTGATGATGTCACGATGATGTCATGTGATGATGTCACGATGATGTCATGTGATGATGTCACGATGATGTCATGTGATGATGTCACGATGATGTCATGTGATGATGTCACGATGATGATGTCACGTGATGATGTCATGTATGTCTCTGTGTGTGACACCTAGCATCCGACGTGTCAGAAGGTGGCAACACCTATGCTTGATGTGTAACACCTAGCATGCTATGTGTCAGATGGTGGCAACACCTATACTTGGTGTGAGACACCTAGCATGTGAGGTGTCGAATGGTGGCAACACCTTTGCTTAGTGTGTGACACCTAGCATGTGAGGTGTTGCATTCTTAAGCAAAGCTCTACCCTATAAATAGAGGTTGCCTTTGCTCATTCTAAACACACCACACTTAAGAGAGCATATTTGAAGGAGTTCAAGTAGTCATCAATCACAGAAAAGTTTGGAGAAAGTTTTTCATACATCCCAGCAAAGACGTAATCGAGGCGAGAGTTTGAGCTTAGGGTTGCTCAGCAAGAGAAACTCTTGCAGATTACTTCAAGGCGAGGATTCAATCGGACGCATACTCGTGTGGACGAGCTTGAGGTCGCCGTACTATCGGGACTACAAGAATCGTTGGAGAATCGACATAGGTATTCTTCTTACGGTTTCTAGATGCGTGCTTTAATTACTAGATGATACGACGATCCATTTGTTATTGATATGATCAATTTCTGGATACGAATTGTTGGAATTCCAATTTTGAATTGAAATATACGATTCGGATCCTCACGTCCCGCTGCACCAACAGTCCTACTGCGGTCTAAGAGTTCGAAAACAGTAATTAGTTTAAATAACATAAAAACCTCTGATGAATTAAAAGAATCGGAGTGGACCAGCTTTCAATTATAAACCTGGAAAATTTGGGAAAACAACAGGGTCAGATATACTGAGATGAGTTCGCAATACTATTTACATTTATTAGGTTTAAAACATTAAATCAAAACATTTTATACTAATATAAATTTCTAAAAAGGAGAAACGCTTGGATTTGTTTTGTAACATTTGTAAACATTTGGTTTAAAATACGAAAAAGGTGAAACGCATGGATTTGTTTCAGAACGTTTGTAAACATTTGGCTTATATTGCTAAAAAGGTGAAATGCTTGGTTTCTTTTCAAAACGTTTGTAAAGGTTTGGCTTAAATCATTAAAAAGGTGAAACGTTTGGATTTCTTTCTTAATGTTTTAAACGTTTGGTTTTGTTTCGTAAAGTTTGTAAACGTTTAGCTTAAATTCCTAAAATGGTGAAATTTTGGATTTGTTTCGTAATGTTTGTAAATGTTTGGCATAAATCGCCAAAAAGGTGAAACATTTGTATTTTTTTCGTAATGTTTGTAAACGTTTGGCTTAAATCGCTAAAAAGGTGAAATGTTTGAATTTGTTTTGTAAATTTTGTTAACGTTTGGCTTAAATCGCTGAAAAGGTGAAACGTTTGGATTTGTTTCGTATTGTTTGTAAACGTTTGGCTTAAATCGCTAAAAAGATGAAACGTATGGATTTGTTTCGTAAGGTTTGTAAACGTTTGGCTTATATCGCTAATAAGGGGAAACGTTTAGATTAGTTTTGTAATGTTTGTAAATGTTTGGCTTAAATCGCTAAAAAGGTTAAACAATTGTTTTGTTTTGTAAAGTTTGTAAATTTTTTGCTTAAATCGCTAAAAAGGTTAAACGTTTGGATTTGTCTCGTAATGTTTGTAATTGTTTGGCTTAAATCGCTAATATCGGTAACGTTTGGATTTGTTTCGTATCATTTGTAGACATTTGGCTTAAATTGCTAAAAAAATTGAAACGCTTGGATTTGTTTAGTAACATTTGTAAACGTTTGGCTTAAATTGCTAAAAAGGTGAAACGCTTGGATTTGTTTCGTAACGTTGGTAAACATTTGCCTTAAATTACTAAAAAGGAGAAATGTTTGGATTTTTTTAGTAACTTTTGTAAAGGTTTGCCTTGAAGTGCTAAAAATGTTAAACGCTTGGATTTGTTTCGTAGCGTTTGTAAACGTTTCGCTTAAATTGCTAAAAAGGTCAAACGGTTGGATTTGTTTCGTTACGTTTGTAAACGTTTGGCTAAAATTTCTTAAAAGGTGAAACGCTTGGTTTTTGTTTCGTAACGTTTGTAAACGTTTGGCTTAAATTGGTAAAAAAGTAAAACATTTGGATTTGATTCATAACATTTGTATATGTTTCAATCGCTAAAAAGATGATATATTTGGATTTGATTCGTAACGTTTGCAAACGTTCGGCATTAATCGCTAAAAAGGTGAAACGTTTGGAATTGTTTCATAACGTTTTAAACGTTTGGCTTAAATTACTAAAATGGGAAAACGTTTAGATTTATTTCGTTACGTTTAAACGTTTGGCTTAAATTGCTAAAAAGGGGAAACGTTTGGTTTTGTTTTGTAACGTTTGTAAACGTTCGGCTTAAATTGCTAAAAAGGTGAAACGTTTGGATTTGTTTCCTAACGTTGTAAACGTTTACCTTAAACTTCTAAAAAGGTGAAACGCTTGGATTGGTTTTGTAATGTTTGTAAACATTTGGTTTAAAATACTAAAAAGGCGAAACGCTTGGATTTGTTTCAGAACGTTTGTAAACGTTTGGCTTAAATTGCTAAAAAGGTGAATTGCTTGGTTTGTTTTCGTAACGTTTGTAAAGATTTGGCTTAAATCTTAAAAAAGGTGAAACGTTTGGATTTGTTTCGTAATGTTTTAAACGTTTGGTTTTGTTTCGTAAAGTTTGTAAACGTTTGGCTTCTATCGCTAAAAAGGGGAAACGTTTGGATTTGTTTCGTAACGTTTGTAAACGTTTGGATTAAATTGCTAAAAAGGCGAAACGTTTGGATTTGTTTCGTAACGTTTGTAAATGTTTAGCTTAAATCGCTAAAAAGGTGAAACATTTGGATTTGTTTCGTAATGTTTGTAAACGTTTGGCTTAAATCACTAAAAAGAGGAAACATTTGGATTTGTTTTGTAAAGTTTGTTAACATTTGGCTTAAATCGCCAAAAAGGTGAAACGTTTGGATTTGTTTCGTAATATTTGTAAACGTTTGGCTTAAATCGCTAAAAAGGTGAAAAATTTGGATTTATTTCGTATGGTTTGTAAACGTTTGGCTTAGATCGCTAATAAGGGGAAACGTTTGGATTAGATTTGTAATGTTTGTAAACGTTTGGCTTAAATCGCTAAAAAGGTGAAACAGTTGTTTTCTTTTGTAAGGTTTGTAAACATTATGCTTAAATAGCTAAAAAGGTGAAACGTTTGGATTTGTTTCGCAACATTTGTAAATGTTTGGCGTAAATGGCTAAAAAGGTGAAACGTTTGAATTTCTTACGTATCGTTTGTAAATGTTTTGCTAAAATTGCTAAAAAGGTGAAACGGTTGGATTTGTTTCGTAATATTTGTAAAGGTTTGGTTTAAATTGCTAAAAACTTGAAACGCTTTGGATTTGTTTGGCACCGTTTGTAAATTTTTAGCTTAAATTGCCAACAAAGGAAACGTTTGTATTTATTTAGTAGCGTTTGTAGACGTTGGGATTAAATCGCTAAAAAGGTGAAACGTTTGAATTTGTTTCGTACCGTTTGTAAATGTTTGGCTTAAATTGCTAAAAAGGAGAAATGTTTCGATTTGTTTCGTAACGTTTGTAAAGGGTTGCCTTGAAGTGCTAAAAAGGTGAAACGCTTGGATTTGTTTCATAACGTTTGTAAACGTTTGGCTTCAATTGCTAAAAAGGTGAAACGCTTAGATTTGTTTCGTTACGTTTGTAAACGTTTGGCCTAAATTGCTAAAAATGTGAAACATTTGGATTTGTTTTGTAACGTTTGTAAACGTTTGGTTTTGTTTCGTAACGTTTTGATTTTTTTCATAACGTTTTAAACGTTTGGCTTAAATTGCTGAAATGGAAAACGTTTATATTTGTTTTGTTGCGTTTGTAAACGTTTGGCTTAAATTGCTAAAAAGGTGAAACATTTGGTTTTGTTCGTAACGTTTGTAAACATTCGGCTTAAATAGCTAAAAAGGTGAAACGTTTGGATTTGTTTCTTGACGTTGTAAACGTTTGCCTTAAATTTCTAAAAAGGAGAAACGAATGGATTTCTTTTGTAACGTTTGTAAACATTTGGTTTAAAATACGAAAAAGGTGAAACACTTGGATTTGTTTCAGAACGTTTGTAAACATTTGGCTTATATTGCTAAAAAGTTGAAATGCTTGGTTTCTTTTCAAAACGTTTGTAAAGGTTTGGCTTAAATCATTAAAAAGGGGAAACGTTTGGATTTGTTTCTTAATGTTTTAAACGTTTGGCTTTGTTTCGTAAAGTTTGTAAACGTTTAGCTTAAATTCCTAAAAAGGCGAAATTTTGGATTTGTTTCGTAACAGTTGTAAACGTTTGGCTTAAATCGCCAAAAAGGTGAAACGTTTGGATTTTTTTCGTAATGTTTGTAAACGTTTGGCTTAAATTGCTAAAAAGGTGAAACGTTTGAATTTGTTTTGTAAAGTTTGTTAACGTTTGGCTTAAATCGCTAAAAAGGTGAAACGTTTGGATTTGTTTCGTGATGTTTGTAAACGTTTGGCTTAAATCGCTAAAAAGGTGAAACGTATGGATTTGTTTCGTAAGGTTTGTAAACGTTTGACTTATATCGCTAATAAGGGGAAACGTTTGGATTAGTTTGTAATGTTTGTAAATGTTTGGCTTAAATCGCTAAAAAGGTGAAACAATTGTTTTCTTTTGTAAAGTTTGTAAATGTTTGGCATAAATCGCTAAAAAGGTTAAACGTTTGGATTTGTCTCGTAATGTTTGTAATTGTTTGGCTTAAATCGCTAATATGGGAAAACGTTTGGATTTGTTTCGTATCATTTGTAAACATTTGGCTTAATTTGCTAAAAAAATTGACACGCTTGGATTTGTTTCGTAATGTTTGTAAACGTTTGGCTAAAATTGCTAAAAAGGTAAAACGCTTGGATTTGTTCTATAACGTTTGTAAACATTTGCCTTAAATTACTAAAAAGGAAAAATGTTTGGATTTTTTTAGTAACGTTTGTAAAGGTTTGCCTTGAAGTGCTAAAAAGGTTAAACGCTTGGATTTGTTTCGTAGCGTTTGTAAACGTTTGGCTTAAATTGCTAAGAAGGTCAAACGGTTTGATTTGTTTTGTTACGTTTGTAAACGTTTGGCTTAAATTGGTAAAAAAGTGAAACATTTGGATTTGTATCATAACATTTTTATATGTTTGGCTTCAATCGCTAAAAAGGTGATACGTTTGGATTTGTTTCGTAACGTTTGCAAACGTTTGGCATAAATCGCTAAAAAGATGAAGCGTTTGGATTATTTTCGTAACGTTTTAAATGTTTGGCTTAAATTACTAAAATGGGAAAATGTTTAGATTTATTTCCTTACGTTTAAACGTTTGGCTTAAATTGCTAAAAAGGGGAAACGTTTGGTATTGTTTCGCAACGTTTGTAAACGTTCGGCTTAAATTGCTAAAAAGGTGAAACGTTTGGATTTGTTTCGTAACGTTGTAAACGTTTACCTTAAACTTCTAAAAAGGTGAAACGCTTGGATTGGTTTTGTAATGTTGGTAAACATTTGGTTTAAAATACTAAAAAGGCGAAACGCTTGGATTTGTTTCAGAACGTTTATAAACGTTTGGCTTAAATTGCTTAAAAGGTGAAATGCTTGGTTTGTTTTCGTAACGTTTGTAAAGATTTGGCATAAATCGTTAAAAAGGTGAAACGTTTTGATTTGTTTCGTAATGTTTTAAACGTTTGGTTTTGTTTCGTAAAGTTTGTAAACGTTTGGCTTATATCGCTTAAAAGGGGAAACGTTTGGATTTGTTTCGTAAAGTTTGTAAACGTTTTGCTTAAATTGCTAAAAAGGCGAAACGTTTGGATTTGTTTCGTAAAGTTTGTAAACGTTTAGCTTAAATCACTAAAAAGGTGAAACATTTGGATTTGTTTCGTAATGTTTGTAAACGTTTGGCTTAAATCACTAAAAAGAGGAAACATTTGGATTTGTTTTGTAAAGTTTGTTAACATTTGGCTTAAATCGCTAAAAAGGTGAAACGTTTGGATTTGTTTCGTAATGTTTGTAAACATTTGGCTTAAATCGCTAAAAAGGTGAAAAATTTGGATTTATTTCGTAAGGTTTGTAAACGTTTGGCTTAGATCGCTAATAAGGGGAAACGTTTGGATAAGATTTGTAATGTTTGTAAACGTTTGGCTTAAATCGCTAAAAAAGGTGAAACAATTGTTTTCTTTTATAAGTTTTGTAAACATTAGTCTTAAATCGCTAAAAAGGTGAAATGTTTCGATTTTGTTTCGCAACATTTGTAAACGTTTGGCGTAAATGGCTAATAAGGTGAAACATTTGGTTTTGTTACGTATCGTGTGTAAACGTTTTGCTAAAATTGCTAAAAAAGTGAAACGGTTGGATTTGTTTCGTAACATTTGTAAACGTTTGGTTTAAATTGCAAAAAAGGTGAAACGCTTGGATTTGTTTCGTAACGTTTGTAAATTTTTTGTTTACATTGCCAACAAAGGAAACGTTTGGATTTTTTTCGTAGCGTTTGTAAACGTTGGGATTAAATCGCTAAAAAGGTGACACGTTTAAATTTGTTTCGTACCGTTTGTAAAAGTTTGGCTTAAATTGCTAAAAAGGAGAAATGTTTGGATTTGTTTCGTAACGTTTGTAAAGGTTTGCCTTGAAGTGCTAAAAAGGTGAAACGCTTGGATTTGTTTCGTAACGTTTGTAAACGTTTGGCTTCAATTGCTAAAAAGGTGAAACGCTTAGATTTGTTTCTTTACGTTTGTAAACGTTTGGCCTAAATTGCTAAAAATGTGAAACATTTGGATTTGTTTCGTAACGTTTGTAAACGTTTGGTTTTGTTTCGTAACGTTTTGATTTTTTTCGTAACGTTTTAAACGTTTGGCTTAAATTGCTGAAATGGAAAACGTTTATATTTGTTTTGTTGCGTTTGTAAACGTTTGGCTTATATTGCTAAAAAGGTGAAACATTTGGTTTTGTTTCGTAACGTTTGTAAACATTCGGCTTAAATAGCTAAAAAGGTGAAACGTTTGGATTTGTTTCTTGACGTTGTAAACGTTTGCCTTAAATTTCTAAAAAGGAGAAACGCTTGGATTTGTTTTGTAACGTTTGTAAACATTTGGTTTAAAATACGAAAAAGGTGAAATGCATGGATTTGTTTCAGAACGTTTGTAAACGTTTGGCTTAAATTGCTAAAAAGGTGAAATACATGTTTTTTTTTTCATAACGTTTGTAAAGGTTTGGCTTAAATCATTAAAAAGGTGAAACTTTTGGATTTGTTTTGTAATGTTTTAAACGTTTGGTTTTGTTTGTAAAGTTTGTAAACGTTTGGCTTAAATCGCTAAAAATGGGAAACGTTTGGATTTGTTTCGTAACGTCTGTATACGTTTGGCTTAAATAGCTAAAAAGGTGAAACGTTTGGATTTGTTTCGTAATGTTTGTAAACGTTTGGCTTAAATCGCTAATAGGTGAAACGTTTGGGTTTGCTTTGTAAAGTTCGTTAACGTTTGTCTTAAATCGCTAAAAAGGTGAAACGTTTGGATTTGTTTCGTAACGTTTGTAAACGTTTGGTTTAAATTGCAAAAAAGGTGAAACTCTTGGATTTGTTTCGTAACGTTTATAAATTTTTGGCTTGCATAGCTAAAAGAGGGAAACGTTTGGATTTATTTCGTAGCGTTTGTAAATGTTGGGATTAAATTGCTAAAAAGGTGAAAAGTTTGAATTTTTTTCGTACCGTTTGTAAACGTTTGTCTTAAATTGCTAAAAATGAGAAATGTTTGGATTTGTTTCGTAATGTTTGTAAAGGTTTGCCTTGAAGTGCTAAAAAGGTGAAACGCTTGGATTTGTTTCGTAGCATTTGTAAACGTTTGGCTTCAATTGCTTAAAAGGTGAAACGCTTATATTTGTTTCGTTTGTAAACTTTTGGCCTAAATTGCTAAAAATGTGAAACATTTGGATTTGTTTCGTAACGTTTGTAAACATTTGGTTTTGTTTCGTAATGTTTTGATTTTTTTCGTAACGTTTTAAACGTTTGGCTTAAATTGCTGAAATGGAAAACGTTTATATTTGTCTTGTTGCGTTTGTAAGCATTTGGCTTAAATTGCTAAAAAGGTGAAACATTTGGTTTTCTTTCGTAACGTTTGTAAACATTCGGCTTAAATAGCTAAAAAGGTGAAACGTTTAGATTTGTTTCTTGACATTGTAAACGTTTGCCTTAAATTTCTAAAAAGGAGAAACGCTTGGATTTGTTTTGTAATGTTTGTAAACATTTAGTTTAAAATACGAAAAAGGTGAAATGCTTGGATTTGTTTCAAAACGTTTGTAAACGTTTGGCTTAAATTGCTAAAAAGGTGAAATGCTTGTTTTTTTTTCAAAATGTTTGTAAAGGTTTGGCTTAAATCATTAAAAAGGTGAAACTTTTGGATTTGTTTCGTAATGTTTTACATGTTTGGTTTTGTTTCGTAAAGTTTGTAAACGTTTAGCTTAAATTCTTAAAAAGGCGAAATTTTGGATTTGTTTCGTAACGTTTGTAAACGTTTGGCTTAAATCGCTTAAAAGGTGAAACGTTTGGATTTGTTTCGTAGTGTTTGTAAAGGTTTGGCTTAAATCGCTAAAAAGGTGAAACGTTTGGATTTGCTTTGTAAAGTTTGTTAACGTTTGGCTTAAATCGCTAAAAAGGGGAAACGTTTGCATTTGTTTCGTAACGTTTGTAAACATTTGGTTTAAATTGCTAAAAAGGTGAAACTCGTGGATTTGTTTCGTAACGTTTGTAAATCTTTGGCTTACATTGCTAAAAGAGGGAAATGTTTGGATTTATTTCGTAGCGTTTGTCAACGTTGGGCTTAAATCGCTAAAAATGTGAAACGTTTGAATTTGTTTTGTACCGTTTGTAAACGTTTGGCTTAAATTGCTAAAAATGAGAAATGTTTAGATTTGTTTCGTAACGTTACTTAAGGTTTGCCATGAAGTGCTAAAAAGGTGAAACGCTTGGATTTATTTCTTAACGTTTGTAAACGTATGGCTTATATTACTAAAAAGGTCAAACGCTTGGATTTGTTTCGTTACGTTTGTAAAAGTTTGGCTTAAATTGCTAAAAATGTGAAACATTTGGATTTGTTTCGTAACGTTTGTAAAAGTTTGGTTTTGTTTCGTAACGTTTGAATTTTTTTCATAATGTTTTAAACGTTTGGCTTAAATTGCTGAAATAAAAAACGTTTAGATTTGTTTCATTGCGTTTGTAAACGTTTGGCTCAAATTGCTAAAAAGGTGAAACGTTTGGTTTTGTTTGGTAACGTTTGTAAACATTCGGCTTAAAATGCTAAAAAGTTGAAACATTTGGATTTGTTTCTTGATGTTGTAAACATTTGCCTTAAATTTCTTAAAAGGAGAAACGCTTGGATTTATTTTGTAACGTTTGTAAACATTTGGTTTAAAATACGAAAAAGGTTAAACGCTTGGATTTGTTTCAGAACGTTTGTAAACGTTTGGTTTAAATTGCTAAAAAGGTTAAATGCTTGGTTTTTTTCATAAAGTTTGTAAAGGTTTGGCTTAAATCATTAATAAGTTGAAACGTTTGGATTTGTTTCGTAATGTTTTAAACGTTTGGTTTTGTTTCGTAAAGTTCGTAAACATTTAGCTTCAATTCCTAAAAAGGCGAAATTTTGGATTTTTTTCGTTACGTTTGTAAACGTTTGGCTTAAATCGCCAAAAAGGGGAAACGTTTGGATTTGTTTCGTAATATTTGTAAACATTTGGCTTAAATCGCTAAAAAGGGGAAACTTTTGGATTTGTTTCGTAAAGTTTGTTAACGTTTGGCTTAAATCGTTAAAAAGGTGAAACGTTTGGATTTGTTTCGCAATGTCTGTAAACATTTGGCTTAAATCGCTAAAAAGGTGAAACGTATGGATTTGTTTCGTAAGGTTTGTAAACGTTTGGCATAAATGGCTAAAAGGGGAAACATTTGGATTAGTTTTGTAATGGTTGTAAACAATTGGCTTAAATCGCTAAAAAGGTGAAACAATTGTTTTCTTTTATAAAGTTTGTAAACGTTTGGCTTAAATCGCTAAAAAGGTGAAACGTTTGGATTTGTTTCTTAACGTTTGTAAACGTTTGGCATAAATGGCTAAAAGGGGAAACATTTGGATTAGTTTTGTAATGGTTGTAAACGTTTGGCTTAAATCGCTACAAAGTTGAAACAATTGTTTTCTTTTATAAAGTTTGTAAACGTTTGGCTTAAATCGCTAAAATGGGGAAATGTTTGGATTTGTTCGTATCCTTTGTAAACGTTTGGCTTAAATTGCTAAAACAATTGAAACGATTGGATTTGTTTTGTATCGTTTGTAAACGTTTGACTTAAATTGCTAAAAAGGTGAAACGCTTGGATTTGTTTCGTAACGTTTGTAAACGTTTGCCTTAAATTACTAAAAAGGGCAAATGTTTGGATTTTTTTAGTAACGTTTGTAAAGGTTTGCCTTGAAGTGCTAAAAAGGTTAAACGCTTGGATTTGTTTCGTAGCGTTTGTAAACGTTTGGCTTAAATTGGTAAAAAGGTCAAACGGCTGGATTTGTTTCGTTACGTTTGTAAACGTTTGGCTTAAATTTCTAAAAAGGTGAAACACTTGGTTTTTGTTTCGTAATGTTTGTAAACATTTGGCTTCAATCACCAAAAAGGTTATATGTTTGGATTTGTTTCGTAACGTTTGCAAACGTTTGGCGTAAATTGCTAAAAAGGGGAAACATTTGGATTTATTTCGTAACGTTTTAAACGTTTGGCTTAAATTACTAAAATGGGAAAACGTTTAGATTTATTTCATTACGTTTAAATATTTGGCTTAAATTGATAAAAAGGTGAAACGTTTGGATTTGTTTCGTAATGTTGTAAACGTTTACCTGTAATTTCTAAAAAGGTGAAACGCTTGGATTGGTTTTGTAATGTTTGGAAACATTTGGTTTATAATACTAAAAAGGTGAAACGCTTGGATTTGTTTCAGAACGTTTGTAAACGTTTGTGAAATGTTTGGTTTGTTTTCGCAATGTTTGTAAAGGTTTAGCTTAAATCGTTAAAAAGGTGAAACGTTTCGATTTGTTTTGTAATGTTTTAAACGTTTTGTTTTGTTTCGTAAAGTTTGTAAACGTTTGGCTTAAATCGCTAAAAAGGGGAAACGTTTTTATTTGCTTCGTAACGTTTGTAAACGTTTGGGTTATATTTCTAAAAAGGCGAAACGTTTGGATTTGTTTCGTAACGTTTGTAAACGTTTGTATTATATCGCTAAAAAGGTGAAACGTTTGGATTTGTTTCGTAATGTTTGTAAACGTTTGGCTTAAATCACTAAAAAGGGGAAACATTTGGATTTGTTTTGAAAAGTTTGTTAACGTTTGGCTTAAATCGCTAAAAAGGAAAACGTTTGGATTTATTTCGTAACATTTGTAAACGTTTGGCATAAATCGCTAAAAAGGTGAAACGTTTGGATTTGTTACGTATCGTTTGTAAACGTTTTGCTAAAATTGCTAAAAAAGTGAAACGGTTGGATTTGTTTCGTAACGTTTGTAAACGTTTGGTTTAAATTGCTAAAAAAGGTGAAACGCTTGGATATGTTTCGTAACGTTTGTAAATGTTTGGCTTACATTGCTAAAAAAGGGAAACGTTTGGATTTATTTCGTAGCATTTGTAAACGTTGGGCTTAAATCGCTAAAAAGGTGAAATGTTTGAATTTGTTTCGTACCGTATGTAAACGTTTGGCTTAAATTGCTAAAAAAGAGAAATGTTTGGATTTGTTTCGTAACGTTTGTATAGGATTGCCTTGAAGTGCTAAAAAGGTGAAATTTTTGGATTTGTTTCGTAACGTTTGTAAACGTTTGGCTTAAATTGCTAAAAAGGTGAAACGCTTGGATTTGTTTTGTTACGTTTGTAAACGTTTGGCTTAAATTGCTAAAAATGTGAAACATTTGGATTTGTTTCGTAACGTTTGTAAACGTTTGGTTTTGTTTCGTAACGTTTGAATTTTTTTCATAATGTTTTAAACGTTTGGCTTAAATTGCTGAAATAAAAAACGTTTAGATTTGTTTCATTGCGTTTGTAAACGTTTGGCTCAAATTGCTAAAAAGGTGAAACGTTTGGTTTTGTTTGGTAACGTTTGTAAACATTCGGCTTAAAATGCTAAAAAGTTGAAACGTTTAGATTTGTTTCTTGACGTTGTTAACGTTTGGCTTAAATTGCTAAAAAGGTGAAACGTTTGGTTTTGTTTCGTAACGTTTGTAAACATTCGACTTAAATAGCTAAAAAGGTGAAACGTTTGGATTTGTTTCTTGACGTTGTTAACGTTTGCCTTAAATTTCTAAATAGGAGAAACGCTTGGATTTGTTTTGTAACGTTTGTAGACATTTGGTTTAAAGTACAAAAAAGGTGAAACGCTTGGATTTGTTTCATAATGTTTGTACACGTTTGGCTTAAATTGCTAAAAAGGTGAAATGCTTGGTTTTTTTTCATAACATTTGTAAAGGTTTGGCTTAAATCATTAAAAAGCGAAACGTTTGGATTTGATTCGTAATGTTTTAAATGTTTGGTTTTGTTTCGTAAAGTTTGTAAACGTTTAGCTTAAATTCCAAAAAAGGCGAAATTTTGGATTTGTTTCGTAACGTTTGTAAACGTTTGGCTTAAATCGCTAAAAAGGTGAAACGTTTGGATTTGTTTCGTAACGTTTGTAAATTTTTGGTTTACATTGCTAAAAAAGGGAAACATTTGGATTTATTTCGTAGCGTTTGTAAACGTTGGGCTTAAATCGCTAAAAAGGTGAAACTTTTGAATTTGTTGCGTACCGTTTGTAAACGTTTGGCTTAAATTGCTAAAAACGAGAAATGTTTGGATTTGTTTCGTGACGTTTGTAAAGGTTTGCCTTGAAGTGCTAAAAAGGTGAAACGCTTGGATTTGTTTCATAACGTTTGTAAACGTTTGGCTTAAATTGCAAAAAAGGTGAAACGCTTGGATTTGTTTCGTTACATTTGTAAACATTTGGTTTAAATTGCTAGAAATGTGAAACATTTGGATTTGTTTCGTAACGTTTGTAAATGTTTTGTTTTGTTTCGTAACGTTTAGATTTTTTTCGTAACGTGTTAAATGTTTGGCTTAAATTGCTGAAATGGAAAACGTTTAGATTTGTTTAGTTGCGTCTGTAAACGTTTGGCTTAAATTGCTAAAAAGGTGAAACGTTTGGTTTTGTTTCGTATCATTTGTAAACATTCGGCTGAAATTGCTTAAAAGGTGAAACGTTTGGATTTGTTTCTTGACGTTGTAAACATTTGCCTTAAATTTCTAAAAAGGAGAAACGCTTGGATTTGTTTTGTAACGTTTGTAAACATTTGGTTTAAAATACAAAAAAGGTGAAACGCTTGGATTTGTTTCAGAACGTTTGTAAACGTTTGGCTTAAATTGCTAAAAACATGAAATGCTTAGTTTTTTTTCATAACGTTTGTAAAGGTTTGGCTTAAATCATTAAAAAGCTGAAAACTTTTTGATTTGTTTCGTAATGTTTTAAACGTTTGGTTTTGATTCGTAAAGTTTGTAAACGTTTAGCTTAAATTCCTAAAAAGGCGAAATTTTGGATTTTTTTCGTAAGGTTTGTAAACGTTTGACTTAAATCGCTAAAAAGGGGAACGTTTGGATTTGTTTCATAATGTTTTTAATCGTTTGGCTTAAATCGCTAAAAAGGTGAAACGTTTGGATTTGTTTCGTAAAGTTTGTTAACGTTTGGCTTAAATCGCTAAAAAGGTGAAACATTTAGATTTGTTTCGTAATGTTTGTAAACGTTTGGCTTAAATCGCTAAAAAAGTGAAACATATGGATTTGTTTCGAAAGGTTTGTAAACGTTTGGCATAAATCGCTAATAAGGGGAAACGTTTGGATTAGTTTTGTAATGTTTTTAAACGTTTGGCTTATATCGCTAAAAAGGTGAAACAATTGTTTTCTTTTGTAAAGTTTGTAAACGTTTGTCTTAAATCGCTAAAAAGGTGAAACGTTTGGATTTATTTCGTAATGTTTGTAAACGTTTGGCTTAAATTGCTAAATGGGGAAACGTTCGGATTTGTTTCCTATCATTTGTAAACGTTTGGGTTAAATTGCTAAAAAAAATTGGATTTGTTTCGTAACATTTGCAAACGTTTGGCTTAAATTGCTAAAAGGGTGAAACACATGGATTTGTTTCGTAGCGTTTGTAAACATTTTTCTTAAATTACTAAAAAGGAGAAATGTTTGGATTTTTTTAGTAACGTTTGTAACGGTTTCCCTTGAAGTGCTAAAAAGGTTAGACGCTTGGATTTTTTTCGTAGAGTTTGTAAACGTTTGGCTTAAATTTCTAAAAAGGTCAAACACTTGGATTTGTTTCGTTACGTTTGTAAACGTTTGGCCTAAATTTTTAAAAAGGTGAAACGCTTGGTTTTAGTTTCGTAACGTTTGTAAACGTTTGACTTAAATTGCTAAAAATGTGGAACATTTGGATTTGTTTCATAACATTTGTAAATGTTTGGCTTTAATCGCGAAAAAGGTGATACGTTTTGATTTGTTTCCTAACGTCTCCAAACGTTTGGCATAAATCGCTAAAAAGGTGAAACATTTGGATTTATTTCGAAACGTTTTAAATGTTTGGCTTAAATTACTAAAATGGGAAAACGTTTAGATTTATTTCGTTACGTTTAAACGTTTGGCTTATATTGCTAAAAAGGGAAAACGTTTGGTTTTGTTTCGTAACGTTTGTAAACGTTCGACTTAAATTGCTAAAAAGGTGAAACGTTTGGATTTGTTTCGTAAAGTTGTAAACGTTTACCTTAAATTTCTAAAAAGGTGATACGCTTGGATTGGTTTTATAATGTTTGTAAACATTTGGTTTAAGATACTAAAAAGGTGAAACGCTTGGATTTGTTTCAGAACGTTTGTAAACGTTTGGCTTAAATTGCTAAAAAGGTAAAATGCTTGGTTTGTTTTCGTAACGTTTGTAAAGGTTTGGCTTAAATCGTTAAAAAGGTAAAACGTTTGGATTTGTTTCGTAATGTTTTAGACGTTTGGTATTGTTTCGCAACGTTTGTAAACGTTCGGCTTAAATTGCTAAAAAGGTGAAACGTTTGTATTTGTTTCGTAACGTTGTAAACGTTTACCTTAAACTTCTAAAAAGGTGAAACGCTTGGATTGGTTTTGTAATGTTGGTAAACATTTGGTTTAAAATACTAAAAAGGCGAAACGCTTGGATTTGTTTCAGAACATTTATAAACGTTTGGCTTAAATTGCTTAAAAGGTGAAATGCTTGGTTTGTTTTCGTAATGTTTGTAAAGATTTGGCATAAATCGTTAAAAAGGTGAAACGTTTTGATTTGTTTCGTAATGTTTTAAACGTTTGGTTTTGTTTCGTAAAGTTTGTAAACGTTTGGCTTATATCGCTTAAAAGGGGAAACGTTTGGATTTGTTTCGTAACGTTTGTAATTGTTTTGCTTAAATTGCTAAAAAGGCGAAACGTTTGGATTTGTTTCGTAAAGTTTGTAAACGTTTAGCTTAAATCGCTAAAAAGGTGAAACATTTGGATTTGTTTGGTAATGTTTGTAAATGTTTGGCTTAAATCACTAAAAAGAGGAAACATTTGGATTTGTTTTGTAAAGTTTGTTAACATTTAGCTTAAATCGCTAAAAAGGTGAAACGTTTGCATTTGTTTCGTAATGTTCGTAAACATTTGGCTTAAATCGCTAAAAAGGTGAAAAATTTGGATTTATTTCGTAAGGTTTGTAAACGTTTGGCTTAGATCGCTAATAAGGGGAAACGTTTGGATTAGATTTGTAATGTTTTTAAACGTTTGGCTTAAATCGCTAAAAAAGGTGAAACAATTGTTTTCTTTTATAAGTTTTGTAAACATTAGTCTTAAATCGCTAAAAAGGTGAAATGTTTCGATTTTGTTTCGCAACGTTTGTAAACGTTTGGCGTTAATGGCTAAAAAGGTGAAACGTTTGTTTTTGTTACGTATCGTTTGTAAACGTTTTGCTAAAATTGCTAAAAAAAGTGAAACGGTTGGATTTGTTTCGTAACATTTGTAAACGTTTGGTTTCAATTGCAAAAAAGGTGAAACGCTTGGATTTGTTTCGTAACGTTTGTAAATTTTTTGTTTACATTGCCAACAAAGGAAACGTTTGGATTTTTTTCGTAGCGTTTGTAAACGTTGGGATTAAATCGCTAAAAAGGTGACACGTTTAAATTTCTTTCGTACCGTTTGTAAAAGTTTGGCTTAAATTGCTAAAAAGGAGAAATGTTTGGATTTCTTTCGTAACGTTTGTAAAGGTTTGCCTTGAAGTGCTAAAAAGGTGAAACGCTTGGATTTGTTTCGTAACGTTTGTAAACGTTTGGCTTCAATTGCTAAAAAGGTGCAACGCTTAGATTTGTTTCTTTATGTTTGTAAACGTTTGGCCTAAATTGCTAAAAATATGAAACATTTGGATTTGTTTCGTAACGTTTGTAAACGTTTGGTTTTGTTTCGTAACGTTTTGATTTTTTTCGTAACGTTTTAAACGTTTGGCTTAAATTGCTGAAATGGAAAACGTTTATATTTGTTTTGTTGCGTTCGTAAACGTTTGGCTTATATTGCTAAAAAGGTGAAACATTTGGTTTTGTTTCGTAACGTTTGTAAACATTCGGCTTAAATAGCTAAAAAGGTGAAACGTTTGGATTTGTTTCTTGACGTTGTAAACGTTTGCCTTAAATTTCTAAAAAGGAGAAACGCTTGGATTTGTTTTGTAACGTTTGTAAACATTTGGTTTAAAATACGAAAAAGGTGAAATGCTTGGATTTGTTTCAGAACGTTTGTAAACGTTTGGCTTAAATTGCTAAAAAGGTGAAATACATGTTTTTTTTTTCATAACGTTTGTAAAGGTTTGGCTTAAATCATTAAAAAGGTGAAACTTTTGGATTTGTTTTGTAATGTTTTAAACGTTTTGTTTTGTTTGTAAAGTTTGTAAACGTTTGGCTTAAATCGCTAAAAATGGGAAACGTTTGGATTTGTTTCGTAACGTCTGTATACGTTTGGCTTAAATAGCTAAAAAGGCGTTTGGATTTGTTTCGTAATGTTTGTAAACGTTTGGCTTAAATCGCTAAAAGGTGAAACGTTTGGATTTGCTTTGTAAAGTTTGTTAACGTTTGTCTTAAATCGCTAAAAAGGTGAAACGTTTGGATTTGTTTCGTAACGTTTGTAAACGTTTGGTTTGAATTGCAAAAAAGGTGAAACTCTTGGATTTGTTTCGTAACGTTTGTAATTTTTTGGCTTACATAGCTAAAAGAGGGAAACGTTTGGATTTATTTCGTAGCGTTTGTAAATGTTGGGATTAAATTGCTAAAAAGGTGAAAAGTTTGAATTTTTTTCGTACCGTTTGTAAACGTTTGTCTTAAATTGCTAAAAAGGAGAAATGTTTGGATTTGTTTCGTAATGTTTGTAAAGGTTTGCCTTGAAGTGCTAAAAAGGTGAAACGCTTGGATTTGTTTCGTAACATTTGTAAACGTTTGGCTTCAATTGCTTAAAAGGTGAAACGCTTATATTTGTTTCGTTTGTAAACTTTTGGCCTAAATTGCTAAAAATGTGAAACATTTGGATTTGTTTCGTAACGTTTGTAAACGTTTGGTTTTGTTTCGTAATGTTTTGATTTTTTTCGTAACGTTTTAAACGTTTGGCTTAAATTGCTGAAATGGAAAACGTTTATATTTGTCTTGTTGCGTTTGTAAACGTTTGGCTTAAATTGCTAAAAAGGTGAAACATTTGGTTTTGTTTCGTAACGTTTGTAAACATTCGGCTTAAATAGCTAAAAAGGTGAAACGTTTGGATTTGTTTCTTAACGTTGTAAACGTTTGCCTTCAATTTCTAAAAAGGAGAAACGCTTGGATTTGTTTTGTAATATTTGTAAACATTTAGTTTAAAATACGAAAAAGGTGAAATGCTTGGACTTGTTTTAAAACGTTTGTAAACGTTTGGCTTAAATTGCTAAAAAGGTGAAATGCTTGTTTTTTTTTCAAAATGTTTGTAAAGGTTTGGCTTAAATCATTAAAAAGGTGAAACTTTTGGATTTGTTTCGTAATGTTTTACACGTTTGGTTTTGTTTCGTAAAGTTTGTAAACGTTTAGCTTAAATTCTTAAAAAAGGCGAAATTTTGGATTTGTTTCGTAACGTTTGTAAATGTTTGGCTTAAATCGCTTAAAAGGTGAAACGTTTGGATTTGTTTCGTAATGTTTGTAAAGGTTTGGCTTAAATCTCTAAAAAGGGGAAACGTTTGGATTTGCTTTGTAAAGTTTGTTAACGTTTGGCTTAAATCGCTAAAAAGGGGAAACGTTTGGATTTGTTTCGTAACGTTTGTAAACGTTTGGTTTAAATTGCTAAAAAGGTGAAACTCGTGGTTTTGTTTCGTAACGTTTGTAATTTTTTGGCTTACATTGCTAAAAGAGGGAAACGTTTGGATTTATTTCGTAGCGTTTGAAAACGTTTGGCTTAAATCGCTAAAAAGGTGAAACAATTGTTTTCTTTTATTAAGTTTGTAAACGTTTGGCTTAAATCGCTAAAAAGGTGAAACGTTTGGATTTGTTTCTTAACGTTTGTAAACGTTTGGCATAAATGGCTAAAAGGGGAAACATTTGGATTAGTTTTGTAATGGTTGTAAACGTTTGACTTAAATCGCTAAAAAGGTGAAACAATTGTTTTCTTTTATAAAGTTTGTAAACGTTTGGCTTAAATCGCTAAAATGGGGAAATGTTTGGATTTGTTCGTATTCTTTGTAAACGTTTGGCTTAAATTGCTAAAACAATTGAAACGATTGGATTTGTTTTGTATCGTTTGTAAACGTTTGACTTAAATTGCTAAAAAGGTGAAACGCTTGGATTTATTTCGTAACGTTTGTAAACGTTTGCCTTAAATTACTAAAAAGGGGAAATGTTTGGATTTTTTTAGTAACGTTTGTAAAGGTTTGCCTTGAAGTGCTAAAACGGTTAAACGCTTGGATTTGTTTCGTAGCGTTTGTAAACGTTTGGCTTAAATTGGTAAAAAGGTCAAACGGCTGGATTTGTTTCGTTACGTTTGTAAACGTTTGGCTTAAATTTCTAAAAAGGTGAAACACTTGGTTTTTGTTTCGTAATGTTTGTAAACATTTGGCTTCAATCACCAAAAAGGTTATATGTTTGGATTTGTTTCGTAACGTTTGCAAACGTTTGGCATAAATTGCTAAAAAGGGGAAACGTTTGGATTTATTTCGTAACGTTTTAAACGTTTGGCTTAAATTACTAAAATGGGAAAACGTTTAGATTTATTTCATTACGTTTAAATATTTGGCTTAAATTGATAAAAAGGTGAAACGTTTGGATTTGTTTCGTAACGTTGTAAACGTTTACCTGTAATTTCTAAAAAGGTGAAATGCTTAGATTGGTTTTGTAATGTTTGGAAACATTTGGTTTATAATACTAAAAAGGTGAAACGCTTGGATTTGTTTCAGAACGTTTGTAAACGTTTGTGAAATGTTTGGTTTGTTTTCGCAATGTTTGTAAAGGTTTAGCTTAAATCGTTAAAAAGGTGAAACGTTTGGATTTGTTTTGTAATGTTTTAAACGTTTTGTTTTGTTTCGTAAATTTTGTAAACGTTTGGCTTAAATCGCTAAAAAGGGGAAACGTTTGGATTTGTTTCGTAACGTTTGTAAACATTTGGCTTATATTTCTAAAAAGGTGAAACGTTTGGATTTGTTTCGTAACGTTTGTAAACGTTTGTATTATATCGCTAAAAAGGTGAAACGTTTGGATTTGTTTCGTAATGTTTGTAAACGTTTGGCTTAAATCACTAAAAAGGGGAAACATTTGGATTTGTTTTGAAAAGTTTGTTAACGTTTGGCTTAAATCGCTAAAAAAGGAAAACGTTTGGATTTATTTAGTAACATTTGTAAACGTTTGGCATAAATCGCTAAAAAGGTGAAACGTTTGGATTTGTTACGTATCGTTTGTAAACGTTTTGCTAAAATTGCTAAAAAAGTGAAACGGTTGGATTTGTTTCGTAACGTTTGTAAACGTTTGGTTTAAATTGCTAAAAAATGTGAAACGCTTGGATATGTTTCGTAACGTTTGTAAATGTTTGGCTTCCATTGCTAAAAAAGGGAAACGTTTGGATTTATTTCGTAGCATTTGTAAACGTTGGGCTTAAATCGCTAAAAAGGTGAAATGTTTGAATTTGTTTCGTACCGTATGTAAACGTTTGGCTTAAATTGCTAAAAAGGAGAAATGTTTGGATTTGTTTCGTAACGTTTGTATAGGATTGCCTTGAAGTGCTAAAAAGGTGAAATTCTTGGATTTGTTTCGTAACGTTTGTAAACGTTTGGCTTAAATTGCTAAAAAGGTGAAACGCTTGGATTTGTTTTGTTACGTTTGTAAACGTTTGGCTTAAATTGCTAAAAATGTGAAACATTTGGATTTGTTTCGTAACGTTTGTAAACGTTTGGTTTTGTTTCGTAATGTTTAGATTTTTTTCGTAACGTTTTAAACGTTTGGCTTATATTGCTGAAATGGAAAACGTTTAGATTTGTTTCGTTGCGTTTGTAAACGTTTGGCTTAAATTGCTAAAAAGGTGAAACGTTTGGTTTTGTTTCGTAACGTTTGTAAACATTCGGCTTAAATAGCTAAAAAGGTGAAACGTTTGGATTTGTTTCTTGACGTTGTAAACGTTTGCCTTAAATTTCTAAATAGGAGAAACACTTGGATTTGTTATGTAACGTTTGTAGACATTTGGTTTAAAATACAAAAAAGGTGAAACGCTTGGATTTGTTTCATAATGTTTGTACACGTTTGGCTTAAATTGCTAAAAAGGTGAAATGCTTGGTTTTTTTTCATAACATTTGTAAAATTTTGGCTTAAATCATTAAAAAGCTGAAACGTTTGGATTTGATTCTTAATGTTTTAAATGTTTGGTTTTGTTTCGTAAAGTTTGTAAACGTTTAGCTTAAATTCCTAAAAAGGCGAAATTTTGGATTTGTTTCGTAACGTTTGTAAACGTTTGGCTTAAATCGCTAAAAAGGTGAAACGTTTGGATTTGTTTCGTAATGTTTGTAAAGTTTTGGTTTAAATCGCTAAAAAGGTGAAATGTTTGGATATGTTTTGTAAAGTTTGTTAACGTTTGTCTTAAATCACTAAAAAAGTGAAACCTTTGGATTTATTTCGTAAATTTTGTAAACGTTTGGTATATATTGCTAAAAAAGTGGAACGGTTGGATTTGTTTCGTAACGTTTGTAAACGTTTGGTTTAAATTGCTAAAAAAGGTGAAACGCTTGGATATGTTTCGTAACGTTTGTAAATGTTTGGCTTACATTGCTAAAAAAGGGAAACGTTTGGATTTATTTCGTAGCATTTGTAAACGTTGGGCTTAAATCGCTAAAAAGGTGAAATGTTTGAATTTGTTTCGTACCGTATGTAAACGTTTGGCTTAAATTGCTAAAAAGGAGAAATGTTTGGATTTGTTTCGTAACGTTTGTATAGGATTGCCTTGAAGTGCTAAAAAGGTGAAATTCTTGGATTTGTTTCGTAACGTTTGTAAACGTTTGGCTTAAATTGCTAAAAAGGTGAAACGCTTGGATTTGTTTTGTTACGTTTGTAAACGTTTGGCTTAAATTGCTAAAAATGTGAAACATTTGGATTTGTTTCGTAATGTTTGTAAACGTTTGGTTTTTTTTCGTAATGTTTGGATTTTTTTTCGTAACGTTTTAAACGTTTGGCTTAATTTGCTGAAATGGAAAACGTTTAGATTTGTTTCGTTGCGTTTGTAAACGTTTGGCTTAAATTGCTAAAAAGGTGAAACGTTTGGTTTTGTTTCGTAACGTTTGTAAACATTCGGCTTAAATAGCTAAAAAGGTGAAACGTTTGGATTTGTTTCTTGACGTTGTAAACGTTTGCCTTAAATTTCTAAATAGGAGAAACGCTTGGATTTGTTTTGTAACGTTTGTAGACATTTGGTTTAAAATACAAAAAAGGTGAAACGCTTGGATTTGTTTCATAATGTTTGTACACGTTTGGCTTAAATTGCTAAAAAGGTGAAATGCTTGGTTTTTTTTCATAACATTTGTAAAGTTTTGGCTTAAATCATTAAAAAGCTGAAACGTTTGGATTTGATTCTTAATGTTTTAAATGTTTGGTTTTGTTTCGTAAAGTTTGTAAACGTTTAGCTTAAATTCCTAAAAAGGCGAAATTTTGGATTTGTTTCGTAACGTTTGTAAACGTTTGGCTTAAATCGCTAAAAGGGTGAAACGTTTGGATTTGTTTCGTAATGTTTGTAAAGTTTTGGTTTAAATCGCCAAAAAGGTGAAATGTTTGGATATGTTTTGTAAAGTTTGTTAACGTTTGTCTTAAATAACTAAAAAAGTGAAACCTTTGGATTTATTTCGTAAATTTTGTAAACGTTTGGTTTATATTGCTAAAAAAGTGAAACGGTTGGATTTGTTTCGTAACGTTTGTAAACGTTTGGTTTAAATTGCTAAAAAAGGTGAAACGCTTGGATATGTTTCGTAACGTTTGTAAATGTTTGGCTTACATTGCTAAAAAAGGGAAACGTTTGGATTTATTTCGTAGCATTTGTAAACGTTGGGCTTAAATCGCTAAAAAGGTGAAATGTTTGAATTTGTTTCGTACCGTATGTAAACGTTTGGCTTAAATTGCTAAAAAGGAGAAATGTTTGGATTTGTTTCGTAACGTTTGTATAGGATTGCCTTGAAGTGCTAAAAAGGTGAAATTCTTGGATTTGTTTCGTAACGTTTGTAAACGTTTGGCTTAAATTGCTAAAAAGGTGAAACGCTTGGATTTGTTTTGTTACGTTTGTAAACGTTTGGCTTAAATTGCTAAAAATGTGAAATATTTGGATTTGTTTCGTAACGTTTGTAAACGTTTGGTTTTGTTTCGTAATGTTTGGATTTTTTTTCATAACGTTTTAAACGTTTGGCTTAAATTGCTGAAATGGAAAACGTTTAGATTTGTTTCGTTGCGTTTGTAAACGTTTGGCTTAAATTGCTAAAAAGGTGAAACGTTTGGTTTTGTTTCGTAAAGTTTGTAAACATTCGGCTTAAATAGCTAAAAAGGTGAAACGTTTGGATTTGTTTCTTGACGTTGTAAACGTTTGCCTTAAATTTCTAAATAGTAGAAACGCTTGAATTTGTTTTGTAACGTTTGTAGACATTTGGTTTAAAATACAAAAAAGGTGAAACGCTTGGATTTGTTTCATAATGTTTGTACACGTTTGGCTTAAATTGCTAAAAAGGTGAAATGCTTGGTTTTTTTTCATAACGTTTGTAAAGGTTTGGCTTAAATCATTAAAAAGATGAAACGTTTGGATTTGATTCGTAATGTTTTAAATGTTTGGTTTTGTTTCGTAAAGTTTGTAAACTTTTAGCTTAAATTCCTAAAAATGCGAAATTTCGGATTTGTTTCGTAACGTTTGTAAACGTTTGGCTTAAATCGCTAAAAAGGTGAAACATTTGGATTTGTTTCGTAATGTTTGTAAAGTTTTGGTTTAAATCGCTAAAAAGGTGAAATGTTTGGATAAGTTTGTTAACGTTTGTCTTAAATCGCTAAAAAAGTGAAACGTTTGGATTTATTTCGTAAATTTTGTAAATGTTTGGTTTATATTGCTAAAAAGGTGAAACGCTTGGATTTGTTTCGTAACGTTTGTAAATTTTTGGTTTACATTGCTAAAAAAGGGAAACATTTGGATTTATTTCGTAGCGTTTGTAAACGTTGGGCTTAAATCGCTAAAAAGGTGAAACTTTTGAATTTGTTGCGTACCGTTTGTAAACGTTTGGCTTAAATTGCTAAAAACGAGAAATGTTTGTATTTGTTTCGTGACGTTTGTAAAGGTTTGCCTTGAAGTGCTAAAAAGGTGAAACGCTTGGATTTGTTTCATAACGTTTGTAAACGTTTGGCTTAAATTGCAAAAAAGGTGAAACGCTTGGATTTGTTTCGTTACATTTGTAAACATTTGATTTAAATTGCTAGAAATGTGAAACATTTGGATTTGTTTCGTAACGTTTGTAAACGTTTTGTTTTGTTTCGTAACGTTTAGATTTTTTTCGTAATGTGTTAAATGTTTGGCTTAAATTGCTGAAATGGAAAACGTTTAGATTTGTTTAGTTGCGTCTGTAAACGTTTGGCTTAAATTGCTAGAAAGGTGAAACGTTTGGTTTTGTTTCGTAACATATGTAAACATTCGACTGAAATTGCTTAAAAGGTGAAACGTTTGGATTTGTTTCTTGACGTTGTAAACATTTGCCTTAAATTTCTAAAAAGGAGAAACGCTTGGATTTGTTTTGTAACGTTTGTAAACATTTGGCTTAAAATACAAAAAAGGTGAAACGCTTGGATTTGTTTCAGAACGTTTGTAAACGTTTGGCTTAAATTGCTAAAAACTTGAAATGCTTAGTTTTTTTCATAACGTTTGTAAAGGTTTGGCTTAAATCATTAAAAAGCTGAAAACTTTTTGATTTGTTTCGTAATGTTTTAAACGTTTGGTTTTGATTCGTAAAGTTTGTAAACGTTTAGCTTAAATTCCTAAAAAGGCGAAATTTTGGATTTTTTTTGTAACGTTTGTAAACGTTTGACTTAAATCGCTAAAAAGGGGAACGTTTGGATTTGTTTCATAATGTTTGTAATCGTTTGGCTTAAATCGCTAAAAAGGTGAAACGTTTGGATTTGTTTCGTAAAGTTTGTTAACGTTTGGCTTAAATTGCTAAAAAGGTGAAACATTTAGATTTGTTTCGTAATGTTTGTAAACGTTTGGCTTAAATCGCTAAAAAAGTGAAACATATGGATTTGTTTCGAAAGGTTTGTAAACGTTTGGCATAAATCGCTAATAAGGGGAAACGTTTGGATTAGTTTTGTAATGTTTGTAAACGTTTGGCTTATATCGCTAAAAAGGTGAAACAATTGTTTTCTTTTGTAAAGTTTGTAAACGTTTGTCTTAAATCGCTAAAAAGGTGAAACGTTTGGATTTATTTCGTAATGTTTGTAAACGTTTAGCTTAAATTGCGAAATGGGGAAACGTTCGGATTTGTTTCCTATCATTTGTAAACGTTTGGGTTAAATTGCTAAAAAAAATTGGATTTGTTTCGTAACGTTTGTAAACGTTTGGCTTAAATTGCTAAAAGGGTGAAACGCATGGATTTGTTTCGTAGAGTTTGTAAACATTTTCCTTAAATTACTAAAAAGGAGAAATGTTTGGATTTTTTTAGTAACGTTTGTAAAGGTTTCCCTTGAAGTGCTAAAAAGGTTAGACGCTTGGATTTTTTTCGTAGAGTTTGTAAACGTTTGGCTTAAATTTCTAAAAAGGTCAAACACTTGGATTTGTTTCGTTACGTTTGTAAACGTTTGGCCTAAATTTTTAAAAAGGTGAAACGCTTGGTTTTTGTTTCGTAACGTTTGTAAACGTTTGACTTAAATTGCTAAAAATGTGGAACATTTTGATTTGTTTCATAACATTTGTAAACGTTTGGCTTTAATCGCTAAAAAGGGGATACGTTTGGATTTGTTTCCTAACGTCTCCAAACGTTTGGCATAAATCGCTAAAAAGGTGAAACGTTTGGATTTATTTCGAAACGTTTTAAATGTTTGGCTTAAATTACTAAAATGCCAAACGTTTCACCTTTTTAGCAATTTAAGCCAAACGTTTAAAACTTTACGAAACCAATCCAAACATATCAACTTTTTACCAATTTAAGCCAAATGTTTACAAACGAAACGAAACAAATTCAAACGTTTTCCCTTTTTAGCGATTTAAGCCAAACGTTTAGAAACGTTACGAAACAAATCAAAACGTTTAAAACGTTACGAAACAAGTCCAAACGTTTAAAACGTTACAAAACAAATCAAAACATTTCACCTTTTTTGCGATTTAAACCAAACGTTTACAAACGTTATGAAACAAATCCAAACGTTTCACCTTTTTATCAATTTAAGCCAAACGTTTACAAACGTTACGAAACAAATCCAAACGTTTCACCTTTTTAGCCATTTAAGCCAAACTTTTAAAACGTTACGAAACCAATAAAAACGTTTTTCCTTTTTAGCGATTTAAGCCAAACATATACAAACGTTACGAAACAAATCCAAATGTTTCACCTTTTTAGCGATTTAAGGCAAACGTTTAAAACGTTACGAAACAAATCCAAACGTTTAAAACGTTACGAAACAAATCCATACATATCTCCGTTTTAGGGAATTAAACCAAAAGTTTACAAACGTTACGAAACAAATCCAAACGTTTCCCCTTTTAGCGATTTAAGCCAAACGTTTAAACTTTCCGAAACCAATCCAAGTGTTTCACCTTTTTAACGATTTAAGCCAAACGTTTACAAACGTAACGAAACAAATCCAAATGTATCCCCTTTTTAGCGATTTAAGCTAAACGTTTACAAACGTTACGAAACAAATCCAAACGCTTCCCCTTTTTCACGATTTAAGCTAAAAGTTTAAAACGTTACGAAACAAGTCCAAACGTTTAAAACGTTACAAAAAAAATCCCAACATTTCTCCTTTTTAGCGATTTAAGCCAAATGTTTACAAACATTACGAAACAAATCCAAACATTTCCCCTTTCTAGTGATATAAGCCAAACGTTTAAAACGTTAGAAACCAATCCAAACGTTTCCTCTTTTTAGAAATTTAAACCAAACGTTTACAAAAGATACGAAACAAATCCAAACGTTTCACCTTTTTTAGCAATTTAAACCAAACATTTACAAACGTTACGAAACAAATAGAAACATTTCACCTTTTTAGCGATTTAAGAAAAACGTTTAAAACGTTACGAAATCAATACAAACGTTTAACCTTTTTAGCGATTTAAGCCAAACGTTTAAAATTTTACGAAACAAATGAAAATATTTCCTTTTTTAGCAATTTCAGCCAAACGTTTACAGACGTTACGAAACAAATCCAGACATTCAAACATTACAAAAGAAATCCAAGCATTTCACCTTTTTAGCGATTTAAGCCAAACGTTTAAAACGTTACGAAACCAATCCAAACGTTTCCCCTTTTTAGCGACTTAAGCAAAACGTTTACAAACGTTACGAAACAAATCCAAACATTTCATCTTTTTATCAATTTAAACCAAACGTTTAAAGCGTTATGGAACAAATCAAAACATTTAACCTTTTTAGCGATTTAAGCCAAACGTTTACAAACGTTACGAAACAAATCCAAATGTTTCACCTTTTTAGCGATTTAAGCAAAACGATTCAAACGTTAGAAACCAATACAAACGTCTCCCATTTTTAGCAATTTAAGCCAAACGTTTACAAATGTTACAAAACAAATCCAAATGTTTCACATTTCTAGCGATTTAAACCAAACGTTTAAAAACCTTACGAAACAAATCCAAACGTTTCACCCTTTTAGCGATTTAAGCCAAATTTTTACAAACGTTACGCAACAAATCCAAACGTTTCCCCTTTTTAGCGATTTAAGCCAAATGTTTACAAACGTTACGCAACAAATCCAAACATTTTAAACGTCACGAAAAATTCAAACATTTAAAACGTTACGAAACCAATCTGAACATATAAAACCATACGAAACAAATCCAAGCGTTTCACCTTTTTAGCAATTTAAGAAAACATTTACAAACGTTACGAAATAAATCCAAACGTTTCAACTTTATAGCAATTTAGGCCAAACGTTTACAAATGTCGCGAAACAAATCGAAACGTTTCCCTTTTTAGCGATTTAAGACAAACGTTTAAAAAGTTACGAAATCAATACAAACGTTTCACCTTTTTATAAATTTAAGCCTAACGTTTACAAACGATATGAAAAAATCTAAACGTTTCACCTTCTTAGCGATTTAAGCCAAACGTTTAGAACGTTGAGAAACCAATCCAAACGTTTAAAACCTTACGAAACAAATCCAAACGTTTCATCTTTTTAGCGATTTAAGCCAAACATTTATAAATTTTACGAAACAAATCAAAATGTTTCACCTTTTTAGCGATTTAAGCCAAACGTCTACAAACGTTACGAAACAAATACAAACGTTTCACCTTTTTAACGATTTAAGCCAAACATATAAAAACATTACGAAACAAATCCATACGCTTAAAACGTTAAAAAACAAATCCAAACGTTTCACCTATTTAGCGATTTAAGCCAAACATTTACAAACGTTACGAAACAAATCCAAATGTTTCACCTTTTTAGAGATATAAGCCAAACGTTTAAAACGTTACAAAACCAATCCAAACGTTTCACATTTTTAGCGATTTAAGCCAAACGTTTACAAAAGTTAGGAAACAAATCCAAACGTTTTACCTTTTTAGCGATATAAGCGAACGTTTACAAACATTACGAAACAAATCCAAACGTTTCACCTTTTTACCGATTAAAGCCAAATGTTTAAAACATTATGAAACCAATCCAGACGTTTAAAACGTTACGAGACAAATCCAAACGTTTCACCTTTTTAGCGATTTAAGCCAAATGTTTACAAACGTTACGAAACAAATCCAAATATTTCACCTTTTAGCGATTTAAGCCAAACGTCTAAAAACGTTACGAAACAAATCCAAAAGTTATACCTTTTTAGCGATTTATGCCAAACATATAAAAACATTACGAAACAAATCCATACGCTTAAAACGTTAAAAAACAAATCCAAACGTTTCACCTATTTAGCGATTTAAGCCAAACATTTACAAACGTTACGAAACAAATCCAAATGTTTCACCTTTTTAGAGATATAAGCCAAACGTTTAAAACGTTACAAAACCAATCCAAACGTTTCACATTTTTAGCGATTTAAGCCAAACGTTTACAAAAGTTAGGAAACAAATCCAAACGTTTTACCTTTTTAGCGATATAAGCGAACGTTTACAAACATTACGAAACAAATCCAAACGTTTCACCTTTTTACCGATTAAAGCCAAATGTTTAAAACATTATGAAACCAATCCAGACGTTTAAAACGTTACGAGACAAATCCAAACGTTTCACCTTTTTAGCGATTTAAGCCAAATGTTTACAAACGTTACGAAACAAATCCAAATATTTCACCTTTTAGCGATTTAAGCCAAACGTCTAAAAACGTTACGAAACAAATCCAAAAGTTATACCTTTTTAGCGATTTATGCCAAACGTTTTCAAACGTTACGAAACAAATCCAAACGTTTCATCTTTTTAGCAATTAAAGCTAAACGTTTAAATGTTACGAAACAAATCCAAACGTTTAAAATGATACGAAACAAATCCAAACGTTTCACCTTTTTAGAAATTTAAGCAAATGTTTACAAACGTTATAAAACAAATCCAAACGTTTCACCTTTTTAGCGATTTAAGCCAAACGTTAAAAACGTTACGAAAAAAATCCAAACGTTCAAAACATTACAAACCAAATCCATACGTTTCTCCGTTTTAGCGATTTAAGCCAAACGTTTACAAACGTTACGATTGAAATCCAAGCATTTAACCTTTTTAGCGATTTAAGCCAAACGTTTAAAATGTTACGAAACCAATCCAAACGTTTCCTTTTTTTAGCGATTTAAGCCAAATGTTTACAAACATTAGGAAACAAATCCAAACATTTCACCTTTTTTGCAATTTAAACCAAATGTTTAAAACTTTACGAAACAAATCTAAGCGTTTAACCTTTTTAGCGATTTAAGCCAAACATTTACAAAAGTTAGGAAACAAATCCAAACGTTTCAACTTTTTAGCAATTTAAGCCAAACGTTTATAAACATTATGAAACAAATCCAAACGTTTACCCTTTTTAGTGATTTATGCCAAACATTTACAAACGCTATGAAACTAATCCAAAGGTTTTAAAGTTTTAGCGATTTAAGCCAAACGTTTACAAACGTTGCGAAACAAATCGAAACGTTCCACCTTTTTAGCGATTTAAGCCAAACGTTTAAAAAGTTACGAAATGAATACAAATGTTTCACCTGATTAGCGATGTAAGACAAACGTTTACAAATGATACGAAAAAAATCTAAACGTTTCACCTTTTTGGGGATTTTAGCCAAACGATTAAAACGTTGAGAAATCAATCCAATTGTTTAAAACGTTACGAAACAAATCTAAACGTTTCAGGTTTTTAGCGATTTAAGCCAAACGTTTATAAACGTTACGAAATAAATCAAACTGTTTCACCTTTTTAGCGATTTAAGCCAAAAGTTTACAAATGTTACGAAACAAATCCAAAACGTTTCACCTTTTTAACGATTTAAGTCAAACGTTTACTAACGTTACGAAACAAATCCAAACGTTTCAACTTTTTAACGATTTAAGCCAAACATTTAAAAACATTACGAAACATATCCAAAGGTTTAAAACGTTACGAAACAAATCCAAACATTTCACCTTTTTAGCGATTTTAAACCAAAAGTTTACAAACGTTACGAAACAAATCCAAACGTTTCCCCTTTTTAGCGATATAAGGAAAACGTTGAAAATGTTACACAACCAATCCAAACGTTTCACCTGATTAGCGATTTAAGACAGACGTTTACAAATGATACGAAAAAATCTAAACGTTTCACATTTTTGGGGATTTAAGCCAAACGTTTAAAACGTTGAGAAACCAATCCAATTGTTTAAAACGTTACGAAACAAATCTAAACGTTTCACATTTTTAGCGATTTAAGCCAAACTTTTATAAACGTTACCAAACAAATCAAACCGTTTCACCTTTTTAGCGATTTAAGCCAAACGTTTACAAATGTTACGAAACAAATCCAAAACGTTTCACCTTTTTAACGATTTAAGCCAAACGTTTACAAACGTTACGAAACAAATCCAAACGTTTCACCTTTAACGATTTAAGCCAAACATTTAAAAACATTACGAAACATATCCAAAGGTTTGAAACGTTAAGAAACAAATCCAAACGTTTCACCTTTTTAGCGATTTAAGCGAAATGTTTACACACGTTACGAAACAAATCCAAACGTTTCACCTTTTTAGCGATTTAAGCCAAACGTTTACAGACGTTACGAAACAAATCCAAACGTTATACCTTTATACCGATTTATGCCAAACGTTTTCAAACGTTACGAACCCAATTTAAACGTTTCATCTTTTTGGCGAATTAATCTAAACGTTTAAAACATTAGAAACAAATCCAAACGTTTAAAACGATACGAAACAAATTCAAATGTTTCACCTGTTTAGCAATTTAAGCAAACGTTTACAAACGTTACAAAACAAATCCAAACGTTTAACCTTTTTAGCGATTTAAGCCAAACGTTCAAAACTTTACAAAACAAATCCAAACGTTTAAAACATTACAAAACAAATCCAAACGTTTCTCCATTTTAGCGATTTTAGCCAAACGTTTACAAATGATACGAAAGAAATCCAAATATTTCACCTTTTTAGCGATTTAAGCCAAACGTTTAAAACGTTATGAAACAAATCCAAACGTTTCCCCTTTTTAGCGATTTAAGGCAAACATTTAGAAGCATTACGAAACAAATCCATACATTTTCACCTTTTTAGCAATTTAAGCCAAACGTTTAAAACGTTGCGAAACAAATTCAAACGTTTAACCTTTTTAGCGATTTAAGCCAAACGTTATGAAACAAATCCAAATGTTTTAATTTTTTGGCGATATAAGCCAAACCTTTACAAACATTACGAATGAAATCCAAACGTTTCACCTTTTTAGCTATTTAAGCCAAATGTTTAAAACGTTAGAAACAAATCCAAACGTTTCCCCTTTTTAGCAATTTAAGCGAAACGTTTACAAACTTTACGAAACAAATCCAAATGTTTACCCTTTTTAGCGATTTAATCCAAACGTTAAAAACATTTCGAAACCATTCTAAACAAAACGTTATGAAATAAATCAAACGTTTCCCCTTTTTAGAGATTTAAGCAAACGTTTGCAAACGATACGAAACAAATCCAAACGTTTTCCCTTTTTAGCGATTCAAGCCAAACGTTTGCAAACGTTACGAAACTAATACAAACGTTTCACCTTTTTCGCGATTTAAGCCAAACATTAAAACGTTACGAAACTAATCCAAAAGTTTCACCTTTTTAGCAATTTCAGCCAAACGTTTAAAACGTAACGAAACAAATCCAAACGTTTAAAATGTTACAAAACAAATCTAAACATTTCTCTGTTTTAGTGATTTATGCCAAACATTTACAAACGTTATGAAAAAAATCCAATCGTTTCCCCACTTTAGCGATTTAAGCCGAATGTTTAAAACGTTACTAAACCAAGCCAAACGTTTCACCTTTTTAGCGATTTAAGCCAAACGCTTACAAACGTAGCGAAACAAATCCAAATGTTTCCCCTTTTTAGCGATATAAGCCAAACGTTTACAAACGTTATGAAACAAATCCAAAATGTTTCAGCTTTTTAGCGATTTAAGCCAAACGTTTACAAACGTTACGAAACAAATTTAAACATTATACCTTTTTAACGGTTTAATCCAAACATTTACAAACTTAACGAAACAAATCCAAACGTTTCACCTTTTTAGCGATCTAAGCCAAACGTTTAAAACGTTACGAAACCAATCCAAACGTTTCACCTTTTTTGCGATTTAAGACAAATGATTAAAATGTTTCGAAACAAATCCAAACGTTTCACCTTTTTAGATTTAAACCAAATGTTAAAAACGTTACGAAACAAATCCAAACGTTTAAAACATTACAAAATAAATCTAAACGTTTCTCTGTTTTAGCGATTTAAGACAAACGTTTAAAAATATTACGAAACAAATCCAAATGTTTCCCCTTTTAAGCGATTTAAGCCCAAACGTTTAAAACATTAAGAAACCAATCCAAACGTTTCCCCTTTTTAGTGATTTAAGCCAAACGTTGACAAATGTTACGAAACGAATCCAAACGTTTCGCCTTTTTAGTGATATAAGCCAAACGTTTACAAATGTTACAAAACGAATCCAAACATTTCACCTTTTAAGCGATTTAAGCCAAACGTTTACAATATGAAACAAATCCAAACGTTTAAAACTTTTACAAAACAAATTCAAACGTTTAAAACGTTACAAAACAAATCCAAACGTTTAAAACGTTACAAAACAAATCCAAACGTTTAAAACGTTACAAGACAAATCCAAACGTTTCATATTTTTGGCGATTTAAGCCAAACGTTTACAAACTTTACGAAGGAAATCCAAACATTTCCCCTTTTTAGCGATTTAAGGCAAACGTTTAAAATGTTACGAAACAAATCCAAACGTTTAAACCTTTACAAAACAAATCCAAACGTTTCTCCTTTTTAGCTATTTAAGCGAAACATTTACAAACATTATGAAACAAATCGAAATGTTTCACCGTTTTAGCGATTTAAACCAAACGTTTAAAACGTTAGAAACCAATCCAAACGTTTGCCCTTTTTATCAATTAAAGCCAAACGTTTACAAACGTTACGAAGCAAATCCAAACGTTTTGCCTGTCTAGCGATTTAAGTTAAACGTTTACAAACCTTACGAAACAAATCCAAACAATTCACCTTTTTGGCGATTTAAGCCAAACGTTTACAAACCTTACGAAACAAATCCAAACTTTTCCCTTTTTTAATGATTTAAGCCAAACATTTACAAATGTTACGGAGCAAATCCAAACGTTTAAAATGTTATAAAACAAATCCAAACATTTAAAACGTTAAGAAACCAATCCAAACTTTTAAAACGATACGAAACAAATCCAAACATTTCACCTTTTTACCGATTTACGCAAAAGTTTACAAACGTTACAAAACAAATCCAAACGTTTCAACTTTTTAGCGATTTCAGCCAAACGTTTACAAATGTTACCAAACAAATCGAAACGTTTCCCCTTTTTAGCGATTTAAGCCAAACGTTTAAAACGTTATGAAATCAATGCAAATGTTTCACCTTTTTAGCAATTTATGCCAAATGATTACAAACGTTACGAAAATAATCCAAACGTTATACCTCTTTAATGATTTAAGCCTAACGTCTTCAAACGTTACGAAAAGAATCCAAACGTTTCACTTTTTTTACGATTTAAGCCAAACGTTTAAAACGTTACGAAAACAATCCAAACGTTTAAAACGTTACGAAACTAATCAAACGTTTGACCGTTTCTACGATTTACGCCAAACGTTTAAAACGTTACGAAACCAATCCAAATGTTTAAAATGTTACAAAACAAAACCAAACGTTTCAGGTTTTTAGTGATTTATGCCAAACGTTTACAAACATTACGAAATAAATCCAAACGTTTCACCTTTTTAGCGATTTAAGCCAAACGTTTAAAACGTTACTGAACAAATTCAAACGTTTAAAACGTTACAAAACAAATTCAAACGTTTCTCCGTTTTAGCGATTTAAGCCAAACGACTGCAAATGTTACTAAAGAAATCAAAATGTTTCACCTTTTTAGCAATTTAAGCCAAACATTAAGAAACAAATACAAACACTTCACCTTTTTTGCGATTTAAGCCAAACGATTAGAAACTTTATGAAAAAAATATATAAACGTTTCACCTTTTTAGCGATTTAAGCCAAATGTTTAAAATGTTACGAAACCAATCCAAACGTTTAAAACGTTACAAAACAAATCCAAACATTTAAAACGTTACGAAATCAAATCCAAACTTTTCACCTTTTTAGCGATTTACGCAAAAGTTTACAAACGTTAACAAACAAATTGAAACATTTTAACTTTTTAGAAATTTAAGCCAAACAATTACAAACGTTTTTCAAACAAATCGAAACGTTTCACCTTTTTTGCGATTTAAGCCAAACGTTTAAATCGTTACGGAACCAATCCAAACATTTTCCCTTTTTAGTGATTTAAGCCAAACGTTTACAAACGTAACCAAACAAATCCAAACGTTTCACCTTTTTAGCGATTTAAGCCAAACGTTTACAAACTTTACGAAGGAAATCCAAACATTTCCCCTTTTTAGCGATTTAAAGAAAACGTTTAAAATGTTACGAAACAAATCCAAACGTTTAAACCTTTACAAAATAAATCCAAACGTTTCTCCTTTTTAGCTATTTAAGCGAAACATTTTCAAACATTACGAAACAAATCGAAATGTTTCACCGTTTTAGCGATTTAAACCAAACGTTTAAAACGTTAGAAACCAATCCAAACGTTTGCCCTTTTTATCAATTAAAGCCAAACGTTTACAAACGTTACGAAGCAAATCCAAACGTTTTGCCTGTCTAGCGATTTAAGTTAAACGTTTACAAACCTTACGAAACAAATCCAAACAATTCACCATTTTGGCGATTTAAGCCAAACGTTTACAAACCTTACGAAACAAATCCAAACTTTTCCCTTTTTAATGATTTAAGCCAAACATTTACAAATGTTACAGAGCAAATCCAAACGTTTAAAATGTTATAAAACAAATCCAAACATTTAAAACGTTAAGAAACCAATCCAAACTTTTAAAACGATACGAAACAAATCCAAACATTTCACCTTTTTACTGATTTACGCAAAAGTTTACAAACGTTACAAAACAAATCCAAACGTTTCAACTTTTTAGCGATTTAAGCCAAACGTTTACAAATGTTACCAAACAAATCGAAACGTTTCCCCTTTTTAGCGATTGAAGCCAAACTTTTAAAACGTTACGAAATCAATACAAATGTTTCACCTTTTTAGCAATTTAAGCCAAATGTTTACAAACGTTACGAAACTAATCCAAATGTTATACCTCTTTAATGATTTAAGCCTAACGTCTTCAAACGTTACGAAACAAATCCAAACGTTTCACTTTTTTTACGATTTAAGCCAAACGTTTAAAACGTTACGAAAACAATCCAAACGTTTAAAACGTTACGAAACTAATCCAAACGTTTGACCGTTTTTACGATTTACGCCAAATGTTTAAAACATTACGAAATCAATCCAAACGTTTAAAATGTTACACAACAAAACCAAACGTTTCAGGTTTTTAGTGATTTATGCCAAACGTTTACAAACATTACGAAATAAATCCAAATGTTTCACCTTTTTAGCGATTTAAGCCAAACGTTTAAAACGTTACTGAACAAATTCAAATGTTTAAAACGTTACAAAACAAATTCAAACGTTTCTCCGTTTTAGCGATTTAAGCCAAACGTCTGCAAATGTTATTAAAGAAATCAAAATGTTTCACCTTTTTAGCGATTTAAGCCAAACGTTTAAAACGTTATGAAACAAATCCAAACGTTTAAAACGTTATGAAACAAATCCAAACGTTTAAAACGTTACAAAACAAATCGAAATGTTTCTCCGTTTTAGCGATTTAAGCAAAATGTTCAAAATGTTAGAAACCAATTTAAACGTTTCGCCTTTTTAGCGATTTAAGCCAAACGTTTACAAATCTTACGAAACAAATCCAAACATTTCTCCTTTTTAGCGATTTAAGCCAAAAGTTTACAAACGTTACGAAACAAATCCAAACGTTTAAAACATTACAAAACAAATCCAAACATTTAAAACGTTACGAAATCAAATCCAAACTTTTCACCTTTTTAGCGATTTACGCAAAAGTTTACAAACGTTACCAAACAAATTGAAACATTTTAACTTTTTTGCGATTTAAGCCAAACAATTACAAACGTTTTCAAACAAATCGAAACGTTTTACCTTTTCAAAGATTTAAGCTAAACGTTTAAAAAGTTTCGAAATCAATACAAACGTTTTACCTTTTTAGTGATTTAAGACAAATGTTTAAAATGTTACAAACGTTACGAAACAAATCCAGACGTTATACCTCTTTAACGATTTATGCAAAACGTCTTCAAACATTACGAAACAAATCCAAACGTTTCACTATTTTTACAATTTAAGCCAAACGTTTAAAACGTTACGATACCAATCCAAACGTTTAAAATTTTACGAAACAAATCCAAATGTTTCACCTTTGTTACGATTTAAGACAAATATTTAAAACGTTATGAAACCAATCCGAACGTTTAAAACGCTATGAAAGAAATCCAAACGTTTCAGCTTTGTAGCGATTTAAGCCAAACGTTTACAAACTTTACGAAACAAATCCAAACATTTCATCTTTTTAGCGATTTAAGCCAAACTTTTAAAACGTTACGGAACAAATCCAAACGTTTAAAACGTTACAAAGCAAATCCAAACGCTTCTCCGTTTTAGCGATTTAAGCCAAATGTTTACAAACGTTACGAAACAAATCAAAAAGTTTCACCTTTCTAACGATTTAAGCCTAACATTTAAAATGTTATGAAACCAATCCAAACGTTTCACCTTTTTTGCGATTTAAGCAAACGTTTACAAACGTTACGAAACAAATGCAAACGTTTCACCTTCTTAGCGATTTAAACCAAATATTAAACACGTTATGAAACAAATCCAAACGTTTAAAACATTACAAAACAAATCCAAATGTTTCTCTGTTATAGCGATTTAAGCCAATCGTTTACAAACGTTACGAAAAAAAAGTTCCACCATTTTAGCAATTTAAGTAAAACGTTTAAAACGTTACGAAGCCAATCCAAACTTTTCCCCTTTTTAGTGATTTAAGCCAAACATTTACAAACGTTACGAAACTTAACCAAACGTTTCACCTTTTTAGCGATTTAAGCCAAACATTAACAAACGATACGAAACCAATCAAAACGTTTACAATGTTACAAAACAAATCCAAACGTTTCTCCTTTTTAGCGATTTAAGCCAAACGTTTAAAACATTAGAAACCAATCCAAACGTTTCCCCTTTTTATCAATTTAAGCCAAAAGTATACTAACGCTATGAAACAAATCCATACATTTCACCTTTCTAGAGATTTAAGCCAAACATTTACAAACATTACGAAACAAATCAAAACGTTTCCCCTTTTTAACGATTTAAGCCAAACGTTACGAAACAAATCCAAACGTTTAAAACGTTACGAAACAAATCGACATTTAAAATGTTACGAAACATATCCAAACATTTAAAACGATACAAAACAAATCCAAACGTTTCATCTTTTTAGCGATTTAAGAAAACATTTAAAAACGTGATGAAACAAATCCAAACGTTTCAAATTTTTAGCGATTTAAGCGAAACGTTTACAAACTTTACGAAACAAATAGAAACGTTTCACCTTTTAAGCGATTTAAGCCAAACGTTTAAGACGTTACGAAATTAATAAAAATGCTTCACCTTTTTAGCAATTTAAGCCAAACGTTACGAAACAAATCCAAACGTTTCCCTTTTTAGCGATTTTATCGAAACTTTTACCAACATTACGAAACAAATCCAAACGTCTAAAACGTTACAGAAACAATCCCAACGTTTCACATTTTTAGCGATTTAAGCCAAACGTTTACAAACGTTACGAAACAAATCCAAACGTGTCACCATTTTAGCGATTTAAACAAAACGTTTACAAACTTTACGAAACAAATAGAGACGTTTCACCTTTTTAGCGGTTTAAGCTAAACGTTTAAAACGTTACGAAATCAATAAAAACGTCTCGCCTTTTTAGCGATTTAAGCCAAACGTTTACAAACGTTACGAAACAAATCCAAACGTCTAAAACGTTACGAAATAAATCCCAACGTTTCCCATTTTTAGCGATTTAAGCCAAACGTTTACAAACGTAACGAAACAAATCCAAACGTTTCCCCATTTTAACAATTTAAGCCAATCGTTTTCAAACATTATAAAACAAATCCAAACGTTTCACCTTTTTAGCAATTTAAGCCGAACGTTTACAAACGTTACGAAACAAATCCAAATGTTTAAAACATTACGAAACAAATCCAGACGTTTAAAATGTTACGAAACCAATCCAAACGTTTGAAACGATACGAAACAAATCCAAACTTTTCACCTTTTTACCAATTTAAGCAAACGTTTACAAATGTTACGAAACAAATCCAAACGTTTCACCTTTTTAGCGATTTAAGCCAAACGTTTACAAACGATACAAAACCAATCCAAACATTTACAACGTTTCAAAACAAATACAAACGTTTCTCCTTTTTAGCGATTTTGTTAGTAGTATGTGCCCTAGGGCCATTTGATCGTGTATATTTGTAGAATTAATCCCAATGGCAAAGATATATATGTTCTATTTGAACTAAGTGTCTCATCAACTAAGTGTTCATTTATTACGTATTGTCCTTATCACATTGTGATAGAATCTATTCTTAAGGTGTTAAGAATATGAGTGATAGATTCTATTATACAAGTGATCTAAATAACCGTTCGCGATCGATGGGGTCCTGCAGATAAGGGCATTGCATTATCCCATAAAGATCGTCACCTCTGTTTATTCTCCTGATTAGTAAAGAGTTACTAAATTATAGGAAGTAGTGAGTCTCATACTACTTGATGGGGATCAGAATAAACACGTGGACACTCAAGGTGTTGAGTGAGTCGAACAAGTGACGCTAGATGACTTATACATGGTAATTCATTAAAGTCAATTTAATATCATCTAGTTCATAATTGTACATATGTCCTTTGACTTGCGGTGACACTATCTTGTATATAGGTGATTAGAGTTTGATACTCCTTAACCCTAGATCTTTCATGAGCTAGGGCCGCGGGATGTGTTGGCTCTAGTTAGTTGTATATGGAGATAGGGGTTTAACCTAGAAAGGATTCATCACTCTGGATGAACGGAGACAAGATTCTATGCTATCTCAAATTGTTCTTGATGGATGATAAAACCTGCGCAGGTGTATATGACTTACATAGAAAGTTGTTTCTAGTGAAAGTCATATTTATCAAGAATTAGAACTGGGAGATGAGGTCATATAATCAAGACATACAGTGTTTGACTTAACCGTGACACTAGTCGAGATTGGAATCTTAGATGAAGGGAATTTTGAGTGTACGGTAATTATGAACATTGGTTCAAAAAGAATGCATCGAAACATTCATCCTTATTTGGGGGTCGTGATATGTTGCTAGACGTCACTCTCGATCTACGAGAATTAATAATTAAATGGGATTTAATTATTTAATATAAGAAAGGCGTTTCTTATGTCTCTCGTTGCCATATAGATGTGAACCTAGTTAGTCACACACAATAGAGTGTGCAACCGATTGAGTTTACGAAAGATGGATTTCATATAGATACTAGCATATCTCGGAAATTAATCTAAGATGAAAAACAAGTACAAATTAGGGACTAATTTGTAAGAGTTATAAATTAGTAGGAACCTAATTGTATTATGTCCATATTAATTAGGGACTAATTTATAAGAGTTATAAATTAGTAGGAACCTAATTATATTTTAACCAAGTTTTATGATTAAAAGGTTTAAGTAATTAATTAGTGTAATTAATGATACTTAAATGACTAATCATTAGCTAATGGAATGATGATGTCATGGTGATGATGTAATGAGATAAGCCTATGTCATATATGTGATGTCATATGATGACATCACTTATATGATGTCACCTATGTGATGTCACCACATGAAAGGTGTCATATGGTGGCAACACCTTTGCTTGGTGTGTGACACCTAGCATGCAAGGTGTTGCATTCTTAAGGCATGCTCTAGCCTATAAATAGAGCATGTCCTTGCTCATTTCACAAGACCACACAACACACATCTCACTACAAAGTTGTAGAGAGAGAAAGCACTTGAAGGAGTTCAAGTATTCATCAATCACGGGAAAAACTTGGCGACGTTTTTCATATATCCGAGCAAGGTAGTGATCGCGGCGAGAGTTTGAGCTTAGGGCTGCTCGGCAAGAGGAACTCTTACGGATTACTTCAGGGCGAGGATTCAATCGGACGCATACTCGTGTGGACGAGCTTGAGGTCGCCGTACTTTCGGGACTACAAGAATCGTTGGAGAATCGACATAGGTATTCCTCTTATGATTCCTAGATGCGTGCTTTAATTACTAAATGATACGACGATCCATTTGTTGTTGATATGATCAACTTTAGGATCCGAATTGTTGGAATTTCGATTTTGAATTGAAATATACGATCCGGACCCGCGCCTCCCGCTGCGCCAACAGATTTAAGCCAAACGTTTCAAACGTTAGAAACCAATCCAAACGCTTTTTATCAATTTAAGCCAAAAGTTTACTAACGCTACGAAACAAATCCATACGTTTCACCTTTCTAGCGATTTAACCCAAACGTTTACAAACATTACGAAAGAAATCAAAATATTTCCCCTTTTTAACGATTTAAGCCAAACGTTACGAAACAAATCCAAACGTTTAAAATGTTACGAAACAAATCGAACACTTAAAACGTTACAAAACATATCCAAACATTTAAAAACGATACGAAACAAATCCAAACGTTTCATCTTTTTAGCGATTTAAGAAAACATTTAAAAACGTTACGAAACAAATCCAAACGTTTCATCTTTTTAGCGATTTAAGCGAAACGTTTACAAACTTTACGAAACAAATAGAAACGTTTCACCTTTTAAGCGATTTAAGCCAAACGATTAAAACGCTACGAAATTAATAAAAACGTTTCACCTTTTTAGCGATTTAAGCCAAACGTTTACAAACGTTACGAAACAAATCCAAACGTTTCCCTTTTTTAGCGATTTTATCCAAACGTTTACCAACGTTACGAAACAAATCCAAACGTCTAAAACGTTACGAAAAAAATCCAAAAATGTCACATTTTTAGCGATTTAAGCCAAACGTTTACCAATATTACGAAACAAATCCAAACTTTCACCATTTTAGCGATTTAAACCAAACTTTTACAAACTTTACGAAACAAATAGAAACGTTTCATCTCTGATTGTTCTGCATCTCGACAATCCCAGCTAAGAAGGTAGTGAAGTCGAACGCTTGCATGTTTGGTGCTTGTTGCACCTCTGGTGCCTGCTGCACATTCGGTGCCTGAACACCTGCTGCACCGCGTCCTCTAGCTCCACCTCTACCAGCACCAGCTCCTCTGCCTCTACCAGCACCTCTACCTCTGCCAGCACCTCCACCTCGACCACGTCCAGCATTAGCCTGAACCGGTGGTACGTTCTGATCGACTTCCATGGAAATCGCATCATCAGCCACAGCTTCTTGCTCTGCCGCAGCACGAGCACGAGTACGAATAGCGTTGTTCATATCCAAAGGATTGAACAAGAACAATTTAAATAACAGATTTTTCATACCCAAGTATGAACAAAACAAACAACATATAGGATTTCCCAAGAAATCAACAGCAATAAAATATTCACCCAAGTGAAATAAAATTAACATTTAACAACATCAAATCAACATATAATGACTGACTCGACTCAATCCTATTGGTGTAGGCAGAATATTTTTAAAAATCAAAAGATGACGTTTTAAAAGACATGACAGAAACCTATATCCGCAGTAGTTCCTAAGACACAACGATACTTAACAGAGTAAACACATAGCAAGCAATGGCCTTGGTTTGAAACCAAAGCTCTGATACCAAGTTTGTCACGACCCATTTTCATGAATCGCGACCGGCGCTAGGGTATGGGTAATGTAGTACCGAAACCCATAGCAAGCCTTTCATTTAATTCATAAACACATAAACCTGCAGAAAAACAATGCTCGGGGGCAACCGAGACTTCAGCCTAAAACTAGCAGTTATAATATTCAACAGTTAATATAACATGCTTATCCAATTCTGAGTCTAAAAATAGGCATAACATAAATATTCCGAAATAATTATATAACATGCCAGAGCAATATAACTAGTCAGACTAATCCGACAAACAACTGTAATAATAATAAAGACGTCTAGTCAACTACTGCGGTCTAAGAATAAAACAGTATTACAGTTTATTAAAATAAAAGGAACCTCCGAGGAAAAATAAATGCGGAGATCACCAGACTCTCTCAGATCATAACCCTGGGGAAAATTGGGAAAACAACGGGGTCAGATATACTGAGATGAGTTTATACCACTACCTACATTTATTAAGTGGAAAACCTTTAAAACCGTTTAAAACGTTTAAATACGATATTACGAATAATAGTTGGAACCCTAATCCACAATTCTAAATAATAAACATAATCCAACAGGTCTGGTCCCGAGAGCTGAGCTACACCGAGTTACCACTGACCACACTTATACCAGAGTCCCGAGAGCTGAGCTACACCGAGTTACTCTACTTGGTCCCGAGAGCTATGCTCACACCGAGTTACCACATTACCATAATTACCTTTCCCAGATCATTACCGGTGCGCACGCAGTCCTAATGATGCCCATTAGGTAGCATGTTCCAACTAGAAGCCATAATATAAAAACAGTTCGAAATATACGTACAGTATATATATATTTAATATTAAAATAACAATTTACTTAATAAAGCGGTAAATAGTAAGTACAAACTCACTGCTTGCTAATCCACGTGAAAACCGGCAAGCAACTAATCCTGGTTCGCCTCTAAAGCACGAACAGTAGACGGGTCTAGACAAATAAAATAATTATTAAAAACAGATCCTAACTCTAGAGAATACTAGACACCACATAGGACTAGCACAAACAACATGTCGGAATAAACAATCCAAAGCACACACAAATAATACCCATTAGGTAAATAAAGCCCAATTAATATAAGTCTACTGAGTTCCCGCTTAAAATCCAATTTATAAATATTATTTAATAACTTTAAATAATAAATAATTTTCAAATAGTGGGTTAGCCGAGTTACCAATAACTACCAAGCTAACCTCACTGGTCGGGTGACCCAAGTCTAACCCGACTCAAAACAATTATCAATATAAACCCAAGTTCATATTTATAAAATAAAATAACAAAGTAAATATCCATTTTAAAAGCGGAACTCAATAACTTCGATTCTAAGTAACCCAAGTTACAAATCAAAAACTTAATCATTTTAAGTTAATAAAAATTCAGGGACTAAATCGTACTTTAACCAATTAGAGGCTAAACTGTACTTTTGCCAATTAGGGACTAAATTGTACTTTAGTCAATTTGATATCCGAAATCAAATTAATTGCTTTTGTTTATAGTTAAAACAAATATAAAGTTACTAACCAAAAACTTAATTAAATAAGTTTTTTAAAAAAAACATTTAGGGGCTAAATTGTAATTTAGCCAAACTTTTAATATTTGAAAATAAATATATTTACCCGAGTAATTATATTAACTTAAGTTTGCAAAACACTTATCGTTACAATTTACCAAATTATAATTTTAAGTGAAATTCAAATTATTATCAAAACAATTCAATAGGTAAATAACTTGAAGGACTCACTTGCTTTAACATAAATATTTTGATAATCATAATGGCTAATTAGCCATCCCTTTCGTTTTAAACAAACAGATTCCCTCCCTTAACCCATGAATTGCAGAAACCCATTTTCATACACCTTAAGCATTTAATACTCATGCTAACATTAATCATGAACATCAAACTCCAACGCCTAACCAAATCCAAGGTAAACCGAAGTAATGAGAACAAGAATTTCCAAGCAAGGATTACACGGAAACATTCAAAGAAACTCAACCACGACAACAATTAAATGATGGAACAATACAAACCGAAAGCTTATACTAATATCGACTAATCATTCCAAGGGATTTGTAATCATAAACTTAGCAAAATCATGGCTTAAAAGAGTAAAGGGATTTCGGCAGTAAAGGATTCAACAATCAAAGTTTATATAAACAAACAATACGATAACAACGGCGGCGATTGAAACGAGGTCGATTACGTACCGTTTTGCAAAACCGAGATAGGGAATCGAAGGGAATTGAGTCTAGAACGTTCGAGATCAAGCGGAATCAATTTCGATCTAGAAACGAACAAGAACGAATCAAATTACGCAAAGCCGTTCAAAAGCAAAATCTGGAAATCAAAGGAATTATAAACACTTACTGAACAGCGATCTTTGGAGGATGATTACGGATTCAATACTCAGCGAAAGAACGAAAGAAGAGTGGCTAGGGTTAGTTTGCAGTGTGATCTAGGTTTTCTATGAAGAAATCGACTTAAAATAATGTAGGGAAGTGAGCCGTAAATGAGATCGAAAAGGGCCACACGAAAGGGTCCAAGGAAATCTTTGTTTCTCGAACGGGAATGGCCTTACAGGCCTGATTCCCGTTCGAGAATGGCCTGGTCTCGAACGAGACCAGGCCTGAAATTGGATTCTCGTTCGAGAATCCATATTCTCGAACGAGAATCAATAAAACCTTTTTTTTTTCTTTTTAATTAATTCAAAAAAAACAAATGGTTTAATCAATTAAAATCAACCTTAATCCAACCAACTCGAACCAAACCACTGATATCGAAAATACTTCAAAACGACCGGAAAAATGTCGGAAATTAAATGTAATAAAATGTAAAATTTTACGGGATATTACATTAAGCCAAACGTTTACAAACGTCACAAAAAAAATCCAAACGTTTCCCCATTTTAACAAATTAACCTAATCGTTTTCAAACATTATGAAACAAATCCTCATGTTTCACCTTTTTAGCAATTTAAGCCAAACGTTTACAAACGTTACGAAACAAATTCAAATGTTTAAAACATTACGAAACAAATCCAAACGTTTAAAATGTTACGAAACCAATCCAAACGTTTAAAACGATATGAAACAAATCCAAACGTTTCACTTTTTTAGCGATTTAAGCAAACGTTTACAAATGTTACGAAACAAATCCAAACATTTCACCTTTTTAGCGATTTAAGCCAAACGTATACAAATGCTACAAAATAAATCCAAACATTTCCCCTTTTTAGTGATTTAAGCCGAACGTTTAAAATGTTACGAAACCAATCCAAGCGTTTCACTTTTTTAGCTATTTAAGATAAACGTTTACAAACGTTACAAAACAAATTCAAACGTTTCACCTTTTTAGCGATTTAATCCAAACGTTTAATGTTAGTAGTATGTGCCCTAGGGCCATTTGATCATGTATATTTGTAGAACTAATCCCAATGGCAAAGATATATATGTTCTAATTGAACTAAGTGTCGCATCAACTAAGTCTTCATATATTACATATTGTCCTTATCACATTGTGATAGAATCTATTCTTATGGTGTTAAGAATATGAGTTACAGATTCTATTATACAAGTGATCTAAATAACAGTTCACGATCGATGGGGTCCTACAAATAAGGGCATCGTATTATCCCGGAAAGATTGTCACCTCTTTTTATTCTCCTGATTATTAAGGAGTTACTAATTATAGGAAGTAGTGAGTCTTATACTACTTGATCAAGATCAGGATAAACATGTAGACACTCAAGATGTTGAGTGGGTCGAACAAGTGACGCTAGATGACTTATACATGGTATTTCATCAAAGTCAATTTAATTTCATCTAGTTAATAATTGTACATATGTCCTTTGACTTGCAGTGACACTATCTTGTATATAGGTGATTAGAGTTTGATACTCCTTATCCCTAGATCTTTCATGAGCTAGGGTCGCGGGATGTGTTGGCTCTAGTTAGTTGTATATGGAGATAGGGGTTTAACCAAGAGAGGATTTATCACTCCGGATGAACGGAGAAAAGATTCTATGTTATCTCAAATTGTTCTTGATGGATAATAAAACCTGCGCAAGTGTATATGACTTACTTAGAAAGTTGTTTCTAGTGGAAGTCATATTTATCAAGAATAAGAACCGAGATGAGGTCATATGATCAAGATAAATAGTGTTTGACTTAACCGGGACACTAGTCGAAATAAGAATCTTAGATGAAGGGAAGTTTGAGTGTATGGTAATTATGAACATTGGTTCATAAAGAATACATCGAAACATTCATATCTATTTGGGGGTCGTGATATGTTGCTAGACGTCACCCACGATCTACCAGAATTAATAATTAATGGGATTTAATTATTTAATATAAGAAAGGCGTTTCTTATGACTCTCGTTGCCATATTGATGCGAACCTAGTTAGTCATACACAATAGGGTGTGCAACCGATTGAGTTTACGAGAGATCGATTTCATATAGATACTAGCATATCTCAGAAATTAATCTAAGATGAAAAAACAAGTATAAATTAAGGACTAATTTGTAAGAGTTATAAATTACTAGGCACCTAATTGTATTTTATCCAAGTTAATATGATGATGTCATGTGATGATGTCACGATGACGTTATGTGATGATGTCATGATGACGTCATGTGATGATGTCACGATGACGTCATGTGATGATGTCACGATGACGTCATGTGATGATGTCACGATGATGTCATGTGATGATGTCATGATGATGTCACGTGATGATGTCATGTATGTCTCTGTGTGTGACGCCTAGCATCCGATGTGTCAGAAGGTGGCAACACCTATGCTTGATGTGTGACACCTAGCATGTGATGTGTGAGATGGTGGCAACACTTATGCTTGGTGTGTGACACCTAGCATGTGAGGTGTCGAATGGTGGAAACACATTTGCTTCGTGTGTGACACCTAGCATGTAAGGTGTTGCATTCTTAGGCAAAGATCTATCCTATAAATAGAGGTTGCCATTGCTCATTCTCCAATCACCACACTTAAGAGAGCATATTTGAAGGAGTTCAAGTAGTCATGAATCACAGAAAAGCTTGGAGAAAGTTTTTCATACATCCCAGCAAAGATGAAATCGAGGCGAGAGTTCGAGTTTAAGGTATCTCGGCAAGAGGAACTCTTGCAAATTACTTCAAGGCGAGGATTCAATAGGACGCATACTCGTGTGGACGAGCTTGAGGTCGTCGTATTATCGGGACTACAAGAATCGTTGGAGAATCGACATTCTTCTTACGGTTTCTAGATGCGTGCCTCAATTACTAAATTATACGACGATCCATTTGTTATTGATATGATCAATTTCTGGATCCGAATTGTTGGAATTCCAATTTTGAATTGAAATATACGATTCGACCCTCATGTCCCGCTGCACCAACATTTAAAACGTTACTTAACAAATCCAAACGTTTAAAACGTTACAAAACAAATCTAAACATTTCTTCGTTTTAGCGATTTAAGCTAAACAGTTACAAATGTTACGAAACCAATCCAAACGTTTCCCCTTTTTAGAAATTTAAGCCAAATGTTTACAAACATTACAAAACAAATCCAAACGTTCTGCATTTATAGCAATTTAAGCGAAACGTTTACAAACCTTACTAAACAAATTCAAACGTTTTCCCTTTTTAGCGATTTAAGCCAAACGTTTGCAAACATTACAAAACAAATCCAAATGTTAGCCCTTTTTTTCTATATAAGCCAAACTTGTACAAACGTAACGAAACAAATCCAAACAGTTCACCTTTTTAGCAATTTAAGCCAAGCGTTTACAAACCTTACGAAACAAATCCAAATGTTTCCCCTTTTTAGTGATTTAAGCCAAATGTTTACAAACGTTAGGAAGCAAATCCAACCGTTTAGAACGTTACAAAACAAATCCAAACATATAAAACGTTAAGAAACCAATCCAAACGTTTAAAACGATTCGTAACAAATCCAAACGTTGCACCTTTTTACTGATTTACGTAAAAGTTTACAAACGTTACCAAACAAATCCAAACGCTTCAACTTTTTAGAGAGTTAAGCCAAAAGTTTACGAACGTTACCAAACAAATCGAAACGTTTCCCCTTTTTAGCGATTTAAGCCAAACGTGTAAAACGTTACGAAATCAATACAAATGTTTCACCTTTTAAGTGATTTAAGCCAAATGGTTACAAACATTAAGAAACAAATCCAAACGTTATACCTCTTTAACGATTTAAGCCAAACGTCTTCAAACGTTACGAAACAAATGCAAACGTTTCACATTTTTTACGATTTAAGCCAAACGTTTAAAACGTTACGAAAACAATCCAAACGTTTAAATCGTTACAAAGCTAATCCAGACGTTTCACCTTTTTTATGATATAAGCCAAACGTTTAAAACGTTACGAAACCAATCCAAACGTTTAAAACGTTACGAAACAAATCCAAACGTTTCAGCTTTTTAGCGATTTAAGCCAAATGTTTACAAACATTACGAAACAAATCCAAACTTTTCGCCTTTTTAGCGTTTTAAGCCAGATGTTTAAAACGTTGCTGAACAAATCCAAACGTTTAAAACGTTAGAAACAAATCCAAACGTTTAAAACGTTACGAAAAAATTCAATATGTTTCATCTCTTTAGCGATTTAAGCCAAACGTTTACAAACGTAAAAAAAGAAATCCAAAAATTTCACCTTTTTAGCGATATAAGCCAAATGTTTAAAACGTTACACAACCAATGCAAACGTTTCACATTTTTAGCGATTTAAGCCAAACGTTTACAAACGTTATGAAACAAATCCAAACCTTTCACCTTTTTAGCGATTTAAGCCAAACATTTAAAACATTACGAAACCAATCCAAATGTTTAAAGGGCTTTTTACAAAAGTATTCAAAAAAAGATAGAAAATAACAAAAATGCTAAGTTTGTTAGAATATTACATCGACACCAAAAAAAACTGAAACTTTACATTTTATACCTTTCCATTAGGAGCGCGACAGATAACAAAATCAAAACAAATAAAAAAAAGTCAAAAACGCATAAAACTGGGTCAAAAACGCGTGAGAAACGCGTCTGACATGCGCCTGACACGCGCGTCAGATAAATGCTGTCAGTCACGCGTCAATATGTCAAAACATTCAAACATGTATCATTTATGTATCTTTTATATATATGCAATGTATCAAACACATATTTGATTATTATTTATAAATACACTCATGTTATTATTTATATATAGGGTTAATTCCTAAAAAAACCACGAACTTTACACGAAGTTTCATTTTTAATCATGACCTTTAAAAGTTGCCATTTAAAGGCACGAATTTTCATATTGTTTCAAATTCATCATTTCAGTATATTTTTATTAACTAATTCTTCACTAAACCATTAATGAAAGACCCAAGATATTAATCAACATAAAATCTTATTATCTTTCAGCTAGAGTATCTAGGATTAGGAATTTTTAGTCAGATAAAATACACCGAATTTTACTTTGGTGATAGATTTGAAATTAAATGAAAGTTCGTGCCTTTAAATGACAACTTTTAAAGATCATGATTAAAATGAAATTCCATGTAAAGTTCGTGATTTTTTTAGGAATTAACCCTTATATATATTAGTAATGTGTCTCTGAGGTGTATGTATAACATATTTTAAATTAAAAATACATGTGTCATATACTTTAATTGAAATTCACGCATAAATAATATCTTAATTTGTTACTCGATATAAACATCTTTATATACATGATATATACACATAAAAAAACTAATAAAAATAAGGGTTAATTCCTAAAAAAATCACGAACTTTACACGAAGTGTCATTTTAATCATGAACTTTAAAAATTGTCATTTAAAGGCACGAACTTTCGTTTTGTTTCAAATCTATCGCCAAAGTAAAATCCGGTGTATTTTATCGAACCAAAAATTCCTAATCCTATATACTCTTACTAAAAGATAATAAGATTTAATGTCGATTTATAATTTGGGTCTTTCATTAATGGTTTATTGAAGAATTTAGTCAACAAAAATACACTTAAATGATAGATTTGAAACAAAATGAAAAATTCATGCCTTTAAATGGCAACTTTTAAAGGTCATGATTAAAATGAAACTTCGTGTGAAGTTCGTGATTTTTTTAGGAATTAACCCTAAAAATAATATTCACTTCATCAAATTTATCTATATATATATATATATATATATATATATATATATATATATATATATATGGAAATTCATAAAAAAGTACAATTCATGATAATTGTTTTTATTTTACATAAGAAAATCAATTCCAGAAACAACTCTGATCCATATTAGATACATTTCAAAAATATTAAATACACCCTAAGCCAAACGTTTAAAACGTTATGAAACAAATCAAAACTTTTAAAACGCAAAAAAACAAATCCAAACATTTTTCAGTTTTAAAGATTTAAACGATACGTTTACAAACGTTACGAAACAAATCCAAACGATTCAACTTTTTAGCAATTTAAGCAAAACGTTTAAAACTTTACGAAACCAATCCAAACATTTCACCTTTTAAGCGATTTAAGCCAAACATTTACAAACGTAACGAAACAAATCCAAACGTTTTCCCTTTTTAGCGATTTAAGCCAAACGTTTACAAACGTTACGAAACAAATCCAAACATTTCACCTTTTTAGAAATTTAAGCCAAACGTTTAAAACGTTATGAAACAAATCAAAACATTTAACCTTTTTAGCGATTTAAGCCAAACGTTTACAAGCATTACGAAACAAATCCAAACGTTTCCCCTTTTTAGTGATATAAGCCAAACGTTTAAAACGTTAGAAACCAATCCAATCGTTTCCCCTTTTTAGCAATTTAAGCCAAACGTTTACAAAAGATACGAAACAAATCAAAACATTTCACCTTTTTAGCAATTTAAACCAAACGTTTACAAACGTTACGAAACAAATCCAAACGTTTCCCCTTTTTAGCGATATAAGCCAAACGTTTACAAACGTTACAAAAAAAATCCAAACGTTACGAAACAAATCCAAACATTTAAAACGTCACGAAACCAACGTTTAAAACAATACGAAACAAATCCAAATGTTTCACCTTTTCAGCGATTTAAGCAAACGTTTACAAATGTTACGAAACAAATCCAAAAGTTTAAGCTTTTTAGCGATTTAAGCCAAACGTTACAAACTTGACGAAACAAATAGAAACATTTCACCTTTTTAGCGATATAAGAAAAACGTTTAAAACGTTATGAAATCAATACAAATGTTTAACCTTTTTAGCGATGTAAGCCAAACGTTTAAAACTTTACGAAACAAATCGAAACGTTTCCTTTTTTAGAAATTAAAGACAAACGTTTACAAACGTTACGAAACAAATCCAAACATTCAAAACATTACAAAAGAAATCCAGCATTTCACATTTTTAGCGATTTAAGCCAAATGTTTAAAACGTTACGAAACCAATCCAAACGTTTTCCCTTTTTAGCGATTTAAGCCAAACGTTTACAAACGTTACGAAACAAATCCAAACATTTCACCTTTTTAGAAATTTAAGCCAAACGTTTAAAACGTTATGAAACAAATCAAAACATTTAACCTTTTTACCAATTTAAGACAAACGTTTACAAACGTTACGAAACAAATCCAAATGTTTCACCTTTTTAGCGATTTAAGCCAAACGTTTAAAACGTTATGAAACCAATAAACGTTTCCCCTTTTTGGCGATTTAAGCCGAACGTTTTACAAACGTTACGAAAGAAATCAAAGCATTTCACCTTTTTAGCAATTTAAACCAAACATTTAAAACGTTATGAAACAAATCAAAACATTTAACCTTTTTAGCAATTTAAGCCAAAGGTTTACAAACGTTACGAAACAAATCCAAATGTTTCACCTTTTTAGCGATTTAAGCCAATGTTTCAAACGTTAGAAACCAATACAAACGTTTCCCATATATAGCAATTTAAGCCAAACATTTACAAATGTTACGAAACAAATCCAATTGTTTCACCTTTCTAGCGATTTAAACCAAACGTTTAAAAACCTCACAAAACAAATCCAAACGTTTCACCCTTTTAGCGATATAAGCCAAACGTTTACAAACGTTACAAAACAAATCCAAACGATTCCCCTTTTTAGCGATTTAAGCCAAATGTTTACAAACGTTACGCAACAAATCCAAACGTCTTAAACGTCACGAAAAAAATCCAAACATTTAAAACGTTACGAAACCAATCCGAACGACGAAATAAATCCAAGCGTTTCACCTTTTTAGCAATTTAAGCAAACGTTTACAAACGTTACGAAACAAATCCAAACGTTTCAACTTTTTAGCAATTTAGGCCAAACGTTTACAACGTTGTGAAACAAATCGAAGCGTTTCCCCTTTTTTACGATTTAAGACAAACGTATAAAAAGTTACGAAATCAATACAAACGTTTCACCTTTTTAGCAATTTAAGCCAAACGTTTACAAAGGTTACGAAACAAATCCAAATGTTTCACCTTTTTAGCGACTTAAGCCAAACGTTTAAAACGTTATGAAACCAATAAACGTTGCCCCTTTTTGGCGATTTAAGCCGAACGTTTACAAACGTTACGAAAGAAATCAAAGCATTTTACCTTTTTAGCAATTTAAACCAAACATTTAAAACGTTATGAAACAAATCAAAACATTTAACCTTTTTAGCAATTTAAGCCAAAGGTTTACAAACCTTACGAAACAAATCCAAATGTTTCACCTTTTTAGCGATTTAAGCCAACGTTTCAAACGTTAGAAACCAATACAAACGTTTCCCATATATAGCAATTTAAGCCAAACGTTTACAAATGTTACGAAACAAATCCAATCGTTTCACCTTTCTAGCGATTTAAGCCAAACGTTTAAAAACCTTACAAAACAAATCCAAACGTTTCACCCTTTTAGCGATATAAGCCAAACGTTTACAAACGTTACAAAACAAATCCAAACGATTCCCCTTTTTAGCGATTTAAGCCAAATGTTTACAAACGTTACGCAACAAATCCAAACGTCTTAAACGTTACGAAAAAAATCCAAACATTTAAAACGTTACGAAACCAATCCGAACGACGAAATAAATCCAAGCGTTTCACCTTTTTAGCAATTTAAGCAAACGTTTACAAACGTTACGAAACAAATCCAAACGTTTCAACTTTTTAGCAATTTAGGCCAAACGTTTACAAACGTTGTGAAACAAATCGAAACGTTTCCCCTTTTTTACGATTTAAGACAAACGTATAAAAAGTTACGAAATCAATACAAACGTTTCACCTTTTTAGCAATTTAAGCCAAACGTTTACAAACGATACGAAAAAAATCTAAACGTTTCCCCTTTTTAGCGATTTAAGCCAAACGTTTAAAACTTTACGAAACCAATCCAAACGTTTAAAACGTTACGAAACAAATCCAAACGTTTCATCTTTTTAGCGATTTAAGCCAAACGTTTATAAACTTTACGAAACAAATCAAAATGTTTCACCTTTTTAGCAATTTAAGCCAAACGTTGGCAAACGTAACGAAACAAATCCAAACGTTTCACCTTTTTAACGATTTAAGCCAAACATATAAAAACATTACAAAACAAATCCATACGTTTAAAACGTTAAGAAACAAATCCAAACGTTTCACCTTTTCAACGATTTAAGCAAAACGTTTACAAACGTTACGAAACAAATCTAAATGTTTCACCTTTTTAGCGATATAAACCAAAAGTTTAAAACTTTACAAAACCAATTCAAACGTTTTACCTTTTTAGCGATTTAAGCCAAACGTTTACAAAAGTTAGAAAACAAATCCAAACGTTTTACCTTTTTAGAGATATAAGCAAACATTTACAAACATTACGAAACAAATCCAAACGTTTCACCTTTTTAGCGATTAAAGCCAAATGTTTAAAACATTACGAAACCAATCCAGACGTTTAAAATGTTACGAGACAAATCCAAACGTTTCACCTTTTTAGCGATTTAAGCCAAATTTTTACAAACGTTACGAAACAAATCCAAATGTTCTACCTTTTAGCGATTTAAGCCAAATGTCTAAAAATGTTACGAAACAAATCCAAACGTTATACCTTTTTAACAATTTATGCTACGAAACCAATTTAAACATTTCAATTTTTTAGAAATATAAGCTAAACGTTTAAAACGTTACGAAACAAATCCAAACGTTTAAAATGATACGAAACAAATCCAAACGTTTCATCTTTTTAGAAATATAAGCAAAACGTTTACAAACGTTACGAAAGAAATCCAAGCATTTCACCTTTTTAGTGATTTAAGCCAAACGTTTAAAATGTTACGAAACCAATCCAAACGTTTCCCCTTTTTAGCTATTTAAGCCAAACGTTTACAAACATTACGAAACAAATCCAAACATTTCACCTTTTTAGCAATTTAAACCAAACGTTTAAAAGAATACGAAACAAATCCAAACATTTAACCTTTTTAGCAATTTAAGCAAAACATTTACAAACTTTACGAAACAAATCCAAACGTTTCAACTTTTTAGCAATTTAAGCCAAACGTTTATAAACATTACGAAACAAATCCAAACATTTACCCTTTTTAGCGATTTATGTCAAACGTTTACAAACGTTACGAAACCAATCCAAACGTTTTAAAGTTTTAGCAATTAAAGCCAATCGTTTACAAACGTTGCGAAACAAATCGAAACGTTCCACCTTTTTAGCGATTTAAGCCAAAAGTTTACAAATGTTACGAAACAAATCCAAATGTTTCACCTTTTCAGCAATTTAAGACAATAGTTTACAAACGTTACGAATTAAATCCAGATGTTTCACCTTTTTAGCGATATAAGCAAAACGTTGAAAACGTCACACAACCAATCCAAACGTTTTACCTTTTTAGCGATTTAAGCCCGACGTTTACAAATCTAAACGTTTCACCTTTTTAGGGATTTAAGCCAAACGTTTAAAACGTTGAAAAACCAATCCAATTGTTTAAAACGTTACGAAACAAATCTAAACGTTTCAGGTTTTTAGCGATTTAAGCCAAACGTTTATAAACGTTACGAAACAAATCAAACCGTTTCACATTTTTAGCGATTTAAGCCAAACGTTTACAAATGTTACGAAACAAATCCAAACGTTTCCCCTTTTTAACGATTTAAGCCAAACGTTTACAAACGTACGAAACAAATCCAAACGTTTCACCTTTTTAACGATTTAAGACAAACATTTAAAAACATTACTAAACATATCCAAAGGTTTAAAACGTTACGAAGCAAATCCAAATGTTTCACCTTTTCAGCGATTTAAGCCAAAAGTTTACAAACGTTATGAAACAAATCCAAACGTTTCACCTTTTTAGCGACATAAGCAAAACGTTGAAAACGTTACTTAACCAATCCAAACGTTTCACCTTTTTAGCGATTTAAGGCAAACGTTTACAAAAGTTAGAAAACAAATCTGAACGTTTCACCTTTTTAGCGATTAAAGCAAAATGTTTATAACATTACGAAACCAATCCAATCGTTTAAAACGTTACGAAACAAATCCAAATGTTTCACCTTTTTAGCGATTTAAGCAAAATGTTTACAAACGTTACGAAACAAATCCAAACGTTTCACCTTTTTAGCGATTAAAGCCAAATTTTTAAAACATTACGAAACCAATCCAATCGTTTAAAACGTTACGAAACAAATCCAAACATTTCACCTTTTTAGCGATTTAAGCAAAATGTTTACAAACTTTACGAAACAAATCCAAACGTTTCACCTTTTTAGCTATTTAAGCCAAACGTTTCACCTTTTTAGCTATTTAAGCCAAACGTTTACAGACGTTACGAAACAAATCCAAACGTTATACCTTTATACCGATTTATGCCAAACGTTTTCAAACGTTACGAACCAAATCCAAACGTTTCAGCTTTTTAGCTAATTAATCTAAACGTTTAAAACGTTAGAAGCAAATCCAAACGTTTAAAACGATACGAAACAAATTCAAACGTTTCACCTATTTAGCAATTTAAGCAAACGTTTACAAACTTTACAAAATAAATCCAAACGTTTAACCTTTTTAGCGAAACGTTAAAAACTTTACAAAACAAATCCAAACATTTAAAACATTACAAAACAAATCCAAACGTTTCTCCATATTAGCGATTTAAGCAAAACGTTTACAAATGATACGAAAGAAATCCAATTATTTCACCTTTTTAGCGATTTAAGCCAAATGTTTAAAACGTTACGAAACCAATCCAAACGTTTAAAACGTTACAAAACAAATCCTAACGTTTCCCCTTTTTTGCGATTTAAGCCAAATGTTTAAAACGTTACAGAACCAATCCAAACGTTTCCCCTTTTTAGCGATATAAGCCAAACGTTTACAAACGTAACGAAAGAAATCCAAAAGTTTCACCTTTTTAGCGATTTAAGCCAAACGTTTACAAGCGTTACGAAACAAATCCATACATTTTCACCTTTTTAGCAATTTAAGCCAAACGTTTAAAACGTTACGAAACAAATCCAAATGTTTAACCTCTTTAGTGATTTAAGCCAAACGTTATGAAACAAATCCAAATGTTTGAATTTTTTGGCGATATAAGCCAAACGTTTACAAACAGTACGAATTAAATCTAAACGTTTCACCTTTTTAGCTATTTAAGCCAAACGTTTAAAACGCTAGAAACCAATCCAAATGTTTCCCCTTTTTAGCAATTTAAGCGAAACGTTTACAAAATTTACGAAACAAATCCAAATGTTTCCCCTTTTTAGCGATTTAATCCAAACGTTAAAAACATTTCGAAACCAATCTAAACATTTAAAACGTTTCCCCTTTTTAGCGATTTAAGCAAACGTTTGCAAATGTTACGAAACAAATCCAAACTTTTTCCCTTTTTAGCGATTCAAGCCAAACGTTTACAAACGTTACGAAATAAATACAAACGTTTCAGCTTTTTAGCGATTTAAGCCAAACATTAAAACGTTACGAAACTAATCCAAACGTTTCACCTTTTTAGCGATTTAAGCCAAACATTTACAAACGTTAAGAAAAAAATCCAAACGTTTCACCTTTTTAGCAATTTCAGCCAAATGTTTAAAACGTAATGAAACAAATCCAAACGTTTAAAACGTTACAAAACAAATCTAAACATTTCTCTGTTTTAGTGATTTATGCCAAACATTTACAAACGTTACGAAAAAAATCCAATCGTTTTCCCCTTTTAGCGATTTAAGCCAAACGTTTAAAACGTTACGAAACCAAGCCAAACGTTTCACCTTTTTAGCGATTTAAGCCAAACGCTTACAAACGTAGCGAAACAAATCCAAATGTTTCCCCTTTTTAGCGATATAAGCCAAACGTTTACAAACGTTACGAAACAAATCCAAAATGTTTCAGCTTTTTAGCGATTTAAGCCAAACGTTTACAAACGTTACGAAACAAATTTAAACGTTATACCTTTTTAACGGTTTAATCCAAATGTTTACAAACGTAACGAAACAAATCCAAACGTCTCACCTTTTTAGCGATATAAGCCAAACATTTATAACGTTACCAAATCAATCCAAATGTTTCACCTTTTTAGCGATTTAAGCCAAATGATTAAAATGTTTCGAAACCAATCCAAACGTTTCACCTTTTTAGCAATTTAAGCAAACGTTTACAAACGTTTCGAAACAAATCAAAACATTTCACCTATTTAGATTTAAACCAAATGTTAAAAACGTTACGAAACAAATCCAAACATTTAAAACATTACAAAACAAATCTAAACGTTTCTCTGTTTTAGCAATTTAAGCCAAACGTTTAAAAATATTACGAAATAAATCCAAACGTTTCCTCTTTTAAGCGATTTAAGTCCAAACGTTTAAAACGTTAAGAAACGAATCCAAATGTTTCCCCTTTTTAGCGATTTAAGCCAAACGTTTACAAATGTTACGAAAAAAATCCAAACATTTCCCCTTTTAAGCAATTTAAGCCAAACGTTTACAAACGTTATGAAACAAATTCAAAACGTTTAAAAAGTTAGAAAACAAATCCAAACGTTTAAAACGTTACAAAACAAATCCAAACGTTTAAAACGTTACAAAACAAAACCAAACGTTTAAAACGTTACAAAACAAATCCAAACGTTTCAGCTTTTTAGCGATTTAAGCCAAACGTTAACAAACGTTAAGAAACAAATATTAATGTTTCAACTTTTTAGCGATTTAAGCCAAATGTTTAAAACGTTACGAAACCAATCCAAACGTTTAAAACTGTCACGACCCAAAATGTTGAGCCGCAACCGGCGCTAGGGAACGGGAGTGGTAGCTCCGGAACCCGTAGCAAGCCTTAAATCACTATTAATTTTTCATAAATAATAAATAAATAACATTAACACAATAGAAGCAAACATATATAACATATATACACAACTATTCACACTATCTATTCTGTTAACCTCGTGGGCTCGAGTTACCGTACTCTATACGAACTGGCCTCACGGTACTATATACATAAAACACGTAGCCTACAAAAGTATAAACAAAATAGCAAGTAATATATATATAACCAAAATCTACTGCTGTCTAGGCTACTCTCTGTCGACGCAGGACCACTACTGCAGCATTCATAGAAGTCAGAGAACTATACATACATAGCTGACTTCTGGATTCCAAAATCGGCTTCTAGCTAAGTCCACACCCTAAGTACCTGAAAGACATCAAAAGTGAGGGGTCAGTATTTGGGAAAATACTGAGTGAGTGAGCACATTACTAAAAGTATTGTCAAAACATAATATCGCATACGATAAAATATATCAATAGCATCAATAATCGATATCAAAATATAATATAACGTGCTATCATATAATCCAAGTATTAGATCCGATTGAAACCCTATTCACGATACTCAATACGATCTATAGATTCATACGATTCATAACGATAAATATCAATTCGATCGATCCGATGGGTAGGGTCCCGAGATAATTCAACCTAGTTAAACCACTACCGTCTCTTAATCCCAAGGTGTGGATCCCGAGATAGTTCAACCGAGTTAAACCCACAAAATACGGGTCCCGAGATAATTCAACCGAGTTAAACCTCGTATTTCATTCGATATACTCATTCCAACTTCGATACGATACGATTCAATATACGATGTTTGATATTCGATATTCGATATAATTCTACGACACGTTAACAATCTAGACACGCTAGACTGACATACTTACCGGTGATCACACAGTCCTATTGACGCCCAATAGGTAGCACGTTTCCTTGGATCACACACTGGTTTCAAAACTATAATAATTCGATAAACGGTATAATAATCGATAAAATCAATTCGATAAGCGATATATCAAATCATGTACTATGCGATGTGGTTATCCATAATATATCAAAATAATAACTTTTAAATAACAATACACAAAAGTAAAGTGCCACTCACAGTGACCGCTATCAACTATATTATGAAGTCGATGTGGTGGTATGCTCGTATTAGTCCACCTCTAGTGCCCTCACTGCTTTCTCGTACGTCTGATGAAACGTTTAATAGTTCGACGTAGATTTCATGTTCATATGTATAATACTTTTAAGTTCTAAGTTTAAGGTTATTAGATTCCACTTCTAGTTTGCTTGAAAACTCGATGATCCTTAGTCGTACTTACGACTTATCGAGTACTATTCCTCGTACTCGGGAATTATATAACTTTCTTAACTGAATTCTTATTTATCACATTAACATTCATTTGTATAATGTTTTATATCCATTTCAAGACATTTGACTGAGTTTCATACCCAAATCAAGCTATCGGATGACATTTTTCGCTCCCGGAGATCGGCGTCGAAGTGGGGCACGTCGTGCCAGCTTGGCACATCGTGCCCTTCATTTTTCATGAAGGGCACGACGTGCCCTTCACTGTTGCACGTCGTGCACCCCTGTGGCGCACGTCGCGCACCAGCACGACGTGCTGAAGTGCAGCACGTCGTGCACCTACGTGTGCAGTGTTTTTCCGGCACTTCTGGACCATTTTCGAGGCTCCAAAACTCCCTAAACTCACATCAATACATACCCACTTCATTTAAACATTTATCCTATCATTTTACAACGCAAAAACGTCAAAAACAACTCGATTCCTAACCGTACGATTTGAATGAAATTTTCTATACAAAACAGCCCTCTATCCTTCGAATTAAACATCAAACCTTGTAATATTACCTTGAAACAGAGATTAGGATTGATTGAGCTTTCCGAAGAGTTTGCCGCGAAAATCGCTCGAAACAGACGTCGAACGGCAAAACGGCGAAATGACGAAGTTTTGATCGATGAAATTTGAATGATTATGGATCCTTCTTTCTTCTCCTTCTGATTCTTCTTATTCATATCTTCTTATATATATACGGTTTGGTTAAATTGTTACTTTAACCCTTGTTTTCTTTATTTGTTACCGATTATCTTTTAAACTTTCTTTTGTTCAATTTAGTCCATAGCTAAATCAATTAACTCTTTAACCAATTTGTATATGTATTATTTATATCCAATAAATAATACGAATCTCAATATTAATATTTTTCCGTCAAACTTATAAATTTCCATTTTTGAGACGTAGTGGCTAAATTACCACTTTAGTCCCTAAACTTTATATTGGGACTTTTCTTGCCATTTTTCTTTTTAATTCCAATTCCAACTTTAGAATTGAAATATAACATTAAATTCTCGTACATAATATTTCCAAAACCGACCTACTAAAACTTATTTATCTTAATTTTATCGAAAAACTTTCCGATATCGCCACTCTGGCGACTCGAAATTGGACACGTGGTCCAATTAAATAATTAAACATTTTGGGGAATTACATAAACGCTACAAAACAAATCCTAACGTTTCACCTTTTTTGCGATTTAAGCCAAACGTTTAAAACATTACAGAACCAATCCAAACGTTTCCCCTTTTTAGCGATATAAGCCAAACGTTTACAAACGTAACGAATCAAATCCAAACGTTTCACCTTTTTAGCGATTTAAGCCAAACGTTTACAAACTTTACGAAAGAAATCCAAACATTTCCCCTTTTTAGCGATTTAAGGAAAACGTTTAAAACGTTACGAAACAAATCCAAACGTTTAAACCTTTACAAAACAAATCCAAATGTTTCTCCTTTTTAGCTATTTAAGCCAAACATTTACAAACATTACGAAACAAATCGAAATGTTTAACCGTTTTAGCGATTTAAGCCAAAAGTTTAAAATGTTAGAACCCAATCCAAACGTTTCCCCTTTTTATCAATTAAAGCTAAACGTTTACAAACGTTACGAAGAAAATCCAAACGTTTCGCCTGTCTAGCGATTTAAGGCAAACGTTTACAAACCTTACGAAACAAATCCAAACAATTCACCTTTTTAGCGATTTAAGCCAAATGTTTACAAACCTTACGAAACAAATCCAAACGTTTCCCTTTTTTAACGATTTAAGCCAAAAATTTACAAACGTTACGGTGAAAATCCAAACGTTTTAAACGTTACAAAACAAATCCAAACATTTAAAACGTTAAGAAACCAATCCAAACTTTTAAAACGATACGAAACAAATCCAAACATTTCACCTTTTTACCGATTTACGCAAAAATTTAAAAACGTTACCAAACAAATCCAAACGTTTCAACTTTTTAGCGATTTAAGCCAAACATTTACAAATATTACCAAACAAATCGAAACGTTTCCCCTTTTTAGCGATTTAAGCCAAACGTTTAAAACGTTACGAAATCAATACAAATGTTTCACCTTTTTAGCAATTTAAGCAAAATGTTTACAAACGTTACGAAACTAATCCAAACGTTATGCCTCTTTAACGATTTAAGCCTAACGTATTTAAACGTTACGAAACAAATCCAAACGTGTCACTTTTTTTACGATTTAAGCCAAACGTTTAAAACGTTACGAAAAGAATCGAAACGTTTAAAACATTACGAAACTAATCCAAACGTTTGACCTTTTTTACGATTTAAGCCAAATGTTTAAAACATTATGAAACCAATCCAAACGTTTAAAATGTTACGAAACAAATCCAAACGTTTCAGCTTTTTTGCGATTTATACTAAACGTTTACAAACATTACAAATTAATCCAAACGTTTCACCTTTTTAGCGATTTAAGCCAAATGTTTAAAACGTTACGGAACAAATCCAAACGTTTAAAACGTTACAAAACAAATTTAAACGTTTCTCTGTTTTAACGATTTAAGCCAAACGTCAACAAATGTTACGAAAGAAATCAAAATATTTCACCTTTTTAGCAATTTAAGCCAAACGTTGAAAACGTTATGAAACAAATCAAAACGTTTAAAACTTTACAAAACAAATCCAAACGTTTCTCCTTTTTAGTTATTTAAGCCAAACATTTACAAACATTACGAAACAAATACAAATATTTCTCCGTTTTAGCGATTTAAGCAAAATGTTCAAAATGCTAGAAACCAATTTAAACGTTTCCCCTTTTTAGCGATTTAAGCCAAACGTTTGCAAACCCTACGAAACAAATCCAAACGTTTCTCCTTTTTAGCAATTTAAGCCAAAAGTCTACAAACGTTACGAAACAAATCCAAACGTTTAAAACGTTACAAAACAAATCCAAACATTTAAAACGTTACGAAATCAATCCAAACGTTTAAAATGATACGAAACAAATACAAACTTTTCACCGTTTTAGAGATTTACGCAAAAGTTTACAAACGTTACCAAATAAATGGAAACGTTTCAACTGTTTAGCGATTTAAGCCAAACAATTACAAAAGTTACCAAACGTTTGACCTTTTTAGCGATTTAAGCCAAACGTATAAATCAATACAAATGTTTTACCTTTTTAGCGATTTAAGACAAACGTTTAAAATGTTACAAACGTTACGAAACAAATCCAAACGTTATACTTCTTTAACGATTTATGAAAAACTTCTTCAAACATTACGAAACAAATCCAAACATTTCACCATTGTTACAATTTAAGCCAAACGTTTAAAACGTTACGAAACCAATCCAAACGTTTAAAATTTTACGAAACAAATCCAAACGTTTCACCTTTTTTACGATTTAAGACAAACGTTTAAAACGTTATGAAACCAATCCAAACGTTTAAAACGCTATGAAAGAAATCTAAACGTTTCAGCTTTTTAGCGATTTAAGCCAAATGTTTACAAACTTTACGAAACAAATTCAAACATTTAACCTTTTTAGCGATTTAAGCCAAACTTTTAAAACATTACCGAAAAAATTCAAACGTTTAAAACGTTACTAAGCTAATCCAAACATTTCTCTGTTTTAGCGATTTAAGCAAAACGTTTAAAACGTTACGAAGCCAATCCAAACTTTTACCCTTTTTAGCGATTTAAGCCAAACATTTACAAACGTTACGAAACTTAACCAAACGTTTCACCTTTTTAGCGATTTAAGACAAACGTTTACAAATGATACGAAACCAATCAAAACGTTTACAACGTTACAAAACAAATCCAAAGTTTTCTCCTTTTTAGTCATTTAAGCCAAACGTTGAAAACGTTAGAAACCAATCCAAACGTTTCCCCTTTTTATCAATTTAAGCCAAAAGTTTACTAACGCTACGAAACAAATCCATACGTTTCACCTTTCTAGCGATTTAAGCCAAACATTTACAAACATTACGAAACAAATCAAAACGTTTACCCTTTTTAACGATTTAAGCCAAACATTACGAAATAAATCCAAACGTGTAAAACGTCACGAAACAAATCGAACATTTAAAACGTTACGAAAAATATCCAAACATTTAAAACGATACGCAACAAATCCAAACGTTTCATCTTTTTAGCGATTTAAGAAAACGTTTAAAAACGTTATGAAACAAATCCAAACGTTTCAACTTTTTAGCGATTTAAGCGAAACGTTTACAAACTTTACGAAACAGATAGAAACGTTTAACCTTTTAAGCAATTTAAGCCAAATGTTTAAAACGTTACGAAATTAATAAAAACGTTTCACCTTTTTAGCAATTTAAGCCAAACGTTACGAAACAAATCCAAACGTTTCCCTTTTTTAGCGATTTTAGTCAAACGTTTACCAAAGTTACGAAAAAAATCAAAACGTCTAAAACGTTACGAAAAAAATCCAAACGTTTCACATTTTTAGCGATTTAAGCCAAACATTTACAAACGTTACGAAACAAATCCAAACGTTTCACACTTTTAGCGATTTAAACCAAACGTTTACAAACTTTACGAAACAAATAGAAACGTTTCCCCTTTTTAGAAGCGAAACGTTTAAAACGTTACAAAATCAATAAAAATGTTTCTCCTTTTTATCGATTCAATCCAAACGTTTACAAACGTTACGAAACAAATCGAAACGTTTCCCCTCTTTAGCGATTTAAACCAAACGTTTACAAACGTTACGAAACAAATCCCCAACGTTTTCCCTTTTTAGCGATTTAAGCCAAACGTTTACAAATGTTACGAAACAAATCCAAACATTTCCCCATTTTAAAAATTTAAGCAAATCATTTTCAAACATTTTGAAACAAAACCAAACGTTTCACCTTTTTAGCAATTAAAGCCAAACGTTTGCAAACGTTACGAATTAAAACATTACGAAACAAATCCAAATGTTTAAAACATTACGAAACAAATCCAAACGTTTCCCCTTTTTAGCGATTTAAGCCAAACGTTTACAAATGCTACGAAACAAATCCAAACGTTTCCCATTTTTAGCGATTTAAGCCAAACGTTTACAAACGTTACGAAACAAATCCAAACATTTCCCCATTTTAACAATTTAAGCCAATCGTTTTCAAACATTATGAAACAAATCCACACGTTTCACCTTTTTAGCAATTTAAGCAAAACATTTACAAACGTTACGAAACAAATCCAAATGTTTAAAACATTACGAAACAAATCCAAACGTTTGAAACATTATGAAACCAATCCAAACGTTTAAAACGATACGAAACAAATCCAAACTTTTCACCTTTTTAGCGATTTAAGGAAACGTTTCCAAATGTTACGAAAAAAATCCAAACGTTTCACCTTTTTAACGGTTTAAGCCAAACGTTTACAAATGCTACAAAACAAATCCAAATGTTTCACCTTTTTAGCGATTTAAGCCAAACGTTTAAAATGTTACGAAACCAATCCAAACGTTTCACCTTTTTAGCTATTTAAGACAAACATTTACAAACGTTAAGAACAAAATCCAAACGTTCCACCTTTTAAGCGATTTAATCCAAACGTTTAATATTAGTAGTATGTGCCCTAGGGCCATTTGATCATGTATATTTGTAAAACTAATCCCAATGGCAAAGATATATATGTTCTAATTGAACTAAGTGTCTCATCAACTAAGTGTTCATATATTACGTATTGTCCTTATCACATTGTGATAGAATCTATTCTTATGGTGTTAAGAATATGAGTTACAGATTCTATTATACAGGTGATCTAAATAAAAGTTCACGATCGATGGGGTCCTACGAATAAGGGCATCGTATTATCCCGGAAAGATTGTCACCTCTGTTTATTCTCCTGATTAGTAAGGAGTTACTAATTATAGGAAGTAGTGAGTCTTATACTACTTGATCAGGATCAGGATAAACATGTGGACACTCAATATGTTGAGTGGGTCGAACAAGTGACGCTAGATGACTAATACATGGTATTTCATCAAAGTCAATTTAATGTCATCTAGTTCATAATTGTACATATGTCCTTTGACTTGCGGTGACACTATCTTGTATATAGGTGATTAGAGTTTGATACTCCTTATCCCTAGATCTTTCATGAGTTAGGGTTGCGGGATGTGTTGGCTCTAGTTAGTTGTATATGGAGATAGGGGTTTAACCAAGAGAGGATTTATCACTCCGGATGAACGGGAAAAGATTCTATTCTATCTCAAATTGTTCTTGATGGATAATAAAACATGTGCAGGTGTATATGACTTACTTAGAAAGTTGTTTCTAGTGGAAGTAATATTTATCAAGAATAAGAACCGAGATGAGGTCATATGATCAAGATACACAGTGTTTGACTTAACTGTGACACTCGTCGAGATCAGAATCTTAGATGAAGGGAATTTTGAGTGTACGGTAACTATGAACATTGGTTCATAAAGAATACATTGAAACATTCATATCTATTTGGGGGTCGTGATATGTTGCTAGACGTCACTCACGATCTACCAGAATTAATAATTAATGGGATTTAATTATTTAATATAAAAAAGGCATTTCTTATAACTCTCGTTGCCATATAGATGTGAACCTAGTTAGTCATACACAATAGGGTGTGCAACCGATTGAGTTTACGAGAGATCGATTGCATATATATACTAGCATATCTCAGAAATTAATCTAAGATGAACAAACAAGTATAAATTAGGGACTAATTTGTAAGAGTTATAAATTAGTAGGCACCTAATTGTATTTTATCCAAGTTAATATGATGATGTCACGTGATGATGTCATGTGATGATGTCACGATGACGTCATATGATGATGTCACGATGATATCATGTGATGATGTCATTTGATGATGTCAAGTGATGATGTCATGTATGTCTCTGTGTGTGACACCTAGCATCCGATGTGTCTGAAGGTGGCAACACCTATGCTTGATGTGTGACACCTAGCATGTGATGTGTCAGATGGTGGAAACACCTATGCTTGGTGTGTGACACCTAGCATGTGAGGTGTGGAATGGTGGAAACACCTTTGCTTGGTGTGTGACACCTAGCATGTGAGGTGTTGCATTCTTAAGTAAAGCTCTACCCTATAAATAGAGGTTGCCTTTGCTCATTATACAAACACCACACTTAAGAGAGCATATTTGAAGGAGTTCAAGTAATCATGAAACATAGAAAAGCTTGGAGAAAGTTTTTCATACATCCCATCAAAGACGTAATCGAGGCAAGAGTTTGAGCTTAGGGTATCTCGGCAAGAGGAAATCTTGCAGATTACTTCAAGGCGAGGATTCAATCGGACGCATACTCGTGTGGACGAGTTTGAGGTCGCTGTACTATCGGGAGTACAATTATCGTTGGGGAATCGACATTCTTCTTACGGTTTCTAGATGCGTGGTTTAATTACTAGATGATACGACGATCCATTTGTTATTGATATGATCAATTTCTGGATCCGAATTGTTGGAATTCCAATTTTGAATTGAAATATACGATTCAGACCCTCACGTCCCGCTGCACCAACATTTAAAACGTTGCGTAACAAATCCAAACGTTTAAAACGTTACAAAATAAATTAAAACATTTCTTTGTTTTAGCGATTTAAGCCAAACGTTTACAAATGTTACGAAACAAATCCAAACGTTTCACCTTTTTAACTATTTAACCCAAACGTGTAAAGCGTTACGAAATTAATCCAAACGTTTCACCTTTTTAGCGATTTAAGCCAAACATTTACAAACGTAACAAAACAAATCCAAACATTTCACCTTTTTAGCGATTAAAGCCAAACGTTACGAAACAAATCCAAACGTTTCACCTTTTTAGCGATTTAAGCCAAACGTTTAAAACGTTACGAAACAAATCCAAACATTTAAAACATTACAAAACAAATCCAAATGTTTCTCCTTTTTAGCGATTTAAGCCAAACGTTTACAAACATCCAGAAACAAATCCAAATGTTTCCCCTTTTTAGCGATTTAAGCCAAAAGTTTAAAACGTTAGACACCAATCCAAACGTTTCCCCTTTTTTTAGCAATTTAAGCCAAACGTTTACAAACAACAAAACAAATCCAAACGTTTTGCATTTATGGCGATTTAAGTGAAACGTTTACAAACCTTACTAAACAAATCCAATCTTTTTCCCTTTTTAGCAATTTAAGCCAAACTTTTACAAACATTACGAAACAAATCCAAATGTTAGCCCTTTTTAGCTATTTAAGCCAAACGTGTACAAACGCAACGAAACAAATCCAAACAATTCACCTTTTTAGCGATTTAAGCCAAACGTTTACAAACCTTACGAAACAAATCCAAACGTTTCCCCTTTTTAGCGATTTAAGCCAAATGTTTACAAACGTTACGAAGCAAATACAAACGTTTAAAACGTTACAAAACAAATCCAAACATTTAAAACGTTAAGAAACCAATCCAAACATTTGAAACGATACGAAACAAATCCAAATGTTGCACCTTTTTACCGATTTACGCAAATACAAACGTTATCAAACAAATCAAAACGCTTCAACTTTTTAGTGATTTAAGCCAATCATTTACAAACCTTACCAAAACAAATCGAAATGTTTCACCATTTTAGCGATTTAAGCCAAACATTTAAACGTTACGAAATCAAGATAAATGTTTCACCTTTTAAGCGATTTAAGCCAAATTTTTACAATCGTTACGAAACAAATCCAAACGTTATACCTCTTTAACGATTTAAGCCAAACGTCTTCAAACGTTACGAAACAAATCCAAACGTTTCAAATTTAATACGATTTAAGCCAAACGTTTAAAACGTTACGGAAACAATCCAAAAGTTTAAAACGTTACAAAGCTAATCCAGACGTTTCACCTTTTATATGATTTATGCCAAACATTACGAAACCAATCCAAACGTTTAAAACCTTACGAAACAAATCCAAATGTTTCAGCTTTTTAGCGATTTAAGCCAAACGTTTACAAACATTACGAAACAAATCTAAACGTTTCGCCTTTTTAGCGATTTAAGCCAAACGTTTAAAACGTTACGGAACAAATCCAAACGTTTAACACTTTACAAAACAAATTCAAACGTTTAAAACATTACGAAACAAATCCAAACGTTTAAAACATTACAAAACAAATCTAAACGTTTCTCTGTTTTAGCAATTTAAACCAAACGTTTACAAACATTACAAAACAAATCCAAACGTTTTGCATTTAAGGCGATTTAAGCGAAACGTTTACAAACCTTACTAAACAAATCCAAACGTTTTCCCTTTTTAGCAATTTAAGCCAAACTTTTACAAACATTACGAAACGAATCCAAATGTTAGCCCTTTTTAGCTATTTAAGCCAAACGTGTACAAACGCAACGAAACAATTCCAAACAATACACTTTTTTAGCGATTTAATCCAAACGTTTACAAACCTTACGAAACAAATCCAAACGTGTCCCCTTTTTTGCGATTTAAGCCAAATGTTTACAAACGTTACGAAGCCAATCCAAACGTTTAAAACGTTACAAAACAAATCCAAACATTTAAAACGTTAAGAAACAAATCCAAACATTTGAAACGATACGAAACAAATCCAAATGTTGCACCTTTTTACCGATTTACGCAAATACAAACGTTATCAAACAAATCCAAACGCTTCAACTTTTTAGTGATTTAAGTCAAACATTTACAAACCTTACCAAAACAAATCGAAATGTTTCACCATTTTAGCGATTTAAGCCAAACGTTTAAACGTTACGAAATCAAGATAAATGTTTCACCTTTTAAGCGATTTAAGCCAAATTTTTACAATCGTTACGAAACAAATCCAAACGTTATACCTCTTTAACGAATTAAGCCAAACGTCTTCAAACGTTACGAAACAAATCCAAACGTTTCACATTTAATACGATTTAAGCCAAACGTTTAAAACGTTACGGAAACAATCCAAAAGTTTAAAACGTTACAAAGCTAATCCAGACGTTTCACCTTTTATATGATTTAAGCCAAACGTTACGAAACCAATCCAAACGTTTAAAACGTTACGAAACAAATCCAAATGTTTCAGCTTTTTAGCGATTTAAGCCAAACGTTTACAAACACTACTAGAAATCATGGTTTTTGCGACGGAAATTTGCGACGGATTAAATATCCGTCGCAAATTTCCTTTTTTAACGACGGAATCTGCGACGGATACGCGTTCCGTCGCAGTTTTCCTACGAATTGATGGCGGGAATGCTCCCGCCAGATTTGCGACGGACAGTCCGTCGCAAATCCGTCACCTTCTTGGCGGGACCATTCCCGCCTTTTGTTTTGCCAAAAAAATTAGCGACGGACATAAATATCCGTCGCTAATTTTATTTGTTGAATGAAACGAGTCGTTTCATTCAACAGATTTGCGACGAAAAAGTTAGCCGTCGCAAAATTTGCGACGGAAGGTAGTTGCCGTCGCAAAATTTGCGACGGACGGTAGTAGCCGTCGCAAAACTTGCGACGGACGTTAGTGGCCGTCGCAAATTGTGCTTCAATGAAACGAACCGTTTCATTAAAGCACAATTTGCGACGGACGCTATAGTCCGTCGCAAATTTTGCAGCCCTAACAAAACGCGCCCAGTTCTTCTTCTTCAGCCGTTTCTTACATTTTTCTGAAAATTGAAAACTGCTTCCCTTCCCTCTCCACCAAGCCGTCCGTCGTCTGTCCGTTCCTCCTCGCCATCACACCGCCGTAGGTCCGTTCCCTCCTCGCCGCGTCATTCTCTTCGCCGTTTGCTGCTCGCCGCGCCTCCCTCGGATTTCTTCCATTTTCCGGCGGCATCCTCACCTTTCTCCGGCGCCGTTTCTTCCTCTCCTCTCCGGCATCGACCTACTGATTATTTCTTGAGGTAAGTTTTTTTTATTTATTAAATCAGTTAATTTATATAGATTAATTAATTAATTTAGGTTTAATTAGGTTAATTTATATTTAATTTGATTATGTTTGTTTAAATTAGGTTAGTTTAGATTAAATTATAATATATTTTATATTTAATTTTCTGTTTTTATATTATTTAATAATTAATTAATTTTTCTGTTTTTAAATTATTTTATAATTAGATTAATTTAATGCAAATTATGTTAAATTCATTTTTAGTATTATTACACTATTAAGTTAATTATTATATTAAAATTTAAGAAAATTAGGTTAAAAAATGTTTAAGTTAATTATTATATTAATTATAGGTTATTTTAGTTTAAGGGTTAATTTTGTGTTTTAGGTTAATATGGTTTTATTTTACGTTTTAAAAATTATATTAGAATTAAGTTGAATTGTTATAATAAAATATATTAATTTTAATAAAATTCTATTGTTTTTTTAAAAAGTTGTTTAATATTTGTTAGGTTAAATTAGATTAAAATTGTTAGCTAGATATTTCTAGGTTTAATTGTTTAATTAGTTTAATAAAGTTGCGTGTTAATATTTTTATTATTATTGGTTGATTAAAATAGATTAATTTAATGATTATATTATAAGTTTTTTAATTGTTAACAATTTGTTAGTTTGTTGTTCAATTTAATTAGTTAATTGGATTAGATAATAATTTAAGCTAATCAATACTATTTCAATTATTTGCGATAAACTTGATGGTTTTGTGTATTGTTATTTGCTTGCAGGACTTCCCTGAAAAATGGGTGATGCTCATTTTTAGGGGAAGTGCTGCCGATTTTTAATTAGAATTTGTTTTTATTAATACGTATTTTTTATAGCCCTTGATAGCCCGCGCACCGTGGTTCCGATTGATCCGGACGTTTCACCTTCTCTTTGCGGTTCTGCCCTTCAACAAGTAGGTTTTGTCACTCAATTAATTTGATTTATTTTAGTTGGAATATATTTTATTTACGATAATCAACCTAAATAAACCTCGATTTTATTCCCACCGAATAAAATCGTAAACCTAGCCGTAGAGTTCCCGTCCCGTGTGTTCAAGAGATTGAACGACACGGGATTGTACAGTTTGTACAGTTCGCAAAACTTGTGCTTCCGTAACTCGATCACGAAAAACCATATATGTCTAGTAGCGGTAGAAAAATATTCGGTTGTTTTCTAGCGTTTGTTCTCCGGGTGGATGTTTAGTATATGTTTTGTAACGCTTATTCCTCGAGGAATATATAATTAGCGTTACAACGCATATACTAAATATCGCACTAAAGGAGAACGACGCCGGAAGGCTGCCGAATATTTTTCTCCGTTGCTAGGCATATATCGTGGCCGAGTTACGGGGCGCCTGTTTTGCGAATGGGATAGGGCCCTACCTTTTCAGCAGTCAATTACATTGACTTTGCTTATCTCGAGTGAAAACCCCACCTCTAATTATCCGCGCTACAGAAATGGAGACGGACCGCAGTTGGATGTACAGGAGCCACACAAACGGGCTGCTAACCACAGGGTATAAGGAGCATGTGAAGGAGTTTGTCCGGTTTGCATTACGGCATCCGGCTTGTATGAGTGGGGTACAGATAAAATGCCCCTGCCCTAAGAGAGGTTGTCGAAATACAAGCTATCGGGATGTCGATGAGGTGGAATTCCATTTATTGAAGAATGGGTTTGTGAAAGGTTACCAAGTATGGGTTTTTCATGGCGAGGGGAGCGTTTTGAACCCCCCTCCCCTTGCACAGTTACCGGAGCAGGATGTTGAGTTCGACTATGAAGATGAGGGGCCAGGTGAGTTCAGTTCCGCTCAAAGAATGATTCTTGATGCGGCCGGTCCAGAAATAACGTTTCCTGAAGATGAGCTCCCGAATGCTGAAGCTCAAAAATTTTATGATATGATGCGTGCGGCTGAAGAAGACATATGGCCTGGGAATAGCAGACACTCTCCATTTTCTGCATCTGCTAAAGTGATGGAGATCAAGTGTCGACATAAGGGTTCAGTAGCTTTAGTTGACGACGTATGCGGATTGATACAGGAGCTGCTCCCGGAGGACAACAAGATGCCAACGAATTTTGCTAAAATTAAGAAGCTGGTCAAAGGTTTGGGGTTGCCGGTTGAGGTTATTGACTGTTGTTTTTATAACTGTATGATTTATTGGGGGGAGGACGCGGATCTAACGCGCTGCAAAGTTTGCAATTATGCGCGGTGGAAACCTGTGACCCACGGAAAATCCACAAAAAGAAAGGCTAACGTGCCATATAGTAAAATGTTCTATTTTCCAATAACTCCGAGGCTACAGAGGTTGTACGCTTCGAAAGCCACTGCTCGGCATATGACGTGGCACGCAGACCACGAGATGGATGGTGATAAGATGTGCCACCCGTCCGACTCTCCGGCTTGGAAACGTTTTAGTGAACTGCATTCTGAGTTTGCCGATGAAGGGAGAAATATCAGATTAGGCTTATGCTCCGATGGGTTTCAGCCATTTACCAATTTTGGGCAGCAGTATTCCTCGTGGCCGGTCATTTTGACGCCGTACAATCTCCCCCCAGGCATGTGCATGAAGGATGAGTTTATGTTTTTAACGGTTTTGGTACCGGGGCCTAGAAACCCAAAACACCTAATGGATATCTTCCTACAGCCGCTGATTGCAGAGTTGAACCAACTGTGGGAATGTGGAGTCCAGACATATGACGTTCATAAGCGTCAGAATTTTCAACTAAAAGCGGCTCTTATGTGGACAATAAATGACTTTCCCGCTTATTCTATGTTGTCTGGTTGGAGCACTGCTGGTAGAAAAGCATGCCCGTACTGCATGGAAAACACCGATGCATTCACACTGGATAAAAGCGGTAAACAATCGTGGTTTGATTGCCATCGCAAGTTTTTGCCTCCGAATCACCAATTCCGTCGAAATGTTACTGATTTCCGTAAGGGGAAACGAGAGGTCGGGAAAAGGTTTGCAGGGGTGAGAACTGGAGATGAACTGTTAGCAGAGATTGATCGACTGGGGTTTAAGAAGGCATTTGAGCCTGGTGCGAAAGTTACTAATGCATTACTGTCAAAAGATCATGGGTGGAATAAAAAAAGTATCTTTTGGGATTTGCCTTATTGGAGAACGAATGTAATACGTCACAATCTCGATGTCATGCACATTGAGAAAAATGTCTTCGATAACATTTTTAATACCGTTCTCAATGTCCCCGGGAAAACAAAAGACCATGCAAAATCTCGTGAAGAGTTGAACGACATCTGTGATCGGCCAGGGTTAGCTAAAGATCCGGCAACTGGGAGATTTCCAAAGGCAACGTATGCTTTGGATAGGGATTCAAAACGAGTTTTGCTTGAGTGGATTCAGAAAATAAAGTTTCCAGACGGGTACGCGTCAAACTTGTCTAGATGTGTTGATCTAAAGGGGCTGAAAATGCATGGAATGAAAAGTCATGACTGCCATGTTTTTATGCAACGACTTCTGCCAATCGCTCTTCGGGAGCTACTTCCGAAAAATGTGTGGGAGCCTCTAACAGAGTTAAGTATCTTCTTCAGGGAGTTAACTTCCACGTCACTGTCACAGGAAGATCTAAACCGTATGGAAACTGAGATCCCAAAAATCCTGTGTAAGTTGGAACGTATATTTCCACCCAGCTTTTTTGACTCTATGGAGCATCTTCCCGTGCATCTTCCGTATGAAGCTATGATGGCAGGACCGGTTCAGTATCGCTGGATGTATCCATTTGAAAGGTAATCAATTAGTCATGGTTTTTTCTCGAATCCATCTGTTCATATTACTAATATTAATATCCGGTTGCAGATATTTGAGGAAATTGAAAAAAAAGGTCACTAATAAAGGCAGGGTCGAAGGGAGCATTAGTAGTGGATATCTGCAAGAAGAAATCGCTAAATTTGCATCCTATTATTTTGCTGAAGGCGATCCGATGTTACCCGTGCGTTTGGGAAGAAATGAAACTTGTGATATGGATATCGATGAAGATGCCGACAGACTGGGAATTTTTAAACCTAAGGGAAAGCCGTTGCGTGGTAGCGGCAGGAGATATCTTGAAGACGATGAGATCATCGCTGCTCGGACCTATGTTCTTCTGAATTGTTCCGAAATCGAAGATTATCGAAGGTAAGCATTTAAATATAGTGTAATATTTCACATATTTGCTAGAATTTGATTTAGTTTGGGCCTTTTCCATTTAAAGGGTTTTTGTGGCCGGATTGCGCGAAAGGAACAGTGACATAAGTGAAACAGAAATTGAAAGAGTGCTTGAAAGTGATTTCGCCTCTTGGTTCGAACAATATGTACGTATCTTATAACAATGGACTTCCATTTTAATAATAAGGTTTATAAATCTTACAAATTTCTAACTCCCCACAGGTGAAAGATCCAACTGTCTGTACTAATCCGTTTATTCTGAGTCTCGCAAAGGGACCGTGTAGAAAGGTCACCACATATAAGGGATACTATGTAAATGGCTTCAAATTTCTGACTCAGGAATATGGGCAGGATCAACTTACAATGAATAGCGGTGTGTGCGTAAGGGGAACAGAATATGTTGAGGGTGAAAATGACTTTTATGGAGTGCTAACGGACATAATTGAGTTAGAGTATCCAGCTCTACCAATGAAGCAGACCGTCATTTTCAAATGCGAATGGTTCGACCCTACGGATACAGGCACGGACACTACCAATCGATACAACTTGGTAGATGTTAATCACAGACGCAGGTACAATAAATACGAACCGTTCATTTTGGCAGAACAGGCTGACCAAGTTCACTACCTTCCATATCCAAGTAGAAAACGGGACAAAGTAAATTGGTGGGCAGTTTGCAAAATTAAGGCACGATCAGAACTTGACATGCCCGATGCAATTATCCCGGCCTTTCAAGATGACATTGAAGAAAATCCCCTTATAGTTGAAACGGACGACAATCCCACAAATTTAGCTGACCTGAATGAGGTGGCGGACGAAGATGCGTTGCAAATCCCTCCTGCTGAAGATGAAGAAGAAGAATTTCCGCCATCCTCATCAGACGAAGATGAAGAACAACTTGACTGACGTATTTGATATTTTTGCAGTTTTTGTTAGTTGTATTCATTTATTATTGTAATGAATTAGTTATATTATTAAATGTATTAATTAATTTAAATATATGAAATTGTTAACAATTAAAATGTATTTTTTTATAATGTATTTTTCTGTAATGTTTTGTTATAATTGTTAAATTGTTATATGTGGAACGAAACATATTTTAATGTCTGCAGGTATGAGAGGGCAGGGTGGTTCAGGTGATCCGACTAGAGGTCGGGGACGTCGGGGTAACCCAGCTAGAGGTCGTGGTCGGGGTAACCCAGCTGTGCGTGCCCCTGGTGAGGATATTCCTGTTCAGGATCAGCAGCAGGAGGTGGAGGCGGCACCCCCCGTTCAGCCCCGACAGCGAGGAGAGCCCCCTGCAGAGCTGGATGATCAGGGGAGGGCACTGTGTTTCCCAGACGCCAGCAGGTAAGAATGTAAATTGTTAGTTTAATTTTTTTTATCGTTTTGCTATAGAAAGTAATAAAAGTTTGCTGTAACCTCGCAGGGAGAGGCTGTTGAACTCTGGACCAATCTCCCGATCTATGCGGGAGATCTTTAGAAAGTGCTGGTTCGAGAATGGGCGAGCCTGGCGGTTTCTGACTCCAGAGCAGAGAGATTTCTATTGGGAGGAATTTAAGGTAATAAATTGTTAATTTTAAAGTTTGATTTTAGACTAACGCAAAATTACTAACTCAAACTTGGTGTTTATGTTTTGCAGAAGGAATACTGGTGGGATACGGCGGATTACAGCGACGACGTCATCAAAGGTGTATTCATGACGCATGCTGCCAACCGATACAAGGACGTTATTCACAGGATGAGAGACAAGGACGGCAAACATACCTCGATCAGCCAAGATATCTGGGATTCCTGGCAGGCCGTCTGGGCGTCAGAGGACGAGAAGAAGAAGTCCGATGTAGCTCGCGCTAATCGGATGAGCGAGCCTGCTGGAGCCGGTTCCGGACCAGTACGCCACACAGGGGGATCCCGTTCCGCCATCAGACATATGGATGTGTTGGTTTGTTTCTAGAATTCTTTTTTATTTATAACTATCTTTTATTTTCTGATTTTCTGATGAACTAACAAATTGTTTATTATTCTATTAGGCTGACGAGCTCGGCCGCAAGCCTACCGCAACGGAGCTGTATACTCGGATGCACTCCACGAAAGCTGATAAGGGTGTCATGGTAGACAAGAGGGCCCAAGACATGAGTGTAAGTCATAAACAATCTAATTTTAGTAGTTGTTTTACTTTACTCAAGTGTTAGATTAAATTAGTGTAAAATGTGTTTTAATTTAAATTGTAAATGTTAGATTAGGTGTGTTAACAGCCGGTGGGTTGTATATGAAATCTATATGTTTGCAGGATGTCCCTGAAAAATGGGTGTTGATCAAATTATAGAGGAAATGCTGCCGAATTTTCGTTAGGATTTATACTTACATTTCATATGTTATACGTTTTAATTAGCCGTTATGTGATATATATGTTTTTCAATCTTTTTGTAGGATGCAATTGCTCAGAGACTTGCTGCTGCATCGCAGCCGCCGACCGGAGAGGGTGGTTCGTCTAGCACAGCAGAAGTCGACGAGACGCAGCTATTTCTGGATATCGAGGGCGTCAACAAGAAGCGGCGTGTCTACGGGTTGGGTTCAGCGACTAGTGCGTACGTGGATACGACGACGTCTAGTAGGGCGAGGACCAGGTCCACACAGTCACAGCGAACTGAGGAGGAGATCGAGCGGCGTGTGCGGGCGGGGATCCAGGACGGACTGCGCCAGATTACCACTGAGGTGGAGGATCTCCGTGCCCAGCAGGCGAGAACCAATGAGAGGATGGCCGAGATTATTCAGGCCGAGATGGCGAAGATGATGCAGACTCTTCCTCCGCAGTATCGCCCACCCCCAGGTCCTTCAGACGATGACGACACTCCGACTTTGTAGTGTCACGTTTGTATTTCTGACATTTTGTATTTTGTCACTTTTATACATACATTTTGTGTTATCTTGTTTTATATATTTTCTTACGATATGTAAAATATAACATGTTTTTATATGAAATCGGTCGTTTTTGGAAATTGAGTTTTAATGAGAGTTGCAAATAATAGATTTTACAGATTTTAATCGTCGTGAATTGAATAGGAAAAACAGACGGAAAATAGATAATTCTGTCAAAATTGCGACTATATTTGCGACGGAAATGACTCTAAACGTTTCGCCTTTTTAGCGATTTAAGCCAAACGTTTAAAACGTTACGGAACAAATCCAAACGTTTAAAACGTTACAAAACAAATTCAAACGTTTAAAACATTACGAAACAAATTCAAACGTTTAAAACATTACAAAACAAATCTAAACGTTTCTCTGTTTTAGCAATTTAAGCCAAACGTTTACAAACATTACAAATTAAATCCAAACGTTTTGCATTTAAGGCGATTTAAGAGAAACGTTTACAAACCTTACTAAACAAATCCAAACGTTTTCCCTTTTTAGCAATTTAAGCCAAACTTTTACAAACATTACGAAACGAATCCAAATGTTAGCCCTTTTTAGCTATTTAAGCCAAACGTGTACAAACGCAATGAAACAAATCCAAACAATTCACCTTTTTAGCGATTTAAGCCAAACGTTTACAAACCTTACGAAACAAATCCAAACGTGTCCCCTTTTTAGCGATTTAAGCCAAATGTTTACAAACGTTACGAAGCCAATCCAAACGTTTAAAACGTTACAAAATAAATCCAAACATTGAAAACGTTCAGAAACCAAACCAAACATTTGAAACGATACAAAACAAATCCAAATGTTGCACCTTTTTACCGATTTACGCAAATACAAACGTTATCAAACAAATCCAAACACTTCAACTTTTTAGTGATTTAAGCCAAACATTTACAAAAGTTACCAAACAAATCGAAATGTTTCACCATTTTAGCGATTTAAGCCAAACGTTTAAAACGTTACGAAATCAAGATAAATGTTTCACCTTTTAAGCGATTTAAGCCAAATTTTTACAATCGTTATGAAACAAATCCAAACGTTATACCTCTTTAACGATTTAAGCCAAACGTCTTCAAACGTTACGAAACAAATCCAAATGTTTCACATTTAATACGATTTAAGCCAAACGTTTAAAACGTTACGGAAACAATCCAAACGTTTAAAACGTTACAAAGCTAATCCAGACGTTTCACCTTTTATATGATTTAAGCCAAATGTTACGAAACCAATCCAAACGTTTAAAACGTTACGAAACAAATCCAAATGTTTCAGCTTTTTAGCGATTTAAGCCAAACGTTTACAAACATTACGAAACAAATCTAAACGTTTCGCCTTTTTAGCGATTTAAGCCAAACGCTTAAAACGTTACGGAACAAATCCAAACGTTTAAAACGTTACAAAACAAATTCAAACGTTTCTCCATTTTAGCAATTTAAGCCAAACATCTACAAATGTTACGAAAGAAATCCAAACGTTTCACCTTTTTAGCGATTTAAACCAAACGTTAAAAATTTTATGAAACAAATCCAAACGTTTAAAACGTTAAAAAACAAATCCAAACGTTTCTCTTTTTTAGCGATTTAAGCCAAACATTTATAAACATTACGAAACAAATCCAAACGTTTCTCCGTTTTAGCGATTTAAGCGAAACATTTAAAACGTTAGAAACCAATCAAAACGTTTCCCCTTTCTAGCGATTTAAGCCAAATGTTTAAAAACCTTACAAAACAAATCCAAACGTTTAAAACGTTACAAAACAAATCAAATATAAAACGTTACAAAACCGATCCAAACGTTTAAAATGCTACGAAACAAATCCAAACGTTTCACCTATTTAGCGATTTACGCAAAATTTTACAAACGTTACCAAACAAATCGAAACGTTTTACCTTTTTAGCGATTTAGCCAATTGTTTAAAAAGTTCCGAAATCAATACAGACGTTTTACCTTTTTAGCGATTTAAGACATACGTTTACAAACGTTACGAAAGAAATGGAAACGTTATCCCTATTTGTCACGACCCAATTTCATGGATCGCGACCGGCGCTAGGGTATGGATATGGTCGTACCAAAACCGTAGCAAGCCTCGCGGAAAACCTTATATTTAATATAAACCTTCAAGAAAACCAATGCTCGGGGGCAACCGAGACTTCAGCCTAAGTCTAACAACTTATATAGCAGTTCTAGTATAATTAATTGATAGCAATTCGAAACTATGAAACATGCCTCATATAATAATAATCCAAAGTAACATGTTAAAGTATAATAATATAAAAGTCGTACCACTACGACACACCAAAGTACAATAATATAGACAACTAGTTCTACTGCGGTCTAAGAAGTAAAATAGTAAACTAGTCTGATAACATAAAAGACCTCTGAGGAATCAAAAGATCGGAGATGACCAACGCTCTCAAAATCATAAACCTGGAAAGTTTGGAAAACAACGGGGTCAGATATACTGAGATGAGCTCATAATGCTATTTACATTTATTAAGTTTAAAACCCTTAAAACAAACCCTTTTATACTAATATATATACTTGATTATGGAAAACAGTATTGAAATGAAATCCCAAAGTATTTAACCCAAAGTAGATGGGAACATATCCTCATCGATTCCCAAAGTAGGCCAGACATTTGTCAGCCAATCCCAAAGTACTTACCGGTGCACACAGTCTCGATACAAGCCTATCGAGTAGCTCGTTTCAATCCAGATCCATAATCCTTAAAATAGTTCACAAACATTTGATATACTAAAATTATGTGCGGTACTTAATAAAGCGGTAAATAACACTATAAACTCACTGCTTGCTTATCCACGTAAGTCTTGGCAACAGTTAACCCTGCATAGACTCCGTAGCACGAGCAGTCGACGGGTCTAAAACATAATAGGGTTAATTACATATAAAATCACCACCTTTACACGAATTTTCAAAAATAACACGACCTTTAAAACGTGTCAATTCAGGGCATCGCCTTTCATTTCTTTTCAAAAACAACATGGGCACATTTTTTGATAAAATTTTGCTGACTTGGACACCCAATGAGAGTGCCACGTGTCACGCCACGTCAGCAAAAATGCCACTAAAAATGTGCCCGTGTTATTTTTTAAAAGAAATGAAAGGTGGTGCCCTGAATTGCCACGTTTTAAAGGTCGTGTTATTTTTGCAATTTCGTGTAAAGGTGGTGATTTTATATGTAATTAACCCAACATAATATAAGTTAAATTCCGAACAACCCCTATCTCTAAGAATACTAGACTCCACATAGGACTAGCATTGCAACCAACAATCAAAGTACAACTAAACATCCATACAACTAATTATCCAAATAAGGGAAGTTCAGTTTAGGTGAGTTCATATCTTTGAAAACAAAACCAAAGTCTTAAATACTTAAATAATCTTCCAAAACAATAACAGTTCCCAAAGTAGTATGTTGGCCTTACTGCAGTATAGCCTAACACAACATGTCGGAAGACCACGTCTAACCCGACCCAACCATAAACCAAATTTAAAACCAAAGTCTTTATTCAAACCTTAAATGAAACCAAATTCAGTTTTTTAAATAAGAACTCACACTGAAACTTAATAATGCCATAAACAATTAAGCTTGCTAACACTTAGCAAGTAGCACCCCAAGTACATTGAAATATAACACCTTAAATAGAATCAATAAGATTCAACATCTTTTAAGTATCAACTTGAAAATAGAATAAATCAATCAAAACCTTACATGATAAATAACACCCTTATATGCCTTATATAGTTTAATCAAAATCAAACCACAACCTAAGATAGAACTAACATCCTGAAATAAGTTTAAACCAATTAGTAAACAATTTCCAGCCCTTAGTAACTTGATTAAAATCACCCTAAGTATGTTAACAAACACCCTTTTAACCTTTTTAAAAGAAATTTCCAGATTTTAGTTTTTAAATCAAAATAGAGTTTAGCCCAAAAACTTTAATCAAATGCAACACTAATCCAGTTAAACGATTTCTCCAAGCCATCCAAAGTATTATTAAGTATCTAACACCCTATGATTCATTCGCTTGAAATTTTCAGATTTTATTAGAGTTTCCAAACAGAATTTACAACCCAAAAATGTTAGCAATTTGATAAACCTTTCAATTGTAACATCTAAACAAAACCACCCAATGTACAAGTAATATAAACAAGCCAATAACACCTTAAATCAACCATTTACAGATTTAAAATCAATACAAACAGAAAATATACTCAAACCACCCAATGTATCGAATCCAATCGAAAAGCTAACAATCTCAACAACACAAAATAAGGGATTAGATCTACTAACCTTTTGAGATAACACACAACAAGAAAACCCAGCAATAAGAACAATCCAAATCAGCCTATGAACGAACAACAACCCAAAGCTAATGAGCACACAACCCAAGGATAGATAAAACATGAATTAAACCTTAAAGAAATGATGAAAATACTTACTAATGATCACCAAAGGCTTAGGAATAGGTGGAATATGAAAATCAGAGAGTATGTGCCGTTTTAGGGTTTTTAGAAAAGTGTAAAATCAGTTTAGGTCGAATTAGGTGAGTTTAAATAGAAATCAACGAACTGAACAGTCACGCTTCGCGCCCGCTAAACATCCTTCGCGCCCGCGAACTATGCTTCGCGCCCGCGAACTATGCTTCGCGCCCGGGATCCATACAGATCGCGCCCGCGAAACGCTACTGTCTCCGATGAAAAATTGAGATTTTGAAATTCAATTCGAAAACGATTCAAACACCGAGATTACTTCTAATACATCTTAAAACACATTTTAAAAGGTTTGGAACCTTCGAAACGCGAACCTAAGTGGTCGAACCACTCGAACAAACCCAAGGTACGGTTTAGGATTAACGGAACAAGTTAGAAAAATACGGGATATTACACTATTTAACGATTTATGCAAAACATCTTCATAATATTTCGAAACAATTCCAAACGTTTCCCCATTTTACAATTTAAACCAAACGTTTAAAATGTTACGAAAACAATCCAAATGTTTAAAATGTTACGAAACAAATCCAAACGTTTGACCTTTTTTACGATTTAAGACAAACGTTTAAAACATTACGAAACCAATCCAAACGTTTAAAACGTTACGAAACCAATCCAAACGTTTAAAACGTTATGAAACAAATCCAAACGTTTCAGCTTTTTAGCGATTTAAGCCAAACGTTTACAAACGTTACGAAACAAATCCAAACGTTTCGCCTTTTTAGCGATTTAAGCCAAACGTTTAAAATGTTACGGAACAAATCCAAACGTTTAAAACGTTACAAAACAAATCCAAACGTTTCTCCGTTCTAGCGATTTAAGCCAAACGTCTAAAATGTTACGAAACAAATCCAAACATTTAACCTTTTTAGTGATTTAAGTAAACGTTTACAAACCTTACGAAACAAATGCAAATGTTTCACCTTCTAAGCGCTTTAAGCCAAACGTTATACCTTTTTAAAGGTTTAATCCAAACTGTTTCAGCTTTTTAGCGATTTAAGCCAAACGTTTACAAACGTTACGAAACAAATTTAAACGTTATACCTTTTTAACGGTGTAATCCAAACGTTTACAAACGTAACGAAACAAATCCAAACGTTTGACCTTTTTAGCGATTTAAGCCAAACGTTTATAACGTTACGAAATCAATCCAAACGTTTCACCTTTTTAGCGATTTAAGCCAAATGATTAAAATGTTTCGAAACCAATCCAAACGTTTCACCTTTTTAGCAATTTAAGCAAACGTTTACAAACGTTTCGAAACAAATCCAAACGTTTCACCTTTTTAGATTTAAACCAAATGTTAAAAACGTTACGAAACAAATCCAAACGTTTAAAACATTACAAAACAAATCTAAACGTTTCTCTGTTTTAGCAATTTAAGCCAAACGTTTACAAACATTACAAAACAAGTCCAAACGTTTTGCATTTATGGCGATTTAAGCGAAACGTTTACAAACCTTACTAAACAAATCCAAGCGTTTTCCCTTTTTAGCAATTTAAGCCAAACTTTTACAAACATTACGAAACAAATCCAAATCTTAGCCCTTTTTAGCTATTTAAGCCAAACGTGTACAAACGTAACGAAACAAATCCAAACAATTCACCTTTTTAGCGATTTAAGCCAAACGTTTACAAACCTTACGAAACAAATCTAAACGTTTCCCCTTTTTAGCGATTTAAGCCAAATGTTTACAAACGTTACGAAGCAAATCCAAACGTTTAAAACGTTACAAAACAAATCCAAACGTTTAAAACATTACAAAACAAATCCAAACGTTTAAAACGTTACAAAACAAATCCAAACGTTTAACCTTTTTAGCGATTTAAGTAAGCGTTTACAAACCTTACGAAACAAATGCAAATGTTTCACCTTCTAAGCGATTTAAGCCAAACGTTATACCTTTTTAACGGTTTAATCCAAACTGTTTCAGCTTTTTAGCGATTTAAGCCAAACGTTTACAAACGTTACGAAACAAATTTAAACGTTATACCTTTTTAACGGTTTAATCCAAACGTTTACAAACGTAACGAAACAAATCCAAACGTTTCACCTTTTTAGCGATTTAAGCCAAACGTTTATAACGTTACGAAATCAATCCAAACGTTTCACCTTTTTAGCGATTTAAGCCAAATGATTAAAATGTTTCGAAACGAATCCAAACGTTTCACCTTTTCAGCAATTTAAGCAAACGTTTACAAACGTTTCGAAACAAATACAAACGTTTCACCTTTTTAGATTTAAACCAAATGTTAAAACCGTTACGAAACAAATCCAAACGTTTAAAACATTACAAAACAAATCTAAACGTTTCTATGTTTTAGCAATTTAAGCCAAACGTTTACAAACATTACAAAACAAATCCAAACGTTTTGCATTTATGGCGATTTAAGCGAAACGTTTACAAACCTTACTAAACAAATCCAAACGTTTTCCCTTTTTAGCAATTTAAGCCGAACTTTTACAAACATTACGAAACAAATCCAAATGTTAGCCCTTTTTAGCTATTTAAGCCAAACGTGTACAAACGTAACGAAATAAATCCAAACAATTCACTTTTTTAGCGATTTAAGCCAAACGTTTAAAAACCTTACGAAACAAATCCAAACGTTTCCCCTTTTTAGCGATTTAAGCCAAATGTTTACAAACGTTACGAAACAAATCCAAACGTTTAAAACGTTACAAAACAAATCCAAACGTTTAAAACATTACAAAACAAATCCAAACGTTTAAAACGTTACAAAACAAATCCAAACGTTTCAGTTTTTTCGCGATTTAAGCCAAACGTTATCAAACGTTAAGAAACAAATACAAATATTTCAACTTTTTAGCGATTTAAGCCAAATGTTTAAAATGTTACGGAACCAATCCAAACGTTTAAAACGTTACAAAACAAATCATAACGTTTCACCTTTTTTGCAATTTAAGCCAAACGTTCAAAATGTTACGGAACCAGTCCAAACGTTTCCCGTTTTTAGCAATTAAAGCCAAACGTTTACAAACGTAACGAAACAAATCCAAACGTTTCACCTTTTTAGCGATTTAAGTCAAACGTTTACAAACTTTACGAAAGAAATCCAAACATTTCCCCTTTTTAGCGATTTAAGGCAAACGTTTAAAACGTTACGAAACAAATCCAACCGTTTAAACCTTTACATAACAAATACAAACGTTTCTCCTTTTTAGCTATTTAAGCCAAACATTTACAAACATTACGAAACAAATCGAAATGTTTCACCGATTTAGCAATTTAAGCCAAACTTTTAAAATGTTAGAAACCAATCCAAACGTTTCCCCTTTTTATCAATTAAAGCCAAATGTTTACAAACGTTACAAAGAAAATTCAAACGTTTCAACCTTTTAGTGATTTAAGCCAAACGTTTACAAATGTTACCAAACAAATCGAAACGTTTCTCCTTTTTAGCGATTTAAGCCAAACGTTTAAAACGTTACGAAATCAATACAAATGTTTCACCTTTTTAGCAATTTAAGCCAAATGTTTACAAACGTTGCGAAACTAATCCAAACGTTATACCTCTTTAACGATTTAAGCCTAACGTCTTTAAACGTTACGAAACAAATCCAAACGTGTCACTTTTTTTACGATTTAAGCCAAACGTTTAAAACGTTACGAAAAGAATCCAAACGTTTAAAACATTATGAAACTAATCTAAACGTTTAAAACATTACAAAACAAATCTAAACGTTTCTCTGTTTTAGCAATTTAAGCCAAACGTTTACAAACATTACAAAACAAATCCAAACGTTTTGCATTTATGGCGATTTAAGCGAAACGTTTACAAACCTTACTAAACAAATCCAAGCGTTTTCCCTTTTTAGCAATTTAAGCCAAACTTTTACAAACATTACGAAACAAATCCAAATCTTAGCCCTTTTTAGCTATTTAAGCCAAACGTGTACAAACGTAACGAAACAAATCCAAACAATTCACCTTTTTAGCGATTTAAGCCAAACGTTTACAAACCTTACGAAACAAATCTAAACGTTTCTCCTTTTTAGCGATTTAAGCCAAATGTTTACAAACGTTACGAAGCAAATCCAAACGTTTAAAACGTTACAAAACAAATCCAAACGTTTAAAACATTACAAAACAAATCCAAACGTTTAAAACGTTACAAAACAAATCCAAACGTTTAACCTTTTTAGCGATTTAAGTAAGCGTTTACAAACCTTACGAAACAAATGCAAATGTTTCACCTTCTAAGCGATTTAAGCCAAACGTTATACCTTTTTAACGGTTTAATCCAAACTGTTTCAGCTTTTTAGCGATTTAAGCCAAACGTTTACAAACGTTACGAAACAAATTTAAACGTTATACCTTTTTAACGATTTAATCCAAACGTTTACAAACGTAACGAAACAAATCCAAACGTTTCACCTTTTTAGCGATTTAAGCCAAACGTTTATTACGTTACGAAATCAATCCAAACGTTTCACCTTTTTAGCGATTTAAGCCAAATGATTAAAATGTTTCGAAACGAATCCAAACGTTTCACCTTTTCAGCAATTTAAGCAAACGTTTACAAACGTTTCGAAACAAATACAAACGTTTCACCTTTTTAGATTTAAACCAAATGTTAAAACCGTTACGAAACAAATCCAAACGTTTAAAACATTACAAAACAAATCTAAACGTTTCTCTGTTTTAGCAATTTAAGCCAAACGTTTACAAACATTACAAAACAAATCCAAACGTTTTGCATTTATGGCGATTTAAGCGAAACGTTTACAAACCTTACTAAACAAATCCAAACGTTTTCCCTTTTTAGCAATTTAAGCCAAACTTTTACAAACATTACGAAACAAATCCAAATGTTAGCCCTTTTTAGCTATTTAAGCCAAACGTGTACAAACGTAACGAAACAAATCCAAACAATTCACCTTTTTAGCGATTTAAGCCAAACGTTTAAAAACCTTACGAAACAAATCCAAACGTTTCCCCTTTTTAGCGATTTAAGCCAAATGTTTACAAACGTTACGAAACAAATCCAAACGTTTAAAACGTTACAAAACAAATCCAAACGTTTAAAACATTACAAAACAAATCCAAACGTTTAAAACGTTACAAAACATATCCAAACGTTTCAGTTTTTTCGCGATTTAAGCCAAACGTTATCAAACGTTAATAAACAAATACAAATATTTCAACTTTTTAGCGATTTGAGCCAAATGTTTAAAATGTTACGGAACCAATCCAAACGTTTAAAACGTTACAAAACAAATCATAACGTTTCACCTTTTTTGCAATTTAAGCCAAACGTTCAAAATGTTACGGAACCAGTCCAAACGTTTCCCGTTTTTAGCAATTAAAGCCAAACGTTTACAAACGTAACGAAACAAATCCAAACGTTTCACCTTTTTAGCGATTTAAGTCAAACGTTTACAAACTTTACGAAAGAAATCCAAACATTTCCCCTTTTTAGCGATTTAAGGCAAACGTTTAAAACGTTACGAAACAAATCCAACCGTTTAAACCTTTACATAACAAATACAAACGTTTCTCCTTTTTAGCTATTTAAGCCAAACATTTACAAACATTACGAAACAAATCGAAATGTTTCACCGATTTAGCAATTTAAGCCAAACGTTTAAAATGTTAGAAACCAATCCAAACGTTTCCCCTTTTTATCAATTAAAGCCAAATGTTTACAAACGTTACAAAGAAAATTCAAACGTTTCAACCTTTTAGTGATTTAAGCCAAACGTTTACAAATGTTACCAAACAAATCGAAACGTTTCTCCTTTTTAGCGATTTAAGCCAAACGTTTAAAACGTTACGAAATCAATACAAATGTTTCACCTTTTTAGCAATTTAAGCCAAATGTTTACAAACGTTGCGAAACTAATCCAAACGTTATACCTCTTTAACGATTTAAGCCTAACGTCTTTAAACGTTACGAAACAAATCCAAACGTGTCACTTTTTTTACGATTTAAGCCAAACGTTTAAAACGTTACGAAAAGAATCCAAACATTTAAAACATTATGAAACTAATCCAAACGTTTGACCTTTTTTACGATTTAAGCCAAACGTTTAAAATATTATGAAACCAATCCAAACGTTTAAAATGTTACGAAACAAATCCAAATATTTCAGCTTTTTAGCGATTTATGTCAAACCTTTACAAACATTACAAATTAATCCAAACGTTTCACTTTTTTGCGGTTTAAGTCAAACGTTTAAAACGTTACGGAACAAATCCAAACGTTTAAAACGTTACAAAACAAATTCAAATGTTTCTCCGTTTTTGCGATTTAAACCAAACGTCTGCAAATGTTACGAAAGAAATAAAAATATTTCACCTTTTTAGGAATTTAAGCCAAACGTTTAAAACGTCATGAAACAAATCCAAACGTTTAAAACGTTACAAAACAAATCCAAATGTTTCTCCTTTTTAGTTATTTAAGCCAAACATTACGAAACAAATATAAACGTTTCTCCGTTTTAGCGATTTAAGCAAAATGTTCAAAATGTTAGAAACCAATTTAAACGTTTCCCCTTTTTAGCGATTTAAGCCAAACGTTTACAAACCTTACGAAACAAATCCAAACGTTTCTCCTTTTTAGCGGTTTTAGCCAAAAATCTACAAACGTTACGAAACAAATCCAAACGTTTAAAAAGTTACAAAACAAATCCAAACATTTAAAATGTTACAAAATAAATCCAAACGTTTAAAATGATACGAAACAAATCCAAACTTTTCACCTTTTTAGAGATTTACGCAAAAGTTTACAAACGTTACCAAATAAATTGAAACGTTCCAACTTCTTAGTGATTTAAGCCAAACAATTACAAACGTTACCAAACAAATCGAAACGTTTCACCTTTTTAGCGATTTAAGCCAAACGTATAAAAAGTTCTGAAATCAATACAAACGTTTTACCTTTTTAGCGATTTAAGACAAACGTTTAAAATGTTACAAACGTTACGAAACAAATCTAAACGTTATACCTCTTTAACGATTTATGCAAAACGTCTTCAAACATTACGAAACAAATCAAAACGTTTCACCATTTTTACAATTTAAGCCTAACGTTTAAAACGTTATGAAACCAATCCAAACGTTTAAAATTTTACCAAACAAATCCAAACGTTTCACCTTTTTTACGATTTAAGACAAACGTTTAAAACGTTACGAAACCAATCCAAACGTTTAAAACGCTATGAAAGAAATCCAAACGTTTCAGCTTTTTATCGATTTAAGCCAAAGGTTTACAAACTTTACGAAACAAATCCAAACATTTTACCTTTTTAGCGATTTAAGCCAAACGTTTAAAACGTTACGGAAAAATTCCAAACGTTTAAAACGTTACAAAGCAAATCCAAACGTTTCTCTATTTTTGCGATTTAAGCCAAACGTTTACAAACTTTACGAACCAAATCCAAATGTTTCACCTTTCTAGCGATTTAAGCCACACGTTTAAAATGTTACGAAACCAATCCAAATGTTTCACCTTTTTAGCGATTTAAGCAAACGTTTACACACGTTACGAAACAAATCCAAATGTTTCACCTTTAAAGCGATTTAAGCCAAACATTTACAAACGTAACGAAACCAATCTAAAAGTTTAAAATGTTACAAAACAAATCCAAATGTTTCACCTTTTTATAGATTTAAGCAAACGTTTAAAACATTGCGAAACAAATCCAAACGTTTCACCTTTTTAGTGATTTAAGACAAACGTTTACAAACGTTACGAAACAAATCCAAACGTTTAAAACGTTACGAAACAAATTCAAACGTTTAAAATGTTACAAAACCAATCCAAACGTTTAAAGCGATACGAAACAAATCCAAACGTTTCAACTTTTAGAAATTTAAGCAAACATTTAAAACGTTACGAAACAAATTCAAAGGTTTTACAATTTTAGCAATTTAAGCCAAAAGTTTACAAACGTTACGAAACAAATCCAAACGATTCACCTTTTTAGCGATTTAAGTCAAACGTTTGCAAACGTTACGAAAAAATCTAAACTCTACACCTTTTTAGCGATTTAAGCCAAAAGTTTACAAATGTTACGAAACAATACCAAATGTTTAAACCGTTACAAGACAAATCTAAACTCTACACCTTTTTAGCAATTTAAGTCAATCGTTTACAAACATTACGAAACAAATCCAAATGTTTCCCCTTTTTAGCGATTGAAGCCAAACGTTTACAAATGTTACAAAACAAAGCCAAACGTTTACAAACGTTACGAAACAAATCCAAGCGATTCAGATTTTTAGCAATTTAAGCCAAATGTTTATAAAGTTACGAAACAAATCAAAACGTTTTACCTTTTTAGCAATTTAAGCCAAACGTTTACAAACGTTACGACTGAAAAGTAAACGTTTCACGTTTTTAGCGATTTAAGGAAAACGTTTAAAGACGTTACGAAACTAATCCAAACGTTTCACCTTTTTAGCGATTTAAGCCAAACGTTTACGAACGTTACGAAACAAATCCAAACGTTTCACCTTTTTAGCGATTTAAGCAAACGTTTACACACGTTACGAAACAAATCCAAATGTTTCTACTATTTAGCGATATAAGCCAAACGTTTACAAACATTGCGAAACAAATCCAAACGTTTAAAACGTTACGAAACCAATCCAAACGTTTAAAACGATACAAAACAAATCCAAACGTTTCACCTTTTTAGAGATTTAAGCAAACATTTACAAACTTAACGAAATAAATCCAAACGTTTACAAACATTACAAAATAATTCCAAAGGATTCACCTTTTTAGCAATTTAAGCCAAACGTTTACAAACGTTACGAAACAAATCCAAAAGTTTAAAACGTTACAAAACAAATCCAAAGGTTTAAAACATTACAGTACAAATCCAAACGTTTCAAACGTTATGAAACCAATCCAAACGTTTAAAACGATATGAAGCAAATGCAAACGTTTCACCTTTTTAGCGATTTAAGAAAACGTTGATAAACATTAGCAAACAAATCCAAACGTTTCACCTTTATAGCGATATAAGCCAAGCATTTACAAACGCTACGAAACAAATCCAAACGTTACGAAACAAACCCAAACGTTTCACCTTTTTAGCGATTTAAGCCAAATGTTTACAAACCTTACGAAACCAATCTAACGTTTACAAACGTTACGAAATAAATACAAACGTTTCACCTTTTTAGCGATTTAAGCAAACATTTAAAACGTTATAAAACCAATCCAAATGTTTAAAACATCATGAAAAAAATCAAAACGCTTCACTTTTTTTAGCGGTTTAAGCCAAACGTTTGAAAAAGGTTACGAAACAAATCATAACGTTTTACGTTTTTTATCAATTTAAGCATAACGTTTAAAACGTTACGAAACCAATCCAGATGTTTAAAATGTTACGAAACAAATCCAAATGTTTCACCTTTTTAGCTATTTAAGCCAAACCTTTACCAACTTTACAAAACAACTCCAAACGTATCAGCCTTTTAGCGATTTAGCCCAAACATTCAAAATTACGAAACTAATCCAAACGTTTAAAACATTACGAAATAAATTCAAACGTTTCACCTTTTTAGCATTTTAAGCCAAACGTTTAAAACGTTACGAAACAAATCCAAACGTTTCACCTTTTTAGCGATTTAAAACAAATATTTATAAAAGTTAGGAAACAAATCCAAACGTTTCCCCTTTGTGACGATTTAAGCCAAACATTTACAAACGTTACGAAACAAATCCAAATATTTCACCTTTTTAGCTATTTAAGCAAAACGTTTAAAACGTTACGAAACAAATCCAAACGTTTCACCTTTTTAGCGATTTAAGCCAAACGTTTACCAACTTTACGAAACAAATCCAAACATATCAGCCTCTTGGCGATTTAAGATAAACGTTTAAAATTACGAAACCAATCCAAACGTTTAAAACGTTACGAAATAAATTCAAACATTTCCCCCTTTTAGCAATTTAAGCCAAACGTTTACAAATGTTACGAAAAAAATCCAAACGTTTCATTTTTTTAGCGATTTAAGCCAGGCATTGAAAACGTCATGAAACCAATCCAAACGTTTAAAACATTACGAAACTAATCCTAACGTTTCACCATTTGAGCGATATAAGCCAAACGTTTAAAACGTTTCAAATCAAATCCAAACGTTTTACCTTTTTAGCGATTTAAGCAAACGTTTAACACGTTACAAAACCAATCCAAACGTTTAAAACGTTACGAAAAAAATCCAAACGTTTAACCTTTTTAGCGATTTAATACAAATATTTATAATAGTTACGAAACAAATCCAAACGTTTCCCCTTTTTGACGATTTAGGCCAAACGTTTACAAACGTTACGAAACAAATCCAAATGTTTCATCTTTTTAGCTATTTAAGCAAAACTTTTAAAACGTAACGAAACAAATTCAAACATTTCACCTTTTTAGCGATTTAAGTCAAACATTTACAAACGTTTCACCTTTTTAGCGATTTAAGCTAACATTTAAAACGTTATAAAACCACACCAAATGTTTATAACATTATGAAACAAATCAAAACGCTTAACTTTTTAGAGCGGTTTATGCCAAACATTTGAAAAAGGTTACGAAACAAATCAAAACGTTTAACCTTTTTTTATCAATTTAAGCATAACGTTTAAAACGTTACGAAACAAATCTTGATGTTTAAAATGGTACGAAACAAATCCAAACGTTTCCCCTTTTTAGCGATTTAAGCCAAGCGTTTACCAACTTTACGAAACAAATCCAAACTTATCGCCTTTTAGCGATTTAACCCAAACGTTTAAAATTACGAAACCAATCCAAACGTTTAAAACGTTATGAAATAAATTCAAATGTTTCCCCTTTTTAGCAATTTAAGCCAAACGTTACGAAACAAATCCAAACGTTTCATTTTTTAGTGATTTAAGCCAAGTGTTTAAAACGTAACGAAACCAATCCAAACGTTCAAAAACATTACGAAACTAATCCTAATGTTTCACCATTTTAGCGATTTAAGCCAAACGTTTAAAACCTTTCGAAACAAATCCAAATGTTTTACCTTTTTAGCGATTTAAGCAAACGTTTAACACGTTACGAAACAAATCCAAACGTTTCACCTTTTTAGCGATTTAATACAAATATTTATAAAAGTTACGAAACAAATCCAAACGTTTCCCCTTTTTGACAATTTAAGCCAAATGTTTACAAATGTTACGAAACAAATCCAAATGTTTCACCTTTTTAGCTATATAAGCAAAACATTTAAAACGTTTCCAAATAAATTCAAACATTTCACCTTTTTAGCGATTTAAGTCAAACATTTACAAACGTTACGAAATAAATACAAATGTTTCACCTTTTTAGCGATTTAAGAAAACATTTAAAACATTATAAAACCAATCGAAATATTTAAAACATTATGAAACAAATCAAAATGCTTCACTTTTTTTAGCGGTTTAAGCCAAACGTTTCACCTTTTTAGCGATTTAAGCCAAACATTTACAAACATTACGAAACAAATCCAAACGTTTTAACTTTTTAGTGATTTAAGCCAAACGTTGAAAATGTTGCGAAACAAATCTATACGTTTAAAACGTTACGAAAAAAATCCAGACCTTTCACGTTTTTAGAGATTTCACCCTAACGTTTGCAAACGTTGCGAAACAAATCCAAACGTTTCACCTTTATTGCGATTTAAGCAAGACAATTAAAACGTTACGAAACAAATCCATACATTTTACCTTTTTAGCGATTTAAGCCAAACGTTTACAAACGTTACGAAACAAATCCAAACCTTTAATCTTTTTAACGACTTGAACCAAACGGTTAAAACATTACAAAACCAATCCAAAACGTTTAAAACGTTAAGAAACAAATCAAGACATTTCACCTTTCAAGCGATTTAGGCCAAATGTTTACAAACGTTATGAAACAAATTCAAATGTTTCACCTTTTTAGCGATTTAAGCCAAAAGTTTAAAACGTTACGAAATAAATCCAAATGTTTAAAACGTTACAAAACAAATCCAGACATTTCACCTTTCTAGCGATTTAAGTCAAACGTTTACAAATATTATGAAACAAATCCATAAGTTTCATCTTTTTAGCGATTTAATCAAAACGTTTAAAACGTTACGAAACAAATCCAATGTTTCACCTTTTTAGCGATTTAAGCGGAACGTTTAACACTTTACGAAACAAATCCAAACGTTTTACTTTTTTAGCGATTTAAGCCAAACGTTTAAAACGTTTCAAACAAATCCAAATGTTTCACCTTTTTAACAATTTAAGCCAAACGTTTAAAAACGTTACGAATTAAATCAAAACGCTCAAAACAGTACGAAACAAATCCTAACGTTTCACCTTTCTAGCGATTTAAGCCAAACATTCAAAACGTTATGAAACCAACCAAAACGTTTAAAACATTACGAAATAAATCTAGACGTTTCGCCTTTTTAGCGATTTAAGCGGAACGTTTAAAACTTTAAGAAACAAATCCAAACGTTTCCCTTTTTTAGCGATTTAAGCCAAATGTTTAAAACGTTTCGAAAAAAATTCAAACTTTTCACCTTTTAAGCAATTTAAGTTAAACGTTTAAAAACGTTACGAATTAAATCCAAACGTTTAAAATGTTATGAAAAAAATCCTAACGTTTCACCTTTTTAGCGATTTAAGCCAAATGTTCAAAACTTTACGAAACCAATCCAAACGTTTACAAACTTTACGAAACAAATCAGAATGTTTCACCGTTTTAGCGATTTAAACCAAACGTTTAAAACCTTACAAAACCAATCCAAACATTTACAACGTTACGAAAAAAATCCAAATGTCTCCTCTTTTTAGCGATTTAAGCCAAATGTTTAGAAATGTTACGAAACAAATCCAAACGTTTTACCTTTTTAGCTATTTAGCCAAACATTTACAAACTTTACAAAACAAATCAAAATGTTTCACCCTTTTACCAATTTAAGACAAACGTTTAAAACGTTGCGAAACCAATCGAAATGTTTAAAACATTACAAAAAAATCCAAACGTTTAAACCGTTACGTAACCAATCCAAATGTTTAAACCGTTACGAAACAAATCCAAACGTTTCATCTTTTTAGCGATTTCATTATAACGTTTACAAACATTGCGAATCAAATCCAAACGTTTCACCTTTTTAGCGATTAAAGCAAGACAATTTTAATGTTACGAAATAAATCCAAACATTTTTTCCTTTTTAGCGATTTAAGCCAAACGTTTACAAAAGTTACGAAACAAATCCAAACCTTTCACCTTTTTCACGATTTAAGGAAAATGATTAAAACGTTACAAAACCAATCCAAAACGTTTAAAACGTTAAGAAACAAATCAAGACATTTCACCTTTCAAGCGATTTAAGCCAAATGTTTACAAACGTTACGAAACAAATCCAAACGTTTTCCCTTTTTAGCGATTTAAGCCATACGTTTATAACGTTACGAAACAAATCCAAACGTTTAAAACGTTATAAAGAAATCCAGACGTTTCACCTTTTCAGCGATATAAGCCAAATGTTAACAAACAATATGAAACAAATCCAAACGTTTCATCTTTTTAGCGATTTAAGCCAACCGTATAAAACGTTACGAAACAAATCCAAACCTTTCACCTTTTTAGCGAAACGTTTTAAACTTTACGAAACAAATCCAAACATTTCCCCTTTTTAGCGATTTAAGATAAAAGTTTAAAACGTTTCAAAACAAATCCAAACGTTTCGCCTTTTTAGCGATTTAAGCCAAACGTTTAAAATGTTACGAATTAAATCCAAAAGTTTAATACGTTACGGAACAAATCCAAACGTTTCACCTTTTTAGCGATTTAAGCCAAACATTTAAAAGGTCATGAAACCAATCCAAACGTTTAAAATGTTACGAAACAAATCCAAATGTTTCACTTTTTTAGCGATTTGAGCCAAACGTTTACAAACGTTATAAAATAAATCCAAACGTTTCACCTTTTTGTGATTTAAGCCAAACGTTATGAAACCAATCCAAACATTTAGAAAGTTACGAAACAAATCTAAACGTTTAACCTTTTTTGCGACTAAAGCCAAACGTTTACAAACTTTACGAAACAAATGCAAACGTTTCCCCTTTTCCTTGATCTAACCCGAACGTTTAAACGTTATGAAACAAATCCAAACATTTAAATCGTTACAAAATAAATCCAGACGTTTCACCTTTTTAGCGATTTAAGCCAAACATTTAAAACGTTATGAAAGCAATCCAAACGTGTAAAACGTTATGAATCAAATCCAAATGTTTCTCCTTTTTAGTGATTTAAGCCAAACGTTTATAAACGTTACCAAACAAATCCAAACGTTTCAACTTTTTAACGATTTAAGCCAAACATTTAAAACGTTACGAAACAAATCCAAACGTTTCCCCTTTTCAGTGATTTAAGCCAAACGTTTATAAACGTTACGAAACAAATCCAAACGTTTCCCCTTTTTAACGATTTAAGCCAAACGTTTAAAATGTTACGAAACCAATCCAAACGTTTAAAACGTTACGAAACAACTCCAAATGTTTGCCCTTTTTAGCGATTTCAGCCAAACGTTTACAATCGTTACGAAACAAATCCAAACGTTTTACCTTTTTATTGATTTAAGCCAATCTTTTAAAACGTTATGAAACCAATCCAAACGTTTAAAATATTAAGAAACAAATCCAAACTTTACACCATTTTAGCAATTTAAGCTAAACGTTTACAAACATTAAAAAACAAATCTAAACGTTTTACCTTTTTAGCGATATAAGCCAAACGTTTAAAACATTACGAAACAAATCCTAACGTTTAAAACATTACGAAACAAGTCCTAACGTTTCACCTCTTTAGCGATTTAAGCCAAACGTTTAAAACGATACGAAACAATTCCTAACGTTTCACCTTTTTAGCAATTTAAGATAAACGTTTAATACATTATGAAACAAATCCTAACGTTTCACCTTTTTAGCGATTTAAGCCAAACATTTAAAATGTTTCGAAACAAATCCAAACATGTCTCTTTTAGCGATTTAAGCCAAACGTTTAAAATATAAAGAAACCAATCCAAACGATTAGAACATTATAAAACAAATTCTAACATTTTTCCCCTTGCTAGCGATTTAAGAGACGTTTAAAACGTTAAGAAACCAATCCAAATGTTTAAAAAGTTACGAAACAAATACAAATGTTTCAACTTTTTAATGATTTAAGTAAAACATTTACAAACGTTATGAAGAAAATCCAAACGTTTCACATTTTTATCAATTTAAGACAAACGTTTAAAACGTTGTGAAACCAATCAAAACATTTAAAACATTAAGAAACATATCTAAACATTTAATTTTTTTAGCGATTTAAGACAAATATTTAAAAATTTACGAAACAAATCCAAACGTTTCCCCTTTTTAGCGATTTAAGCCAAAAGTTTACAATCGTTAAGAAACAAATCCAAATGTTTCACCTTTTTAGCGATTTAAGCCAAACGTTTAAAATGTTACGAAACAATTTCAAATGTTTAAACTGTTACGAAATAAATCCAAACATTTCACCTTTTTAGATATTTAAACAAAACGTTTACAAACGTTACGAAATAAATCCAAACGTTTTACCTTTTTTGCGATTTAAGGCAACGTTTAAAACGTTAAGAAACCAATCCAAATGTTTAAAACGTTACGAAACAAATCAAGGTGTTTCACCTTTTTTGCGATTTAAGCTAAACGTTACGAAAAAACTAAATGTTTCACCTTTTTATAGATTTAAGCCGAGCGTTTAAAACGTTACGAAGCAAATCCAAACGTTTAAAACGTTACGAAACATATCTAGACGCTTCACCTTTTTAGCGTTTAAGCCAAACAATTACAAACTTTACGAAACAAATCCAAACGTTTCTTCTTATTAGCGATTTAAGCCAAACGTTTAAAACGTTACAAAAACAATCCAAACGTTTAAACATAGCGAAACGAATCCAAACATTTCACCTTTTTAGCGATTTAAGCTAAACGTTTACAAACGTTACGAAACAAATCCAAACGTTTCACCTTTTTACCGATTGAAGCCAAACATTTAAACTTTTACGAAACAAACCCAAACGTTTAAAACGTTATGAAAAAAATCCAAACGTTTCCCCTTTTTACAATTTAAGCCAAATGTTTACAATCGTTACAAAACCAATCCAAACATTTCACCTTTTTACCGATTTAAGCCTTAGGTTTAAAAAGTTATGGAACCAATCCCAAAGTTTCACCATTTTAGCGATTTAAGCCAAACGTTTACAAACGTTATGAAACAAATCTAAACGTTTCCCCTTTTTAGAGATTTAAGCCAAACGTTTAAAGTGTTACTAAACTAATCCAAATGTTTGAAACGTTGCGAAACAACTCCAAATGTTTCATCTTTTTAGCGATTTAAGCCAAGTGTTTACAAACGCTAAGAAACAAATCCAAACATTTCACCTTTTTAGCGATTTAAGCAGAACGTTTAAAACGTTACGAAACTAATACAAACGTTTAAATAACTACAAAACAAATAAAAAAGTTTAGCCTTTTAAGCGATTTAAGCCAAAAGTTTACACACATTACAAAAACAATCCAAACGTTTAAAATATTACAAAACCAATCCAAACGATTAAAACATTACGAAACCAATCCAAACGTTTAAAACGTTACGAAAAAAATTCAAACGTTTCACCTCTTAACGATTTAAGCCAAACTATTACAATCGTTACGAAACCATTCCAAGCGTTTCACCTTTTTACTAATTTAAGCCAAACGATTAAAACGTTACAAAACCAATCCAAAACGTTTAAAACATTACGAAACAAATCCCAAAGTTTTACCATTTTAGTTTAAGCCAAACATTTACAAATATTACGAAACAAATCTAAACGTTTCACCTTTTTAGGGATATAAGCCAAACGTTTAAAATGTTACGAAACTAATCCAAACGTTTAAAATGTTATGAAAAAACTCCAAACGTTTCATCCTTTTAGCGATTTAGGCCAAACGTTTACAAACATTACGAAACAAATCCAAACGTTTCCCCTTTTTAAAAATTTAAGCCAAACGTTTAAAACGTTACGAAACTAATCCAAACGTTTAATACGTTACAAAACAAATCCAAACGTTTCACCTTTTAAGTGATTTAAGCCAAACGTTTACAAACATTATGAAACAAATCCAAACGTTTCACATTTTAAGCGATTAAAGCCAAACGTTTAAAACGTTACGAAACCAATCCAAACGTTTAAAACATTAAGAAATAAATCCTAACGTTTCACCTTTTTAGCGATTTAAGCTAAACGTTCAAAACATTATGAAACAAATGCAAACGTTTCACCTTTTTAGCGATTTAAGCCAAACGTTTTAAACGTTTCAAAACAAATCCGAATGTTTCCCTTTTAGCGATTTAAGCCAAACGTTTAAAACGTTACGAAACCTATCCAAATGTTCAAAATGTTACGAAATAAATTCTAACATTTCCCTTTTCTAGCGATTTAAGCCAAACGTTAAAAACGTTACGAAACCAATCTAAATGTTTAAAAAGTTACGAAACAAATCTAAACGTTTCACTTTTTTTGCGATTTAAGCCAAACGTTTACAAACGTTACGAAAAATCCAAACGTTTCACCTTTTTATCAGTTTAAGCCAAACATTTACAATCGTAACTGTCACGACCCATTTTCATGTATCGTGACCGGCGCTAGGGTATGGGTAATGTAGTACCAAAACCCGTAGCTAGCCTTTTGGTTAACATACAATTACAATAAACCTGCAAGAAAACCAATGCTTGGGGGCAACCGAGACTTTAGCCTAATTCTAGTAGTTATAATATTCAACATTTAATATTATAAATACTCGTTCAACTACTAATCTCCAATATGGCATAAAAGTAGACAGAGTAAACAGTATAAACATGCCAAAGCAATATATCCAGTCGGACCAATCCGACAACAACTGTAATAAAAATAAAGACGTCTAGTCAATTACTACGATCTAAGAATAAAACAGTTTGATAGTTTTACTAAATAAATGAAACCTCCGAGAAAAGTAAAGATGGAGATCACTAGACTCTCTCAGATCATAACCCTGGAAAAAATTGGGAAAACAACGGGGTCAGATATACTGAGATGGGTTTATACCACTATTTATATTTATCAAGTGGAAAACCTTTAAAACCGTTTAAAACATTTAATAACGATATTACGAATAATAGTTGGAACCCCAATCCACAGTTCTAAATATAAACATAATCCAATAGGTCTGGTCCCGAGAGCTGAGCTACACCGAGTTACCACTGACCGCACATATACCATATCCAGAGTCCCGAGAGCTGTGCTACACCGAGTTACTCTATTTGGTCCCGAGAGCTATGCTCACACTGAGTTACCACATTTCCATATATACCTTACCTAGATCATTACCGGTGCGCACGCAGTTCTAATGATGCCCATTAGGTAGCATGTTCCAACTAAAAGCCATAATATAAAAATAGTTCGAAATATACGTACAGTATATATATTTAATATTAAAATAACAATTTACTTAATAAAGTGGTAAATAGTAAGTACAAACTCACAGCTTGCTAATCCACGTGATAACCGGCAAATCGTCAAAAAGGGGAAACGTTTGGATTTGTTTCGTAACTTTTATAAATATTTGTATTAAATCGCTAAAAAGGTGAAACGTTTGGATTTGTTTCGTAACGTTTTAAACGTTTGGATTGGTTTCGTAACGTTTTAAACGTTTGCTTAAATCGTTAAAAAGGTAAAATGTTAGGATTAGTTTCGTAATGTTTTAAACGTTTGGATTGGTTTCATGACGTTTTAAACGCCTGGCTTAAATCGCTTAAAAAATGAAACGTTTGGATTTGTTTCGTATTGTTTTTAAATGTTTGGCTTAAATTGCTAAAAAGGTAAAATGTTTGGATTTCTTTCGTAGCGTTTTAAACGTTTGGCTTAAATCGTTAAAATGGTGAAACGTCTAAATTTGTTTTGCAATATTTTAAACATTTGGATTTCTTTCGTAAAGTTTGAAACGTTTGACTTAAATCACTAAAAAGGTGAAACGTTTGGATTTGATTCGTAACGTTTGTAAATGTTTAACTTAAATCGCTAAAAAGGTAAAACGTTTGGATTTTTATCATAAAGTTTGTAAATGTTTGGCTTAAAATGCTAAAAAGGTGAAACGTTTGAATTTATTTCGCAACGTTTTAAACGTTTGGATTGGTTTCGTAATTTTAAACGTTTGGGTTAAATCGCTAAAAGGCTGATACGTTTGGATTTGTTAAAGTTGGTAAAGGTTTGGCTTAAATCGCTAAAAAGGTAAAACGTTTGGATTTGTTTCGTAACATTCTTAACATCTAGATTGGTTTCGTAACGTTTTAAACGTTATGCTTAAATTGATAAAGAAGGTTAAACGTATTGATTTGTTTCGTAGCCTTTTTCAAACATTTGGCTTAAACCGCTAAAAAAAGTGAAGCGTTTTGATTCTTTTCATAATATTTTAAACATTTGGATTGGTTTTATAACGTTTTAAATGTTTGCTTAAATCGCTGAAAAGGTGAAACGTTTGTATTTATTTCATAACGTTTGTAAACGTTTGACTTAAATCGCTATAAAGGTGAAATGTTTGAATTTGTTTCATAATGTTTTAAACGTTTTGCTTAAATAGCTAAAAAGGTGAAACATTTGGATTTTTTTCGTAACGTTTGTAAACGTTTGGCTTAAATCGTCAAAAATGAGAAACGTTTGGATTTGTTTCGTAACTTTTATAAATATTTGTATTAAATCGCTAAAAAAGGTGAAAAGTTTGAATTTGTTTCGTAACGTTTTAAACGTTTGGTTTGTTTTTTTAACGTGTTAAACGTTTGCTTAAATCGCTAAAAAGGTAAAACGTTTGGATTTGATTCGAAACGTTTTAAACGGTTGGCTTAAATCGCTAAAATTGTGAAACGTTAGGATTAGTTTCATAATGTTTTAAACTTTTGGATTGGTTTCATGACGTTTTAAACGCCTGGCTTAAATCGCTAAAAAAAATGAAACGTTTGGATTTGTTTCGTAACGTTTGTAAACGTTTGGCTTAAATTGCTAAAAAGGTGAAACATTTGAGTTTATTTCGTAACGTTTTAAATGTTTGGATTGGTTTTGTAATTTTAAACGTTTGGGATAAATCGCTAAAAGGCTGATACGTTTGGTTTTGTTCCTTAAAGTTGGTAAACGTTTGGCTTAAATTGCTAAAAAGGTGAAACGCTTGGATTTGTTTCGTAACGTTTGTAAACGTTTAGCTTAAATCGCTAAAAAGGTCAAACATTTGGTTTTGTTTGGTAAAATTTGTAAACGTTTGGATTCAATTCCTATAAAGGGGAGACGCTTGGATTTTTTTTCGTAACGTATGTATTTTTTTCCTTTGTTTCTTAACGTTTGTAAACGTTTGGCTTAAATCGTTAAAAAGGTGAAACGTTTGAATTTGCTTCGTGACATTTTAAACGTTTGGATCTTTTTCGAAATGTTTGGATTTGTTTCGCCACATTTGTAAACGTTTGCCTTCAATCATTAAAAAGGTGAAACGTTTGGCTAAAATTGCTAAAAAGGTGAAATCTTTGTAAACGTATGGCTTAAATCGCTAAAAAGGAGAAACGTTTGGATTTTTTCGAAACGTTTGTAAACGTTTGGCATTTATAGCTAAAAAAGGTAAATGTTTAGATTTGTTTCGTAAAGTTTGTAAATGTTTGGCTTAAATTGCTAAAAAGGGGAAACGCTTGGATTTGGTTCGTAACGTTTGTAAACATTTGGCTTAAATTTCTAAAAAGGTGAAACGCTTAGATTTGTTTCGTAACGATTGTAAACGTTTGGCTTAAATTGCTAAATAGGTTAAACACTTGGTTATGTTTCGTAACGTTTGTAAACTTTTGGCTTAAATCGCTAAAAATTTGAAACATTTGGATTTGTTTTGTAACATTTGTGAACGTTTGGCTTATATCGCTAAAAAGGTGAAACGTTTGGATTTGTTTTGTAGTGTTTGTAAACGTTTGGCTTAAATCGGTAAAAAGGTGAAACATTTGGTTTTGTTTCGCAACGTTTGTAATCGTTTGGCTTAAATCGCTAAAAGGGGAAACGTTTGGCTTCAAACGCTAAAAAGGGGAAACGTTTGGAGTTGTTTCGTAGCATTTGTAAATGTTTGGCTTAAACCGCCAAAAATGTAAAACGTGGTTTTGTTCCTTAACGTTAGTAAACGTTTGGCTTAAATTGCTAAAAAGGTTAAACGCTTGGATTTGTTTCGTAACGTTTGTAAACGTTTGGCTTAATAAGCTAGAAAGGGGAAACGTTTGGTTTTGTGTCGTAAAGTTTGTAAATGTTTGGATTAAATTGCTATAAAGGGGAAACGCTTAGTTTTTTTTCGTATCATATGTAAATGTTTTCCTTTGTTTAGTAACGTTTGTAAACGTTTGGCTTAAATCGCTAAAAAGGAGAAACGTTTGGATTTGCTTCGTGACATTTTAATCGTTTGGTTTTGTTTCGAAACGTTTGGATTTGTTTCGTAACATTTGTAAACGTTTGGCTTCAATCATTAAAAAGGTGAAACGCTTGGAATTGTTTCGCAACGTTTGTAAACGTTTGGCTAAAATTGCTAAAAGGGTGAAACGCTTGAATTTTTTTTGTAACGTTTGTAAGCGTTTCGCTAAAATTTCTAAAAAGGTGAAACATTTGAATTTGTTTCATAACCTTTGTAAACGTATGGCTTATATCGCTAAAAAGGGGAAACGTTTGGATTTGTTTCGTAACGTTTGGCTTAAATTGCTAAAAAGGTGAAACACTTGGATTTGATTATTAACGTTTATAAACGTTTGGCTTAAATTTCTAAAAAGGCGAAACGCTTGGATTTCTTTCATAACGTTTGTAAATGTTTGGCTTAAATTGCTACAAAGGTGAAACGCTTGGTTATGTTTCGTAACGTTTGTAAACTTTTGGCTTAAATCGCTAAAAATGAAACGTTTGAATTTGTTTCGTAACGTTTTAAACGTTTGGTTTTGTTTCGTAACGTTTGTAAATGTTTGTCTTATATCGCTAAAAAGGTGAAACGTTAGGATTTGTTTCGTAATATTTGTAATTTTTTTGCTTAAATCGCTAAAAAGGTGAAATTTTTTTAGATTTGTTTGGTAACGTTTGTAAACGTTTGGCTTAAATCGCTAAAATGGTGAAATGTTTGGATTTGTTTCGTAACGTTTGTAAACGTTTGGCTAAAATAGCTAAAAAGGTGAAATGTTTGGATTTGTTTCGTAACGTTTGTAAACGTTTGACTTAAATTGCTAAAAAAGTGGAAGGCTTGGATTTATTTCGTAACATTTGTAAACGTTTGGCTGAAATTGCAAAAAAGGTGAAAAATTTGGATTTGTTCATAACCTCTGTAAACGTTTGGCTTAAATCGCTAAAAAGGTGAAACGTTTGGATTTGTTTCTTATGTTTGTAAACGTTTGGCTTAAATCGCTAAAAAGGAGAAACATTTGGATTTGTTTTGTAAGGTTTGTAAACGTTTGACTTAAATTGCTAAAAAGGTGAAACACTTGGATTTGTTTCGTAACGTTTGTAAAACGTTTGATTTAAATAGCTAAAAAGGTGAACCGCTTGGATTTGTTTCGTAACGTTTGTAAACGTTTGGCTTAAATTGCTAAAAAGGTGAACCTAGATCATATATTTCAATTCAAAATCGAAATTCTAATAATCCGGATCTTAAAGTTGATCATATCAACAATAAATGGATCGTCGTATCATTTAGTAATTAAAGCATGCATCTAGGAATCGTAAGAAGAATACCTATGTCGATTCTCCAATGATTCTTGTAGTCCCGAAAGTACGGCGACCTCAAGCTCGTCCACACGAGTATGCGTCCGATCGAATCCTCGCCTTAAAGTAATCCTGCAAGAATTCCTCTTGCCGAGCAGCCCTCAGCTCAAACTCTTGCCGCGATCACTACCTTGCTCAGATGTATGAAAAACGTCGCCAAGTTTTTCCCGTGATTGATGACTACTTGAACTCCTTCAAGTGCTTTCTCTCTCTACAACTTTGTAGTGAGATGTGTGTTGTGCGGTGTTGTGAAATGAGCAAGGACATGCTCTATTTATAGGCTAGAGCATGCCTTAAGAATGCAACACCTTGCATGCTAGGTGTCACACACCAAGCAAAGGTGTTGCCACCATATGACACCTTTCATGTGGTGACATCACATAGGTGACATCATATAGGTGATGTCATCATATGACATCACATATATGACATAGGCTTATCTCATTACATCATCACCATGACATCATCATTCCATTAGCTAATGATTAGTCATTTAAGTATCATTAATTACACTAATTAATTACTTAAACCTTTTAATCATAAAACTTGGTTAAAATATAATTAGGTTCCTACTAATTTATAACTCTTATAAATTAGTCCCTAATTAATATGGACATAATACAATTAGGTTCCTACTAATTTATAACTCTTACAAATTAGTCCCTAATTTGTACTTGTTTTTCATCTTAGATTAATTTCCGAGATATGCTAGTATCTATATGAAATCCATCTTTCGTAAACTCAATCGGTTGCACACTCTATTGTGTGTGACTAACTAGGTTCACATTTATATGGCAACGAGAGACATAAGAAACGCCTTTCTTATATTAAATAATTAAATCCCATTTAATTATTAATTCTCGTAGATCGAGAGTGACGTCTAGCAACATATCACAACCCCCAAATAGAGATGAATGTTTCGATGCATTCTTTTTGAACCAATGTTCATAATTACCGTACACTCAAAATTCCCTTCATCTAAGATTCCAATCTCGACTAGTGTCACGGTTAAGTCAAACACTGTATGTCTTGATTATATGACCTCATCTCCTAGTTCTAATTCTTGATAAATATGACTTCGACTAGAAACAACTTTCTATGTAAGTCATATACACCTGCGCAGGTTTTATCATCCATCAAGAACAATTTGAGATAGCATAGAATCTTGTCTCCGTTCATCCAGAGTGATGAATCCTTTCTAGGTTAAACCCCTATCTCCATATACAACTAACTAGAGCCAACACATCCCGCGGCTCTAGCTCATGAAAGATCTAGGGTTAAGGAGTATCAAACTCTAATCACCTATATACAAGATAGTGTCACCGCAAGTCAAAGGACATATGTACAATTATGAACTAGATGATATTAAATTGACTTTAATGAATTACCATGTATAAGTCATCTAGCGTCACTTGTTCGACTCACTCAACACCTTGAGTGTCCACATGTTTATTCTGATCCCCATCATGTAGTATGAGACTCACTACTTCCTATAATTAGTAACTATTTACTAATCAGGAGAATAAACAGAGGTGACGATCTTTCCGGGATAATGCGATGCCCTTATTCGTAGGACCCCATCGATCGTGAACGGTTATTTGGATCACTTGTATAATAGAATCTATCACTCATATTCTTAACACCTTAAGAATAGATTCTATCACAATGTGATAAGGACAATACGTAGTAAATGAACACTTAGTTGATGAGACACTTAGTTCAAATAGAACATATATATCTTTGCCATTGGGATTAATTCTACAAATATTCACGATCAAATGGCCCTAGGGCACATACTACTAACAATCTCCCACTTGCACTAGTGCCATTGACAACTATATCTAAGCCCCATCTTCACAAGATGTAAATATTAACGACTCTAAGTCATGTAAACCTTAATGACTCCAAGTCATGGGCTTTGTTAGTGGGTTAGCCGTGTTATTGTCTAATGCTATCTTTTAGAGAAACAATTTTCTCTTTCCAACAATTTCTTTAGATAATATGATAATGCCTTTCCTTATGTTCGGATAAATTGTGATACCCGGTTTCTTTTGCTAGGGCAGTAGCACCATTGTGGTCGCAGAAAAGAGGAACTTTCGACTTAATGGAAGAAAACCGTACTTAGTTCAGTTATAAACTAATTTATCCAAACACCTTCTATTACGACATCTCATGTCATAATATACTCGGCTTCTATAATGGAGTATGGAGTTGATTCTTGCTTAGAACACTGCTAGCTCACTACTCCTTCATTATAGATAAATATGAATCTGGAGATAGACTCTCTATTATCCATATCTGATTATTAATCAGAATCTGTAAAACGGTCTACTTAAAAATATCGTTGTCCATTTGTTAATACCATATCTTTAGTTCTGTAAAAGTACTTAAAGATACCTTTAACAACCATCCAATGTTCTCAACATAGATTGGATTAAAACCGATTAGTCCCACTAACCGCATAGACAATTTCTAGCTTTGTATGTGGCAACACATACCTCAGACTACCAATTGCCGAAGCTTATGGTATCTTTGCTAGATTCTTTCTTTCTTCAGAATTTTCGGAAGACACTCCCTTTGAAAGAACAATTTTATGCCTAACTAGTATCAATCCTCTCTTAGAACTTCCATATTGAACTACTTCAATATCTTTTCTAAGAAGAGCCTTTTGGAGAAACCATTTATTCTCTTAGATCTATCTCTATAGAGTCTAATACTGAGAATTTAGGCTACCTCTCCAAGGTCTTTGATGGAGTACGTATTAGATAAACCAAAGTTTTACAAAAGTAATCATTCCGATATTATTATTTAGTAGTAATAAGTTATCTACATGAAAGATCATGAAAGTGAGTCTTCTCCCACTAACCTTCTTGTAACCATTGGGTTTATCATCGTTTTTAATAAATTCGTAACTTCTTACGGATTTATCAAGACGATGAAACTCGAAGCTTTCTTTTCATCCACTAGGGATCATTTTAGCTTACACGTCTTGGAACCTTCTTCGGATTCAAAATCCTCGACTTGTTCCATATAGATATACTCCTTAATTTAACCATTAAGGAATGTGGTTCTTACATTAATATGTGTAACCACAAAATCTAAATGTGTAGCCTTGGTAAGAAAAATCTTGATGAACTTAAGCATGGCTACCCGCAATAAAGTGTATTCACAATACAACTTCTTGCCTCTAGCAAAATTCTTTTGCAACAAGCTTAGCTTTAAAGGTCTCCACCTTTCCATTAGTACCAATTTTACACTTGAAGATCCATTTAAACCTTATTGGTATAATACCTTTGGATGGATCGACTAGCTCCTAAAATTTGGTTTCTTTATATGGAATCCATTTCAGATTTTATTCCTTCAAACCAATTTTGAAGAATCTATATCACATATAGTTTCCTCATAAGTAGAGGGATCAACATTTGATCTCTTACTCCATGACTAAACAACTCTTGTTTATCATGTGGGAAAACCATTTCTCTCCAGTGGACGAGATACTCTACTTAATCTTCGAGTTGTTAATGTAGATACATCTTTTACTAACTCCGGCTTTTAGTGGGTTTGATCAATCTTCATTGATTCATTATTTTGTTGGTAACTAGATGACTCCTCATCTAATTCTATATTCCTTTCTTAGTGTCCCTCTTGAATAAACGCTTTATCAAGAAAGACTACCACCGATAAACAACGATTGTTTGTTCGGTTCGAATATAGAAACAATATCCTAAACTGTCTTTAGGATATCCAACATAACCTTTCCATGATTGATTTTGATTCCAAATTTATCGGATATCAGTTTCCTGATATGTTCCGAACACCCTCAAATATTAACATCCTTAAGACTTGATTCCATACCATATCTCATAAGGTATCTATGGTGCAAATTAGTTGGAATTTAATTTAGAATTTTATTTGCGGTAAGAAGTGCTTGACCCTATAACGAGATGGATAAGTCAGTATATAGCTCATTATTGATCGTATCATTTCCCACAATGTACGATACCTCCTTCTTGACAGACGCACCATTCAACCATGGTGTTCCCAAGGAGTAAGTTGAAAAATAACACCACATTCCTTTTAGGAACATACCAAATTTTGTACTCAAGTATTCTTCCCTTTTCGATCACATCGTAAAGTATTAATACCTTTTCCAATTTGGTTTTCTACTTCATTCTTGAAGTCATTCGAACATTTCAAAATCTTCATGTTTGTTCTTCATAAGACAAACTTAACTATATCGTGATAAATCATCGATGTAGAAAATGAATTATAAGTATCTACCTTGGTCCGTTTCTTTAAACGTACCATATACATTACTATGTATGATCTCTTAAACGGCTTTAGCTCTACCTCTTTGTCCCACAAAGAATAATCAGGTCATGTTGCCTTTAAGATACGACTCACAAATCGGAAGAGATGAAAAATCTTGATTGCTCAAGATTCCCATCCTATTTAACTTGTTATGTCTATCTTTTGCAATATGTCCTAATTATAAATGCCAAAGTTGTTTAGAAGTTTGATAACTTATGGTATTAATTTCCAAAACATCTTTTGCATTAAACATCTTTATTCAAGTCATAAAGAACATTTTGTACATATCCATACCCAACTCCGTATTATCAAACATAATACTACAAACATCCTTTGTAAATAGAAAATCAACTACCAAATTTGTCATACAAATTCGGATATGATATTTCTATATATATTGGGTAAGTGCAAAAAACTTGTTTAATTACAACTTATGTTTATTTAAGAAAATTGAAGTTGATCCTATAGCTCTTGTCGCAACGCTTGCGTCATTCCCGAGATTTAAGATTACTTCATCTTTTTCCTTTCTTTCTCAGTTTTACTAAATCCGTAAAAGATAAACAAATGTGAGAATTAGCATCGGTATCCAATACCTAAGCTTTTAAATGAGCAATTGACATTGGAACATGAGATAGACACATTCTTGATGGAATTGTCGTTACTCTCGTTATTGCCCTATAAGTATTCACAATACATAATACAATTTCCATTTCAATGTCTTTTGTTTTGACAAAAGAAACAATTTCTTTTATTGACCAAACCGCCTTTTAAATATTCCAAATATTTTCGGCTATGACTTATACTGTCCTACATCTTAACAAACGAAAACACTTTTCTTTGTTAACCAATGTGCATTTCTTTTTCGCAATAGCCTTGGAGGCATCTAAATATCTTAATCAATCAAAAAAATGGTTTTAAACCACTAGCCGAATACTATAGTGAATGTCACTTAAAAGGATTCTATTTAATCTTATTATCCCTTAGATAGCAAAGATCTCTAATTAGTATTCGTGTTATTTTGTATATTTAACCATAATGATTTGGTCTTTATCAAAATGGCCTCCCACTATCTTTTTCGAATCCTACACTTCCAAAATAGGAAACGTGAATCTTTGTTGGAAAAGATTTCAAGCGGGTGATTGAGTTCTTATAGTCATTGATCTTTCCCTCAGGTACGCCTAATTGCCGTTATTGGGATCACAATGTACTACAAGTGAACAACACTTGTTCATCATTTCTCATATGAGGTTCAATCATTTCCGGCTCCTAATGCTTTCACCCTCAGATACCCATTGTCGTTATTGGGTTTCTGCATTAGTTAAGTTTAACCCATTGAAACAACTAAGATGTATCAATTTGAATAATTCACGACTCAGGTACGCCTAATTGCCGTTATTGCCGTGTACTATATCGATACACCTGTAACATCTCATGCTTAACAATAAACTCAACAACAGCCTCTTGACGATATCATCTCACCCCTATGTATCCATAGCCGACAAAATGATAACTCAAAGTGTGTTAGTTTATTGCTCCAATGGAGAGCCATTGATAAATCAATTTAATGATTAATCAATATAAACTTAATCTTTAAACTTATAGGAAGATTTCTTAGGGTTTTAAGTTATTCCGGTCTCACTAAACACACAACACATTTTAGCATGCATCTCATACATATTAAAGCTAAAATGAATCATGCAATCACACATGTATGATCATGGACTTCCTAGGTCTCATTCTTTAGCCACAAAAGAATGAGCAAACTATTACATGTCTCGGAAATGATTCTCTAATCATTTACTATGTAATATCTACTTTCTTTAGGTATCGAGGATTCATCCTCGAACCTCCGAAAGCCTCAACCGATTGCTGATGCTCGAAAAAAAAATTTATTTTTTTTTACGTTTTTTTTTACGGTTTTTTTTTTTTCTCGAGTCGGAAACTTTTTCCAGGGTGTAAAACCCCTTTTTCAGCATTTCGGTTTTTTACGGAAAAAAAATATTTTTTTTTCGAGCCAAAAACTTTTTCCCGGGTGTAAAACCCGTTTTTCAGCATTTTTTGTTTTTATTAAAAAATATTATATATTTTTTTTTCCGGTTTTTTTTTTTTTCGGGTTTCGCTTTTTCCGCATATTCCGTTGATGACAACATAATGCACAAGCGAATCACGTATTGTGTTAAATGATCACATTAGAAAAATTCCCAGGATAGATTGGAGGGTCATGAGCGGACCACTTAAGTACCAATCTCCTAGACAGAATTTATTCAAATGTAATTAATATCACAATAGCGTTTGTTCATCTTGAAAAAAAAAATAATCCCTCGGAATTATAAATTACATGCCTAATAATAATTCCTAAGTCCATGATTATTTATACATTTATTCAATCGTAAAGCGTTAATACTCGATGATACGGTGGCTCTGATACCACTGTTGGCGCAGCGGGAGGCGCGGTCCGGATCATATATTTCAATTCAAAATCGAAATTCTAATAATCCGGATCTTAAAGTTGATCATATCAACAATAAATGGATCGTCGTATCATTTAGTAATTAAAGCATGCATCTAGGAATCGTAAGAAGAATACCTATGTCGATTCTCCAATGATTCTTGTAGTCCCGAAAGTACGGCGACCTCAAGCTCGTCCACACGAGTATGCGTCCGATCGAATCCTCGCCTTAAAGTAATCCTGCAAGAATTCCTCTTGCCGAGCAGCCCTCAGCTCAAACTCTTGCCGCGATCACTACCTTGCTCAGATGTATGAAAAACGTCGCCAAGTTTTTCCCGTGATTGATGACTACTTGAACTCCTTCAAGTGCTTTCTCTCTCTACAACTTTGTAGTGAGATGTGTGTTGTGCGGTGTTGTGAAATGAGCAAGGACATGCTCTATTTATAGGCTAGAGCATGCCTTAAGAATGCAACACCTTGCATGCTAGGTGTCACACACCAAGCAAAGGTGTTGCCACCATATGACACCTTTCATGTGGTGACATCACATAGGTGACATCATATAGGTGATGTCATCATATGACATCACATATATGACATAGGCTTATCTCATTACATCATCACCATGACATCATCATTCCATTAGCTAATGATTAGTCATTTAAGTATCATTAATTACACTAATTAATTACTTAAACCTTTTAATCATAAAACTTGGTTAAAATATAATTAGGTTCCTACTAATTTATAACTCTTATAAATTAGTCCCTAATTAATATGGACATAATACAATTAGGTTCCTACTAATTTATAACTCTTACAAATTAGTCCCTAATTTGTACTTGTTTTTCATCTTAGATTAATTTCCGAGATATGCTAGTATCTATATGAAATCCATCTTTCGTAAACTCAATCGGTTGCACACTCTATTGTGTGTGACTAACTAGGTTCACATTTATATGGCAACGAGAGACATAAGAAACGCCTTTCTTATATTAAATAATTAAATCCCATTTAATTATTAATTCTCGTAGATCGAGAGTGACGTCTAGCAACATATCACGACCCCCAAATAGAGATGAATGTTTCGATGCATTCTTTTTGAACCAATGTTCATAATTACCGTACACTCAAAATTCCCTTCATCTAAGATTCCAATCTCGACTAGTGTCACGGTTAAGTCAAACACTGTATGTCTTGATTATATGACCTCATCTCCCAGTTCTAATTCTTGATAAATATGACTTCCACTAGAAACAACTTTCTATGTAAGTCATATACACCTACGCAGGTTTTATCATCCATCAAGAACAATTTGAGATAGCATAGAATCTTGTCTCAGTTCATCCAGAGTGATGAATCCTTTCTAGGTTAAACCCCTATCTCCATATACAACTAACTAGAGCCAACACATCCCGCGGCTCTAGCTCATGAAAGATCTAGGGTTAAGGAGTATCAAACTCTAATCACCTATATACAAGATAGTGTCACCGCAAGTCAAAGGACATATGTACAATTATGAACTAGATGATATTAAATTGACTTTAATGAATTACCATGTATAAGTCATCTAGCGTCACTTGTTCGACTCACTCAACACCTTGAGTGTCCACATGTTTATTCTGATCCCCATCATGTAGTATGAGACTCACTACTTCCTATAATTAGTAACTATTTACTAATCAGGAGAATAAACAGAGGTGACGATCTTTCCGGGATGATGCGATGCCCTTATTCGTAGGACCCAATCGATCGTGAACGGTTATTTGGATCACTTGTATAATAGAATCTATCACTCATATTCTTAACACCTTAAGAATAGATTCTATCACAATGTGATAAGGACAATACGTAGTAAATGAACACTAGTTGATGAGACACTTAGTTCAAATAGAACATATATATCTTTGCCATGGGGATTAATTCTACAAATATACACGATCAAATGGCCCTAGGGCACATACTACTAACAGTTTCGTAACGTTTGTAAACGTTTGACTTAAATTGCTAAAAATGTGAAACGCTTGGATTTGATTATTAATGTTTGTAAACTTTTGGCTTATATTTCTAAAAAGGCGAAACGCTTGGATTTCTTTCGTAACGTTTGTAAACGTTTGGTTTAAATTGCTACAAAATGTGAAACGTTTGGATTTGTTTCGTAACATTTTAAAGGTTTGGTTTTGTTTCGTAACATTTGTAAACGTTTGTCTTATATTGCTAAAAAGGTGAAACGTTTGGATTTGTTTCGTAATGTTTGTAAAAGTTTTGCTTAGATCGCTAAAAAGGTGAAACATTTAGATTTGTTTGAAAACGTTTGTAAACGTTTGGCTTAAATCGCTAAAATGGTGAAATGTTTGGATTTGTTTCGTAACTTTTATAAACGTTTGGCTAAAATCGCTATAAAGGTGAAACATTTGGATTTGTTTCGTAACGTTTGTAAACGTTTGGCTTAAATTGCTAAAAAAGTGAAACGCTTAAATTTATTTCATAACGTTTGTAAATGTTTGGCTTAATTTGTAAAAAAGGTGAAAAAGTTGGATTTGTTTCATAACCTCTGTAAACGTTTGGCATAAACCGCTAAAAAGGTGAAACGTTTGGATTTGTTTCATACGTTTGTAAACGTTTGGCTTAAATCGCTAAAAAGGGGAAACGTTTGGATTTGTTTTGTAATGTTTGTAAACGTTTGGCTTAAATTGCTAAAAAGGTGAAACGCTTGGTTTTGCTTTGTAATGTTTGTAAATGTTTGGTTTAAATCGCTAAAAATGCGAAACGTTTGGATATTTTTCGTAACGTTTTAAATGTTTGGTTTTGTTTCGTAACGTTTGTAAACGTTTGGTTTAAATTGCTAAAAACTTGAAACATTTGGATTTGTTTTGTAACATTTGTACACGTTTGGCTTATATCGCTAAAAAGGGGAAACATTTTGATTTGTTTGGTAACGTTTGTAAACGTTTGGCTTAAATCGCTAAAATGGTGAAATGTTTGGATTTGTTTCGTAACTTTTGTAAACATTTGGCTAAAATCGCTATAAAGGTGAAACATTTGGATTTGTTTCGTAACGTTTGTAAACGTTAGGCTTAAATTGCTAAAAAAGAGAAACGCTTAAATTTATTTTATAACGTTTGGAAACATTTGGCTTAAATTGTAAAAAAGGTGAAAAAGTTGGATTTGTTTCATAACCTCTGTAAACGTTTGGCTTAAACCGCTAAAAAGGTGAAACGTTTGTATTTGTTTCATACGTTTGTAAACGTTTGGCTTAAATCGCTAAAAAGGGGAAACGTTTCGATTTGTTTTGTAACGTTTGTAAACGTTTGACTTAAATTGCTAAAAAGGTGAAATACTTGGATTTGTTTCGTAACGTTTGTAAAACGTTTGACTTAAATTGCTAAAAAGGTGAACCGATTGAATTTCTTCGTAACGTTTGTAAACGTTTGGCTTAAATTGCTAAAAAGGTGAAACGCTTGGTTTTGTTTTGTAATGTTTGTAAATGTTTGGTTTAAATCGCTAAAAATGCGAAACGTTTGGATTTTTTTCGTAGCATTTTAAACGTTTGGTTTTGTTTCGTAACGTTTGTAAACGTTTGGTTTAAATTGCTAAAAACTTGAAACATTTGGATTTGTTTTGTAACATTTGTACACGTTTGGCTTATATCGCTAAAAAGGGGAAACATTTTGATTTGTTTGGTAACGTTTGTAAACGTTTGGCTTAAATCGCTAAAATGGTGAAATGTTTGGATTTGTTTCGCAACGTTTTTAAACGTTTGGATAAAATCGCTATAAAGGTGAAACGTTTGGATTTGTTTCGTCACGTTTGTAAACGTTAGGCTTAAATTGCTAAAAAAGTGAAACGCTTAAATTTATTTTATAACGTTTGGAAACATTTGGCTTAAATTGTAAAAAAGGTGAAAAAGTTGGATTTGTTTCATAACCTCTGTAAACGTTTGGCTTAAACCGCTAAAAAGGTGAAACGTTTGTATTTGTTTCATACGTTTGTAAACGTTTGGCTTAAATCGCAAAAAAGGGGAAACGTTTCGATTTGTTTTGTAATGTTTGTAAACGTTTGACTTAAATTGCTAAAAAGGTGAAATACTTGGATTTGTTTCGTAACGTTTGTAAAACGTTTGACTTAAATTGCTAAAAAGGTGAACCGATTGGATTTTTTTCGTAACGTTTGTAAACGTTTGGCTTAAATTGATAAAAAGGTGAAACGCTTGGTTTTGTTTTGTAATGTTTGTAAATGTTTGGTTTAAATCGCTAAAACTGCGAAACGTTTGGATTTTTTTCGTAGCATTTTAAACGTTTGGTTTTGTTTCGTAACGTTTGTAAACGTTTGGTTTAAATCGCTAAAACTGGAAACGTTTGGATTTGTTTTGTAACGTTTGTACACGTTTGGCTTATATCGCTAAAAAGGGCAAACATTTAGATTTGTTTGGTAACGTTTGTAAACGTTTGGCTTAAATCGCTAAAATGGTGAAATGTTTGGATTTGTTTCGTAACGTTTTTAAATGTTTAGCAAAAATCGCTAAAAAAGTGAAACGTTTGGATTTGTTTCGTAACGTTTGTAACCGTTTGGCTTAAATTGCTAAAAAAGTGAAACGCTTGGATTTATTTCGTAACGTTTGTAAACGTTTGGTTTAAATTGCTAAAAAGGTGAAACGCTTGGTTTTTTCGTAATGTTTGTAAACGTTTGGCTTAAATCGCTAAAAAGAGTAAACGTTTGCATTTGTTCTGCGTTTGACTTAAATTCCTAAAAAGGTGAAACACTTGGATTTGTTTCGTAACGTTTGTAAACGTTTGGCTTAAATTGCTAAAAAGGTGAACCGCTTGGATTTTTTTCGTAACGTTTGTAAACGTTTGGCTTAAATTGCTAAAAAGGGGAAAAGCATGGCTTTTTTCGTAATGTTTGTAAACTTTTGTTTTAAATCGCTAGAAATGCGAAACGTTTGGATTTTTTTCGTAATGTTTTAAACGTTTGGTTTTGTTTCGTAACGTTTGTAAACGTTTGGCTTAAGTCGCTAAAAAGTTGAAACGTTTGGATTTATTTCGCATCGTTTGTAAACGTTTGGCTTAAATCACTAAAAAGGTGAAACATTTGGATTTATTTTGTAAGCTTTGTAAACGTTTGGCTTAAATTGCTAATAGGGAGAAAATCTTGGATTTGTTTCGTAACGTTTGTAAATGTTTGGCATAAATTGTTAAAAAGGAGAAAAGCTTGGATTTGTTTCGTAATGTTTGTAAATGTTTGGCTTAAATCGCTAAAAAGGTGAAACTTTTTTATTTGTTTTGTAGCGTTTATAAATGTTTGGCTTAAATAGCTAAAAAGGTGAAACGCCTGGATTTGTTTTGTAATTTTGTAAACGTTTGGCTTAAATTGCTAAAAAAGTGAAATGCCTGGATTTGTTTTGTAACGTTTGTAAATGTTTGGTTTAAATTTCTAAAAAGGTGAATCGCTTGGATTTGTTTCGCTACGTTTGTAAATATTTGGCTTAAATTACTAAAAAGATTAAACCCTTGGTTTTGTTTCGTAACGTTTGTAAATGTTTGGCTTAAATTGCTAAAAATAAGAAACGTTTGGATTTGTTTTGTAAAGTTTGTAAACGTTTTGCTTGAATCGCTAAAAAGGTGAAACGCTTAGATTTGTTTCGCAAAATTCGTAAACGTTTGGCTTAAATCTCTAATAAGATAAAACGTTTGAATTTGATTCGTAACGTTTGTAAACGTTCTTCTAAAATCGCAAAAAAGGTAAAACATTTGGTTTTGTTTCACAACGTTTGTAAACGTTCGGCATAAATTGTTAAAAAGATGAAACGCTTGGATTTGTTTCATAACGTTTGTAAACGTTTGGCTTAAATAGCTAAAAAGGTGAAATGCTTGGATTTGTTTCGTAATGTTTGTAAACTTTTGACTTAAATTGCTAAAAAGGTGAAAAATTAAGATTTCTTTCATCACCTTCGTAAACGTTTTGCTTAAATCGCTAAAAAGGCGAAAGGTTTAGTTGTTTTTCGTAACGTTTATAAACGTTTGGCTTAAATTTCTAAAAAGGTGAAATGCTTCGATTTTTTTTGTAACGTTTGTAACCGTTTTGCTTAAATTGATAAAAAGGTGAAACCCTTGGATTTGTTTTGTAACATTTGTAAACATTTGGCTTACATTGCTAAAAAGGTGAAACGTTTGGATATATTTCGTAACGTTTGTAAACGTATGGCTTAAATCGCCAAAAAGGTGAAACGTTTGGAATTGTTCCGTACCGTTTGTAAACGTTTGGCTTAAATCTCCAAAAAGGTGAAATGTTTGGATTTTTCTCGTAATGTTTGGCATAAAATGTTAAAAAGGTGAAACAGTTGGATTTGTTTCGTAACATTTGTAAACGTTTGGCTTAAATTGCTAAAAAAGTGAAACGTCTGGATTTGTTTCTTTATGTTTGTAAACATTTGGCTTAGATTGCTAATAAGGTGAAAAACGTGGTTTTTATTTCGTAACATTTGTAAACGTTTGGCTAAAATTGCTAAAAATATGAAACGTTTTAATTTGTTTCATAACGTTGGTAAATAACAGCTTCAATCGCTAAAAAGGTGAAACGTTTGGATTTATTTCGTAATGTTTGTAAACGTTTGGCATAAATCGCTAAAAAAGTGAAACGTTTGGATTTGTTTCGTAATGTTTAAACGTTTGGCTTAAATCTCTAAAATGGAGAAAAGTTTGGATTTGTTTCGTAACGTTTGTAAATGTTTGGTTTAAATTGCTAAAAAGGGGAAACGTTTGGTTTTGTTTCATAACGTTTGTATACATTTGGATTTTTTACATAACGTTTGTATACGTTTGGCTTAAATTGCTAAAAAGTCGAAACGCTTGAATTTGTTTCGTAAAGTTTGTAAACGTTTGGCTTTAATTTCTAAAAAGATGAAACATTTGGATTTCTTTCGTAAAGTTTGTAACCGTTTGGGTTAAATTGCTATAAAGGTGAAAAATTTGGATTTGTTTCATAGCCATTGTAAACATTTGGCTTAAATCGCTAAAAAGGTGAAACGTTTTGATTTGTTTCGTAACGTTTGTAAACGTTTGTCTTAAATCGCTAATAAGGTGAAACGTTTGGATTTGTTTCGTAACATTTGTAAACGTTTGGCTTAAATTGCTAAAAAGGTGAAACGCTTGGATTTCTTTGGTAACTTTTGTAAATTTTGGCTTAAATCGCTAAAATGGTGAAATGTTTGGAATTGTTTCGTAACGTTTGTAAATGTTTGGCTTAAATCGTTAAAAAGGTGAAACGTTTGGATTTGTTTCGTAACGTTTGTAAACGTTTGGCTTAAATTGCTAAAAAAGTGAAACCATTGGATTTATTTCGTAACATTTGTAAACGTTTGGCTTAAATTGCAAAAAAGGTGAAAAATTTGGATTTGTTTCATAACCTTTGTAAACGTTTAGCTTAAATCGCTAAAAAGATGAAATGTTTGGATTTGTTTCATACGTTTGTAAACGTTTGGCTTAAATCGCTAAAAAGGGGAAACCTTTGGATTTGTTTTGTAATGTTTTTAAACGTTTGACTTAAATTGCTAAAAAGGTGAAACACTTGATTTGTTTCGTAACGTTTGTAAAACGTTTGGCTTAAATTGCTAAAAAGGTGAACCGCTTGGATTTTTTTCTTAACGTCTGTAAACGTTTGGCTTAAATTGCTAAAAAGGTGAAACGCTTGGTTTTGTTTCGTAATGTTTTTAAACGTTTGGTTTAAATCGCTAAAAATGCGAAACGTTTGGATTTTTTTCGTAATGTTTTAAACGTTAGGTTTTGTTTCGTAATGTTTGTAAACGTTTGGCTTATATCGCTAAAAAGTTAAAACGTTTGGATTTGTTCGTTACGTTTGTAAACGTTTGGCTTATATCTCTAAAAAGGTGAAACATTTAAATTTGTTTCGTAACGTTTGTAAATGTTTGGCTTAAATCTATAAAAGGGTGAAACGTTTGAATTTGTTTCGTAAAGTTTGTAAACGTTTGGCTTAAATAGCTAAGAATGTGAAATGTTTGAATTTGTTTCGTATCGTTTGTAAACGTTTGGCTTAAATAGCTAAAAAGGTGAAATATTTGGATTTGTTTTGTAACCTTTGTAAATGTTTGGCTTAAATTGCTAAAAGGGAGAAAAGCTTGGATTTGTTTCGTAATGTTTGTAAATGTTTGGCTTAAATTTTTAAAAAGGAGAAAAGCTTGGATTTGTTTCGTAACGTTTGTAAACGTTTGGCTTAAATTGCTAAAAAGGTGAAACTTTTTTATTTGTTTCGTAGCGTTTGTAAACGTTTGGCTTAAATAGCTAAAAAGGTGAAACGCCTGGATTTGTTTTGTAAAGTTTGTAAACGGTTTGCTTAAATTGCTAAAAGGTGAAACGTCTGGATTTGTTTTGTAACGTTTGTAAACGTTTGACTTAAATTTCTAAAAAGGTGAATCGCTTGAATTTGTTTCGTTACGTTTGTAAATATTTAGCTTAAATTACTAAAAAGATGAAACGCTTGGTTTTGTTTCGTAACGTTTGTAAACGTTTGGCTTCAATTGCTAAAAATATGAAACGTTTGGATTTGTTTTGTAAAGTTTGTAAACATTTTGCTTCAATCGCTAAAAAGGGGAAACGTTTGGATTTGTTTCGCAACATTTCTAAACGTTTGGCTTAAACCGCTAAAAGGTGAAACGTTTGAATTTGATTCGTAACTTATGTAAACATTCTTCTAAAATCGCTAAAAAGGTAAAACATTTGGTTTTGTTTCGCAACTTTTGTAAACGTTCGGCATAAAGTGCTAAAAAGGTGAAACGCTTGGATTTGTTTCGTAACGTTTGTAAACGTTTGGCTTAAATTGTTAAAAAGGTGAAACGCTTGGATTTGTTTCGTAACGTTTGTCAACTTTTGGCTTAAATGGCTAAAAATGTGAAACATTGGGATTTGTTTCATAACCTTCGTAAACATTTGGCTTAAATCGCTAAAAAGACGAAACGTTTGGTTTTTTTTCGTAATGTTTATAAACTTTTGGGATAAATTTCTAAAAAGGTGAAATGCTTCGATTTGTTTTGTAACGTTTGTAATCGTTTGGCTTAAATTGATAAAAAGGGAAAATGCTTGGATTTGTTTTGTAACGTTTGTAAACGTTTGGCTTACATTGCTAAAAAGGCGAAACGTTTGGATATATTTCGTAACGTTTGTAAACGTATGGCTTATATCGCCAAAAAGGTGAAACGTTTGGAATTGTTCCGTACCGTTTGTAAACGTTTGGCTTAAATCTCTAAAAAGGTGAAATGTTTGGATTTTTTTCGTAACGTTAGGCCTAATATGCTAAAAAGGTGAAACAGTTGGATTTGTTTCGTAACTTTTATAAAAGATTGGCTTAAATTGCTAAAAAGGTGAAACGCTTGGATTTGTTTCGTAACGTTTGTAAACGTTTGGCTTAAATTGTTAAAAAGGTGAAACGCTAGGATTTGTTTCGTAACGTTTGTAAGCTTTTGGCTTAAATTGCTAAAAATGTGAAACATTGGGATTTGTTTCATAACCTTCGTAAACGTTTGGCTTAAATCGCTAAAAAGGCAAAAAGTTTGGTTTATTTCGTAACGTTTATAAACGTTTGGCTTAAATTGCTGAAAAGGTGAAATGCTTCGATTTGTTTCGTAACGTTTGTAACCGTTTGGCTTAAATTGATAAAAAGGTGAAATCCTTGGATTTGTTTTGTAACGTTTGTAAACGTTTGGCTTACATTGCTAAAAAGGCGGAATGTTTAGATATATTTCGTAACGTTTGTAAACGTATGGCTTATATCACCAAAAAGGTGAAACATTTGGAATTGTTCTGTACCGTTTGTAAACGTTTGGCTTAAATCTCTAAAAAGGTGAAATGTTTGGATTTTTTTCGTAACGTTAGGCCTAATATGCTAAAAAGGTGAAACAGTTGGATTTGTTTCGTAACTTTTGTAAACGTTTGGCTTAAATTGTTAAAAAGGAGAAAAGCTTGGATTTATTTCGTAACGTTTGTAAACGTTTGGCTTAAATCGCTAAAAAGGTGAAACTTTTTTATTTGTTTCGTAGCGTTTATAAACGTTTGGCTTAAATAGCTAAAAAGGTGAAACGCTTGGATTTGTTTTGTAAAGTTTGTAAACGGCTTGCTTAAATTGCTAAAAAGGTGAAACGTCTGGATTTGTTTTGTAACGTTTGTAAACGTTTGACTTAAATTTCTAAAAAGGTGAAACGCTTGAATTTGTTTCGTTACATTTGTAAATATTTGGCTTAAATTACTAAAAAGATGAAACGCTTGGTTTTGTTTCGTAACGTTTGTAAACGTTTGGCTTAAATTGCTAAAAATATGAAACGTTTGGATTTGTTTTGTAAAGTTTGTAAACATTTTGCTTCAATCGCTAAAAAGGGGAAACGTTTGGATTTGTTTCGCAACATTTCTAAACGTTTGGCTTAAATAGCTAAAAGGTGAAACGTTTGAATTTGATTCGTAACTTATGTAAACGTTCTTCTAAAATCGCTAAAAAGGTAAAACATTTGGTTTTGTTTCGCAACGTTTGTAAACGTTCGGCATAAATTGCTAAAAAGGTGAAACGCTTGGATTTGTTTCGTAACGTTTGTAAACGTTTGGCTTAAATTGTCAAAAAGGTGAAACGCTTGGATTTGTTTCGTAACGTTTGTAAACTTTTGGCTGAAGTTGTTAAAAATGTGAAACATTGAGATTTGTTTCATAACCTTCGTAAACATTTGGCTTAAATCGCTAAAAAGACGAAATGTTTGGTTTTTTTCGTAATGTTTATAAACGTTTGGCATAAATTGCTAAAAAGGTGAAATGCTTCGATTTGTTTCTTAACGTTTGTAACCGTTTGGCTTAAATTGATAAAAAGGTGAAATGCTTGGATTTGTTTTATAACGTTTGTAAACGTTTGGCTTACATTGCTAAAAAGGCGAAATGCTTGGATTTGTTTTATAACGTTTGTAAACGTTTGGCTTACATTGCTAAAAAGGCGAAACGTTTGGATATATTTCGTAGCGTTTGTAAACGTATGGCTTATATCGCCAAAAAGGTGAAACGTTTTGAATTATTCCGTAACGTTTGTAAACGTTTGGCTTAAATCTTTAAAAAGGTGAAATGTTTGGATTTTTTTCGTAACGTTAGGCCTAATATGCTAAAAAGGTGAAACAATTGGATTTATTTCGTAACTTTTGTAAACGATTGGCTTAAATTGCTAAAAAGGTGAAACGCTTGGATTTGTTTCGTAACGTTTGTAAACGTTTGGCTTAAATTGTTTAAAAGGTGAAACGCTTGGATTTGTTTCGTAACGTTTGTAAACGTTTGGCTAAAATTGCTAAAAATGTGAAACATTGGGATTTGTTTCATAACCTTCATAAACGTTTGGCTTAAATCGCTAAAAAGGCAAAACGTTTGGTTTTTTTCGTAACGTTTATAAACGTTTGGCTTAAATTGCTGAAAACGTGAAATGCTTCGATTTGTTTCGTAACGTTTGTAACCGTTTGGCTTAAATTGATAAATAGGTGAAATGCTTGGATTTGTTTTGTAACGTTTGTAAACGTTTGGCTTACATTGCTAAAAAGGCGAAACGTTTGGATATATTTCGTAACGTTTGTAAACGTATGGCTTATATCACCAAAAAGGGGAAACGTTTGGAATTGTTCTGTACCGTTTGTAAACGTTTGGCTTAAATCTCTAAAAAGGTGAAATGTTTGGATTTTTTTCGTAACGTTAGGCCTAATATGCTAAAAAGGTGAAACAGTTGGATTTGTTTCGTAACTTTTGTAAACGTTTGGCTTAAATTGTTAAAAAGGAGGAAAGCTTGGATTTGTTTCGTAACGTTTATAAACGTTTGGCTTAAATCGCTAAAAAGCTGAAACTTTTTTATTTGTTTCGTAGCGTTTATAAAGGTTAGGCTTAAATAGCTAAAAAGGTGAAACGCTTGGATTTTTTTTGTAAAGTTTGTAAACGGTTTGCTTAAATTGCTAAAAAGGTAAAACGTCTGGATTTGTTTTATAACGTTTGTAAACGTTTGACTTAAATTTCTAAAAAGGTGAATCGCTTGAATTTGTTTCGTTACATTTGTAAATATTTGGCTTAAATTACTAAAATGATGAAATGCTTGGTTTTGTTTCGTAACGTTTATAAACGTTTGGCTTAAATTGCTAAAAATATGAAACGTTTGGATTTGTTTTGTAAAGTTTGTAAACATTTTGCTTCAATCGCTAAAAAGGGGAAACGTTTGGATTTGTTTCGCAACATTTCTAAACGTTTGGCTTAAATCGCTAAAAGGTGCAACGTTTGAATTTGATTCGTAACTTATGTAAACATTCTTTTAAAATAGCTAAAAAGGCAAAACATTTGGTTTTGTTTCGCAACGTTTGTAAACGTTCGGCATAAATTGCTAAAAAGGTGAAACGCTTGGATTTGTTTCGTAACATTTGTAAACGTTTGGCTTAAATTGTTAAAAAGGTGAAACGCTTGGATTTTTTTCGTAACGTTTGTAAACTTTTGGCTTAAATTGCTAAAAATGGGAAACATTGGGATTTGTTTCATAACCTTCGTAAACATTTGGCTTAAATCGCTAAAAAGACGAAACGTTTGGTTTTTTTCGTAATGTTTATAAACGTTTGGCATAAATTGCTAAAAAGGTGAAATGCTTCGATTTGTTTCGTAACGTTTGTAACCGTTTGGCTTAAATTGATAAAAAGGTGAAATGATTGGATTTGTTTTGTAACGTTTGTAAACGTTTGGCTTACATTGCTAAAATGGCGAAACGTTTGGATATATTTTGTAACGTTTGTAAACGTATGGCTTATATCGCCAAAAAGGTGAAACGTTTGGAATTGTTCCGTACCGTTTGTAAACGTTTGGCTTAAATCTCTAAAAAGGTGAAATGTTTGGATTTTTTTCTTTACGTTAGGCCTAATATGCTAAAAAGGTGAAACAGTTGGATTTGTTTCGTAACTTTTGTAAACGTTTGGCTTAAATTACTAAAAAGGCGAAACGTTTGGATTTGTTTCGTTACGTTTGTAAACGTTTGGCTTAAATTGCTAATAAGGTGAAACGCTTGGTTTTTATTTCGTAACTTTTGTAAACGTTTGGCTAAAATTGCTAAAAATGTGAAACGTTTGAATTTATTTCATAACGTTTGTAAATAACGGCTTCACTCCTTAAAAACGTGAAACGTTTTGATTTATTTCGTAATGTTTGTAAACATTTGGCATAAATCGCTAAAACGGTGAAACGTTTGGATTTGTTTCGTAACGTTTTAAACGTTTGGCTTAAATCGCTAAAATGGGGAAATGTTTGGATTTGTTTCATAATGTTTGTAAATGTTTGGCTTAAATTTCTAAAAAGGTGAAACGCTTTGTTTTGTTTCATAACGTTTGTATACGTTTGGATTTGTTTCGTAACGTTTGTAAACGTTTGATTTAAATTGCCAAAAAGGTGAAACACTTGGATTTGTTTTGTAACGTTTGTAAACGTTTGGCTTAAATTACTAAAAAGGTGACTTGGATTTGTTTTGGGAACGTTTGTAAACGTTTGGCTTAAATTGCTAAAAAGGTGGAACGCTTGGATTTGTTTCGTAACGTTTGTAAATGTTTGGCTTAAATTGCTAAAAAGGTGAAACACTTGGTTATGTGTCGTAACATTTGCAAAGGTTTGGCATAAATAACTAAAAATATGAAACGTTTGGATTTGTTTCATAACGTTCTACACGTTTGATTTTGTTTCGTAACGTTTGTAAACGTTTGGCTTAAATCGCTAGAAAGGGGAAACGTTTGGTTTTGTTTCGTAACATTTGTAAACGTTTGGCTTAAATCGCTAAAAAGGTGAAAAGTTTGGTTTTGTTTCGTAGCGTTTGTAAACGTTTGGCTTCAATCGCTAAAAAGGTGAAAATTTTGGAGTTGTTTCGTAGTATTTGTAAATGTTTGGCTTAAATCGCTAAAAATGTGAAACGTTTGGTTTTGTTTCGAAACCTTTGTAGACGTTAGGCTTAAATTGCAATAAAGGTGAAACGCTTATATTTGTTTCGCAACGTATGTAAATGTTTGGCTTTGTTCCGTAACGTTTGTAAACGTTTGGCTTAAATTGCTAAAAAGGGGAAACGTTTGGATTTTTTCGTAATGTTTGTAAACGTTTGGCTTAAATAGCTAAAAAGGGAAAATGTTTAGGTTTGTTTCGTAACATTTGTAAATGTTTGGCTTAAATTGCTAAAAAGGTAATACATTTGGTTTTGTTTTGTAACGTTTGTAAACGTTTGGCTTAAATCGTTAAAAATGTGAAACATTTGATTTTGTTTCGTAAAGTTTGTAAACGTTTGGCTTAACTTGCTAAAAAGGTGAAACACTTGGATTTGTTTCGTATAGTTTGTATACGGTGTGCTTAAATCGCTAAAAAGGTGAAACGTTTGGTTTTGTTTCGTAAAGTTTTTAAACGTTTGGCTTAAATTTCAATAATGGTGAAACGCTTAGATTTGTTTCGTAATGTATGTAGATGTTGGCCATTGTTTCGTGATGTTTGTGAACGTTTTGCTTAAATCGCTATAAAGGTGAAATGTTTGGATTTGCTTCGTAACATTTTAAACGTTTCGATTTGTTTCGAAACATTTGGATTTGTTTCGTAACGTTTGTAAATGTTCGGCTAAAATCGCTAAAAAGGTGAAACGTTTGATTTTGATTCGCAACGTTTGTAAACATTCGGCTTAAATCGCTAAAAAGGTGAAACGTTTGGATTTGTTTCGTAACGTTTGTAAACGTTTGGCTTAAATCCCTAAAAAGGGGAAACGTTTGGATTTGTTTCGTAACGTTTGTAAACGTTTGGCTTAAATTCCTAAAAAGGAGAAACGCTTGGATTTGTTTTGCAACCTTTGCAAATGTTTGGCTTAAATTGCTAAAAAGTTGAAACGCTTGAATTTGTTTCGTAAAGTGTGTAAACGTTTGGCTTAAATTGCTAAAAAGATGAAACATTTGGATTTCTTTCGTAAAGTTTGTAAACGTTTGGCTTAAATTACTATAAAGGTGAAACATTTGGATTTGTTTCATAACCATTGTAAACGTTTGGCTTAAATCGCTAAAAAGGAGAAACGTTTGGATTTGTTTCGTAACGTTTGTCCTAAATCGTTAATAAGGTGAAACGTTTGGATTTGTTTCGTAATATTTGTAAACATTTGGTTTAAATTCCTGAAAAGGTGAAACGCTTGGATTTCTTTCGTAACGTTTGTAAATGTTTGGCTTAAATCGCTAAAAATATAGAACATTTCGATTTTTTTATAATGTTTGTAAACGTTTATCTTAAATTGCTAAAACGTAAAACGCTAGGATTTGTTTCGTAACGTTTGTAAACGTTTGGCATAAATTGCTAAAAAGGTAAAACGTTTGGATTTATTTCGTAACGATTGTAAACGTTTGGCTTAAATTTCTAAAAAGGTGAGACGCTTGGATTTGTTTCGTATTGTTTGTAAACGTTTGGCTTAAATTGCTAAAAAGGTGAAACATTTTGATTTGTTTCTTAACCTTTGTAAACGTTTGGCTTAAATCGCTAAAAACGCAAAACGTTTGAATTTTTTGGGTAACGTTTGTAAACGTTTGGCTAAAATTGCTAAAAAAGTGAAACGCTTGGATTTGTTTCATACCGTTTGTAAACCTTTGGCTTAAATTGCTAAAAAGTTGAAACGCTTGGATTTGTTTCGTAAAGTTTGTAAACGTTCGGCTTAAATTACTAAAAAGGTGACTTGGATTTATTTCGGAACGTTTGTATACGTTTGGCTTAAATTGCTAAAAAGGTGCAACGCTTGGATTTCTTTCGTAACATTTGTAAACGTTTGGCTTAAATTGCTAAAAAGGTGAAGCACTTGGTTATGTATAGTAAAGTTTGTAAAGGTTTGACTTAAATTGCTAAAAATATGAAATGTATGGATTTGTTTTGTAACGTTCTAAACATTTGGTTTTGTTTCGTAATGTTTGTAAACGTTTGGCTTAAATCGCTAAAAAGGTGAAATGTTTGGTTTTGTTTCGTAACGTTTGTAAACGTTTAGCTTCAATCGCTAAAACGATGAAACATTTGGAGTTGTTTCGTAGCATTTGTAAATGTTTTGCTTTAATCGCTAAAAATGTGAAATGTTTGGTTTTGTTTCGTAACGTTTGTAAACTTTTGGCTTAAATTGCTATAAAGGGGAAACGCTTGGATTTATTTCGTAACATATGTAAATATTTGGCTTGGTTCCGTAACGTTTGTAAATGTTTGGCTTCAATCGCTAAAAAGGTGAAACTTTTAGATGTTTTCGTAACGTTTGTAAACGTTTGGCTTAAATAGCTAAAAAGGGGAAATGTTTGTATTTGTTTCGTAAGGTTTTTAAAAGTTTGGCTTAAATTGCTAAAAAGGTGAAACGTTTGGTTTTGTTTCGCAACGTTTGTAAACGTTTGGCTTAAATCGCTAAAAAGTGGAAATGTTTGCTTTTGTTTCGTAAAGTTTGTAAACGTTTGGCTTAAATTGCTAAAAAGGTGAAACGCTTGGATTTGTTTCGTAACGTTTGTAAACGTTTCGCCTAAATCGCTAAAAAGCTGAAACGTTTTGTTTTGTTTCGTAAAATTTGTAAACGTTTGGCTTAAATTGATATAAAGGTGAAATGCTTGGATTTGTTTCATAACGTAATTAAATGTTTGCCTTTTTTTGTAACGTTTGTAATCGTTTGGCTTAAATCGCTAAAAAAGGTGAAACGTTTCGATTTGCTTCATAACGTATTAAACGTTTGGATTTGTTTCGAAACGTTTGGATTTGTTTCGTAACGTTTATAAATGTTGGGCAAAAATCGCTACAAGAGTGAAACATTTGATTTTTTTTCGCAAGGTTTGTAAACGTTCGGCTTAAATTGCTAAAAACGCAAAACGTTTGGATTTGTTTCGTAACGTTTGTAAACGTTTGGCTTAAATTGCAAAAAAGGTGAAACACTTGGATTTTTTTCGTAACGTTTGTAAATGTTTGGCTTAATTGCTAAAAAGGTGAAACGCTTGAATTTGTTTCGTAAAGTTTGTAAACGTTTGGCTTAAATCGCTAAAAAGGTGAATTGTTTGGATTTATTTCGTAACGTTTGTAAACGTTTGGCTTAAATCGCTAATAAGGTGAAACGTTTGGATTTCTTTCATAACGTTTGTAAACGAATGGCTTAAATCGCTAATAAGGTGAAACGTTTCGATTTGCTTCGTAACGTTTTAAACGTTTGGATTTGTTTCGAAACATTTGGATTTGTTTCGTAACGTTTGTTAATGGTCGATTAAAATCGCTAAAAAAGTGAAACATTTGATTTTTTTCGCAACGTTTGTAAACGTTCTGTTTAAATCACTAAAAAGGGGAAACGTTTGGATTTGTTTCATTACGTTTGTAAACGTTTGGCTTAAATCGCAAAAAAGGTCAAACGTTTGGATTTGTTTCGTAATGTTTGTAAACGTTTGGCTTAAATTGCTAAAAAGGTGAAACACTTGGTTTTTTTCCTAATGTTTGTAAATGTTTGGCTTAAATTGCTAAAAAGGTGCAACGCTTGAATTTGTTTCGTAAAGTTTTTAAACGTTTGGCTTAAATCGCTGAAAAGGTGAAACGTTTGGATTTCATTCGCAACGTTTGTAAACGTTTGGCTTAAATCGCTAATAACGTTTGCAAACGTTTGGCTTAAATCGCTGAAAAGGCGAAACGTTTGGATTTCTTTCGCAACGTTTGTAAACGATTAGCTTAAATTGCTAAAAAGGTGAAATGTTTGGATTTGTTTCGTAACGTTTGCAAATGTTTGGCTTAAATCGCTAATAAGATAAAACGTTTGGATTTGTTTCGTAACGTTTGTAAACGATTGGCTTAAATTGCTAAAAAGGTGAAACGCTTGGATTTGTTTCATAACGTTTTTATATGTTTGGCATAAAATGCTAAAAAGATAAAATGTTTTGATTTTTTTGTAGCGTTTGTAAACGTTTGGCTTAAATTTCTAAAAAGGTGCAACGCGAGAAACGTTTGGATTTGTTTCGTATTGTTTGTAAACGTTTGGCTTAAATTGCTAAAAAGGTAAAACACTTTGATTTGTTTCTTAACCTTTATGAACGTTTGGCTTAAATCGCTAAAAACGCGAAACATTGTGATTTTTTTGGTAACTTTTGTAAACGTTTGGCTTAAATTGCTAAATAGATATAACGCTTGGATTTGTTTCGTAGCGTTTGTAAATGTTTGGCTTAAATTGTTAAAAAGGTGAAACGTTTGGATTTGTTTCGAACCGTTTGTCAACGTTTGGTTTAAATCGCTAAAAAGGTGAAATGTTTGGATATGTTTCATAACGTTTGTAAATGTTTGGCTGAAATTGCTAAAACGGTGAAACACTTGGATTTTGTTTCGTAATATTTGTAATCGTTTGGCTTATATTGCTAAAAGGGAAAAATGTTTGGATTTGTTTTGCTACGTTTGTAAACGTGTGGCTTAAATTGCTAAAAAGGTGAAACGCTTGGTTTTTTTCCGTAACGTTTGTAAACGTTTGGCTTAAATTGCTAAAAGTGTGAAATGTTTGAATTTATTTCGCAACGTTTGTAAACGTTTGGCGTTAATCGCTAAAAAGTTAAAACGTTTGGATTTGTTTCGTAACATTTGTAAACGTTTGGCATAAATCGCTAAAAAGATGAAACGTTTGGATTTGTTTCGTAACGTTTTAAACATTTGGCTTAAATCGCTAACATGGGGAAACGTTTGGATATGTTTCAGAACGTTTTAAATGTTTGGCTTAAATCGCAAAAGTGGGGACACGTTTGAATTTGATTCGTAACGTTTGTAAACGTTTGGCTAAAATCGCTAAAAAGGTGAAACATTTGTTTGTTTTTCATAACTTTTGTAAACATTCAACTTTAATTGCTAAAAAAGTAAAACATTTGGATTTTTTTGTAACGTTTGTAAACGTTTGGCTTAAATTGCTAAAAAGGTAAAACAATTTGATTTGTTTCGTAACGTTTGTAAACGTTTGGCTTAAATTACTAAAAAGGTGACTTGGATTTGTTTCGGAACGTTTGTAAACGTTTGGCTTAAATTGCTAAAAAGGTGCAACGCTTGGATTTGTTTCGTAACGTTTGTAAACGTTTTGCTTAAATTGCTAAAAAGGTGAAACACTTGGTTATGTTTCGTAACGTTTATAAAGGTTTGGCTTGAATTGCTAAAAATATGAAATATTTGGATTTGTTTCATAACGTTCTAAACGTTTGGTTTTATTTCATAACCTTTGTAAACATTTGGCTTAAATCGCTAAAAAAGTGAAACGTTTGGATTTGTTTCGTAACGTTTGTAAATATTTGACTGAAATTCCTAAAAAGGCAAAATGTTTGGATTTGTTTCGTAACGTTTGTAAACGTTGGGCTTAAATCGTAAAAAAGGGGAAACGTTTGGGTTTGTTTCATAGCGTTTGTAAATGTTTGGCTTAAATCGCTATAAAGGTGAAACGTTTGGATTTATTTGGTAAAGTTTGTAAACGCTTGGTTTAAATCGCAAAAAAGGTGAAACATTTAGATTTGGTTCTTAATGTTTGTAAACGTTTGGCTTAGATGGCTAAAAAGGTGAAACGCTTGCATTTGTTTCGTAATGTTTGTAAATGTTTGGTTTACATTGCTAAAAAGGTGAAACACTTGGATTTGTTTTGTAACGTTTGTAAACGTTTGGCTTAAATTGCTAAAAAGGTGAAACATTTGGATTTGTTTTGTATAGTTTGTAAACGTTTGGTTTAAATTGCTATAAAGGTGAAACATTTGGATTTGTGTCATAAAGTTTGTAAATGTTTGGCTTAAATCGCTAAAAAGATGAAACGTTTGGATTTGTATCATAACCTTTGTAAACGTTTGGCTTAAATCGCTAAAAAGGTGAAAAGTTTGCATTTGTTTCATAACGTTTGTAAACGTTTGGCTTAAATTGATAAAACAGTGAAACGCTTGGATTTGTTTCGTAACGTTTGTAAATGTTTGGCTTAAATCGCTAAAAAGATAAAATATTTTGATTTTTTTGTAACATTTGTTAAATATTGGACTAAATTACTAAAAAGGTAAAACGCTTAGATTTGTTTCATTACGTTTGTAAACGTTCGGCTTAAATCGCTAAAAAGGTGAAACGTTTGGATTTCTTTCGTAACGTTGTAAACGCTTGGTTTAAATCGCTAAAAAGGTGAAACATTTAGATTTGGTTCGTAACGTTTGGCTTAAATGGCTAAAAAGGTGAAACGCTTGCATTTGTTTCGTAAAGTTTGTAAATGTTTGGCTTACATTGCCAAAAAGGTGAAACGCTTGGATTTGTTTCGTAACGTTTGCAAACGTTTGCCTTAAATTGCTAAAAAGGTGAAACATTTGGATTTGTTTTGTAAAGTTTGTAAACGTTTGGTTTAAATTGCTATAAAGGTGAAACATTTGGATTTGTGTCGTAAAGTTTGTAAATGTTAGGCTTAAATCGCTAAAAAGGTGAAACGTTTGGATTTGTCTCATAACCTTTGTAAACGTTTGGCTTAAATCGCTAAAAAGGTAAAACGTTTGCATTTGTTTCCTAATGTTTGTAAATGTTTGGCTTAAATTGCTAAAAATGTGAAACGCTTGGATTTGTTTCGTAACGTTTGTAAATGTTTGGCTTAAATCGCTAAAAAGATAAAATATTTGGATTTTTTTGTAACATTTGTAAAAGATTGGAATAAATTGCTAAAAAGGTATAACGCTTAGATTTGTTTCATAAAGATTGGACTAAATCGCTAAAAAGGTGAAATGTTTGCATTTGTTTCGTAACGTTTGTAAACGTTTGGCATAAATTGCTAAAAATGTGCAACGCTTAGATTTGTTTCGTAATGTTTGCTAATGTTTGGATTTTTTTGGTAATGTTTGTAAAAGTTTGGCTTAAATTGCTAAATAGGTGAAACTCTTGGATTTGTTTTGCTACGTGTGTAAATTTGTGGCTTAAATTGCTAAAAAGGTGAAACGCTTGGTTATTTTTCGCAACGTTTGTAAACGTTTGGCTTAAATTGCTAAAAATGGGAAACGTTTGAATTTATTTCGCAACGTTTGTAAACGTTTGGCTTTAATCGCTAAAAAGGTGGAACATTTGGATTTGTTTCATAATGTTTGTAAACATTTGGCATAAATCGCTAAAAAGATGAAACTTTTGGATTTGTTTCGTAACGTTTTAAACGTTTGGCTTACATCGTTAAAATAGGTAAAAGTTTGCATTTGTTTCATAATGCTTTAAACGTTTGGCTTAAATCGCAAAAATGGGGAAACCTTTGACTTTGATTCATAACGTTTGTAAACGTTTGGCTAAAATCGCTAAAAAGGGGAAACGTTTGGTTTTTTTTCATAACGTTTGTAAACGTTCGGCTTTAATTGCTAAAAAAAAGGTGAAACACTTGGTTATGTTTCATAACGTTTATAACTGTTTGGCTTAAATTGCTAAAAATATGAAACATTTAGATTTGTTTCATAGCGTTTGTAAATGTTTGGCTTAAATCGCTAAAAAGGTGAAACGTTTGGATTTATTTGGTAAAGTTTGTAAACGTTCGGCTTAAATCGCTAAAAGGTGAAACGTTTGGATTTGTTTCGTAACGTTGCAAACGCTTGGTTTAAATTGCTAAAAAGGTGAAACATTTAGATTCGGTTCGTAACATTTGTAAACGTTTGGCTTAAATGGCTAAAAAGGTGAAATGCTTGCATTTGTTTCGTAATGTTTGTAAATGTTTGGCTTACATTGCTAAAAAGGTGAAACGTTTGGATTTGTTTCGTAACGTTTGTAAACGTTTGGTTTAAATTGCTAAAAAGGTGAAACATATGGATTTGTTTTGTAAAGTTTGTAAATGTTTGGCTTAAATCGCTAAAAACGTGAAACGTTTGGATTTTGTCTCATAACCTTTGTAAATGTTTGGCTTAAATCGCTGAAAAGATAAAACGTTTGGATTTGTCTCATAACCTTTGTAAACGTTTGGCTTAAATCGCTAAAAAGGTGAAACGTTTGCATTTGTTTCGTAACGTGTGTAAACGTTTGGTTTAAATTACTAAAAATGTGCAACGCTTGGATTTGTTTCGTAATGTTTGTAAATGTTTGGATTAAATCGTTAAAAAGATAAAATATTTGGATTTTTTTGTAATATTTGTAAAAGATTGGACTAAATTTCTAAAAAGGTAAAACGCTTAGATTTGTTTCATAAAGATTGGACTAAATCGCTAAAAAGGTGAAACGTATGCATTTGTTTCGTAACGTTTGTAAACGTTTGGGTTAAATTGCTAAAAATGTGAAACGCTTAGATTTGTTCGTAACGTTTGTAAATGTTTGGCTGAAATTACTAAACAGGTGAAACGCTTGGATTTGTTTTGTAACGTTTGTAAACGTTTTTCTTAAATTGCTAAAAAGGTGAAACATTTGGATTTGTTTCTTAACCTTTGTAAACGTTTGGCTTAAATCGCTAAAAACACGAAACGTTTGGATTTTTTTGGTAACGTTTGTAAACGTTTGTCTTAAATTGCTAAAAAGGTGAAACTCTTGGATTTATTTCGCTACGTGTGTAAATGTGTGGCTTAAATTGCTAAAAAGGTGAAACGCTTGGTTATTTTTTGTAACGTTTGTAAACGTTTGGCTTAAATTGATAAAAATGGGAAATGTTTGAATTTATTCTGCAACGTTTGTAAACGTTTGGCATTAATCGCTAAAAAGGTGGAACGTTTGGATTTGTTTCGTAATGTTTGTAAATGTTTGGCATAAATCGCTAAAAAGATAAAACTTTTGGATTTGTTTCGTAACGTTTGAAACGTTTGGCTTACATCGTTAAAATGGGGAAACGTTTGCATTTGTTTCATAATGCTTTAAACGTTTGGCTTAAATTGTAAAAATGGGGAAACGTTTGAATTTGATTCATAACGTTTGTAAACGTTTGGCTAAAATCGCTAAAAAGGAGAAACATTTGGTTTTTTTTCATAAAGTTTGTAAACGTTTGGCTTTCATTGCTAAAAAAAGGTGAAACACTTTGTTATGTTTCTGTCACGACCCATTTTCATGAATCGTGACCGGCGCTAGGGTATGGGTATGGTTGTACCGAAACCCGTAGCTAGCCTTGCGGATAACAAACATTTATCAGTAACAACATTGTACATGAATAAAACCACATGCTCGGGGGCAATCGAGACTCCAACCTAGTCTAGCAGTTTATATGTACAGCATATAAATAATAAATGCTCAGTCAACTCCGAGTCTCTAACATGGCATAAATATTAAAATAACATAAGTTAATATAATAATGCCAATCAACAAATAATCCAATTGAATTAATCTGACAACAAGTACTATAACAAGCAAGACTTCTAATTACTACGGCGGTCTAAGAGTAAAATCAGTTCAATAACTTTAATAAAATAAAGTAAGACCTCCGAGGAAATAAAGAATCGGAGACTAGTTGACTCGCTCAAATCATAACCCTGGAAAAATTGGAAAAGCAACGGGGTCAGATATACTGAGATGAGTTCATACAACTATTTACATTTATTAAGTGAAAACCTTTAAAAACGTTAAAACATTTGTAAAGCAATTTATCATTGTAGATAAGCATTGAAACCCTAAAGCACAAATAATCTAAATCCAGTTGTCGGGTCGGTGAGACGTATCTCCATAACCGATCCCCGACTGTCACTCAAATAAACTCGTGAGTCCCAGGAGATGTATCTTCCACCGGCGCCCTCACTAAGGCGAGACGTATCTCGAACCTACCTCAATACCATATGATCATATACCGGTGCGCACGCAGTCTCGATGATACCCATCGAGTAGCCCGTTCCAATTCAGATCCATAATGTCGAAAACAGTTCGAAAGCTGTATATACAATATATATATGCAAAAATACAATTTACTTAATAAAGCGGTAAATAGCGATATAAACTCACTGCTTGCTAATCCACGTGAAAACTCAAAAGCACGAACAGTCGACGAATCTAAACAAATGTAAAATTATTATTAAAACGGACCCTGACTCTAGAGAGTACTAGACACCACATAGGACTAGCACAACACAATATCAAGCCACATTCAATAAACACTTATATTAAATGCATTTCAAATATAACCCAAGTTATAGAGTACAATTCATATAAACATACTTAGAGTGATTCGTAAAAATAATTTAAATTAACCCAAGTTAAAATCCATATTAGTGAGTCAGCCGAGTTATTTAAAACTACCAAGCTTCTTCCCACTTGTTGGGCGACCACATTCTAACTCAAACTAAAAATTTAATAAATTTATAAACTCGGGTTTATAAATTAAAATACTTTAATAAAATAATTATCCATTTAAAAAAAATAGAATTCAATATCTTGCAATTCAAGTAACCTAAGTTACAACCCAAAACTTAACCATTTTAAGTTTATAAAAGTTTAGGGACTAAACTGTACTTTAGCCAATTTGACATTTCCATTAAAATTAAATATAATTACCCGAGTAATTATATTAATTTAAGTTATAAAATATTTAACGTAATCAAATTGTCTATTTAAAATTGAAACAAAAATCAAAAGTTAAAAACAAACAACTATGATTCAATTGATTTAAATCAACAACTTTAGTGACCATTTTGGCCAATTAGCCATCTTCTTCATTAAGAATGAAAACCAACACAGAGCAATCAATTTGATAACAAATTTCAAACCATTCCCTCCATTTCGTTCTAACAATTACAGCAACTTATTTATAACCTATTATGCTAACTAATCATAACAATTCAAGCCATAACCTATTGCCCTTAACAATCCAAACCATTCAACCTTAATCATAACACTACCCAAGTCAGAAACATGGAGCAATGAACCATGGTCGATGGCATCCCTAACACGAAGACAAAACGACAAGAAAAATCCAATAACCGATGAGTCGAAACAACAACAAACTCAAGCCAAGATTTACTACAACATCCGAACACAATTTGCACACAAGAAAGGCAGCAATGATTAACAAAAGAACGTAGCAACAAATAATCATATCGGCAGTTCATAACAAGAACACGTCGAAATTGAAACGATGACAAACAGAGGGATTTTTACGTACCTTTATCGATTCTAATATGTGAGATTCGTAGAGATCGTTGAGTCGATGTGAATCGTCGAAGAACAATCAAAATATATCTAAAAGAATAAGCTAAAAATCAAGAACCGTATTTTGACGATATCGAAACGAAGAACAATGAAGGGAAACCAAGCATGAACACTTACCGGATCGAATGAACGAAAGGAGGAGATGAAGTTATGATTCCTAAGAGTTTTTGGTTCGTCAAAGTCGGCTAGGGTTTTCACAAAACGAAATAAAAAGAGTTTGGTCGAATTATGGGGTCTATTTATAGCCCAATACACAAAATTACAGGTGAGGCGCGATGGGAGAAGCGATGCGAGGCGCGTTCGTCCCATCGCACCTTCACCAGGCGCACAGAAAACGTATGGGGCGCGTTGCGAGGCGCGATGGACCATCGCGCCCTCTAACGCGCCTCAATTTTTGATCCAACGGTCAACGTCGTCTTGGGCACAACATATCCAAAAATGAGCCCGATCCAACGGTTAAATTGGGAGATAGGCATGTTTTCTCAAAACATGTCAGATTTAAAAGGTATACGAATACATCATCGATTATAAACCGAATACAAATCAAATCGCCATAAAAAACTCACACGACATATGCGACACATACAAGATACAACTCAAATCCCAAACAAAGTGTCACACTTGCTAAGTCCACCACTAACAATCCAAAACTAAGTCGGAAACACAATGAAACCATGACGGAAAAACACGGAATATTACAGTTTCGTAACGTTTATAACTGTTTGGCTTAAATTGCTAAAAATATGATACATTTGGATCTGTTTCATAACGTTCTAAACATTTGGTTTTGCTTCATAACTTTTGTAAATATTTGGCTTAAATCGCTAAAAAAGTGAAACGTTTGAATTTGTTTCGTAACGTTTGTAAACGTTTGGCTTAAATTCATAAAAAGGCGGAATGTTTGGATTTGTTTCGTAATGTTTGTAAATGTTAGGCTTAAATCATTAAAAAGGTGAAACGTTTGAGTTTGTTTCGTAGCATTTGTAAATGTTTGTCTTCAATCGCTAAAAAGGCGAAACGTTTGGATTTGTTTGGTAAAGTTTGCAAAAGTTTGGTTTAAATTGCTATAAAGGTGAAAAATTTGGATTTGTGTCGTAAAGTTTGTAAGTTCGGCTTAAATCACTAAAAAAGTGAAACGTTTGGATTTGTTTGGTAATGTTTGTAAACGCTTGGTTTAAATCGCTAAAAAGGTGAAACATTTGGATTTGGTTCGTAACGTTTGTAAACGTTTGGCTTAAATGGCTAAAAAGGTGAAACGCTTGCATTTGTTTCGTAATGTTTGTAAATGTTTAGCTTACATTGCTAAAAAGGTGAAACGCTTGGATTTGTTTCGAAACGTTTGTAAACGTTTGGCTTAAATTGCTAAAAAGGTGAAACGTTTGGATTTATTTGGTAAAGTTTGCAAACGTTTGGTTTAAATTGCTATAAAGGTGAAAAATTTGGATTTGTGTCGTAAATTTTGTAAACGTTTGGGTTAAATTGCTAAAAAGGTGAAACGTTTGGATTTATCTCATAACCTTTGTAAACGTTTGGCTTAAATCGCTACAAAGGTCAAACGTTTGCATTTGTTTCATAACGTTTGTAAACGTTTGGCTTAAATTGCTAATTATGTGAAACGCTTGGATTTGTTTCGTAATGTTTGTAAATGTTTGGCTTAAATCGCTAAAAAGATAAAACATTTGGATTTTTTTTGTAACATCTGTAAAAGATTGGACTAAATTCTAAAAAGGCAAAACACTTAGATTTGTTTCATAACGTTTGTAAACGTTTGGCATAAATTGCTAAAAAGGTAAAACATTTGGATTTGTTTAGTAACGTTTGTAAATGTTTCGCTTAAATTTCTAAACAGGTGAAATGCTTGGATTTGTTTCGTAACGTTTGTAAACGTTTTGCTTAAATTGCTAAAATGGTGAAACATTTGGATTTGTTTCTTAACCTTTGTAAACGTTTTGCTCAAATCGCTCAAAACGCGAAATGTTTGGATTTTTTTGGTAACGTTTGTAAACGTTTGGCTTAAATTGCTAAAAAGATGAAACGCTTGGATTTGTTTCATAACGTTTGTAAACATTTGACTTAAATTTCTAAAAAGGTGAAACGCTTGGATTTGTTTCGCTAGGTTTGTAAATGTGTGGCTTAAATTGCTAAAAAGGTGAAATGCTTGGTTATTTTTCGTAACCTTTGTAAACGGTTGGCTTAAATTGTTAAAAATGGAAAATGTTTGAATTTATTTCGCAACGTTTGTAAACATTTGGCTTTAATCACTAAAAAGGTGGAACGTTTGGATTTGTTTCGTAACGTTTGTAAACGTTTGGCATAAATCGCTAAAAAAGTGAAACGTTTGAATTTGTTTCGTAACGTTTGTAAACGTTTGGCTTAAATTCTTAAAAAGGCGGAGTGTTTTGATTTGTTTCGTAATGTTTGTAAATATTAGGCTTAAATCTTTAAAAAGGTGAAACGTTTGAGTTTGTTTCGTAGCATTTGTAAATGTTTGGCTTCAATCGCTAAAAAGGTGAAATGTTTGGATTTGTTTGGTAAAGTTTGTAAATTCGGCTTAAATCGCTAAAAAGGTGAAACGTTTGAATTTTTTTGGTAACGTTTGTAAACACTTGGTTTAAATCGCTAAAAAGGTGAAACGTTTGGATTTGGTTCGTAACGTTTGTAAACGTTTGGCTTAAATGGCTAAAAAGGTGAAACGCTTGCATTTGTTTCGTAATGTTTGTAAATATTTTGCTTACATTGCTAAAAAGGTGAAACGCTTGGATTTGTTTCGAAACGTTTGTAAACGTTTGGCTTAAATTGCTAAAAAGGTGAAACGTTTGGATTTATTTGGTAAAGTTTGCAAACGTTTGGTTTAAATTGCTATAAAGGTGAAACATTTGGATTTGTGTCGTAAAGTTTGTTAACGTTTGGCTTAAATCGCTAAAAGGTGAAACGTTTGGATTTGTCTCATAACCTTTGTAAACGTTTGGCTTAAATCGCTACAAAGGTCAAACGTTTGCATTTGTTTCGTAACGTTTGGCTTAAATTGCTAAAAATGTGAAACACTTGGATTTGTTTCGTAACGTTTGTAAATGTTTGGCTTAAATCGCTAAAAAGATAAAACATTTCGATTTTTTTATAACATCTGTAAAAGTTTGGACTAAATTGCTAAAATGGCAAAACGCTTAGATTTGTTTCATAACGTTTGTAAACGTTTGGCATAAATTGCTAAAAAGGTAAAACATTTGGATTTGTTTAGTAACGTTTGTAAATGTTTGGCTTAAATTTCTAAACAGGTGAAATGCTTAAATTGCTAAAAAGGTAAAACATTGGGATTTACTTCTTAACCTTTGTAAACGTTTGGCTTAAATCGCTCAAAACACGAAACGTTTGGATTTTTATGGTAACGTTTGTAAACGTTTGGCTTAAATTGCTAAAAAGGTGAAACGCTTGGATTTGTTTCATAACGTTTGTAAACATTTGGCTTAAATTTCTAAAAAGGTTAAACGCTTGGATTTGTTTCGCTACGTTTGTAAATGTGTGGCTCAAAATTGCTAAAAAGGTGAAACGCTTGGTTATTTTTCGTAACCTTTGTAAACGGTTGGCTAAAATCGCTAAAAATAGAAAATGTTTGAATTTATTTCGCAACGTTTGTAAACGTTTAGCTTTAATCACTAAAAAGGTGGAACGTTTGTTTTTTTTTTCATAACGTTTGTAAACGTTCGGCTTAAATCGCTAAAAAGATGAAACTTTTGGATTTGTTTCGTAATGTTTTAAACGTTTGGCTTACATCGTTAAAATGGGGAAACGTTTGCATTTGTTTCATAACGTTTTAAACGTTTGGCTTATATCTCAAAAATGGGGAAACGTTTGAATTTGATTCATAACGTTTGTAAATGTTTGGCTAAAATCGCTAAAAAGGTGAAACGTTTGGTTTTTTTTCAAAACGTTTGTAAACGCTCGGCTTTAATTGCTAAAAAAAGGTGAAACGCTTGGATTTGTTTCGTAACGTTTGTAAACGTTTGGCTTAAATTTCGAAAAAGATGTTACGCTTGGTTTTGTTTCGTAACGTTTATAAATGTTTGGTTTAAATCGCTAAAAATGTGAAACGTTTTGATTTGTTTTGTAACGTTCTAAACATTTGGTTTTGTTTCGTAATGTTTGAATACGTTTGGCTTAAATTGCTAAAAAGGGGAAACGTTTAGATTTGTTTCGTAACGTTTATAAACGTTTGGCTTAAATTGCTAAAAAGGGAAAACGTTTTGATTTGTTTCGTAACATTTTGTAAACGTTTGGCATAAATCGCTAAGAAGGGGAAACATTGGTAAATGTTTGGCTTAAATCGCTAAAAAGATAAAACATTTGGTTTTTTTTGTAACCTTTGTAAACGTTTGGCTTAAATTGCTAAAAAGGTAAAATATTTGGATTTGTTTCGTAATGTTTGTAAACGTTTGGCTTTAATCGCTAAAAAGGTGGAACGTTTGGATTTGTTTCGTAACGTTTGTAAACGTTTTGCATAAATCGCTAAGAAGATGAAACATTTGGATTTGTTTCGTAACGTTTAAAACGTTTGGCTTACATCGCAAAAATGGGGAAACGTTTGCATTTGTTTCATAACGTTTTAAAAGTTTGCCTTAAATCGCAAAAGGGGAAACATTTGAATTTGATTCATAACGTTTGTAAACGTCTAGCTAAAATCGCTAAAAAGGTGAAACGTTTGGTTTTTTTTCGAAACGTTTGTAAACGTTCGGCTTTAATTGCTAAACAAAGGTGAAACACTTGAATTTTTTTCGTAACGTTTGTAAGTTTGGCTTATATTGCGAAAAAGATGTAACGCTTGGTTTTGTTTCGTAAAGTTTTTAAATGTTTGGCTTATATTGCTAACAATGTGAAACGTTTTGTTTTGTTTCGTAACGTTCTGAACGTTTGGTTTTGTTTCGTAATGTTTATATACGTTTGGTTTAAATAGCTAAAAAGGGAAAACGTTTAGATTTGTTTCGTAATGTTTGTAAACGTTTGGCTTAAATTGCTAAAAAGGCAAAACATTTGGATTTGTTTCGTAACATTTTGTAAGCGTTTGGCATTAATCGCTAAAAAGGGGAAACATTTGTAAATGTTTGGCTTAAATCGCTAAAAAGATAAAACATTTGGTTTTTTTTTGTAACCTTTGTAAATGTTTGGCTTAAATTGCTAAAAAGTCAAAACGTTTGGATTTGTTTCGTAACGTTTGTAAACGTTTGGCTTAAATCGCTAAAAACGTGAAATGTTTAAATTTGTTTCATAACATTTGTATATGTTTGCCTTAAATTGCTAAAAAGGTGAAACGCTTGGATTTGTTTCGTAAGTTTGTATATGTTTGGCTTAAATCATTAAAAAGGGGAAACGTTTGGATTTGTTTCCTAATGTTTGTAAACGTTTGGCTTAAATTGCTAAAAAGGTGAAATGTTTTGATTTGTTTCGTAACAATTTGTGAACGTTTGGCATAATTCGCTAAAAAGGCAAAACGGTTGTAAATGTTTGGCTTAAATTGCTAAAAAGGTGAAACGTTAAGATTTGTTTAGAAAAGTTTGTAATCGTTAGGCTTAAATCGCTAAAAAGGGAAAACATTTGGATTTGTTTCGTATTGTTTGTAAACGTTTGGCTTAAATCGCTAAAAAGGTGAAACGTTTGGATTTTTTGGTAACATTTGTATACGTTTGGCTTAAATTGCTTAAAGGTGAAATGCTTAGATTTGTTTAGTAACGTTTGTAAACGTTTTGCTTAAATTGTTATAAAGGTGAAACGCTTGGATTTGTTTCGTAATGTTTGTAAGGTTTTGCCTTAAATCGCAAAAAATGTGAAACGTCTAGATTTGTTTCGTAACGTTTGTATACGTTTGCCTTCTATCGCTAAAAAAGTGAAACGTTTGTATTTGTTTCGTAACGTTTGTAAACGTTTGGCTTAAATTGCTAAAAAGGAAAAACCTTTGGATTTGTTTCCTAACATTTTTTAAACATTTGGCATAAATCGCTAAAAAGGGTAAACATTTGTAAATGTTTGGCTTAAATCGCTAAAAAGATAAAACCTTTGGATTTTTTTGTAACTTTTGTAAATGTTTGGCTTAAATTGCTAAAAAAGGTAAAACGCTTGGATTTGTTTCGTAAAGTTTGTAAACGTTTGGCATAAATTGCAAAAAAGGTAAAACACTTGGATTTGTTACTTATCGGTTGTAAACGTTTGGCATAAATATCTGAAAAGGTGAAAAACCTGTATTTGTTTCGTAACGTTTGTAAACGTTTGGCTTAAATTGCTAAAAAGGGGAAACATTTGAATTTGTTTCTTAACCTTTCTAAATGTTTGGCTTAAATCACTAAAAATGCAAAACGTTTGGATTTGTTTGGTAACGTTTGTAAACGTTTGGCTTAAATTGCTAAAAAGGTGAAACGCTTTAATTTTTTTCATGATGTTTGTAAACATTTGGCTTAAATTGCTAAAAAGGTGAAACGCTTGGATTTGTTTCGTAACGTTTGTAAACATTTGGCTTAAATCGCTATAAAGGTGAAACGTTTGGATTTGTTTCTAACCGTTTGTTAACGTTTGGCTTAAATCCCTAAAAAGGTGAAATGTTTTTGATTTGTTTCGTAACGTTTGTAAACGTTTGGCTTAAATTGCTAAAACGGTGAAACGCTTGGATTTGTTTCCTAACGTTTGTAAACGTTTGGCTTAAATTGCTAAAAGAGAGCAACGTTTGGATTTTTTTCGAAACGTTTGTAAACGTGTGGCTAAAACTGCAAAAAAATGTGAAACGTTTGAATTTACTTCGCAACGTTTGCAAACCTTTAGCTTTAATCGTTAAAAAGGTGAAACATATGGATTTGTTTCGTAACGTTTGTAAATGTTTGGCATTAATCGCTAAAAGATGAAACGTTTGGACTTGTTTCATAATGTTTAATACGTTTGGCTTTAATTTCTAAAATGGGGAAACGTTTGTATTTGTTTCGTAACGTTTGTAAATATTTGGCTTGAATTGCTAAAAAGGTGAAACGTTTAGTTTTGTTTCTTAACGTTTGTAAACGTTTGGATTTGTTTCGCAACGTTTGTAAACGTTTGACCTAAATCGCTAAAAAGGTGAAACGCTTGGATTTGTTTCGTAACGTTTGTAAATGTTATGCTTAAATTACTAAAAAGGTGGCTTGGATTTGATTCGGAACGTTTGTAAACGTTTGGCTTAAATTGCTAAAAAGGTGAAACGCTTGGATTTATTTTGTAACGTTTGTAAACGTTTAGCTTATATTGCAAAAAAGGTGTAACGCTTGGTTTTGTTTCGTAACTTTTGTAAAGGTTTTGCTTAAATCGCTACAGATGTGAAACGTTTTGATTTGTTTCATAACGTTCTAAACGTTTGGTTTTATTTCGTAATGTTTGTATACGTTTGGCTTAAGTTGCTAAAAAGGGGAAACGTATGGATTTGTTTCGTAACGTTTGTAAACGTTTGGCAAAAAATTGCTAAAAAGGCGAAACGTTTGGATTTGTTTCGTAACATTTTGTAAATGTTTGGCATAAATCGCTAAAAAGACAAAATGTTTGTAAATGTTTGGCTTAAATCGCTAAAAAGGTGAAACATTTAGATTTTTTTTTGTAACGTTTGTAAACGTTTGGCTTAAATTGATAAAAAGGAGAAACGTTTGAATATGTTTCGTAAGGTTTATAAAGGTTTGGCTTAAATTGCTAAAAACATGAAACGTTTAAATTTGTTTCGTAACATTTGTAAACGTTTGGCTTAAATTGCTAAAAACATGAAACGCTTGGATTTGTTTCGTAACGTTTGTAAAGGATTGGCTAAAATCGTTAAAAATGTGGAACGTTTGGATTTGTTTTGAATGTTCTAAACGTTTGGTTTTGTTTCGTAATGTTTGTATACGTTGGGCTTAAATCGCTAAAAAGGTGGAACGTTTGGATTTGTTTCATTACGTTTGTAAATGTTTGGCATAAATTGCTAAAAAGGCAAAACATTTGGATTTGTTTCTTAACATTTTGTAAACGTTTGGCATAAATTGCAAAAAAGGTGAAACGTTTGGATTTGCTTCGTAAGGTTTGTAAGCTTAAATCGCTAAAAAGGTGAAACGTTTGGATTTCTTTCGTAAAGTTTCTCTACGTTTGGCTTAAATTGCTAAAAAGGTGAAACGCTTAGATTTGTTTCGTAACGTTTGTAAACGTTTGGCTTAAATTGCTAAAAAAATGAAACGCTTGGATTTATTTCGTAACCTTTGTAAACCTTTGGCTTAAATTACTAAAAAGGCGGCTTGGATTTGATTCGGAAAGTTTGTAAACGTTTTGCTTAAATTGCTAAAAAGTTGAAACGCTTAGATTTGTTTCGTAACGTTTGTAAACGTTTCACTTAAATTGCTAAAAAGGTGAGACGCTTGGATTTGTTTCGTAAAATTTGTAAACGTTTGGCTTAAATTGCCAAAAACGTTAAACGCTTGGTTTTGTTTCGTAACGTTTATAAAGGTTTGGCTTAAATCTCTAAAGATGTGAAATTTTTGGATTTGTTTCGTAACCTTCTAAATGTTTGGTTATGTTTCGTAATGTTACTATAAGTTTGGCTTAAATCGCTAAAAAGGTGGAACGTTTGGATTTGTTTCGTAAAGTTTGTAAACGTTTGGCTTAAATTGCTAAAAAGGCGAAACGTTTGGATTTGTTTCGTAACATTTTGTAAACGTTTGGCATAAATCACTAAAAAGGTGAAACATTTGTAAATATGTGGCTTAAATCGCTAAAAAGGTGAAACGTTTGGATTTGTTTTGTAACGTTTGTAAACTTTTGGCTTAAATCGCTAATAAGGTGAAATGTTTGGATTTGTTTTGCAACGTTTGTAAACGTTTGGCTTAAATCGCTAAAAAGGTGAAACGTTTGGATTTGTTCTGAAACGTTTGTATACGTTTGGCTTAAATTGCTAAAAAGGTGAAATAGTTGGATTGGTTTTGTAACGTTTGTAAACGTTTGGCTTAAATTGCTAAAAAGTTGAAACACTTTGATTTGTTTGATAACGTTTATAAACGTTTGCATTAAATTGGTAAAAAGGTGAAACATTTTGATTTGTTTCGTAACCTATAAAACGTTAGGCTTATATCACTAAAAAGGTGAAACGTTGAATTTGTTTCTAAGCCTTTGTAAATGTTTGGCTTAAATTGCTAAAAAGGTGAAACGCTTGGATTAGTTTCATAATGTTTGTTAACATTTGGCTTCAATTACTAAAAAGGGGAAACGTTTGGATTTGTTTCGCAACGTTTGCAAACGTTTGGCTTCAATCGCTAAAAAATTGAACTGTTTGGATTTGTTTCATAACGCTTGTAAACGTTAAGCATAAATCGCTAAAAAGGTGAAATGTTTGGATTTGTTTCATAACGTTTTAAACGTTTGGCTTAAATCGCTAAAATGGAAAAACATTTGGATTTGTTTCGTAACGTTTGTAAACGATTAGCTGAAATTGCTAAAAAGGTGAAACGCTTGGATTTGTTTCATAACGTTTGTAAATGTTTGGCTTAAATCGCAAAAAAAAGATAAAACATTTGGATTTTTTTGTAGTGTTTGTAAACGTTTGGCTTAAATTGCTAAAAAGGTAAAACGCTTGGATTTGTTTCGTAACGTTTTAAAATGTTTGGCATAAAATGCTAAAAGGGTAAAACGTTTTGTTTTGTTTCGTAACGTTTGTAAACGTTTGGCTTAAATTTCTAAAAAGGTTAAACGCTTGGATTTGTTTCGTATTGTTTGTAAACGTTTGGCTTAAATTGCTAAAAAGGTGAAACACTTTGATTTGTTTCTTAACCTTTGTAAACGTTTGGCTTAAATCTCTAAAAAGGCGAAACATTGTGATTTTTTTTGGCAACGTTTGTAAACGTTTGGCTCAAATTGCTAAAAAGGTATAACGCTTGGATTTGTTTCGTTACGTTTGTAAATGTTTGGCTTAAATTGTTAAAAAGGTGAAACGTTTGGATTTGTTTCGAACCGTTTGTTAACGTTTGGTTTAAATCGCTAAAAAGGTGAAATGTTTGGATATGTTTCATAAAGTTTGTAAACGTTTGGCTTAAATTACTAAAACAGTGAAACACTTGGATTTTATTTCGTAACATTTGTAATCGTTTGGCTTATATTGCTAAAAGGGAAATATGTTTGGATTTGTTTTGGTACGTTTGTAAATGTGTGGCTTAAATTGCTAAAAAGGTGAAACGCTTGGTTTTTTTTTTGTAACTTTTGTTAACGTTTAGCTTAAATTGCTAAAAATGTGAAACGTTTGAATTTATTTCGCAACGTTTGTAAACGTTTGGCGTTAATCACTAAAAAGGTGAAACGTTTGGATTTGTTTCGTAACATTTGTTAACGTTTGGCCTAAATCGCTAAAAAGCTGAAACGTTTGGATTTGTTTCGTAACTTTTTAAACATTTGGCTTAAATCGCTTAAATGGGGAAACATTTGGATACGTTTCATAACGTTTTGAATGTTTGGCTTAAATCGCAAAAATGGGGAAACGTTTGAATTTGATTCGTAATGTTTGTAAACGTTTGGCTAAAATCGCTAAAAAGGGGAAACGTTTGTTTGTTTTTCATAACGTTTGTAAACATTCGGCTTTAATTGCTAAAAAGGTAAAACATTTGGATTTTTTTGGTAACGTTTGTAAACGTTTGGCTTAAATTGCTAAAAAGTTAAAACACTTTGATTTGTTTCGTAATGTTTGTAAACGTTTGGCTTAAATTACTAAAAAGGTGACTTGGATTTGTTTCGGAACGTTTGTAAACGTTTGGCTTAAATTGATAAAAAGGTACAACGCTTGGATTTGTTACGTATTGTTTGTAAACGTTTGGCTTAAATTGCTAAAAAGGTGAAACACTTTGTTATGTTTCGTAACGTTTATAAAGGTTTGGCTTAAATTGCTAAAAATATGAAACATTTGGATTTGTTTCATAACGTTCTAAATGTATGGTTTTGTTTCATAACGTTTGTAAACATTTGGCTTAATTCGCTATAAAAGTGAAACGTTTGGATTTGTTTCATAACGTTTGTAAAAGTTTGGCTAAAATCGCTAGAAAGTTGAAACGTTTGGTTTTTTTTCATAGCGTTTGTAAACGTTCGGCTTTAATTGCTAAAAATAGGTGAAACACTTGGTTATGTTTCGTAACGTTTCGTAAGTTCTAAACGTTTGGTTTTTCTTCATAACGTTTGTATACATTTGGCTTAAATTGCTAAAATAGTGAAACATTTGGATTTGTTTCTTAACGTTTGTAAACGTTTTGCTTAAATTCCTAAAAAGGCGGAATGTTAGGATTTGTTTCGTAACGTTTATGAACGTTAGGCTTAAATCGTTAAAAAGGTGAAACGTTTGGGTTTGTTTCGTAGCGTTTGTAAATGTTTGGCATAAATCGCTAAAAAGGTGAAATGTTTGGATTTGTTTGGTAATGTTTGTAAACGTTCGGCTTAAATCACTAAAAAGGTCAAACGTTTGGACTTGTTTCGTAACGTTTGTATACGCTTGGTTTAAATCGCTAAAAAGGTGAAACGTTTGGATTTGGTTCGTAACTTTTGTAAACGTTTGGCTTAAATGGCTAAAAAGGTGAAACACTTGCATTTGTTTCGTAATGTTTGTAAATGTTTGGCTTACATTGCTAAAAAGGTGAAACGCTTGGATTTGTTTCGAAACGTTTGTAAATGTTTGGCTTAAATTGCTAAACATATGAAACATTTGGATTTGTTTTGTAAAGTTTGCAAACGTTTGGTTTAAATTGATATAAAGGTGAAACATTTGGATTTGTGTCGTAAAGTTTGTAAACGTTTGGCTTAAATCGCTAAAAAGGTGAAACGTTTGGATTTGTCTCATAACTTTTGTATACGTTTGGCTTAAATCGCTAAAAAGGTCAAACGTTTGCATTTGTTTCGTAACGTTTGTAAACGTTTGGCTTAAATTGCTAAAAATGTGAAACGCTTGGATTTTTTTCGTAACGTTAATAAATGTTTGGCTTAAATCGCTAAAAAGAGAAAACATTTGGATTTTTTTGTAACATCTGTAAAAGTTTGGACTAAATTGCTAAAAAGGTAAAACGCTTAGATTTGTTTCATAATGTTTGTAAACGTTTGGCATAAATTGCTAAAAAGGTAAAACATTTGGATTTGTTTAGTAACGTTTGTAAATGTTTGGCTTAAATTTCTAAACAGGTGAAACGCTTGGATTTGTTTCGCAACGTTTGTAAACGTTTGGCTTAAATTGCTAAAAAGGTGAAACATTTAGATTTGTTTCTTAACCTTTGTAAATGTTTGGTTTAAATCGCTAAAAACGCGAAACGTTTGGATTTTTTTGGTAACGTTTGTAAACGTTTGGCTTAAATTGCTAAAAAGGTGAAACACTTGGATTTGTTTCATAAAGTTTGTAAACATTTGGCTTAAATTTCTAAAAAGGTGAAACGCTTGGATTTGTTTCGCTACGTTTGTAAATGTGTGGCTTAAATTGCTAAAAAGGTGAAACGCTTGGTTATTTTTCTTAACGTTTGTAAACGGTTGGCTTAAATTGCTAAAAATGGAAAACGTTTGAATTTATTTTGCAACGTTTGTAAACGTTTGGCTTTAATCACTAAAAAGGTGGAACGTTTGGATTTGTTTCGTAACGTTTGTAAACGTTTGGCATAAATCGCTAAAAAGATGACACTTTTGGATTTGTTTCGTAATGTTTTAAACGTTTGGCTTACATCGTTAAAAAGGGGAAACGTTTACATTTGTTTCATAACGTTTTAAACGTTTGGCTTAAATCTAAAAAATGGGGAAACGTTTGAATTTGATTCATAACGTTTGTAAATGTTTGGCTAAAATCGCTAAAAAGGTGAAACGTTTGGTTTTTTTTCATGACGTTTGTAAACGTTCGGATTTAATTGCTAAAAAAAGGTGAAACACTTGGATTTGTTTCGTAACGTTTGTAAACGTTTGGCTTAAATTGCGAAAAAGATGTTACGCTTGGTTTTGTTTTATAACATTTGTAAGTGTTTGGTTTAAATCGCTAAAAATGTGAAACGTTTTGATTTGTTTTGTGACGTTCTAAACATTTGGTTTTGTTTCGTAATGTTTGTATACGTTTGGCTTAAATCGCTAAAAAGGGGAAACATTTAGATTTGTTTCGTAACGTTTATAAACGTTTGGCTTAAATTGCTAAGAAGGCAAAACGTTTGGATTTCTTTCGTAACATTTTGTAAACGTTTGGCATAAATCGCTAAGAAGAGGAAACATTGCTAAATGTTTGGCATAAATCGCTAAAAAGATAAAACATTTGGTTATTTTTTGTAATATTCGTAAACGTTTGACTTAAATTGCTAAAAAGGTAAAACATTAGGATTTGTTTCGTAACATTTGTAAACGTTTGGCTTTAATCACTAAAAAGGTGTAACGCTTGGATTTGTTTCGTAACGTTTGTAAACGTTTAGCATAAATCGCTAAAAAGATGAAACATTTGGATTTGTTTCGTAACGTTTAAAACATTTGGCTTACATCGCTAAAATGGGGAAACGTTTGCATTTGTTTCATAATATTTTAAAAGTTAGGCTTAAATCGCAAAAATGGTGAAACGTTTGAATTTGATTAATAACGTTTGTAAACGTTTGGCTAAAATCGCTAAAAAAGTGAAACGTTTGATTTTTTTTCGTAACGTTTGTAAACATTAGGCATTAATTGCTAAAAAAAGGTGAAACGCTTGGATTTGTTTCGTAACGTTTGTAAACTTTTGGCTTAAATTACGAAAAAGATGTAACATTTAGTTTTGTTTCGTAAAGTTTTTAAATGTTTGGCTTAAATTGCTAACAATGTGAAACGTTTTGATTTGTTTCGTAATAGTCTAAACGTTTGGTTTTGTTTCGTAATGTTTATATACGTTTGGCTTAAATCGCTAAAAAGGGGAAACGTTTAGATTTGTTTCGTAACGTTTGTAAACGTTTGGCTTAAATTGCTAAAAAGGCAAAACGTTTGGATTTTTTTCGTAATATTTTGTAACCGTTTAGCATTAATCGCTATAAAGGGGAAACATTTGTAAATGTTTGGCTTAAAATCGCTAAAAAGATAAAACATTTAGTTTTTTTTGGTAACCTTTGTAAAAGTTTGGCTTAAATTGCTAAAAAGGTAAAACGTTTGGATTTGTTTCGTAACGTTTGTAAACGTTTGGCTTAAATCGCTAAAAACTTGAAACGTTTAAATTTGTTTCATAAAATTTATATACGTTTGGCTTAAATTGCTAAAAAGGTGAAACGCTTGGATTTGTTTCGTAAGTTTGTATATGTTTGGCTTAAATCATTAAAAAGGGGAAACGTTTGGATTTATTTCCTAATGTTTGTAAACGTTTGGCTTAAATTGCTAAAAAGGTGAAATGTTTTGATTTGTTTCGTAACAATTTGTGAATGTTTGCCATACATCGCTAAAAAGGCAAAACGGTTGTAAATGTTTGGCTTCAATCGCTAAAAAGGTGAAACGTTAAGATTTTTTTGGCAAAGTTCGTAATCGTTAGGCTTAAATCGCTAAAAAGGGAAAACATTTGGATTTGTTTCGTAATGTTTGTAAACATTTGGCTTAAATCGCTAAAAAGGTGAAACGTTTGGATTTTTTTTCATAACATTTGTATACATTTGGCTTAAATTGGTTAAAAGGTGAAGTGCTTGGATTTGTTTCGTAACGTTTGTAAACGTTTTGCTTAAATTGTTAAAAAGGTGAAACGCTTGGATTTGTTTCGTAACGTTTGTAAGGGTTTCGCTTAAATCGCTAAAAATGTGAAACGTCTGGATTTGTTTCGTAATGTTTGTATACGTTTGGCTTATATCGCTAAAAAGGTGAAACGTTTGGATTTGTTTCGTAACGTTTGTAAACGTCTGCCTTAAATTGCTAAAAGGCAAAATCTTTCTATTTGTTTCGTAACATTTTTTAAACGTTTGGCATAAATCGCTAAAAAGGGGAAACATTTGTAAATGTTTGACTTAAATCGCTAAAAAGATAAAACCTTTGGATTTTTTTTGTAACTTTTGTAAATGTTTGTCTTAAATTGCTAAAAAGGTAAAACGCTTGGATTTGTTTCGTAAAGTTTGTAAACGTTTGGCATAAATTGCAAAAAAGGTAAAACGCTTGGATTTGTTGCTTATTGTTTGTAAACGTTTGGTTTAAATATCTGAAAAGGTGAAACACTTGGATTTGTTTCGTAACGTTTGTAAATGTTTGGCTTAAATTGCTAAAAAGGGGAAACATTTGAATTTGTTTCTTAACCTTTGTAAATGTTTGGCTTAATTCGCTAAAAATGCGAAACGTTTGGATTTTTTTGGTAAAATTTGTAAACTTTTGGCTTAAATTGCTAAAAAGGTGAAACGCTTGAATTTGTTTCATGACGTTTGTAAACATTTGGCTTAAATTGCTAAAAAGGTGAAATGCTTGGATTTGTTTCGTAACGTTTCTAAACATTTGGCTTAAATCGCTAAAAAGGTGAAATGTTTGGATTTGTTTCTAAGCGTTTGTTAATGTTTGGCTTAAATCGCTAAAAAGGTGAAATGTTTTTGATTTGTTTCGTAACGTTTGTAAACTTTTGGCTTAAATTGCTAAACCGGTGAAACGATTGGATTTGTTTCGTAACGTTTGTAAACGTTTGGCTTAAATTGTTAAAAGGGAGCAACGTTTGGATTTGTTTCGTAACTGCCATGATAGCACAGATAGCAATAGCCCATCCTTTACCCGGATGGCCAGTTTAAGATATTCTGCAACCATGTCTTGAAAGATAAGCCAGTCCATGCTAGAACTATGGTTACGTTTTCAGCGACTGAATATGCGTTAGAAAGGTCAATCCCTTCCCTACGAAACCAAAAAAACCGGGCTTGAACCTACTTTGCTGAGATAAAAGACAGAGGGAGGGGAGAGAAGTCTTTCAAGGACCCGGCTTCGTAGACAGGGGTTCGTGGACGAGAAAGAATTTGTAAACGTGTGGCTAAAACCGCTAAAAATGTGAAACGTTTGAATTTATTTCACAACGTTTGCAAACCTTTGGCTTTAATCGTTAAAAAGGTGAAACGTTTGGATTTGTTTCGTACCGTTTGTAAATGTTTGGCATTAATCGCTAAAAGATGAAACGTTTGGATTTGTTTCGTAACGTTTTATACGTTTGGCTTTAATCGCTAAAATGGGGAAACGTTTGGATTTGTTTCGTAACGTTTGTAAATAATTGGCTTAAATTGCTAAAAAGGTGAAACATTTAGTTTTGTTTCATAGCGTTTGTAAACGTTAGGATTTGTTTCGCAACGTTTGTAAACGTTTGACTTAAATCGCTAAAAAGGTGAAACGCTTGGATTTGTTTCGTAACGTTTGTAAATGTTATGCTTAAATTACTAAAAAGGTGGCTTCGATTTAATTCGGAACGTTTGTAAACGTTTGGCTTAAATTGCTAAAAAGTTGAAACACATTAATTTGTTTTGTAACGTTTGTAAACGTTTGGCTTAAATTGCAAAAAAGGTGTAACGCTTGGTTTTGTTTCGTAACATTTGTAAAGGTTTTGCTTAAATCGCTACAAATGTGAAACGTTTTGATATGTTTCATAACGTTCTAAACGTTTGGTTTTATTTCGTAATGTTTGTATACGTTTGGCTTAAATCGCTAAAAAGGGGAAACGTTTGGATTTGTTTCGTAACGTTTGGATTTGTTTCGTAACGTTTGTAAACGCTTGGTTTAAATTGCTAAAAAGGCGAAACGTTTGTATTTGTTTCGTAACATTATGTAAACGTTTGGCATAAATCGCTAAAAAGACAAAATGTTTGTAAATGTTTGGCTTAAATCGCTAAAAAGGTGAAACATTTAGATATTTTTTGTAACGTTTGTAAACGTTTGGCTTAAATCGGTAAAAAGGAGAATCGTTTGGATATGTTTCGTAAGGTTTGTAAAGGTTTGGCTTAAATCGCTAAAAACATGAAACGTTTGAATTTGTTTCATAACTTTGTAAACATTTGGCTTAAATTGCTAAAAACGTGAAACGCTTGGATTTGTTTCGTAATGTTTGTAAAGGATTGGCTAAAATCGCTAAAAATGTGGAACGTTTGGATTTGTTTCGTAATGTTCTAAACGTTTGGTTTTTTTTCATAATGTTTGTATACGTTTGGCTTAAATCGCTAAAAAGGTGGAACGTTTGGATTTGTTTCATAACGTTTGTAAATGTTAGGCTTAAATTGCTAAAAAAGGCAAAACGTTTGGATTTGTTTCGTAACATTTTGTAAACGTTTGGCATAAATCGCTAAAAAAGGGAAACGTTTGTAAAGGTTTGGCTTAAATCGCTAAAAAGGTGAAACATTTGGATTTGCTTCGTAAGGTTTGTAAGCTTAAATCGCTAAAAAGGTGAAACGTTTGGATTTATTTCGTAAAGTTTCTCTACGTTTGGCTTAAATTGCTAAAAAGGTGAAACGCTTGGATTTGTTTCGTGACGTTTGTAAACGTTTGGCTTAAATTGCTAAAAAGCTGAAACGCTTGGATTTATTTCGTAACCTTTGTAAACCTTTGGCTTAAATTACTAAAACGGTGGCTTGGATTTGATTCGGAAAGTTTGTAAACGTTTGGCTTAAATTGCAAAAAAGGTGAAACGCTTGGATTTGTTTCGTAACGTTTGTAAACGTTTGACTTTAATTGCTAAAAAGGTGAATCGCTTGGATTTGTTTCGTAAATATCACGACCCAATTTCATAAATCGTGACCGGCGCTAGGGTATGGGTATGGTTGTACCAAAACCCGTAGCAAACCTTGCGGAAATCAAATAAACATTTAAACCTGCAGAAAACTGCTCGGGGGCAACCGAGACTCCAACCTAAGTCTAGCAATTTATAATACAGTTCTAATATAAATAACTCAAGTATCTGAAATATTCCACAGCATGCCTTAAATATAATAATAAAGTATTCCAGAGTAAACATGCCAATAATAAATAGTCGATCAAATTCGACAATCCCAAAGTGTAATATTGAATGTAATATATAAACTAGTTCTACTGCGGTCTAAGAGTTCGAAAACAGTAACTAGTTTAAATAACATAAAAACCTCCGAGGAATCAAAAGAATCAGAGTGGACCAGCTTTCAAATCATAAACCTGGAAAATTTGGGAAAACAACGGGGTCAGATATACTGAGATGAGTTCGCAATACTATTTATATTTATTAAGTTTAAAACCCTTAATCAAAACATTTTTATACTAATATAATATGATTATGGAAAACAGTATTGAAATGATCCCAGCGTAAGTATGACATAGCATACCGATAAACCCAGAGTGGACGGGAACAAATCCTCGTCATATAAATATACCAGCGTAAGCAAGACTTTAGTTTGCCGTTTCCCAGAGTACTTACCGGTGCACACAGTCTCGATACAAGTCTATCGAGTAGCTCGTTTCAATCCAGATCCATAATCCGTAAAAACAGTTCACAAACATTTATAATATTAAAATATGATGTGGTACTTAATAAAGCGGTAAATAGCACTACAAACTCACTGCTTGCTTATCCACGTTATCTTGGCAAACAGCTAACCCTGCGTAGACTCTGAAGCACGAGCAGTCGACGAGTCTAAAATAATAAATAGGTTAAAATCCGTACGACCCCTAACTCTAAGATCACTAGACACAACGTAGGACTAGCACAATTAAATAACCAGATAAATCACAGAGAAACACAATTCTCAATAAATTGTAATGCCGTAATTAATTCAAGAATATTGAGTTCGCACTTAAATCCAATCCGAAAATATTAATAAAATAATATTTAATTGATAAATATAATCAATTCCTCAAATAGTGAGTTAGCCGAGTTTTTCAAAACTACCAAGCTAAACCCACATGTCGGTGACCCAAGTCCAAACCGACCCAACCATAAAACCAGAGTTATAAACCATAGTTTATAATTCATATTAAATAAAATATTAATTAATATCAAAATAGAACTCAATAGCTTGAAACCCAAGTAATTAAATATTACTGGCAAAATATCTCCTTAAATAATCAATAAATAATTAACAGGCTTACAAATTTAGCCAAATTGGCACGCTAAGTCAAATTTTCAAATAATAATTACCCGAGTAACTAACCGATTAAAAGATTATAATATGAATTTTTGTTTTTTAAAATATAATAATAATAATAATAAAACAATTTAAATTATAATCGATACTAATATTTTTTTTTTGTTTTATAATAATGCTAACATAAAAAAAAATTGAAACCAAAACGATGTTTGAAAGTCCAGTTTAAAATTGGTAATTAATTAAATTAATAACCTTAAATCAAATATGAATTAATCAACCAATAATCTTTAAACAACTATTAACAATTTCTCATGACCATATTACTTAAGAGTTACCAATTGAATTAAAGTTTATGAAGTTAACAAACCAAATAACAAATGACGAACCCATCAACAGTAACAAAAACATAAGAAACCCCAACAATTTAATAAGAATAAAAACTATAAAATGAACTCAACAGAAAATAGGACGTGCTATATTCCAGGCCTTAATAATCACAAGCTAGCAACCATTAACATGAATCACATGAGAAAAATAATACATATGATGAACAAGAACAGTTGCCGCCAAACTGAATTCAAACGGCAATACTGAAATCGTCACGTCAGGCGAAATAATGAGGTAAAACACAATCACTACCAATTCAGCAAAATGTGAGATTATCACCCTAAATCATCATAAAAACAGCCCTAAGAATGAAGCTACCAATCGGAAAAACACAAGAACAGAAACAGTTTAGAACATTCAAAAACGGCGAAACGACGGCACGTATAATGGATAGAATAACATACCGAATTATAATTTTCCAAGCGTAGGATTGTAGAGGACTGAGTTAGCTATGGCAACAAACAAATGGATCTCGATTTGGTGCTAAAACGAACGAGAACGGATCAAAATACGGAACGTTGCACTATAGAACTTAAAACAGAATATTAAGGTAGAAACTTACCGACTTTTGACAAAAATTCAGAGATGAAAAGAGTGTGTAATTTCAGAGTTTTTGAGATGGTAATGTCGGCTAGGGTTTGTTAATAATGAAGGTAAAAAAAAATTAGGGTTTTAAAATGATTTTAAATAATAAGGAAATAAGATAGAAAAAGATCGCAGCATGTTTCCAAACTTAAGAAAAGCGAGACCTGTTCAAATTCATGGAGGAATGAATGGGCCAATATGAATGTGTGGGCTAAACCAATTTGGCCATATAAAAATTTGAATGAGTCACTAAAAAAAACGTGGAAAGAACTTAATGGAGATGCATGGTTTGCATGCATGACTGAACCCATTTTTTTTTCTTTTTGAATAAACAATATGCATGGGCTAAAATTTAATAATGCAAACTGAACACAGATCAAACCACGACCCAATTAATGAACGACTCAAATAAATTAAATAAAAATATTGAATAACAATAATAATAAATTACCTAAAACTCGACAAAATGCAAAAATACAAATAAGAATTTAAAAATAATAAAAAGAAAAATACGGGATACTACAGTAAATTTGTAATTTTTTGGCTTAAATTGCCAAAAACATGAAACACTTGGTTTTTTTTTCGTAACGTTTATAAAGGTTTGGCTTAAATCTCTAAAAATGTGAAATTTTTGGATTTGTTTCGTAACATTCTAAACGTTTGGTTATGTTTCGTAATGTTAGTATAAGTTTGGCTTAAATCACTAAAAAGGTGGAACGTTTGAATTTGTTTCGTAAAGTTTGTAAACGTTTGGCTTAAATTGCTAAAAAGGCGAAACATTTGGATTTGTTTCGTAACATTTTGTAAACGTTTGGCATAAATCGCTAAAAAGGTGAAACTTTTGTAAATGTTTGGCTTAAATCGCTAAAAAAGTGAAACGTTTGGATTTGTTTTGTAACGTTTGTAAACGTTTGGCTTAAATCACTAAAAAGGCGAAACGTTTGGATTTGTTCCGAAACGTTTGTATACGTTTGGCTTAAATTTCTAAATAGGTGAAATACTTGGAATGGTTTCGTAACGTTTGTAAACGTTTGGCCTAAATTGCTAAAAAGGTGAAACACGTTGATTTGTTTTGTAATGTTCATAAACGTTTGGCTTAAATTGGTAAAAAGGTGAAACATTTTGATTTGTTTCGTAACCTATAAAACGTTAGGCTTAAATCACTGAAAAGGTGAAACGTTGAATTTGTTTCTAAACCTTTGTAAATGTTTGGCATAAATCGCTAAAAAGGTGGAACGTTTGGATTTGTTTCATAACTTTTGTTAACTTTTGGCTTCAATCGCTAAAAAGGGGAAACGTTTGGATTTGTTTCGCAACGTTTGTAAACGTTTGGCTTCAATCGCTAAAAAATTGAACTGTTTGGATTTGTTTCGTAACGCTTGTAAACGTTAAGCATAAATCGCTAAAAAGGTGAAATTTTTGGATTTGTTTCGTAACGTTTTAAACGTTTGGCTTAAATCGCTAAAATGGAAAAACGTTTGGATTTGTTTTGTAACATTTGTAAACGTTCGGCTTAAATCACTAAAAAGGCGAAACGTTTGAATTTGTTTCGTAACGTTTGTAAACGTTCGGCTTAAATCGCTAAAAAAGGTGAAACGTTTGGATTTGATTCGTAACGTTTGTAAACGTTTGGCTTAAATTTCTAAAAAGGTGAAACGCTTGTATTTGTTTCGTAACGTTTGTAAACGTTTGGATTAAATTACTAAAAAGTTGAAATGCTTGAATTGGTTTCGGAACGTTTGTAAATGTTTGGCTTAAATTGCTAAAAATGGAAAACGTTTGAATTTATTTCGCAACGCTTGTAAACGTTTGGCTTTAATCGCTAAAAAGGTGGAACGCTTGGATTTGTTTCGTAACGTTTGTAAGGGTTTGGCTCAAATCGCAAAAATGGGGAAACGTTTGAATTTGATTCATAACATTTGTAAACGTTTGGCTAAAATCGCTAAAAAGGTGAAACGTTTGGTTTTTTTTCGTAACGTTTGTAAACGTTCGGCTTTAATTGCTAAAAAAAGGTGAAACGCTGGGATTTGTTTCGTAACGTTTGTAAACGTTTGGCTTAAATTGCGAAAAAGATGTAACGCTTGGTTTTGTTTCGTAAAGTTTTTAAATGTTTGGCTTAAATTACTAACAATGTGAAACATTTTTATTTGTTCGTAACGTTCTAAGCGTTTGGTTTTGTTTCGTAATGTTTATATACGTTTGGCTTAAATCGCTAAAAACGGAAAACGTTTAGATTTTTTTCGTAACGTAGGGTCGGGAACGAGGCTAACTCCTAAAAAAGGCATTGGCTTACTTTCTTTATCCTATTTGGCTTAAATTGCTAAAAAGGCAAAACTTTTGTATTTGTTTCGTAACATTTTGTAAGCGTTTGACATTAATCGCTAAAAAGGGGAAACATTTGTAAATGTTTGGCTTAAATCGCTAAAAAGATAAAACATTTGTTTTTTTTGTATCTTTTGTAAACGTTTGGCTTAAATTGCTAAAAAGGTAAAACGTTTAGATTTGTGTCGTAACGTTTCTAAACGTTTGGCTTAAATCGCTTTTTGTAAGTTTGTATATGTTTGGCTTAAATCATTAAAAAGGGGAAACGTTTAGATTTGTTTCCTAATGTTTGTAAACGTTTGGCTTAGATTGCTAAAAAGGTGAAATGTTTTGATTTGTTTCGTAACAATTTGTGAACGTTTGGCATAAATCGCTAAAAAGGCAAAACGGTTGTAAATTTTTGGCTTAAATCGCTAAAAACGTGAAACGTTAAGATTTGTTTGGAAAAGTTTGTAATCGTTAGGCTTAATTCGCTAAAAAGGGAAAACATTTGGATTTGTTTCGTAATGTTTGTAAACGTTTGGCTTACATCGCTAAAAAGGGGAAAAGTTTGGATTTTTTTCGTAATATTTGTATACGTTTGGCTTAAATTGCTTAAAAGGTGAAATGCTTGGATTTGTTTCGTAACGTTTGTAAATGGTTTTCTTAAATTGTTAAAAATGTGAAATGCTTGGATTTGTTTCGTAACGTTTGTAAGGGTTTGTCTTAAATCGCTAAAAATGTGAAACGTCTGGATTTGTTTCGTAACGTTTGTATACGTTTGGCTTATATCGCTAAAAAGGTGAAACGTTTGGATTTGATTCGTAACGTTTGTAAACGTTTGGCTTAAATTGCTAAAAAGGTGAAATGCTTGGATTTGTTTCGTAACGTTTGTAAACGTTTGGCTTAAATTACTAAAAAGGTGAAATGCTTGAATTTGTTTCGGAACATTTGTAAACGTTTGGCTTAATTTGCTAAAAATGGAAAACGTTTGAATTTATTTCGCAACGTTTGTAAACGTTTGGCTTTAATGGGTAAAAAGGTGGAACGTTTGGATTTGTTTCGTAACGTTTGTAAACGTTTGGCATAAATCGCTAAAACGTTTTAAATGTTTGGCTTACATCGTTAAAATGGGGAAACGTTTGCATTTGTTTCATAACATTTTAAACGTTTGGCTTAAATCGCAAAAAAGGGGAAACGTTTGAATTTGATTCATAACATTTGTAAACGTTTGGCTAAAATCGCTAAAAAGGTGAAACGTTTGGTTTTTTTCGTAACGTTTGTAAACGTTCGGCTTTAATTGCTAAAAAAAGGTGAAACGCTTGGATTTGTTTCGTAACGTTTGTAAACGTTTGGCTTAAATTGCGAAAAAGATGTAACGCTTGGTTTTGTTTCGTAAAGTTTTTAAATGTTTGGCTTATATTACTAACAATGTGAAACGTTTTTGTTTGTTCGTAGCGTTCTAATCGTTTGGTTTTATTTCGTATTGTTTATATACGTTTTGCTTAAATCGATAAAAAGGGGAAACGTTTAGATTTGTTTCGTAACGTTTGTAAACGTTTGGCCTAAATTGCTAAAACGGCAAAACGTTTGTATTTGTTTCGTAACATTTTGTAAGCGTTTGGCATTAATCGCTAAAAAGAGGAAACATTTGTAAATGTTTGGCTTAAATCGCTAAAAAGATAAAACTTTTGGTTTTTTTTTGTAACTTTTGTAAACGTTTGGCTTAAATTGCTAAAAAGGTAAAACGTTTAGATTTGTGTCGTAACGTTTCTAAACGTTTGGCTTAAATCGCTAAAAACGTGAAACGTTTAAATTTGTTTCATAATATTTGTATACGTTTGGCTTAAATTGCTAAAAAGGTGAAACGCTTGGATTTGTTTCGTAAGTTTGTATATGTTTGGCTTAAATCATTAAAAAGGGGAAACGTTTGGATTTGTTTCCTAATGTTTGTAAACGTTTGGCTTAAATTGCTAAAAAGGTGAAATGTTTTGATTTGTTTCGTAACAATTTGTGAATGTTTGGCATAAATCGCTAAAAAGGCAAAACGGTTGTAAATGTTTGGCATAAATCGCTAAAAAGGTGAAACGTTAAGATTTGTTTGGAAAAGTTTGTAATCGTTAGGCTTAAATCGCTAAAAAGGGAAAACATTTGGATTTGTTTCGTAATGTTTGTAAACGTTTGGCTTAAATCGCTAAAAAGGGGAAACGTTTCGATTTTTTTCGTAACATTTGTATACGTTTGGCTTAAATTGCTTATAAGGTGAAATGCTTGGAATTGTTTCGTAACGTTTGTAAATGTTTGGCTTAAATTGCTAAAAAGGGGAAACATTTGAATTTGTTTCTTAACCTTTGAAAAAGTTTGGCTTAAATTTCTAAAAATGCGAAAAGTTTGGATTTTTTTGATAACGTTTGTAAACGTTTGGCTTAAATTGCTAAAAAGGTGAAACGCTTGAATTTGTTTCATGACGTTTGTAAACATTTGGCTTAAATTGCTAAAAATGTGAAACGCTTGGATTTGTTTCGTAACGTTTGTAAACATTTGGCTTAAATCGCTAAAAAGGTGAAACGTTTGGATTTGTTTCTAACCGTTTGTTAACGTTTGGCTTAAATTGCTAAAAAGGTGAAGTGTTTTTGATTTGTTTCGTAGCATTTGTAAACGTTTGGCTTAAATTGCTAAAACGGTGAAACGCTTGGATTTGTTTCGTAACGTTTGTAAACGTTTGGCTTAAATTTCTAAAAGGGAGCAACGTTTGGATTTGTTTCGTAACATTTGTAAACATGTGGCTAAAACTGCTAACAATGTGAAACGTTTGAATTTATTTTACAACGTTTGCAAACCTTTGTCTTTACTCGTTAAAAAGGTGAAACGTTTGGATTTATTTCGTAACGTTTGTAGATGTTTGGCATTAATCGCTAAAAGATGAAACGTTTGGATTTGTTTCGTAATGTTTTATACGTTTGGCTTAAATCGCTAAAATGGGGAAACATTTGGATTTGTTTCTTAATGTTTGTAAATATTTGGCTTGAATTGCTAAAAAGGTGAAACGTTTAGTTTTGTTTCATAACGTTTGTAAACGTTTGGATTTGATTCGCAACGTTTGTAAACATTTGACTTAAATCGCTAAAAAGGTGAAACGCTTGAATTTGTTTCATAACGTTTGTAAATGTTATGCTTAAATTACTAAAAAGGTGGCTTAGATTTGATTCGGAACGTTTGTAAACGTTTGACTTAAATTGCTAAAAAGGCGAAACGCTTGGATTTGTTTTTTAACGTTTGTAAACGTTTGGCTTAAATTGCAAAAAAGGTGTAACGCTTGGTTTTGTTTCGTAACGTTTGTAAAGGTTTTGCTTAATTCGCTACAAATGTGAAACGTTTTGATTTGTTTCATAACGTTCTAAACGTTTGGTTTTATTTCGTAATGTTTGTATACGTTTGGCTTAAATCGCTAAAAAGGGGAAACGTTTGGATTTGTTTCGTAACGTTTGTAAACGTTTGGCTTAAATTGCTAAAAAGGCGAAACGTTTGGATTTGTTTCGTAACATTTTGTAAACGTTTGGCATAAATCGCTAAAAAGACAAAATGTTTGTAAATGTTTGGCTTAAATCGCTAAAAAGACAAAATGTTTGTAAATGTTTGGCTTAAATCGCTAAAAAGACAAAATGTTTGTAAATGTTTGGCTTAAATCGCTAAAAAGGTGAAACATTTAGATTGTTTTTGTAACGTTTGTAAACGTTTGGCTTAAATAGATTAAAAGGAGAAACGTTTGGATATGTTTCGTAAGGTTTGTAAAGGTTTAGCCTAAATCGATAAAAACATGAAACGTTTGAATTTGTTTCGTAACATTTGTAAACTTTTGGCTTAAATTGCTAAAAACGTGAAACGCTTGGATTTGTTTCGTAATGTTTGTAAAGGATTGGCTAAAATCGCTAATAATGTGGAACGTCTGGATTTGTTTCGTAATGTTCTAAACGTTTGGTTTTGTTTCGTAATGTTTGTATACGTTTGGCTTAAATCGCTAATAAGGCGGAACGTTTGGATTTGTTTCATAACTTTTGTAAATGTTTGGCTTAAATTGCTAAAAAGGCAAAACGTTTGGATTTGTTTCGTAACATTTTGTAAACGTTTGGCATAAATCGCTAAAAAAGGGAAACGTTTGTAAAGGTTTGGCTTAAATTGCTAAAAAGGTGAAACGCTTGGATTTGTTTCGTAACGTTTGTAAACGTTTGGCTTAAATTACTAAAAAGGTGAAATGCTTGAATTTGTTTCGGAACGTTTGTAAACATTTGACTTAAATTGCTAAAAATGGAAAATGTTTTAATTTATTTCGCAACGTTTGTAAACGTTTGGCTTTAATCGCTAAAAAGGTGGAACGTTTGGATTTGTGTCGTAACGTTTGTAAACGTTTGGCATAAATCGCTAAAAAGATGAAACTTTTGGATTTGTTTCGTAACATTTTAAACGTTTGGCTTACATCGTTAAAATGGGGAAACGTTTGCATTTGTTTCATAACATTTTAAACGTTTGGCTTAAATCGCAAAAATGGGGAAACATTTGAATTTGATTCATAACATTTGTAAACGTTTGGCTTAAATTGCTAAAAATGTGAAACGCTTGGATTTGTTTCGTAAGTTTGTATATGTTTGGCTTAAATAGCTAAAAAGGTGAAGTGTTTTTGATTTGTTTCGTAGCATTTGTAAACGTTTGGCTTAAATTGCTAAAAAGGGGAAACATTTGGATTTGTTTCCTAATGTTTGTAAACGTTTGGCTTAAATTGCTAAAAAGGTGAAATGTTTTGATTTTTTTCGTAGCAATTTGTGAACGTTTGGCATAAATCGCTAAAAAGGCAAAACGGTTGTAAATGTTTGGCTTAAATCGCTAAAAAGGTGAAACGTTAAGATTTGTTTAGAAAAGTTTGTAATCGTTAGGCTTAAATCGCTAAAAAGGGAAAACATTTGGATTTGTTTCGTAATGTTTGTAAACGTTTGGCTTAAATCGCTAAAAAGGTGAAACGTTTGGATTTTTTTCGTAACATTTGTATACGTTTGGCTTAAATTGCTTAAAAGGTGAAATGCTTGGATTTGTTTCGTAACGTTTGTAAATGTTTTGCTTAAATTGTTAAAAATATGAAATGCTTGGATTAGTTTCGTAACGTTTGTAAGGGTTTGTCTTAAATCGCTAAAAATGTGAAACGTCTGGATTTGTTTCGTAACGTTTGTATACGTTTGGCTTATATCGCTAAAAAGGTGAAACGTTTAGATTTGTTTCTTAACGTTTGTAAACGTTTGGCTAAAATTTCTAAAAAGGCAAAACGTTTGGATTTGTTTCTAACATTTTTTAAACGTTTGGCATAAATCGCTAAAAAGAGGAAACATTTGTAAATGTTTAGCTTAAATCGCTAAAAAGATAAAACCTTTGGATTTTTTTTTAACTTTTGTAAATGTTTGGCTTAAATTGCTAAAAAGGGAAAACATTTGGATTTGTTTCGTAATGTTTGTAAACGTTTGGCTTAAATCGCTAAAAAGGGGAAACGTTTGGATTTGTTACTTATCGTTTGTAAACGTTTGGCTTAAATATCTAAAAAGGTGAAACACTTGGATTTGTTTCGTAACGTTTGTAAATGTTTGGCTTAAATTGCTAAAAAGGGGAAACATTTGAATTTGTTTCTTAACCTTTGAAAAAGTTTGGCTTAAATTTCTAAAAATGCGAAAAGTTTGTATTTTTTTGATAACGTTTGTAAACGTTTGGCTTAAATTGCTAAAAAGGTGAAACGCTTGAATTTGTTTCATGACGTTTGTAAAGATTTGGCTTAAATTGCTAAAAATGTGAAACGCTTGGATTTGTTTCGTAACGTTTGTAAACATTTGGCTTAAATCGCTAAAAAGGTGAAACGTTTGGATTTGTTTCTAACCGTTTGTTAACGTTTGGCTTAAATAGCTAAAAAGGTGAAGTGTTTTTGATTTGTTTCGTAACGTTTGTAAACGTTTGGCTTAAATTGCTAAAACGGTGAAACGCTTGGATTTGTTTCGTAACGTTTGTAAACGTTTGGCTTAAATTGCTAAAAATGGGAAACGTTTGAATTTATTTCGCAACGTTTGTAAACGTTTGGCTTTAATCGCTAAAAAGGTGGAACGTTTGGATTTGTTTCATAATGTTTCTAAACGTTTGGCATAAATCGCTAAAAAGATGAAACTTTTGGATTTGTTTCGTAACGTTTTAAACGTTTGGCTTACATCGTTAAAATGGGGAAAAGTTTGCATTTGTTTCATAATTCTTTAAACGTTTGGCTTAAATCGCAAAAATGGGGAAACCTTTGAATTTGATTCATAACGTTTGTGAACGTTTGGCTAAAATCGCTAAAAAGGTGAAACGTTTGGTTTTTTTTTCATAACGTTTGTAAACGTTCGGCTTTAATTGCAAAAAATAAGGTGAAACACTTGGTTATGTTTCATAACGTTTATAACTGTTTGGCTTAAATTGCTAAAAATATGAAACATTTAGATTTGTTTCATAGCGTTTGTAAATGTTTGGCTTAAATCACTAAAAAGGGGAAACGTTTGGATTTATTTGGTAAAGTTTGTAAATGTTTGGCTTAAATCGCTAAAAGGTGAAACGTTTGGATTTGTTTCGTAACCTTTGTAAATGTTTAGCTTAAATCTCTAAAAAGGTGAAACGTTTGCATTTTTTTCGTAACGTGTGTAAACGTTTGGCTTAAATTGCTAAAAATGTGCAACGCTTGGATTTGTTTCGTAATGTTTGTAAATGTTTGGATTAAATCGCTAAAAAGATAAAATATTTGGATTTTTTTGTAACATTTGTAAAAGATTGGACTAAATTTCTAAAAAGGTAAAACGCTTAGATTTGTTTCATAAAGATTGGACTAAATCGCTAAAAAGGTGAAACGTTTGCATTTGTTTCGTAACGTTTGTAAACGTTTGGGTTAAATTGCTAAAAATGTGAAACGCTTAGATTTGTTCGTAACGTTTGTAAATGTTTGGCTTAAATTACTAAACAGGTGAAACGCTTGGATTTGTTTTGTAACGTTTGTAAATGTTTTTCTTAAATTGCTAAAAAGGTGAAACATTTGGATTTGTTTCTTAACCTTTGTAAACGTTTGGCTTAAATCGCTAAAAAAACGAAACGTTTGGATTTTTTTGGTAACGTTTGTAAACATTTGTCTTAAATTGCTAAAAAGGTGAAACTCTTGGATTTGTTTCGCTACGTGTGTAAATGTGTGGCTTAAATTGCTAAAAAGGTGAAACGCTTGGTTATTTTTTGTAACGTTTGTAAACGTTTGGCTTAAATTGATAAAAATGGGAAATGTTTGAATTTATTCTGCAACGGTTGTAAATGTTTGGCATTAATCGCTAAAAAGGTGGAACGTTTGGATTTGTTTCGTAATGTTTGTAAACGTTTGGCATAAATCGCTAAAAAGATAAAACTTTTGGATTTGTTTCGTAACGTTTGAAACGTTTGGCTTACATCGTTAAAATGGGGAAACGTTTGCATTTGTTTCATAATGCTTTAAACGTTTGGCTTAAATTGCAAAAATGGGGAAACATTTGAATTTGATTCATAACGTTTGTAAACGTTTGGCTAAAATCGCTAAAAAGGGGAAACGTTTGGTTTTTTTCATAAAGTTTGTAAACGCTCGGCTTTCATTGCTAAAAAAAGGTGAAACACTTTGTTATGTTTCTGTCACGACCCATTTTCATGAATCGTGACCTGCGCTAGGGTATGGGTATGGTTGTACCGAAACCCGTAGCTAGCCTTGCGGATAACAAACATTTATCAGTAACAATATTGTACCTGAATAAAACCACATGCTCGGGGGCAATCGAGACTCCCACCTAGTCTAGCAGTTTATATGTACAGCATATAAATAATAAATGCTCAGTCAACTCCGAGTCTCTAACATGGCATAAATATGAAAATAACATAAGTTAATATAATAATGCCAATCAACAGATAATCCAATTGAATTAATCTGACAACAAGTACTATAACAAGCAAGACTTCTAATTACTACGGCGGTCTAAGAGTAAAATCAGTTCAATAACTTTAATAAAATAAATTAAGACCTCCGAGGAAATAAAGAATCGGAGACCAGCTGACTCGCTGAAATCATAACCCTGGTAAAATTGGAAAAGCAACGGGGTCAGATATACTGAGATGAGTTCATACAACTATTTACATTTATTAAGTGAAAACCTTTAAAAACGTTAAAACATTTGTAAAGCAATTTATCATTGTGGATAAGCATTGAAACCCTAAAGCACAAATAATCTAAATCCAGTTGTCGGGTCGGTGAGACGTATCTCCATAACCGATCCCCGACTGTCACTCAAATAAACTCGTGAGTCCTAGGAGATGTATCTTCCACCGGCGCCCTCACTAAGGCGAGACGTATCTCGAACCTAGCTCAATACCATATGATCATATACCGGTGCGCACGCAGTCTCGATGATACCCATCGAGTAGCCCGTTCCAATTCAGATCCATAATGTCGAAAACAGTTCGAAAGCTGTATATACAATATATATATGCAAAAATACAATTTACTTAATAAAGCGGTAAATAGCGATATAAACTTACTGCTTGCTAATCCACGTGAAAACTCCTGGCAAGTAACCTAGACTCGGTTCGCCTCAAAAGCACGAACAGTCGACAAATCTAAACAAATGTAAAATTATTATTAAAACGGACCCTAACTCTAGAGAGTATTAGACACCACATAGGACTAGCACAACACAATACCAAGCCACATTCAATAAACACTTATATTAAATGCATTTCAAATATAACCCAAGTTATAGAGTACAATTCATATAAACATACTTAGAGTGATTCGTAAAAATAATTTAAATTAACCCAAGTTAAAATCCATATTAGTGAGTCAGCCGAGTTATTTAAAACTACCAAGCTTCTTCCCACTTGTTGGGCGACCACATTCTAACTCAAACTAAAAATTTAATAAATTTATAAACCCAGGTTTATAAATTAAAATACTTTAATAAAATAATTATCCATTTAAAAAAAATAGAATTCAATATCTTGCAATTCAAGTAACCTAAGTTACAACCCAAAACTTAACCATTTTAAGTTTATAAAAGTTTAGGGACTAAACTGTACTTTAGCCAATTTGACATTTCCATTAAAATTAAATATAATTACCCGAGTAATTATATTAATTTAAGTTATAAAATATTTAACGTAATCAAATTGTCTATTTAAAATTGAAACAAAAATCAAAAGTTAAAAATAAACAACTATGATTCAATTGATTTAAATCAACAACTTTAGTGACCATTTTGGCCAATTAGCCATCTTCTTCATTAAGAATGAAAACCAACACAGAGCCATCAATTTGATAACAAATTTCAAAAGAACCATTCCCTCCATTTCGTTCTAACAATTACAGCAACTTATTTATAACCTATTATGCATTAACTAATCATAACAATTCAAGCCATAACCTATTTCCCTTAACAATCCAAACCATTCAACCTTAATCATAACACTACCCAAGTCAGAAACATGGAGCAATGAACCATGGTCGACGGCATCCCTAACACGAAGACAAAATGACAAGAAAAATCCAATAACCGATGAGTCGAAACAACAACAAACTCAAGCCAAGATTTACTACAACATCCGAACACAATTTGCACACAAGAAATGCAGAAATGATTAACAAAAGAACGTAGAAACAAATAATCATATCGGCAGTTCATAACAAGAACACGTCGAAATTGAAACGGTGACAAACGGAGGGATTTTTACGTACCTTTATCGATTCTAATACGTGAGATTCGTAGAGATCGTTGAGTCGATGTGAATCGTCAAAGAACAATCAAAATATATCTAAAAGAATAAGCTAAAAATCAAGAACCGTATTTTGACGATATCGAAACGAAGAACAATGAAGGGAAACCAAGCATGAACACTTACCGGATCGAATGAACGAAAGGAGGAGATGAAGTTATGATTCCTGAGAGTTTTTGGTTCGTCAAAGTCGGCTAGGGTTTTCACAAAATGAAATAAAAAGAGTTTGGTCGAATTATGGGGTCTATTTGTAGCCCACTACACAAAATTACAGGTGAGGCGCGATGGGAGGCGCGTTCGTTTCATCGCGCCTTCACCAGGCGCACAGAAAACGTATGGGGCGCGTTGCGAGGCGCGATGGCCCATCGCGCCCTCTAACGCGCCTCAATTTTTGATCCAACGGTCAACGTCGTCTTGGGCACAACATATCCAAAAATGAGCCCGATCCAACGGTTAAATTGGGAGATAGGCATGTTTTCTCAAAACATGTCAGATTTAAAAGGTATACGAATACATCATCGATTATAAACCGAATACAAATCAAATCGCCATCGAAAACTCACACGACATATGCGAGACATACAAGATACAACTCAAATCCCAAACAAAGTGTCACACTTGCTAATCCACCACTAACAATCCAAAACTAAGTCGGAAACACAATGAAACCATGACGGTAAAACACGGAATATTACAGATTCGTAACGTTTATAACTGTTTGGCTTAAATTGCTAAAAATATGATACATTTGGATTTTTTTCATAACGTTCTAAACATTTGGTTTTGCTTCATAACTTTTGTAAACATTTGGCTTAAATCGCTAAAAAAGTGAAACGTTTGAATTTGTTTCGTAACGTTTGTAAACGTTTGGCTTTAATTCTTAAAAAGGCGGAATGTTTGGATTTGTTTCGTAATGTTTGTAAATGTTAGGCTTAAATCATTAAAAAGGTGAAACGTTTGAGTTTTTTTCGTAGCATTTGTAAATGTTTGGCTTCAATCGCTAAAAAGGTGAAACGTTTGGATTTGTTTGGTAAAGTTTGCAAACGTTTGGTTTAAATTGCTATAAAGGTGAAAAATTTGGATTTGTGTCGTAAAGTTTGTAAGTTCGGCTTAAATCGCTAAAAAGGTGAAACGTTTGGATTTGTTTGGTAATGTTTGTAAACGCTTGGTTTAAATCGCTAAAAAGGTGAAACATTTGCATTTGGTTCGTAACGTTTGTAAACGTTTGGCTTAAATGGCTAAAAAGGTGAAACGCTTGCATTTGTTTCGTAATGTTTGTAAATGTTTGGCTTATATTGCTAAAAAGGTGAAACGCTTGGATTTGTTTCGAAACGTTTGTAAACGTTTGGCTTAAATTGCTAAAAAGGTGAAACATTTGGATTTGTTTGGTAAAGTTTGCAAACGTTTGGTTTAAATTGCTATAAAGGTGAAAAATTTGGATTTGTGTTGTAAATTTTGTAAACGTTTGGCTTAAATCGCTAAAAAGGTTAAACGTTTGGATTTGTCTCTTAACCTTTGTAAACGTTTGGCTTAAATCGCTACAAAGGTCAAATGTTTGCATTTGTTTCGTAACGTTTGTAAACATTTGGCTTAAATTGCTAAAAATGTGAAACGCTTGGATTTGTTTCGTAACGTTTGTAAATGTTTGGCTTAAATCGCTAAAAAGATAAAACATTTGGATTTTTTTGTAACATCTGTAAAAGATTGGACTAAATTGCTAAAAAGGCAAAACGCTTAGATTTGTTTCATAACGTTTGTAAACGTTTGGCATAAATTGCTAAAAATTAGGTAAAACATTTGGATTTGTTTAGTAACGTTTGTAAATGTTTGGCTTAAATTTCTAAACAGGTTAAATGTTTGGATTTGTTTCGTAACGTTTGTAAAAGTTTGGCTTAAATTGCTAAAGAGGTGAAACATTTGGATTTGTTTCTTAACCTTTGTAAACGTTTTGCTTAAATCGCTTAAAACGCGAAACGTTTGGATTTTTTTGGTAACGTTTGTAAACGTTTGGCTTAAATTGCTAAAAAGATGAAACGCTTGGATTTGTTTCATAACGTTTGTAAACATTTGACTTAAATTTCTAAAAAGGTGAAACGCTTGGATTTGTTTCGCTACGTTTGTAAATGTGTGGCTTAAATTGCTAAAAAGGTGAAACGCTTGGTTATTTTTCGTAACCTTTGTAAACGGTTGGCTTAAATTGCTTAAAATGGAAAATGTTTGAATTTGTTTCGCAACGTTTGTAAACATTTGGCTTTAATCACTAAAAAGGTGGAACGTTTGGATTTGTTTCGTAACGTTTGTAAACGTTTGGCATAAATCACTAAAAAAGTGAAACGTTTGAATTTGTTTCGTAACGTTTGTAAACGTTGGGCTTAAATTCTTAAAAAGGCGGAATGTTTTGATTTGTTTCGTAATGTTTGTAAATGTTAGGCTTAAATCATTAAAAAGGTGAAACGTTTGAGTTTGTTTCGTAGCATTTGTAAATGTTTGGCTTCAATCGCTAAAAAGGTGAAATGTTTGGATTTGTTTGGTAAAGTTTGTAAGTTCGGCTTAAATCGCTAAAAAGGTGAAACGTTTGGATTTTTTTGGTAACGTTTGTAAACGCTTGGTTTAAATTGCTAAAAAGGTGAAACGTTTGGATTTGGTTCGTAACGTTTGTAAACGTTTGGCTTAAATGGCTAAAAAGGTGAAACGCTTGCATTTGTTTCGTAATGTTTGTAAATGTTTGGCTTATATTGCTAAAAAGGTGAAACGCTTGGATTTGTTTCGAAACGTTTGTAAACGTTTGGCTTAAATTGCTAAAAAGGTGAAACGTTTGGATTTGTTTGGTAAAATTTGCAAACGTTTGGTTTAAATTGCTATAAAGGTGAAACATTTGGATTTATGTGGTAAAGTTTTTTAACGTTTGGCTTAAATCGCTAAAAAGGTGAAACGTTTGGATTTGTCTCGTAACCTTTGTAAACGTTTGGCTTAAATCGCTAAAAGGGTCAAACGTTTGCATTTGTTTCGTAACGTTTGTAAACGTTTGGCTTAAATTGCTAAAAATGTGAAACGCTTGGATTTGTTTCGTAACGTTTGTAAATGTTTGGCTTAAATCGCTAAAAAGATAAAACATTTGGATTTTTTTATAACATCTGTAAAAGTTTGGACTAAATTACTAAAAAGGCAAAACGCTTAGATTTGTTTCATAACGTTTGTAAACGTTTGGCATAAATTGCTAAAAAGGTAAAACATTTGGATTTGTTTAGTAACGTTTGTAAATGTTTGGCTTAAATTTCTAAACAGGTGAAATGCTTGGATTTGTTTCGTAACGTTTGTAAACGTTTGGCTTCAATTGCTAAAAAGGTAAAACATTGGGATTTTTTTCTTAACCTTTGTAAACGTTTGGCTTAAATCGCTCAAAACGCGAAACGTTTGGATTTTTTTGGTAACGTTTGTAAACGTTTGGCTTAAATTGCTAAAAAGGTGAAACGCTTGGATTTGTTTCATAACGTTTGTAAACATTTGACTTAAATTTCTAAAAAGGTGAAACGCTTGGATTTGTTTCGCTACGTTTGTAAATGTGTGGCTTAAATTGCTAAAAAGGTGAAACGCTTGGTTATTTTTTGTAACCTTTGTAAACGGTTGGCTAAAATCGTTAAAAATGGAAAATATTTGAATTTATTTCGCAACGTTTGTAAACGTTTGGCTTTAATCACTAAAAAGGTGGAATGTTTGGTTTTTTTTCATAACGTGTGTAAACGTTCGGCTTTAATCGCTAAAAAGGCGGAACGTTTGAATTTGTTTCGTAAGGTTTGTAAACGTTTGGCATAAATCGCTAAAAAGATGAAACTTTTGGATTTGTTTCGTAATGTTTTAAATGTTTGGCTTACATCGTAAAAATGGGGAAACATTTGCATTTGTTTCATAACGTTTTAAACGTTTGGCTTAAATCTCAAAAATGGGGAAACGTTTGAATTTGATTCATAACGTTTGTAAATGTTTGGCTAAAATCGCTAAAAAAGGGAAACGTTTGGTTTTTTTTTCATAACGTTTGTAAACGTTCGGCTTTAATTGCTAAAAAAAGGTGAAACGCTTGGATTTATTTCGTAACGTTTGTAAACGTTTGGCTTAAATTTCGAAAAAGATGTTACGCTTGGTTTTGTTTCGTAACGTTTGTAAATGTTTGGTTTAAATCGCAAAAAATGTGAAACGTTTTGATTTGTTTTGTAACGTTCTAAACATTTGGTTTTGTTTCGTAATGTTTGTATACGTTTGGCTTAAATCGCTAAAAAGGGGAAACGTTTAGATTTGTTTCGTAACGTTTATAAACGTTTGGCTTAAATTGCTAAAAAGGGAAAACGTTTGGATTTGTTTCGTAACATTTTGTAAACGTTTGGCATAAATCGCTAAGTAGGGGAAACATTGGTAAATGTTTGGCTTAAATCGCTAAAAATATAAAACATTTGGTTTTTTCTGTAACCTTTGTATACGTTTGGCTTAAATTGCTAAAAAGGTAAAATATTTGGATTTGTTTTGTAACGTTTGTAAACGTTTGGCTTTAATAGCTAAAAAGGTGGAACGTTTGGATTTGTTTCGTAACGTTTGTAAACGTTTTGCATAAATCGCTAAAAAGATGAAACATTTGGATTTGTTTCGTAACGTTTGGCTTACATCGCTAAAATGGGGAAACGTTTGCATTTGTTTCATAACGTTTTAAAAGTTAGCCTTAAATCGCAAAAGGGGAAACATTTGAATTTGATTCATAACGTTTGTAAACGTCTAGCTAAAATCGCTAAAAAGGTGAAACGTTTGGTTTTTTTTCGAAACGTTTGTCAACGTTCGGCTTTAATTGCTAAAAAAAGGTGAAACACTTGGATTTTTTTCGTAACGTTTGTAAACGTTTGGCTTATATTGCGAAAAAGATGTAACGCTTGGTTTTGTTTCATAAACTTTTTAAATGTTTGGCTTAAATTGCTAACAATGTGAAACGTTTTGATTTGTTTCGTAACGTTCTAAACGTTTGGTTTTGTTTCGTAATGTTTATATACGTTTGGTTTAAATCGCTAAAAAGGGAAAAAGTTTAGATTTGTTTCGTAACGTTTGTAAACGTTTGGCTTAAATTGCTAAAAAGGCAAAACATTTGGATTTGTTTCGTAACATTTTGTAAGCGTTTGGCATTAATCGCTAAAAAGGGGAAACATTTGTAAATGTTTGGCTTAAATCGCTAAAAAGATAAAACATTTGGTTTTTTTTTTAACCTTTCTAAATGTTTGGCTTAAATTGCTAAAAACGTGAAATGTTTAAATTTGTTTCATAACATTTGTATATGTTTGCCTTAAATTGCTAAAAAGGTGAAACGCTTGGATTTGTTTCGTAAGTTTGTATATGTTTGGCTTAAATCATTAAAAAGGGGAAACGTTTGGATTTGTTTCATAATTTTTGTAAACGTTTGGCTTAAATTGCTAAAAAGGTGAAATATTTTGATTTGTTTTGTAACAATTTGTGAACGTTTGGCATAAATCGCTAAAAGGAAAAACGGTTGTAAATGTTTGGCTTAAATCGCTAAAAAGGTGAAACGTTAAGATTTGTTTAGAAAAGTTTGTAATCGTTAGGCTTAAATCGCTAAAAAGGGAAAACATTTGGATTCGTTTCGTATTGTTTGTAAACGTTTGGCTTAAATCGCTAAAAAGGTGAAACGTTTGGATTTTTTGGTAACATTTGTATACGTTTGGCTTAAATTGCTTAAAGGTGAAATTCTTGGATTTGTTTAGTAACATTTGTAAACGTTTTGCTTAATTTGTTAAAAAGGTGAAACGCTTGGATTTGTTTCGTAATGTTTGTAAGGGTTTGGCTTAAATCGCAAAAAATGTGAAACGTCTGGATTTGTTTCGTAACGTTTGTATACGTTTGCCTTATATCGCTAAAAAAGTAAAACGTTTGTATTTGTTTCGTAACGTTTGTAAACGTTTGGCTTAAATTGCTAAAAAGGCAAAACCTTTGGATTTGTTTCCTAACATTTTTTAAACGTTTGGCATAAATCGCTAAAAAGGGTAAACATTTGTAAATGTTTGGCTTAAATCGCTAAAAAAATAAAACCTTTGGATTTTTTTTGTAACTTTTGTAAATGTTTGGCTTAAATTGCTAAAAAGGTAAAACGCTTGGATTTGTTTCGTAAAGTTTGTAAACGTTTGGCATAAATTGCAAAAAAGGTAAAACACTTGGATTTGTTACTTATCGGTTGTAAACGTTTGGCATAAATATCTGAAAAGGTGAAAAACCTGTATTTGTTTCGTAACGTTCGTAAACGTTTGGCTTAAATTGCTAAAAAAGGGAAACATTTGAATTTGTTTCTTAACCTTTGTAAATGTTTGGCTTAAATCACTAAAAATGCGAAACGTTTGGATTTGTTTGGTAACGTTTGTAAACGTTTGGCTTAAATTGGTAAAAAGGTGAAACGCTTGAATTTTTTTCGTGACGTCTGTAAACATTTGGCTTAAATTGCTAAAAAGGTGAAACGCTTGGATTTGTTTCATAACGTTTGTAAACATTTGGCTTAAGTCGCTATAAAGGTGAAACGTTTGGATTTGTTTCTAACCGTTTGTTAACGTTTGGCGTAAATCCCTAAAAAGGTGAAATGTTTTTGATTTGTTTCGTAACGTTTGTAAACGTTTGGCTTAAATTGCTAAAACGGTGAAACGCTTGGATTTGTTTCCTAACGTTTGTAAACGTTTGGCTTAAATTGCTAAAAGGGAGCAACGTTTGGATTTTTTTCGTAACGTTTGTAAATGTGTGGCTAAAACTGCAAAAAAATGTGAAACGTTTGAATTTATTTCGCAACGTTTGCAAACCTTTAGCTTTAATCGTTAAAAAGGTGAAACATATGGATTTGTTTCGTAACGTTTACTTTTTTCATAAAGTTTAATACGTTTGGCTTTAATTTCTAAAATGGGGAAACGTTTGTATTTGTTTCGTAACGTTTGTAAATATTTGGCTTGAATTGCTAAAAAGGTGAAACGTTTAGTTTTGATTCTTAACGTTTGTAAACGTTTGGATTTGTTTCGCAACGTTTGTAAACGTTTGACCTAAATCGCTAAAAAGGTGAAACGCTTGGATTTGTTTCGTAACGTTTGTAAATGTTATGCTTAAATTACTAAAAAGGTGGCTTGGATTTGATTCGGAACGTTTGTAAACGTTTGGCTTAAATTGCTAAAAAGGTGAAACGCTTGGATTTATTTTGTAACATTTGTAAACGTTTAGCTTATATTGCAAAAAAAGGTGTAACGCTTGGTTTTGTTTCGTAACTTTTGTAAAGGTTTTGCTTAAATCGCTACAAATGTGAAACGTTTTGATTTGTTTCATAACGTTCTAAACGTTTGGTTTTATTTCGTAATGTTTGTATACGTTTGGCTTAAGTCGCTAAAAAGGGGAAACGTATGGATTTTTTTCGTAACGTTTGTAAACGTTTGGCAAAAAATTGCTAAAAAGGCGAAACGTTTGGATTTGTTTCGTAACATTTTGTAAATGTTTGGCATAAATCGCTAAAAAGACAAAATGTTTGTAAATGTTTGCCTTAAATCGCTAAAAAGGTGAAACATTTAGATTTTTTTTGTAACATTTGTAAACGTTTGGCTTAAATTGATAAAAAGGAGAAACATTTGGATATGTTTCGTAAGGTTTATAAAGGTTTGGCTTAAATTGCTAAAAACATGAAACATTTGAATTTGTTTCGTAACATTTGTAAACGTTTGGCTTAAATTGCTAAAAACATGAAACGCTTGGATTTGTTTCGTAACGTTTGTAAAGGATTGGCTAAAATCGTTAAAAATGTGGAACGTTTGGATTTGTTTTGAATGTTCTAAACGTTTAGTTTTGTTTCGTAATGTTTGTATACGTTTGGCTTAAATCGCTAAAAAGGTGGAACGTTTGGATTTGTTTCATAACGTTTGTAAATGTTTGGCTTAAATTGCTAAAAAGGCAAAACATTTGGATTTGTTTCGTAACATTTTGTAAACGTTTGGCATAAATTGCTAAAAATGTGAAACGTTTGGATTTGCTTCGTAAGGTTTGTAAGCTTAAATCGCTAAAAAAGTGAAACGTTTGGATTTGTTTCGTAAAGTTTCTCTACGTTTGGCTTAAATTGCTAAAAAGGTGAAACGCTTGGATTTGTTTCGTAACGTTTGTAAACGTTTGGCTTAAATTGCTAAAAAAATGAAACGCTTGGATTTATTTCGTAACCTTTGTAAACCTTTGGCTTAAATTACTAAAAAGGTGGCTTGGATTTGATTCGGAAAGTTTGTAAACGTTTGGCTTAAATTGCTAAAAAGGTAAAACGCTTAGATTTTTTTCGTAACGTTTGTAAACGTTTCACTTAAATTGCTAAAAAGGTGAAACGCTTGGATTTGTTTCGTAAAATTTGTAAACTTTTGGCTTAAATTGCCAAAAACGTTAAACGCTTGGTTTTGTTTCGTAACGTTTATAAAGGTTTGGCTTAAATCTCTAAAAATGTGAAATTTTTGGATTTGTTTCGTAACCTTCTAAATGTTTGGTTATGTTTCGTAATGTTAGTATAAGTTTGGCTTAAATCGCTAAAAAGGTGGAACGTTTGGATTTGTTTCGTAAAGTTTGTAAACGTTTGGCTTAAATTGCTAAAAAGGCGAAACGTTTGGATTTGTTTCGTAACATTTTGTAAACGTTTGGCATAAATCGCTAAAAAGGTAAAACGTTTGTAAAGATGTGGCTTAAATCGCTAAAAAGGTGAAACGTTTGGATTTGTTTTGTAACGTTTGTAAACTTTTGGCTTAAATCGCTAATAAGGTGAAATGTTTGGATTTGTTTTGCAACGTTTGTAAACGTTTGGCTTAAATCGCTAAAAAGGTGAAACGTTTGGATTTGTTCTGAAACGTTTGTATACGTTTGGCTTATATTGCTAAAAAGGTGAAATACTTGGATTGGTTTTGTAACGTTTGTAAACGTTTGGCTTAAATTGCTAAAAAGTTGAAACACTTTGATTTGTTTCATAACGTTTATAAACGTTTGCCTTAAATTGGTAAAAAGGTGAAACATTTTGATTTGTTTCGTAACCTATAAAACGTTAGGCTTAAATCACTAAAAAGGTGAAACGTTGAATTTGTTTCTAAGCCTTTGTAAATGTTTGACTTAAATCGCTAAAAAGGTGAAACGTTTGGATTAGTTTCATAATGTTTGTTAACATTTGGCTTCAATTACTAAAAAGGGGAAACGTTTGGATTTGTTTCGCAACGTTTGTAAACGTTTGGCTTCAATCGCTAAAAAATTGAACTGTTTGGATTTGTTTCATAACGCTTGTAAACGTTAAGCATAAATCGCTAAAAAGGTGAAATGTTGGATATTAAACACCCTAAATCACTGAACTTATCTGTTATTACAGAAAGGGTACTAAACTTCATTTTGTTACAAAAGGGTCACTGAATTATACCTTTTATTACAACGGGAGGTCACTACGACGGATTCGATCAAATTTTGTTAAGAAAATGTCACTAAACTTATCATGAATTACAAAAAGGTCACTGAATTATATTCCTAATTGTAATTCCGACTTGCCACATAAGCAAAAACGGTGCATTTTAGTATCAAAACGGTGCGTTCTATATGAGTTATATCTCGTTGTAACAAAAGGTATAGTTTAGTGATTTTTTTGTAACAAAATGAAGTTTAGTACCCTTTCTGTAATAAAAAATAAGTTTAGTGACTTGAAATGTTTAATACCCGTGAAATGTTTGGATTTGTTTCATAACGTTTGGCTTAAATTGCTAAAATGGAAAAACGTTTGGATTTGTTTCGTAACGTTTGTAAACGATTAGCTTAAATTGCTAAAAAGGTGAAACGCTTGGATTTGTTTCATAACGTTTGTAAATGTTTGGCTTAAATCGCTAAAAAGATAAAACATTTGGATTTTTTTGTAGCGTTTGTAAACGTTTGGCTTAAATTGCTAAAAAGGTAAAATGCTTGGATTTGTTTCGTAACATTTTTAAATGTTTGGCATAAAATGCTAAAAGGGTAAAACGTTTTGTTTTGTTTCGTAACGTTTGTAAACGTTTGGCTTAAATTTCTAAAAAGGTGAAACGCTTGGATTTGTTTCCTATTGTTTGTAAACGTTTGGCTTAAATTGCTAAAAAGGTGAAACACTTTGATTTGTTTCTTAACCTTTGTAAACGTTTGGCTTAAATCGCTAAAAACGCGAAACATTGTGATTTTTTAGGCAACGTTTGTAAACGTTTGGCTTAAATTGCTAAAACAGTGAAACACTTGGATTTTGTTTCGTAACATTTGTAAACGTTTGGCTTATATTGCTAAACAGGAAAAATGTTTGGATTTGTTTTGGTACGTTTGTAAATGTGTGGCTTAAATTGCTAAAAAGGTGAAACACTTGGTTTTTTTTGTAACTTTTGTAAACGTTTAGCTTAAATTGCTAAAAATGTGAAACGTTTGAATTTATTTCGCAACGTTTGTAAACGTTTGGCGTTAATCACTAAAAAGGTGAAACATTTGGATTTTTTTCGTAACGTTTGTAAACGTTTGGCATAAATCGCTAAAAAGCTGAAACGTTTGGATTTGTTTCGTAACTTTTTAAACATTTGGCTTAAATCGTTTAAATGGGGAAACGTTTGGATATGTTTCATAACGTTTTGAATGTTTGGCTTAAATCGCAAAAATGGGGAAACATTTGAATTTGATTCGTAATGTTTGTAAACGTTTGGCTAAAATCGCTAAAAAGGGGAAACGTTTGTTTGTTTTTCATAACGTTTGTAAACATTCGGCTTTAATTGCTAAAAAGGTAAAACATTTGGATTTTTTTTGGTAACATTTGTAAACGTTTGGCTTAAATTGCTAAAAAGTTAAAACACTTTGATTTGTTTCGTAATGTTTGTAAACGTTTGGCTTAAATTACTAAAAAGGTGACTTGGATTTGTTTCGGAACGTTTGTAATCGTTTGGCTTAAATTTATAAAAAGGTGCAACGCTTGGATTTGTTACGTATCGTTTGTAAACGTTTGGCTTAAATTTCTAAAAAGGTGAAACACTTTGTTATGTTTCGTAACGTTTATAAAGGTTTGGCTTAAATTGCTAAAAATATGAAACATTTGGATTTGTTTCATAACGTTCTAAATGTTTGGTTTTGTTTCATAACGTTTGTAAACATTTGGCTTAATTCGCTATAAAAGTGAAACGTTTGGATTTGTTTCGTAACGTTTGTAAAAGTTTGGCTAAAATCGCTAAAAAGTTGAAACGTTTGGTTTTTTTATAGCGTTTGTAAACGTTCGGCTTTAATTGCTAAAAATAGGTGAAACACTTTGTTATGTTTCGTAACGTTTATAATAGTTTTAGTTAAATTGCTAAAAATATGAAACATTTGGATTTGTTTCATAATGTTCTAAACGTTTTGGTTTTGCTTCATAACGTTTGTATACATTTTGCTTAAATTTCTAAAATAGTGAAACATTTGGATTTGTTTCTTAACGTTTGTAAACGTTTTGCTTAAATTCCTAAAAAGGCGGAATGTTAGGACTTGTTTCGTAATGTTTGTGAACGTTAGGCTTAAATCGTTAAAAAGGTGAAACGTTTGGGTTTGTTTCGTAGCGTTTGTAAATGTTTGGCATAAATCGCTAAAAAGGTGAAACGTTTGGATTTGTTTGGTAATGTTTGTAAACGTTCGACTTAAATCACTAAAAAGGTGAAACGTTTGGACTTGTTTCGTAACGTTTGTATACGCTTGGTTTAAATCGCTAAAAAGGTGAAACGTTTGGATTTGGTTCGTAACGTTTGTAAACGTTTGGCTTAAATGGCTAAAAAGGTGAAACGCTTGCATTTGTTTCGTAATGTTTGTAAATGTTTGGCTTACATTGCTAAAAAGGTGAAACGCTTGGATTTGTTTCGAAACGTTTGTAAACATTTGGCTTAAATTTCTAAAAAGGTGAAACATTTGGATTTTTTTTGTAAAGTTTACAAACGTTTGGTTTAAATTGCTATAAAGGTGAAACATTTGGATTTGTGTCGTAACGTTTGTAAACGTTTGGCTTAAATTGCTAAAAAGGTGAAACGTTTGGATTTGTCTCATTACTTTTGTAAACGTTTGGCTTAAATCGCTAAAAAGGTCAAACGTTTGCATTTGTTTCGTAACGTTTGTAAACGTTTGGCTTAAATTGCTAAAAATGTGAAACGCTTGGATTTGTTTCGTAACGTTAATAAATGTTTGGCTTAAATCGCTAAAAAGATAAAACATTTGGATTTTTTTGTAACATCTGTAAAAGTTTGGACTAAATTGCTAAAAATGTAAAACGCTTAGATTTGTTTCATAACGTTTGTAAACGTTTGGCATAAATTGCTAAAAAGGTAAAACATTTGGATTTGTTTAGTAACGTTTGTAAATGTTTGGCTTAAATTTCTAAACAGTGAAACGCTTGGATTTGTTTCGCAACGTTTGTAAACGTTTGGCTTAAATTGCTAAAAAGGTGAAACATTTAGATTTGTTTCTTAACGTTTGTAAATGTTTGGTTTAAATCGCTAAAAACGCGAAACGTTTGGATTTTTTTGGTAACGTTTGTAAACGTTTGGCTTAAATTGCTAAAAAGGTGAAACACTTGGATTTGTTTCATAACGTTTGTAAACATTTGGCTTAAATTTCTAAAAAGGTGAAACGGTTGGATTTGTTTCGCTACGTTTGTAAATGTGTGGCTTAAATTGCTAAAAAGGTGAAACGCTTGGTTATTTTTCGTAACCTTTGTAAACGGTTGGCTAAAATCGCTAAAAATGGAAAATGTTTGAATTTATTTCGCAACGTTTGTAAACGTTTGGCTTTAATCACTAAAAAGGTGGAATGTTTGGTTTTTTTTTCATAACGTGTGTAAACGTTCGGCTTTAATCGCTAAAAAGGTGGAACGTTTGAATTTGTTTCGTAAGGTTTGTAAACGTTTGGCATAAATCGCTAAAAAGATGAAACTTTTGGATTTGATTCGTAATGTTTTAAACGTTTGGCTTACATCGTTAAAATGGGGAAACGTTTGCATTTGTTTCATAACGTTTTAAACGTTTGGCTTAAATCTCAAAAATGGGGAAACGTTTGAATTTGATTCATAACGTTTGTAAATGTTTGGCTAAAATTGCTAAAAAGGTGAAACGCTTGTTTATTTTTCTTAACGTTTGTAAACGGTTGGCTTAAATTGCTAAAAATGGAAAACGTTTGAATTTATTTTGCAACGTTTGTAAACGTTTGGCTTTAATCACTAAAAAGGTGGAACGTTTGGATTTGTTTCGTAACGTTTGTAAACGTTTAGCATAAATCGCTAAAAAGATGAAACTTTTGGATTTGTTTCGTAATGTTTTAAACGTTTGGCTTACATCGTTAAAAAGGGGAAACGTTTGCATTTGTTTCATAACGTTTTAAACGTTTGGCTTAAATCTAAAAAATGGGGAAACGTTTGAATTTGATTCATAACGTTTGTAAATGTATGGCTAAAATCGCTAAAAAGGTGAAACGTTTGGTTTTTTTTCATAACGTTTGTAAACGTTCGGATTTAATTGCTAAAAAAGGTGAAACGCTTGGATTTGTTTTGTAACGTTTGTAAACGTTTGGCTTAAATTGCGAAAAAGATGTTACGCTTTGTTTTGTTTTGTAACATTTGTAAATGTTTGGTTTAAATCGCTAAAAATGTGAAACGTTTTGATTTGTTTTGTAACGTTCTAAACGTTTGGTTTTGTTTCGTAATGTTTGTATACGTTTGGCTTAAATCGCTAAAAAGGGGAAACGTTTAGATTTGTTTCGTAACGTTTATAAACGTTTGGCTTAAATTGCTAAGAAGGCAAAACGTTTGGATTTCTTTCGTAACATTTTGTAAACGTTTGGCATAAATTGCTAAGAAGGGGAACCATTGGTAAATGTTTGGCTTAAATCGCTAAAAAGATAAAACATTTGGTTATTTTTTGTAATATTTGTAAACGTTTGGCTTAAATTGCTAAAAAAGTAAAACATTTAGATTTGTTTCGTAACATTTGTAAACGTTTGGCTTTAATCACTAAGAAGGTGTAACGCTTGGATTTTTTTTGTAACGTTTGTAAACGTTTGGCATAAATCGCTAAAAAGATGAAACATTTGGATTTGTTTCGTAACGTTTAAAAAATTTGGCTTACATCGCTAAAATGGGGAAACGTTTGCATTTGTTTCATAATATTTTAAAAGTTAGGCTTAAATCGCAAAAATGGTGAAACGTTTGAATTTGATTAATAACGTTTATAAACGTTTGGCTAAAATCGCTAAAAAAGTGAAACGTTTGGTTTTTTTCGTAACGTTTGTAAACATTCGGCATTAATTGCTAAAAAAAGGTGAAACGCTTGGATTTGTTTCGTAACGTTTGTAAACGTTTGGCTTAAATTGCGAAAAAGATGTAACATTTAATTTTGTTTCGTAAAGTTTTTAAATGTTTGGCTTAAATTGCTAACAATGTGAAACGTTTTGATTTGTTTCGTAACAGTCTAAACGTTTGGTTTTGTTTCGTAATGTTTATATACGTTTGGCTTAAATCGCTAAAAAGGGGAAACGTTTAGATTTGTTTCGTAACGTTTGTAAACATTTAGCTTAAATTGCTAAAAAGGCAAAACATTTGGATTTGTTTCGTAACATTTTGTAACCGTTTGGCATTAATCGCTATAAAGGGGAAACATTTGTAAATGTTTGGCTTAAATCGCTAAAAAGATAAAACTTTTAGTTTTTTTTTGTAACCTTTGTAAAAGTTTGGCTTAAATTGCTAAAAAAGTAAAACGTTTGGACTTGTTTCGTAACGTTTGTAAACGTTTGGCTTAAATCACTAAAAACGTGAAACGTTTAAATTTGTTTCATAAAATTTGTATACGTTTGGCTTAAATTGCTAAAAAGGTGAAACGCTTGGATTTGTTTCGTAAGTTTGTATATGTTTGGCTTAAATCATTAAAAAGGGGAAACATTTGGATTTGTTTCCTAATGTTTGTAAACGTTTGGCCTAAATTGCTAAAAAGGTGAAATGTTTTGATTTGTTTCGTAACAATTTGTGAATGTTTGCCATAAATCGCTAAAAAGGCAAAACGGTTGTAAATGTTTGGCTTCAATCGCTAAAAAGGTGAAACGTTAAGATTTGTTTGGCAAAGTTCGTAATAGTTAGGCTTAAATCGCTAAAAAGTGAAAACATTTGGATTTGTTTCGTAATGTTTGTAAACATTTGGCTTAAATCGCTAAAAAGGTGAAACGTTTGGATTTTTTTCATAACATTTGTATACATTTGGCTTAAATTGGTTAAAAGGGTAAGTGCTTGGATTTGTTTCGTAACGTTTGTAAACGTTTTGCTTAAATTGTTAAAAAGGTGAAACGCTTGGATTTGTTTCGTAACGTTTGTAAGGGTTTCGCTTAAATCGCTAAAAATGTGAAACGTCTGGATTTGTTTCGTAATGTTTGTATACGTTTGGCTTATATCGCTAAAAAGGTGAAACGTTTGGATTTGTTTCGTAACGTTTGTAAACGTCTGGCTTAAATTGCTAAAAGGCAAAATCTTTGTATTTGTTTCGTAACATTTTTTAAACGTTTGGCATAAAACGCTAAAAAGGGGAAACATTTGGAAATGTTTGGCTTAAATCGCTAAAAAGATAAAACCTTTGGATTTTTTTTGTAACTTTTGTAAATATTTGGCTTAAATTGCTAAAAAGGTAAAACGCTTGGATTTGTTTCGTAAAGTTTGTAAACGTTTGGCATAAATATCAAAAAAGGTAAAACGCTTGGATTTGTTACTTATTGTTTGTAAACGTTTGGTTTAAATATCTGAAAAGGTGAAACACTTGGATTTCTTTCGTAACGTTTGTAAACGTTTGGCTTAAATTGCTAAAAAGGGGAAACATTTGAATTTATTTCTTAACCTTTGTAAATGTTTGGCTTAAATCGCTAAAAATGCGAAACGTTTGGATTTTTTTGGTAAAATTTGTAAACTTTTGGCTTAAATTGCTAAAAAGGTGAAACGCTTGAATTTGTTTCATGACGTTTGTAAACATTTGGCTTAAATTGCTAAAAACGTGAAATGCTTGGATTTGTTTCGTAACGTTTCTAAACATTTGGCTTAAATCGCTAAAAAGGTGAAACGTTTGAATTTGTTTCGAAGCGTTTGTTAATGTTTGGCTTAAATCGCTAAAAAGGTAAAATGTTTTTGATTTGTTTCGTAACGTTTGTAAACGTTTGGCTTAAATTGCTAAACCGGTGAAACGATTGGATTTGTTTCGTAACGTTTGTAAAACGTTTGGCTTAAATTGTTAAAAGGGAGGAACGTTTGGATTTGTTTCGTAACGTTTGTAAACGTGTGGCTAAAACTGCTAAAAATGTGAAACGTTTGAATTTATTTCGCAACGTTTGCAAACCTTTGGCTTTAATCATTAAAAAGGTGAAACGTTTGGATTTGTTTCGTACCGTTAGTAAATGTTTGGCATTAATCGCTAAAAGATGAAACGTTTGGATTTGTTTCGTAACGTTTTATACGTTTGGCTTTAATCGCTAAAATGGGGAAACGTTTGGATTTGTTTCGTAACGTTTGTAAATATTTGGCTTGAATTGCTAAAAAGGTGAAACGTTTAGTTTTGTTTCATAACGTTTGCAAACGTTTGGATTTGTTTCGCAACGTTTGTAAATGTTTGACTTAAATCGCTAAAAAGGTGAAACACTTGGATTTGTTTCGTAACGTTTGTAAATGTTATGCTTAAATTACTAAAAAGGTGGCTTGGATTTGATTCGGAACGTTTGTAAACGTTTGGCTTAAATTGCTAAAAAGGTGAAACGCATTGATTTGTTTTGTAACGTTTGTAAACGTTTGGCTTAAATTGCAAAAAAGGTGTAACGCTTGGTTTTGTTTCGTAACGTTTGTAAAGGTTTTGCTTAAATCGCTACAAATGTGAAACGTTTTATTTGTTTCATAACGTTTGTAAACGTTTGGCTTATATCGCTAAAAAGGGGAAACGTTTGGATTTGTTTCGTAACGTTTGTAAACGTTTGGTTTAAATTGCTAAAAAGGCGAAACGTTTGGATTTGTTTCGTAACAATTTGTAAACGTTTGGCATAAATCGCTAAAAAGACAAAATGTTTGTAAATGTTTGGCTTAAATCGCTAAAAAGGTGAAACATTTAGATATTTTTTGTAACGTTTGTAAACGTTTGGCTTAAATCGGTAAAAAAGAGAATCGTTTGGATATGTTTCGTAAGGTTTGTAAAGGTTTGGCTTAAATCGCTAAAAACATGAAACGTTTGAATTTGTTTCGTAACTTTGTAAACGTTTGGCTTAAATTGCTAAAAACGTGAAACGCTTGGATTTGTTTCGTAATGTTTGTAAATGATTGGCTAAAATCGCTAAAAATATGGAACGTTTGGATTTGTTTCATAATGTTCTAAACGTTTGGTTTTGTTTCATAATGTTTGTATACGCTTGGCTTAAATCGCTAAAAAGGTGGAACGTTTGGATTTGTTTCATAACGTTTGTAAATGTTTGGATTAAATTGCTAAAAAAGGCAAAACGTTTGGATTTGTTTCGTAACATTTTGTAAATGTTTGGCATAAATCGCTAAAAAAGGGAAACATTTATAAAGGTTTGGCTTAAATCGCTAATAAGGTGAAACGTTTGGATTTGTTTCGCAAAGTTTCTCTACGTTTGGCTTAAATTGCTAAAAAGGTGAAACGCTTGGATTTGTTTCGTGACGTTTGTAAACGTTTGGCTTAAATTGCTAAAAAGCTGAAACGCTTGGATTTATTTCGTAACCTTTGTAAACCTTTGGCTTAAATTACTAAAAAGGTGGCTTAGATTTGATTCGGAAAGTTTGTAAACGTTTGGCTTAAATTGCAAAAAAGGTGAAACGCTTGGATTTGTTTCGTAACGTTTGTTAACGTTTGACTTTAATTGCTAAAAAGGTGAAACGCTTGGATTTATTTCGTAAATGTCACGACCCAATTTCATGAATCGTGACCGGCGCTAGGGTATGGGTATGGTTGTACCAAAACCCGTAGCAAACCTTGCGGAAATCAAATAAACATTTAAACCTGCAGAAAACTGCTCGGGGGCAACCGAGACTCCAACCTAAGTCTAGCAATTTATAATACAGTTCTAATATAAATAACTCAAGTATCTGAAATATTCCACACCATGCCTTAAATATAATAATAAAGTATTCCAGAGTAAACATGCCAATAATAAATAGTCGATCAAATTCGACAATCCCAAAGTGTAATATTGAATGTAATATATAAACTAGTTCTACTGCGGTCTAAGAGTTCGAAAACAGTAACTAGTTTAAATAACATAAAAACCTCCGAGGAATCAAAAGAATCGGAGTAGACCAGCTTTCAAATCATAAACCTGGAACATTTGGGAAAACAACGGGGTCAGATATACTGAGATGAGTTCGCAATACTATTTACATTTATTAAGTTTAAAACCCTTAAATCAAAACATTTTTATACTAATATAATATGATTATGGAAAACAGTATTGAAATGATCCCAGCGTAAGTATGACATAGCATACCGATAAACCCAGAGTGGACGGGAACAAATCCTCGTCATATAAATATACCAGCGTAAGCAAGACTTTAGTCTGCCGTTTCCCAGAGTACTTACCGGTGCACACAGTCTCGATACAAGCCAGATCCATAATCCGTAAAAACAGTTCACAAACATTTATAATATTAAAATATGATGTGGTACTTAATAAAGCGGTAAATAGCACTACAAACTCACTGCTTGCTTATCCACGTGATCTTGGCAAACAGCTAACCCTGCGTAGACTCCGAAGCACGAGCAGTCGACGGGTCTAAAATAATAAATAGGTTAAAATCCGTACGACCCCTAACTCTAAGATCACTAGACACCACGTAGGACTAGCACAATTAAATAACCAGATAAATCACAGAGAAACACAATTCTTAATAAATTGTAATGCCGTAATTAATTCAAGACTATTGAGTTCGCACTTAAATTCAATCTGAAAATATTAATAAAATAATATTTAATTGATAAATAAAATCAATTCCTCAAATAGTGAGTTAGCCGAGTTTTTCAAAACTACCAAGCTAAACCCACATGTCGGTGACCCAAGTCCAAACCGACCCAACCATAAAATCAGAGTTATAAACCATAGTTTATAATTAATATTAAATTAAATATTAATTAATATCAAAATAGAACTCAATAGCTTGAAACCCAAGTAATTAAATATTACTGGCAAAATATCTCCTTAAATAATCAATAAATAATTAAAAGGCTTACAAATTTAGCCAAATTGGCACGCTAAGTCAAATTTTCAAATAATAATTACCTGAGTAACTAACCGATTAAAAGATTATAATATAAATTTTTGTTTTTTAAAATATAATAATAATAATAATAAAACAATTTAAATTATAATCGATACTAATATATTTTTTTTTGTTTTATAATAATGCTAACATAAAAATAATTTGAAACCAAAACGATGTTTGAAAGTCCAGTTTAAAATTGGTAATTAATTAAATTAATAACCTAATCCAGGTAACTCCTCTGGAAACACATCAGTGAACTCATTCACTATCGGAACACTATGCACATCACCACTGTCACCCTCTAAATCACGAACCACTGCTAAGAAAGCCTGGCAACCCTTGCCCATCATACGCTTGGCCTTGATCGCCGAAATTAGATTCTTAGGTGCTTCTGTATTTTCCCCTTGGAAGGAAAAAGGCATATCACCAGGAATCCCAAACAATACCGACTTCCCTCGACAGTCGATAGAAGCAAAATGGCTTGAAAGCCAATCCATCCCCAAGATGACATCAAAAGATAACACGTCAAGCATAATTAAATCAGCACTAAGATCCCTACCATGTATGACCACAGAACAAGACGGAAAGACCACGTCCACCACAACACTATCAGACAAAGGCGTAGATACAGATAAAGGCTCTAACAACCTAGATGGTGTCACACCCAACTTAGCAGCAAAACTCGATGAAACAAAAGAGTGTGTTGCACCCGCATCAAATAAGACCAAGGCATCTACAAATGAAATGGGAATAGTACCTTGCACCACGGCGTTTGATGCACGAGCATCCTGAGGATTCAGAGCAAATACTCTAGCATGACCCTGTCCCTGCTGCGGTGCCTGAGAAGAACTGTAGTTACCCGAGCCTCTACCACCGTTCCCACGGCCACCAAAACCATGCCCTCCTGAACCACGGCCCCGATGGCCACCAAACGAAGCGGCAGGTTGAGAATACCCTGTCGAAGGAGTGAAAACAGGTCTCTGCTGCTGAAAGAATGGCTGAGCAACACTAGCCGACGACATCTGTTGTCCAGATGACGGACACTCCCTAGCAAAGTGACCCTGCTGACCACAAGCATAGCAACTACCTGGTGCCACTGTGCACTGTCCCGAATGTCTGCGCCTGCATTTCTGACAAAACGGGACGCTAGAAGTACCACTGTAACCGCGACCAGATCCACGGCTACTCCTACTGTAACCAGAACTGTGAGAATACGGCTGATACCCTTTTTGAACACCCCCTTTCTGAATCTTGTACTGGGAAGGCTTGTGCTGATAGCTGCTGCTACCACCATGCTGCCCCCTACTCTGAACAACACCGCTCGCCTTCTTCGTCTCAGTCATTCTCCCAAAGTGTAGTAAATTTGCCTCCATCTGACGGGAACTGTCCACTACAGCAGAAAATTCCTTGGTCGTCTGAGTCAGAAGGCTAATAAAGTAAGCACCCAGACCTTTCACGTATCTTCGTTCACCCTCTGCTGTTCAGTCTGCAGATCTGGATCAAAGCGACTCAGTCTCACAAACTCAGTAGTGTACTCATGTAATGATCTGTCTCCTCTCTCAGAACCAGCAATCTGTCTCTGAAACCTTCTGTCACTGAGAAAGGTAGATAAAATTCCTTGAATTGTGACACAAAGTCCGCCCATGTAATAGTAGCCATAACTGCGCGAATCTCCCTGCGAAACCAGTCATTTACAGCACCCTTCAAGAACATCTCCACTAACATAACAGTCTGTCTCTCAGAAGCCTGTAGTCTCTGAGCATTCCGCTCAAACTCCTCCAGAAAATCTAAGGCGTCGTTGTCGCCCGCAAACTCAGTCGGCTTCAGCCTCAGATAAGCCAACACCAAGTCCCTGTCAGTGATTCCAGCACCACCAACCGCAACACCACCAGCCTGTGGTACATGTTGCTGCACAATCTGTCCCAGCATAGCATACTGGTTCTGCATGGCAATCTGTCCCGCCTGCAGTTGCACTTGATTATTCTGTAGTGCAGTGATCCCAGCCAGAAATGTCGTGAAGTCAAACGGATCAATAGGAGCTTGTGGTACACCTGGTGCCTGAACGCCTGAACCACCACGTCCCCTACCTCTGCCTCCAACAGCCTGACCTCTGCCACCCCGACCTCTGCCAGCTCGGCCTCTACCAGCCGGAACTCCACCTGCACGTCCCCTGCCAATTTGAACCTCTGGTTCATGCTGGTCAACCTCAATCGACATAGCGTCATCAGCTTCAGCCTCAGCCTGAGCTGCAGCACGCCCACGAGTGTTCATTCCTAAGAATGAAATAACAAATCTCAAACAATGCCCAAATGGCAACACCCAGAGTATAATTTAATAGTTCACAAATCAACAATTTATCCAGAGTAATAACACTAACATTCCAGAGAAAATAAAAAATTTTGCAAATAAAACATTAGTAACACATAAGACCGACTCAAACATACCTAAAGGTGAAGTTAGAAAGTTTTGAAAACAAAAGATGACGTTTCAAAAGACAAAACTTGTATCCTAATTCCGCAGTAGATCCTAAGACATAACAGTAAAACTTAACATGCCTTAAAGAGATAAACACGTAACATGCAAAAAAAATTTGGCCTTAGTTTGAAACTAAAGCTTTGATACCAACTTTGTCACGACCCAATTTTATGAATCGTGACCGGCGCTAGGGTATGGGTATGGTTGTACCAAAACCCGTAGCAAACCTTGCGGAAATCAAATAAACATTTAAACCTGCAGAAAACTGCTCGGGGGCAACCGAGACTCCAACCTAAGTCTAGCAATTTATAATACAGTTCTAATATAAATAACTCAAGTATCTGAAATATTCCACACCATGCCTTAAATATAATAATAAAGTATTCCAGAGTAAACATGCCAATAATAAATAGTCGATCAAATTCGACAATCCCAAAGTGTAATATGGAATGTAATATATAAACTAGTTCTACTGCGGTCTAAGAGTTCGAAAACAGTAACTAGTTTAAATAACATAAAAACCTCCGAGGAATCAAAAGAATCGGAGTGGACCAGCTTTCAAATCATAAACCTGAAAAATTTGGGAAAACAACGGGGTCAAATATACTGAGATGAGTTCGCAATACTATTTACATTTATTAAGTTTAAAACCCTTAAATCAAAACATTTTTATACTAATATAATATGATTATGGAAAACAGTATTGAAATGATTCCAGCGTAAGTATGACATAGCATACCGATAAACCCAGAGTGGACGGGAACAAATCCTCGTCATATAAATATACCAGCGTAAGCAAGACTTTAGTCTGCCGTTTCCCAGAGTACTTACCGGTGCACACAGTCTCGATACAAGCCTATCGAGTAGCTCGTTTCAATCCAGATCCATAATCCGTAAAAACAGTTCACAAACATTTATAATATTAAAATATGATGTGGTACTTAATAAAGCGGTAAATAGCACTACAAACTCACTGCTTGCTTATCCACGTGATCTTGGCAAACAGCTAACCCTGCGTAGACTCCGAAGCACGAGCAGTCGACGGGTCTAAAATAATAAATAGGTTAAAATCCGTACGACCCCTAACTCTAAGATCACTAGACACCACGTAGGACTAGCACAATTAAATAACCAGATAAATCACATAGAAACCCAATTCTCAATAAATTGTAATGCCGTAATTAATTCAAGACTATTGAGTTCGCACTTAAATCCAATCCGAAAATATTAATCAAATAATATTTAATTGATAAATAAAATCAATTCCTCAAATAGTGAGTTAGCCGAGTTTTTCAAAACTACCAAGCTAAACCCACATGTCGGTGACCCAAGTCCAAACCGACCCAACCATAAAATCAGAGTTATAAACCATAGTTTATAATTAATATTAAATAAAATATTAATTAATATCAAAATAGAACTCAATAACTTGAAACCCAAGTAATTAAATATTACTGGCAAAATATCTCCTTAAATAATCAATAAATAATTAAAAGGCTAAATTACAAATTTAGCCAAATTGGCACGCTAAGTCAAATTTTCAAATAATAATTACCCGAGTAACTAACCGATTAAAAGATTATAATATAAATTTTTGTTTTTTAAAATATAATAATAATAATAATAAAACAATTTAAATTATAATCGATACTAATATTTTTTTTTTATAATAATGCTAACATAAAAAAAATTTGAAACCAAAACGATGTTTGAAAGTCCAGTTTAAAATTGGCAATTAATTAAATTAATAACCTTAAATCAAATATGAATTAATCAACCAATAATCTTTAAACAACTATTAACAATTTCTCATGACCATATTACTTAAGAATTACCAATTGAATTAAAGTTTATGAAGTTAACAAACCAAATAACAAATGACGAACCTATCAACAGTAACAAAAACATAAGAAACCCCAACAATTTAATAAGAATAAAAACTATAAAATGGACTCAACAGAAAATAGGACGTGCTATATTCCAGGCCTTAATAATCACAAGCTAGCAACCATTAACATGAATCACATGAGAAAAATAATACATATGATGAACAAGAACAGTTGCCGCCAAACTGAATTCAAACGGCAATACTGAAATCGTCACGTCAGGCGAAATAATGAGGTAAAACACAATCACTACCAATTCAGCAAAATGTGAGATTATCACCCTAAATCATCATAAAAACAGCCCTAAGAATGAAGCTACCAATCGGCAAAACACAAGAACAGAAACAGTTTAGAACATTCAAAAACGGCGAAACGACGGCACGTATAACGGATAGAATAACATACCGAATTATAATTTTCCAAGCGTAGGATTGTAGAGGACTGAGTTAGCTATGGCAACAAACAAACGGATCTTGATTTGGTGCTAAAACGAACGAGAACGGATCAAAATACGGAACGTTGCACTATAGAACTTAAAACAGAATATTAAGGTAGAAACTTACCGACTTTTGACAAAAATTCAGAGATGAAAAGAGTGTAATTTCAGAATTTTTGAGATGGTAATGTCGGCTAGGGTTTGTTAATAATAAAGGTAAAAAAAATTAGGGTTTTAAAATGGTTTTAAATAATAAGGAAATAAGATAGAAAAAGATCGGAGCATAAAAGAGTACTGTTGTTTCCAAACTTAAGAAACGCGAGACCTGTTCAAATTCATGGAGGAATGAATGGGCCAATATGAATGTGTGGGCTAAACCAATTTGGCCATATAAAAATTTGAATGAGTCACTAAAAAAAACGTGGAAAGAACTTAATGGAGATGCATGGTTTGCATGCATGACTTAACCCATTTTTTTTTCTTTTTCAATAAACAATATGCATGGGCTAAAATTGAATAATGCAAACTGAACACGAATCAAACCACGACCCAATTAATGAACGACTCAAATAAATTAAATAAAAATATTGAATAACAATAATAATAAATTACCTAAAACTCGACAGAATGCAAAAATACAAATAAGAATTTAAAAAAAATAAAAAGAAAATTACGGGATATTACATTAAATTTGTAAATTTTTGGCTTAAATTTGTAAATTTCGTAACGTTTATAAAGGTTTGGCTTAAATCTCTAAAAATGTGAAATTTTTGGATTTGTTTCGTAACATTCTAAACGTTTGGTTATGTTTCGTAATGTTAGTATAAGTTTGGCTTAAATCGCTAAAAAGGTGGAACGTTTGGATTTGTTTCGTAAAGTTTGTAAACGTTTGGCTTAAATTGCTAAAAAGGCGAAACGTTTGGATTTGTTTCGTAACATTTTGTACACGTTTGGCATAAATCGCTAAAAAGGTGAAACTTTTGTAAATGTTTGGCTTAAATCGCTAAAAAGGTGAAACATTTGGATTTGTTTTGTAACGTTTGTAAACGTTTGGCTTAAATCGCTAAAAAAGGGGAAATGTTTGGATTTGTTTTGTAATGTTTGTAAACGTTTGGCGTAAATCGCTAAAAAGGCGAAACGATTGGATTTGTTCCAAAACGTTTGTATACGTTTGGCTTAAATTGCTAAATAGGTTAAATACTTGGAATGGTTTCGTAACGTTTGTAAACGTTTGGCCTAAATTGCTAAAAAGGTGAAACACTTTGATTTGTTTCGTAATGTTTATAAACGTTTGGCTTAAATTGGTAAAAAGGTGAAACATTTTGATTTGTTTCGTAACCTATAACACGTTAGGCTTAAATCACTAAAAAGGTGAAACGTTGAATTTGTTTCTAAACCTTTGTAAACGTTTGGCTTAAATCGCTAAAAAGGTGGAACTATTGGATTTGTTTCATAACTTTTGTTAACGTTTGGCTTCAATCGTTAAAAAGGGGAAACGTTTGGATTTGTTTCGCAACGTTTATAAACGTTTGGCTTCAATCGCTAAAAATTGAACTGTTTGGATTTGTTTCGTAACGCTTGTAAACGTTAAGCATAAATCGCTAAAAAGGTGAAATTTTTGGATTTGTTTCGTAACGTTTTAAACGTTTGGCTTAAATCGCTAAAATGGAAAAACGTTTGTATTTGTTTTGTAACATTTGTTAACGTTCGGCTTAAATCACTAAAAAGGCAAAACGTTTGAATTTGTTTCATAACGTTTGTAAACGTTCGGCTTAAATCGCTAAAAAAGGTGAAACGTTTGGATTTGATTTGTAACGTTTGTAAACGTTTGGCTTAAATTGCTAAAAAGGTGAAACGCTTGGATTTGTTTCGTAACGTTTGTAAACATTTGGATTAAATTACTAAAAAGGTGAAATGCTTGAATTGGTTTCGGAACGTTTGTAAATGTTTGCCTTTAATTGCTAAAAATGGAAAACGTTTGAATTTATTTCACAACGCTTGTAAACGTTTGGCTTTAATCGTTAAAAAGGTGGAACGCTTGGATTTGTTTCGTAACGTTTGTAAGGGTTTGGCTTAAATCGCAAAAATGGGGAAACGTTTGAATTTGATTCATAACATTTGTAAACGTTTGGCTAAAATCGCTAAAAAGGTGAAACATTTGGTTTTTTTTCGTAACGTTTGTAAACGTTCGGCTTTAATTGCTAAAAAAAGGTGAAACGCTTGGATTTGTTTCTTAACGTTTGTAAACGTTTGGCTTATATTGCGAAAAAGATGTAACGCTTGGTTTTGTTTCGTAAAGTTTTTAAATGTTTGGCTTAAATTACTAACAATGTGAAACGTTTTTATTTGTTCGTAACGTTCTAAGCGTTTGGTTTTGTTTCGTAATGTTTATATACGTTTTGCTTAAATTGCTAAAAAGGGGAAACGTTTAGATTTGTTTCGTAACGTTTGGCTTAAATTGCTAAAAAGGCAAAACGTTTGTATTTGTTTCGTAACATTTTGTATGTGTTTGCATTAATCGCTAAAAAGGGGAAACATTTGTAAATGTTTGGCTTAAATCGCTAAAAAGATAAAACATTTGGTTTTTTTTTGTATCTTTTGTAAACGTTTGGCTTAAATTGCTAAAAAGGTAAAACGTTTAGATTTGTGTCGTAACATTTCTAAGCTTAAATCGTTAAAAACGTGAAATGTTTTAATTTGTTTCATAACATTTGTATACGTTTGGCTTAAATTGCTAAAAAAGTGAAACGCTTTTCGTAAGTTTGTATATGTTTGGCTTAAATCATTAAAAAGGGGAAACGTTTAGATTTGTTTCCTAATGTTTGTAAACGTTTGGCTTAGATTGCTAAAAAGGTGAAATGTTTTGATTTGTTTCGTAACAATTTGTGAACGTTTGGCATAAATCGCTAATAAGGCAAAACGGTTGTAAATGTTTGGCTTAAATCGCTAAAAACGTGAAACGTTAAGATTTGTTTGGAAAAATTTATAATCGTTAGGCTTAAATCGCTAAAAAGGGAAAACATTTGGATTTGTTTCGTAATGTTTGTAATCGTTTGGCTTAAATCGCTAAAAAGGTGAAACGTTTGGATTTTGTTTTGTAACATTTGTATACGTTTGGCTTAAATTGCTTAAAAGGTGAAATGCTTGGATTAGTTTCGTAACGTTTGTAAATGTTTTGCCTAAATTGTTAAAAATGTGAAATGCTTGGATTTGTTTCGTAACGTTTGTAAGGGTTTGTCTTAAATCGCTAAAAATGTGAAACGTCTGGATTTGTTTCGTAACGTTTGTATACGTTTGGCTTATATCGCTAAAAAGGTGAAACGTTTGGATTTGTTTCGTAACGTTTGTAAACGTTTGGCTAAAATTTTTAAAAAGGCAAAACCTTTGGATTTGTTTCTAACATTTTTTTAACGTTTGGCATAAATCGCTAAAAAGAGGAAACATTTGTAAATGTTTGGCTTAAATCGCTAAAAAGATAAAACCTTTGGATTTTTTTTTAACTTTTGTAAATATTTGGCTTAAATTGCTAAAAAGGTAAAAAGCTTGGATTTGTTTCGTAAAGTTTGTAAACGCTTGGCACAAATTGCAAAAAAGGTAAAACGCTTGGATTTGTTACTTATCGTTTGTAAACGTTTGGCTTAAATATCTAAAAAGGTGAAACACTTGGATTTGTTTTGGAACGTTTGTAAACGTTTGACTTAAATTGCTAAAAAGGTGAAACGCTTGGATTTGTTTCGTAACGTTTGTAAACGTTTGGCTTAAATTACTAAAAAGGTGAAATGCTTGAATTTGTTTCGGAACGTTTGTAAACGTTTGGCTTAATTTGCTAAAAATGGAAAACGTTTGGCTTAATTTGCTAAAAATGGAAAACATTTGAATTTATTTCGCAACATTTGTAAACGTTTGGCTTAGATTGCTAAAAAGGTGAAATGTTTTGATTTGTTTCGTAACAATTTGTGAACGTTTGGCATAAATCGCTAAAAAGGCAAAACGGTTGTAAATGTTTGGCTTAAATCGCTAAAAACGTGAAACGTTAAGATTTGTTTGGAAAAATTTGTAACCGTTAGGCTTAAATCGCGAAACAGGGAAAACATTTGGATTTGTTTCGTAATGTTTGTAAACGTTTGGCTTAAATCGCTAAAAAGGTGAAACGTTTGGATTTTTTTCGTAACATTTGTATACGTTTGGCTTAAATCGCTTAAAAGGTGAAATGCTTGGATTTGTTTCGTAACGTTTGTAAATGTTTTGCTTAAATTGTTAAAAATGTGAAATGCTTGGATTTGTTTCGTAACGTTTGTAAGGGTTTCTCTTAAATCGCTAAAAATGTGAAACGTCTGGATTTGTTTCGTAATGTTTGTATACGTTTGGCTTATATCGCTAAAAAGGTGAAACGTTTGGATTTATTTCGTAACGTTTGTAAACGTTTGGCTAAAATTTCTAAAAAGGCAAAACCTTTGGATTTGTTTCTAACATTTTTTTAACGTTTGGCATAAATCGCTAAAAAGAGGAAACATTTGTAAATGTTTGGCTTAAATCGCTAAAAAGATAAAACCTTTGGATTTTTTTTTAACTTTTGTAAATGTTTGGCTTAAATTGCTAAAAAGGTAAAAAGCTTGGATTTGTTTTGTAAAGTTTGTAAACGCTTGGCATAAATTGCAAAAAAGGTAAAACGCTTGGATTTGTTACTTATCGTTTGTAAACGTTTGGCTTAAATATCTAAAAAGGTGAAACACTTGGATTTGTTTTGGAACGTTTGTAAACGTTTGGCTTAAATTGCTAAAAAGGTGAAACGCTTGGATTTGTTTCGTAACGTTTGTAAACGTTTGGCTTAAATTACTAAAAAGGTGAAATGCTTGAATTTGTTTCGGAACGTTTGTAAACGTTTGGCTTAATTTGCTAAAAATGGAAAACGTTTGGCTTAATTTGCTAAAAATGGAAAACGTTTGAATTTATTTCGCAACGTTTGTAAACGTTTGGCTTAGATTGCTAAAAAGGTGAAATATTTTGATTTGTTTCGTAACAATTTGTGAACGTTTGGCATAAATCGCTAAAAAGGCAAAACAGTTGTAAATGTTTGGCTTAAATCGCTAAAAACGTGAAACGTTAAGATTTGTTTGGAAAAATTTGTAATCGTTAGGCTTAAATCGCTAAAAAGGGAAAACATTTGGATTTGTTTCGTAATTGATGGATATCGCACCTGAAACAGTACCAGAAGACTGTGACAAGACGCAGATCTAGAACAGATAGGACCAGTCGCAGGTCCTTGACCCAGAACTCAACAGTAACTAACTAATAGCTCGGATAAGTCAAGCTTCCCTGAAGATCAGGGATAAAGACGAAGAACGTCTCATCATATCTAGAAGATGAGATCAGAATAAAGGAGAAGACTCCTAACACATTACAATGACGATGGTGTATATAAACCAAGCCCTGAGCCAGGTAAACCTAATTTCACTCATATTCACTCTCAACACTACTCCAAACTATCTGACTTAGGCATCGGAGGGTATTCGAGCCAACACCGGCTCGAATCCTTATAACCTATTTTCTTTTGTAGGTTGGATCAAACTCAGACCGGCAGTTCATGAACCATTATTTGGCGCCGTTTGTGGGAACGATTAGTTCGTTTTCTACGTACTTAAAAATTCTTAATTTTGGTTTCTTGCCGAGAGAATGAATAACGAGGAAGAACCACCGCCACCAAGAGTGGTGGTAACGACGAGAGCTCTTCCCATAAGCAGCGGCCCAATTCTTCCCCCTATAGCTAGCACCGGAGGAGGAATTGCACCAGGAATCAACCTCGCTCCCCCAACAACAGGAGTGCCATACGGCATTACTCCACCGCCCCTAAGAAGGGGAATTCCGGGACAGACGCAGTCCCCATGGGGTTATTACACCCCCCAGTATCAAGCACCCCTGACGTATCCGCAATCAGGATGGTACCCAGGATATCCTCCTTGGAATCATCCCAGTTACCAAGGATACCAAAGACCAGTCCAACCAATTCCGTTCCCGTCGTTAGACACAGAAGGGACGGTGACATCGACTACAACTGTTCCGCCATATGTACCGCAAGGCGTACCATTGCCTCCATTGTACCATGAAGCAGTAATGAAAAGTGTTAATGATTTTCAGGATTACATGGCGAGACTAGCCAACCAGTCAGCAGAATGACATGCAGGGAAGGAAGCACAACCTACGATCCCGGTGGAGAGACGCAGACTCGAAGCTCAGACGCTAGGTAGAGGAACAGCAAGGAGAGGGCGGTCTGAACCAGTGCCTCAGCGAAAAGACGCAGACAAAGATAAGGCGGATGCTCACCCACAAAACAAAGAAGGAGAATTGGGGAACAAAGAGAAGGACGCAGCCGCAGAGAAAACAAAGAGCAATCGGATCCACCTTGACGATGATCGCGTGTCTAAAGAGGCAGTATCAGCACAGAAAAAGAAGAAGGCTGGAGAGAAAGACAGAGAAAGCCACTCCTCAAACAAGAGAAGAGGAGCAGAGGAGCAAATAGACATCGATGAAAAGATCAATAACGCAATGAGAAAATTTCGAGAGGAAGGAAAGGGAGGAGACGAAGACAAGGAGGACGAAGACTCACCCCTCAAATCTGAAATTCAACTGGTACGGTTCCCTTCGAGATTTAAATTACCAACATTTGACTCTTTTGATGGAACAGGAGACCCGAATAGCCACATCTCTAAGTTCAAAACAATTATGATGCTACAAGACGTGACAGACCCAATGCTCTGTAGAGTGTTCCGAGCAACACTGCAGGGTTCGGCACAGAAGTGGTACTCACACCTCAAAGCTGGCTCAATCGGTTGCTTCTCTGATTTGGCCACAGGATTCAAAGCACGCTTCCGGACTAACATTCCCCTGCAGAAAAGTTCCAGCGACTTGAGAAAGTGAAAACAAGGAGACCAAGAAACACTGAAAAACTTCGTAGAAAGATTCAATAAAGAGACAGTCCAGATCGAGAATCTCAACCACAACACAGCCATAGAGGCTATGAAGATGGGAACCCGATTCGAAGAACTCCGAGACAAAATCCTGATGAAAAAGCCAACCACCTTCCAGGACTTGATGCTGATAGCACACAAGTATGTGGAACTAGACGAAGCAAGGAGAACCCTAACAAAGCAGTCGGAGACAACGAAGCAAGACAGCTCCAGATATCGAGGAAAGAAGGAAGAGGAGAGACCCCGGACACAGAGATTTGGGGGACTGAGCAGACCTTACGATTTCACGCCATTGAACCGAGCCCCAGTCTATATACTCAGTTGGATGAAACAAAATCGAGTAATGTTTAATGACCCCAGAAGAATGGACCCAGACAAAGAACGGGACAAGAGCAAGTATTGTCGTTTTCATGAGGGTTACGGCCATGACACAGATCGCTGCTGGGACCTTAAAAGAGAAATAGAACAGCTAATCCAATCTGGCGTGCTAAGAAAATTCGTCCATGAAAAGACAGGGGAAAAAAGGAAAGGAGACGCCACCGAAAAAGAAGAACAGACGAAGAAAGCCAAAGAAGTCGCAGGAGTAATACATGTCATCGATGGAGGAGACCCTTATAGCAACTCCCAAAAGAAGAAAAGGAACCGAAGAGGTTCTGCGACGATCTTCGCAATCGAAAGGGAAGTAACACAAGAAGTCTCATTCGGCCAAGAAGATGGCGGACATGTGCGAGGACCTCATAATGACGCATTGGTGATAGAGGCGGTCATAAGAAACCACATGGTCAAACGTATCTTGATAGATGAAGGAAGTTCGGTGAACTTACTAACCCTGGAGGCCTTTAAGGAGATGAAAGGATCAATTACTGATTTACGAAAAGCGTCTGTCCCACTCATCGGACTCGGAGGAAAGCCGATACGGCCAGAAGGAACTGTGAACCTGTATGTAGAGCTAGGGGAGAAGACCGAAGGGCCACTCAAGATACTATATGCCCAGTTCAATGTGGTGGATCTACCTCTAGCATACAATGGAATCTTTGGCAGACCTTTCTTGTACCAATCAAGCGCGGTAACCAGTATTACGTTACTGACCTTAAAAATGCCTACCCCTGAGGGAACAGTGGTAGTAAGGGGAAGCCAAGAAATGGCCAGGGAATGCTCCATGATAACAACGGAAGATAGAGAAAGCCTACCAATCACCACTTTCCCCGGGATAGTCGTAGACGAAGAAGAAGTAGAAGGCGCAGAACCAGTCGGAGACATGGAGGACTTCAAAATAATTGCGACCAAGGTAGTAAAGATAGGGACAGAGGTCCCAAAAGAAGTAAAAGAAGAAATACAGTCCGTCCTAAAGAACAACTCAGAGTCATTCGCTACAGAACCAGCAGAAATCAAAGGAGTCGACCCAAAAGTGGCTTCACACAAGCTAAACATAAAACCAGGGAGCAGACCCGTGGTGCAGAAGAAACGGCGATTCACAGAAGAAAGACAGAAGGTCATCGCAGACGAAGTTAGGACACTGGAAGCGGCTGGTTTCATCCGAGAAGTGTTTTACCCAGACTGGTTAGCAAATGTTGTCCTAGTCAAGAAGTCAAATGGAAAATATCGAATGTGCGTGGATTTCACTGACTTGAACAAGGCTTGTCCAAAAGACAGTTACCCGCTCCCAAGCATAGACCAGTTAGTAGATTCAACCGCGTGCTACCTCTTGTACAGTTTTGTAGACGCAGCGCAAGGGTACCACCAGATACCCATGGACAAAAAAGATCAGGAGAAGACTTCCTTTGTAACAGACCAAGGGACGTACTGCTACAACGTCATGCCATTTGGACTGAAGAATGCCGGAGCAACGTACCAGAGATTGGTCAATTTCATGTTCAAAGATCAATCAGGAAGGAATGTAGAAGCCTACGTGGATGACATAATTGTGAAGAGCCTTACGGAGGAGACACACGCCCAAGACCTAGAAGAGACCTTCTCAGTCTTAAACAAATTCAGAATGAAGCTCAACCCAGCCAAATGCGCCTTTGGAGTCAGAGCAGGTAAATTCCTAGGATACCTAATCAGCCAACGGGGCATAGAGGCTAACCCTGAAAAGATCCAAGCTATAGCAAACATGAAGGCTCCGCAGAACATCAGAGAAGTGCAAAAGCTGAATGGCCGTGTCACAGCACTGGGACGCTTCATCTCTTCATCGGCTAAAAAATGTTTACCATTTTTTAAGCAACTAAGGAATATGAAAAAATTCACTTGGGATGAAGAGTGCCAGAGAGCATTTGAAAATCTGAAGTCTTTCTTGACCCAACCACCACTACTGAGCAGACCCATCGCGGGAGAGACGCTATACCTATACCTCTCAGTAGGGAAGGAGACAATCGCATCCGTCCTAGTCCGAGAAGAAGGGGAAGAACAGCAACCTATCTACTATGTAAGCAGGACGCTTAAAGGCGCAGAGCTCAACTACCCAACCATCGACAAGTTGGCGTTAGCAGTAGTGGTTACGACAAAGAAGCTCAAACCGTACTTCCAAGGGCACACAGTCATCGTCCGGACAAACCAACCTTTACGCAAAGCTCTCCATCGTCCAGAAACATCTGGAAGGCTAGTAAGCTGGTCGGTACAGCTGGGAGAGCACGATATAAGGTACGAACCAAGAAAGACGCTGAAGGCACAAGCACTGGCAGATTTCGTCGCGGAAATGACTGAGAAACCACCTGACGCAGTCGCAGAGGACATAACCTGGAACCTGTTCGTAGACGGAGCTTCCAATGAACAGGGGGCTGGAGCAGGAATAGTGTTACTCGGACCTCAGAAGGTAGTCATTGAGCATGCAGTGCATTTGAAGTTTCGAGCTACCAACAATGTGGCAGGTACGCGAACACGTAAATATTTTTTCCTTGCATATAATTACTTAGACGCTCATGTCTTGCTGATGATGTAGCAGAATATGAGGCCTTTCTAACAGGGCTCACATTTGCGAGAGAAGTAAAAGCAGAAAAGCTGAGGATCCACAGTGACTCCCAGCTGGTCACAAGTCAGATCTTGGGCCAATTCCAGACGAAAGACACAAACATGGCAAAATACATGGAAAAAGCGAAGGGGATGCTAAAGGAAATAGAAAGGAATGGCGGGCAATGGGAGATAATCCCAATACCCAGAGAAAGAAACACACGGGCAGACGCCCTGGCAAAGGCAGCTGCGGCAAAAAGCCCCCTGTATCTCTCACTCTATATGAAAGAGGAGAGGATGAATCCCATAATAGACGAGGAAGAAATTTTGCCGATCACAGAGATGGATTCTTGGATGCAACCCATAGTTGCATACCTGAATGGCGGAACAGTCCCAGAAGGGAGAGCAGAAGCAGCTAAACTGGTGCGAATATCGGCCGTCTACTCCATGATAGAAGGTACCTTGTACCGGACCTCGGTCACACACCCATGGTCCAAATGCATTTCGGTAGAGGAGGGAGCCTATGTACTGAAGGAAATCCATGAAGGAGATTGTGGAGCACATGAGGGAGCAGCCTCTCTGAGCAGGAAAGCACTACTCATGGGGTACTATTGGCCAACCATGAAGAAAGACGCAGAAACAATGGTAAAAAAATGCGACAAGTGTAAAAGATTTGTCACAATCATAAGAACTCCAGCAGCCCACCAATCAGCAATTGGAAGTCCATGGCCTTTCATGACATGGGGAGTGGACATACTGGGACCATTCACCCCAGCCAGGGGACAAGTCAAATTTATTGTGGTTGCGGTGGATCATTTCACCAAGTGGATGGAAGTGCAACCAATGAGCACCATAACGTCCCAGAAGATCATCAATTGGCTTTCAAACGAAGTCATGAGCAGGTAAAATTTCAAAGTTATATAAATAAAGACCTTTCAAATGAAAGAATACTAATACGTAACAGGTTTGGGACACCACACACCCTAGTCACAGACAACGGGAAACAGTTCGATTGCGCAAAGTTCAGGGAATACTGCGCCGAGTTAGGGATCAACTTGAAATTCACTTCAGTAGCACACCCGCAGACCAACGGACTCACAGAAGTAACCAACCACACTATCCTATCTGGAATCAAGAAGAGACTCGGAGACTTGAAAGGGAGATGGATAGACGAACTATACCATGTCATATGGGCTTATAGAACAACTCCCAGGAGGGCCACAGGGGAAACACCTTTCCGACTCACATACGGAACAGAGGCTGTCCTCCCCGTAGAAATGGGAATGCCCACACTAAGGGTACAGGTCATAGACGAAGAGCACAATGAAGAAGCATTGAAGCTGTGCTTGGATCTACTAGAAGAGAGAAGGCACCAAGCAGCCATACGCGCAGAAGCTTATCGCAGACAAATGACTAGGTATCATAATGCCAGAGTCAAAGAACGAAGTCTGTCAGAAGGAGACTTAGTCCTTCGAAAAGCAGAGATAGGGAAAGGAGCAGCAGGAGTAGGAAAACTCGAACCCAACTGGGACGGTCCTTACCGAGTCACAGAAGTCGTAGGAAAAGGAGCATATAGAATAGCTCAGTTAGAAGGCACACCATTGCCTAGAACCTGGAATATCGAGAATTTGAAGAAATATTTCCAGTGAAAGATGTAACAAACGAATAATGAATAAAGTTGCATCTCGTATTTTTTCCATTTTTTAACATATCTACTAAATTATCATGCATGACCATGACTCAGTGAACAGACGCAACAAAAAGCAAACAGAAACAACATTCATAAAGCATCGAAAATGTTCAGAAATACCAGAAAAAGGAGAGTTTCCCATGAAACCCTCCAAGCAAAAAAATAAAAATAAAAGAACAGAAGTGCTACAGCAAAAGTAGTGCAGAAATTAGAAAGCTAGCTAAACGGCCCAACGAACGGCCAATCACTCTTCCTCTGGATGGATCGCTCCCTCCTTTGGACCAATCGTATCTTCTGGAATCTTGTCCTCCAAATTTTCCTCGATTAAATCAGAAACTAAGGGATCTTGATCCTGAGCATCAGAAAGATGAGAGTCTTGGACTAATACCAAGGCTGTCTCTGACACAGAGGATTGACCCAGAGGACCCTTGTCGCTACTAGCATCTGGGTCAGAACCCGATAATTTCTCAGGAGGATCTACAGCATTTTTCACACCTTCGCTGATAACATCAGAAGGAAGCACCGGTGACACAGGCAATCCATCTTTCTTGGCAGCTACCTTAGCCGCAACACGTTGACCCAGAGCCCGGAGATCAATCGATAGAAACTTGTTGATGTCATAATCTGGATAATCTTCGCGTACTATCTTGATCACTGTGGCACAAAAGTCAGTCAAGCACCCACTCATATAAATATTTGCATCCCTTTTGTTGTTCTGCTGCTCTTGAGTCAACCTCTCACATGTAGCCTGAAGCTGCAACAAAGTAGCTTCACGATCAGAAACTTTCTTCTCTAGGATCTTGACGCGATCCAGGGCTGTTTGATGTTGCTTGTTCAGCTTCGTCCTCTCCGCAGACATAGAATCCCGTAATGAAGCCATCTCTTTCTCATGCCTCAACTCCAACGATGCAGTCTCCTCCACCTTGCGACGGACTACGGCATTTCCTTGTATAAGCTGAAAACAGGAAAACAAGGGGTGAGGAAAGAGAAGACACTAAAAGGTCACAAAGGAGAGAAAAAACAAGAAATAAATACCTGTAATAAGGCAGAATCGATCCGGTCACAAGCACCTGACCCAGTACAACTGTCCCAAACTTCCATGTCCTTCGGAAATTGTACAAATTGAGAAAACAAAGCACCCACCTCAGAAAAAGAAGCTGACAGCCCCTCAACATTCTGCTCCAACCACTCTCTAGGATTGGGGCAGGCATCTAAATTCTTCTTAAGGCGTTTCGCAAGCCCCTGTCTGGTTCGTTCACGAATATCACGCCCTTTCTTGCTAGAAGAAGCTGGCAGTCCAGGCTCAACGCCCTTCTCAATCTTGACGGAGGGACGAGGGGGCAAGGACAAGGAAGCAGGACGAGACCCAGTGATGACAGCAGAATCATCATCAAAGGTCAGAGTCAAGGCATCAAGAAAATCATCCCCCATTCCTGCAAAGGCAACACGCATAAATAAACATCCAAACAAGATAAAAGCAAAATAAAGACTAACAAGAAGCATACCCTGAGACGCAGATGTCAAATCTACAAAAGATAGAGGTGAGGGAGAACGGCAAGACTGGGACAGGGTACCATCACTCTCAAGAGGCCCCTCAATCACAGTACGAGGAGGCAACTCAATATAAGGAAACTTACGGTACAAGTACCTATCCACTAAGTCACAACAATCGAATAACTGAGACTGGGCATCATCTACTAAAGAATCTATGGCTTCTGAGTCAGTAACGCAAAGGGGAGAAAAAGATAGGGACTCAGAATCATCCACCCAATCAGAGGGGAAGTTAGCAAAAGCACTGTCGTGACCCACAACAAAGAAAGAACGTTGCCAACGCTTAGTAATCTTTGGCAAAGCATCAATCAGACGCTTGCCTCGATGAGCAGCCAAACGGTGATAAAATTCATTACTCCTACGCGTTATAAAGAAAAGCTCATTCAACAGACCCAAAGAAGGAGACAGACCCTTGTCACAGACTAACTCAATAAAGCAAAACAAGACACGAATGGCATTTGGATGGATTTGACCTAAGGGAATCCCATAGTCTTTAACAAAAGATTCAATCAAAGGATCTAAAGGGAAACGTAGCCCACAACGGAATTGCTCCTTATAAACGATTATCTTCCCATCTCCCACATTCTCATTAGCACTCATACGAGCACCACAGACTGAAAGAGAATAAACCACCGGAATCCCATAATCATCACGAATTTCACCCAAAGACTCTCTATCAATATTAGTAACGAACGAACTTAAAGAATTACGGTAATCAACGACAGCGCCGGACGAAGGGAGAGACACAGAAGACCTAGTACGAGTCATACCTAGTACGGAAAATCAAGAAAGAAGACGAAGCTTACCTGGAAACCACAAGGAAGGACTAAGGCGAAAAGTAATAATGGCAGCGAAGAGAAGCAAGGAAATTTCAGAAGCAATCATCAAGAAACAAGATAGAAGGAAAAGGAAAGAAAAGAAAGGAAATTTAAAGAAGACCTAGGTAACCGTGACAGCAGTTGCTAGGATAAAAACGTGGCGGACATTCAGGAACACGAAATGATGGCAGTTTAAATTTTGAAAAACGAAATTGAAAAGACAAGGGAGGAAGCAATTACTCCCAACGGGCAAAAAGAAAAGGTGCACAACGAGAAACAGGCCCAAACAAATGGCCCGGACCAACAAGCATAAATACTTGAGAGACACAATCTTTAGGGAGGGACTAATGATGGATATCGCACGTGAAACAGTACCAGAAGACTGTGACAAGACGCAGATCTAGAACAGATAGGACCAGTCGCAGGTCCTTGACCCAGAACTCAACAGTAACTAACTAATAGCTCGGATAAGTCAAGCTTCCCTGAAGATCAGGGATAAAGACGAAGAACGTCTCATCATATCTAGAAGATGAGATCAGAATAAAGGAGAAGACTCCTAACACATTACAATGACGATGGTGTATATAAACCAAGCCCTGAGCCAGGTAAACCTAATTTCACTCATATTCACTCTCAACACTACTCCAAACTATCTGACTTAGGCATCGGAGGGTATTCGAGCCAACACCGGCTCGAATCCTTCTAACCTATTTTCTTTTGTAGGTTGGATCAAACTCAGACTGGCAGTTCAAGAACCATTAGTAATGTTTGTAAACGTTTGGCTTAAATCGCTAAAAAGGTGAAATGTTTGAATTTTTTTCGTAACATTTGTATACGTTTAGCTTAAATTGCTTAAAAGGTGAAATGCTTGGATTTGTTTCGTAACGTTTGTAAATGTTTTGCTTAAATTGTTAAAAATGTGAAATGCTTGGATTTGTTTCGTAACGTTTGTAAGGGTTTGTCTTAAATCGCTAAAAATGTGAAACGTCTGGATTTGTTTCGTAACGTTTGTATACGTTTGGCTTATATCGCTAAAAAGGTGAAACGTTTGGATTTGTTTCGTAACGTTTGTAAACGTTTGGCTAAAATTTCTAAAAAGGCAAAACCTTTGGATTTGTTTCTAACATTTTTTTAACGTTTGGCATAAATCGCTAAAAAGAGGAAACATTTGTAAATGTTTGGCTTAAATCGCTAAAAAGATAAAACCATTGGATTTTTTTTAACTTTTGTAAATGTTTGGCTTAAATTGCTAAAAAGGTAAAAAGCTTGGATTTGTTTCGTAAAGTTTGTAAACGCTTGGCATAAATTGCAAAAAAGGTAAAACGCTTGGATTTGTTACTTATCGTTTGTAAACGTTTGGCTTAAATATCTAAAAAGGTGAAACACTTGGATTTGTTTTGGAACGTTTGTAAACGTTTGGCTTAAATTGCTAAAAGGTGAAACGCTTGGATTTGTTTCGTAACGTTTGTAAACGTTTGGCTTAAATTACTAAAAAGGTGAAATGCTTGAATTTGTTTCGGAACGTTTGTAAACGTTTGGCTTAATTTGCTAAAAATGGAAAACGTTTGAATTTATTTCGCAGCGTTTGTAAACGTTTGGCTTAGATTGCTAAAAAGGTGAAATGTTTTGATTTGTTTCGTAACAATTTGTGAACGTTTGGCATAAATCGCTAAAAAGGCAAAGCGGTTGTAAATGTTTGGCTTAAATCGCTAAAAACGTGAAACGTTAAGATTTGTTTGGAAAAATTTGTAATCGTTAGGCTTAAATCGCTAAAAAGGGAAAACATTTGGATTTGTTTCGTAATGTTTATACACGTTTGGCTTAAATCGCTAAAAAGGTGAAACGTTTGGATTTTTTTCGTAACATTTGTATACGTTTGGCTTAAATTGCTTAAAAGGTGAAATTCTTGGATTTGTTTCGTAACGTTTGTAAATGTTTTGCTTAAATTGTTAAAAATGTGAAATGCTTGGATTTGTTTCGTAACATTTGTAAGGGTTTGTCTTAAATAGCTAAAAATGTGAAACGTCTGGATTTGTTTCGCAACGTTTGTTTACGTTTGGCTTATATCGCGAAAAAGGTGAAACGTTTGGATTTGTTTCGTAACGTTTGTAAACGTTTGGCTAAAATTTCTAAAAAGGCAAAACCTTTGGATTTGTTTCTAACATTTTTTAAACGTTTGGCATAAATCGCTAAAAAGAGGAAACATTTGTAAATGTTTGGCTTAAATCGCTAAAAAGATAAAACCTTTGGATTTTTTTTAACTTTTGTAAATGTTTGGCTTAAATTTCTAAAAAGGTAAAAAGCTTGGATTTGTTTCGTAAAGTTTGTAAACGCTTGGCATAAATTGCAAAAAAGGTAAAACCCTTGGATTTGCTACTTATCGTTTGTAAACGTTTGGCTTAAATATCTAAAAAGGTGAAACACTTGGATTTGTTTTGGAACGTTTGTAAACGTTTGGCTTAAATTGCTAAAAAGGTGAAACGCTTGGATTTGTTTCGTAACGTTTGTAAATGTTTGGCTTAAATTACTAAAAAGGTGAAATGCTTGAATTTGTTTCGGAACGTTTGTAAACGTTTGGCTTAATTTGCTAAAAATGGAAAACGTTTGAATTTATTTCGCAACGTTTGTAAACGTTTGGCTTTAATCGCTAAAAAGGTGGAACGTTTGGATTTGTTTCGTAACGTTTGTAAACGTTTTGCATAAATCGCTAAAACATTTTAAACGTTTGGCTTACATCGTTAAAATGGGGAAACGTTTGCATTTGTTTCATAACATTTTAAACGTTTGGCTTAAATCGCAAAAAAGGGGAAACGTTTGAATTTGATTCATAACATTTGTAAACGTTTGGCTAAAATCGCTAAAAAGGTGAAACGTTTGGTTTTTTTTTGTAACGTTTGTAAACGTTCGGCTTTAATTGCTCAAAAAAGGTGAAATGCTTGGATTTGTTTCGTAACGTTTGTAAACGTTTGGCTTAAATTGCGAAAAAGATGTAACGCTTGGTTTTGTTTCGTAAAGTTTTTAAATGTTTGGCTTATACTACTAACAATGTGAAACATTTTTATTTGTTCGTAGCGTTCTAATCGTTTAGTTTTATTTCGTATTGTTTATATACGTTTGGCTTAGATCGATAAAAAGGGGAAACGTTTAGATTTGTTTCGTAACGTTTGTAAACGTTTGGCTTAAATTGCTAAAACGGCAAAACGTTTGGATTTGTTTCGTAACATTTTGTAAGCGTTTGGCATTAATCGCTAAAAATGGGAAACATTTGTAAATGTTTGGCTTAAATCGCTAAAAAGATAAAACATTTGTTTTTTTTTGTAACTTTTGTAAACGTTTGACTTAAATTGCTAAAAAGGTAAAACGTTTAGATTTGTGTCTAACGTTTCTAAACGTTTGGCTTAAATCGCTAAAAACGTGAAACGTTTAAATTTGTTTCATAATATTTGTATACGTTTGGCTTAAATTGCTAAAAAGGTGAAACGCTTGGATTTGTTTCGTAAGTTTGTATATGTTTGGCTTAAATCATTAAAAAGGGGAAACGTTTGGATTTGTTTCCTAATGTTTGTAAACGTTTGGCTTAAATTGCTAAAAAGGTGAAATGTTTTGATTTGTTTCGTAACAATTTGTGAATGTTTGGCATAAATCGCTAAAAAGGAAAACCGGTTGTAAACGTTTGGCTTAAATTACTAAAAAGGTGAAACGTTAAGATTTGTTTGGAAAAGTTTGTAATCGTTAGGCTTAAATCGCTAAAAAGGGAAAACATTTGGATTTGTTTCGTAATGTTTGTAAACGTTTGGCTTAAATAGCTAAAAAGGTTAAACGTTTGGATTTTTTTCGTAACATTTGTATATGTTTGGCTTAAATTGCTTATAAGGTGAAATGCTTGGATTTGTTTCGTAACGTTTGTAAATGTTTTGCTTAAATTGTTAAAAATGTGAAATGCTTGGATTTGTTTCGTAACGTTTGTAAGGGTTTGTCTTAAATCGCTAAAAATGTGAAACGTCTGGATTTGTTTCGTAACGTTTGTATACGTTTGGCTTATATCGCTAAAAAGGTGAAACATTTGGATTTGTTTCATGACGTTTGTAAACGTTTGGCTAAAATTTCTAAAAAGGCAAAACTTTTGGATTTGTTTCTAACATTTTATAAACGTTTGGCATAAATAGCTAAAAAGAGGAAACATTTGTAAATGTTTGGCTTAAATCGCTAAAAAGTTAAACCTTTGGATTTTTTTTGTAACTTTTGTAAATGTTTGGCTTAAATTGCTAAAAAGGTAAAACGCTTTGATTTGTTTCGTAAAATTTGTAAACGCTTGGCATAAATTGCAAAAAAGGTAAAACGCTTGGATTTGTTACTTATTGTTTGTAAACGTTTGGCTTAAATATCTAAAAAGGTGAAAACACTTGGATTTGTTTCGTAACGTTTGGAAATGTTTGGCTTAAATTGCTAAAAAGGGGAAACATTTGAATTTGTTTCTTAACCTTTGTAAAAGTTTGGCTTAAATTTCTAAAAATGCGAAAAGTTTGGATTTTTTTGGTAACGTTTGTAAACGTTTGGCTTAAATTGCTAAAAAGGTGAAACGCTTGAATTTGTTTCATGACGTTTGTAAACATTTGGCTTAAATTGCTAAAAATGTGAAACGGTTGGATTTGTTTCGTAACGTTTGTAAACATTTGGCTTAAATCGCTAAAAAGGTGAAACGTTTGGATTTGTTTCTAACCGTTTGTTAATGTTTGGCTTAAATCGCTAAAAAGGTGAAGTGTTTTTGATTTGTTTCGTAACATTTGTAAACGTTTGGATTAAATTGCTAAAACGGTGAAATGCTTGGATTTCTTTCGTAACGTTTGTAAACGTTTGGCTTAAATTGCTAAAAGGAAGCAATGTTTGGATTTGTTTCGTAACGTTTGTAAACATGTGGCTAAAACTGCTAACAATGTGAAACGTTTGAATTTATTTTGCAACGTTTGCAAACCTTTGGCTTTCATCGTTAAAGAGGTGAAACGTTTGGATTTATTTCGTAAAGTTTGTAAATGTTTGGCATTAATCGCTAAAAGATGAAACGTTTGGATTTGTTTCGTAATGTTTTATACGTTTGGCTTAAATCGCTAAAATGGGGAAACGTTTGGATTTGTTTCTTAACGTTTGTAAATATTTGGCTTGAATTGATAAAAAGGTGAAACGTTTAGTTTTGTTTCATAACGTTTGTAAACGTTTGGATTTGTTTCGCAACGTTTGTAAACATTTGACTTAAATCGCTAAAAAGGTGAAACGCTTGGATTTGTTTCGTAACGTTTGTAAACATTTGGCTTAAATCGCTAAAAAGGTGAAACGTTTGGATTTGTTTCTAACCGTTTGTTAATGTTTGGCTTAAATCGCTAAAAAGGTGAAGTGTTTTTGATTTGTTTCGTAACATTTGTAAACGTTTGGATTAAATTGCTAAAACGGTGAAATGCTTGGATTTCTTTCGTAACGTTTGTAAACGTTTGGCTTAAATTGCTAAAAGGAAGCAACGTTTGGATTTGTTTTGTAACGTTTGTAAACATGTGGCTAAAACTGCTAACAATGTGAAACGTTTGAATTTATTTTGCAACGTTTGCAAACCTTTGGCTTTCATCGTTAAAGAGGTGAAACGTTTGGATTTATTTCGTAAAGTTTGTAAATGTTTGGCATTAATCGCTAAAAGATGAAACGTTTGGATTTGTTTCGTAATGTTTTATACGTTTGGCTTAAATCGCTAAAATGGGGAAACGTTTGGATTTGTTTCTTAACGTTTGTAAATATTTGGCTTGAATTGATAAAAAGGTGAAACGTTTAGTTTTGTTTCATAACGTTTGTAAACGTTTGGATTTGTTTCGCAACGTTTGTAAACATTTGACTTAAATCGCTAAAAAGGTGAAACGCTTGGATTTGTTTCATAACGTTTGTAAATGTTATGCTTAAATTACTAATAAGGTGGCTTGGATTTGATTCGGAACGTTTGTAAACGTTTGACTTAAATTGCTAAAAAAGCGAAACGCTTGGATTTGTTTTGTAACGTTTGTAAATGTTTGGCTTAAATTGCAAAAAAGGTGTAACGCTTGGTTTTGTTTCGTAACGTTTGTAAAGGTTTTGCTTAATTCACTACAAATGTGAAACGTTTTGATTTGTTTCATAACGTTCTAAACGTTTGGTTTTATTTCGTAATGTTTGTATACGTTTGGCTTAAATCGCTAAAAAGGGGAAACGTTTGGATTTGTTTCGTAACGTTTGTAAGAGTTTGGCTTAAATTGCTAAAAAGGCGAAACGTTTGGATTTGTTTCGTAACATTTTGTAAACGTTTGGCAAAAATCGCTAAAAAGACAAAATGTTTGTAAATGTTTGGCTTAAATCGCTAAAAAGGTGAAACATTTAGATTTTTTTGTAACGTTTGTAAACGTTTGGCTTAAATCGATTAAAAGGAGAAACGTTTGGATATGTTTCGTAAGGTTTGTAAAGGTTTGACTTAAATCGCTAAAAACATGAAACGTTTGAATTTGTTTCGTAACATTTGTAAACTTTTGGCTTAAATTGCTAAAAACGTGAAACGCTTGGATTTGTTTCGTAACGTTTGTAATGGATTGTCTAAAATCGCTAATAATGTGGAACGTCTGGATTTGTTTCGTAATGTTCTAAACGTTTGGTTTTATTTCGTAATGTTTGTATACGTTTGGCTTAAATCGCTAACAAGGCGGAACGTTTGGATTTTTTTCATAACGTTTGTAAATGTTTAGCTTAAATTGCTAAAAAGGCAAAACGTTTAGATTTGTTTCGTAACATTTTGTAAACGTTTGGCATAAATCGCTAAAAAAGGGAAACGTTTGTAAAGGTTTGGCTTAAATTGCTAAAAAGGTGAAACGCTTGGATTTGTTTCGGAACGTTTGTGAACATTTGGCTTAAATTACTAAAAAGGTGAAATGCTTGAATTTGTTTCGGAGCGTTTGTAAACGTTTGACTTAAATTGCTAAAAATGGAAAATGTTTGAATTTATTTCGCAACGTTTGTAAACGTTTGGCTTTAATCGCTAAAAAGGTGGAACGTTTGGATTTGTGTCGTAACGTTTGTAAACGTTTGGCATAAATCGCTAAAAAGATGAAACTTTTGGATTTGTTTCGTAACATTTTAAACGTTTGGCTTACATCGTTATAATGGGGAAACGTTTGCATTTGTTTCATAATATTTTAAACGTTTGGCTTAAATCGCAAAAATGGGGAAACGTTTGAATTTGATTCATAACATTTGTAAACGGTTGGCTAAAATCGCTAAAAAGGTGAAACGTTTGGTTTTTTCTCGTAACGTTTGTAAAGGATTGGCTAAAATCGTTAATAATGTGGAACATCTGGATTTGTTTCGTAATGTTCTAAACGTTTGGTTTTGTTTCGTAATGTTTGTATATGTTTGGCTTAAATCGCTAATAAGGTGGAACGTTTGTATTTGTTTCATAACGTTTGTAAATATTTGGCTTAAATTGCTAAAAAGGCAAAACGTTTGGCATAAATTGCTAAAAAAGGGAAACGTTTGTAAAGGTTTGGCTTAAATCGCTAAAAAGGTGAAACGTTTGGATTTGCTTCGTAAGGTTTGTAAGCTTAAATCGCTAAAACGGTGAAACGTTTGGATTTGTTTCGTAAAGTTTCTCTACGTTTGGCTTAAATTGCTAAAAAGGTGAAACGCTTGGATTTGTTTCGTAGCGTTTGAAAACGTTTGGCTTAAATTGCTAAAAAGCTGAAACGCTTGGATTTGTTTCGTAACCTTTGTAAACCTTTGGCTTAAATTACTAAAAAGGTGGCTTGGATTTGATTAGGAAAGTTTGTAAACGTTTGGCTTAAATTGCTAAAAAGGTGAAACGCTTGGATTTGTTTCGTAATGTTTGTAAACGTTTGACTTAAATTTCTAAAAAGGTGAAACGCATGGATTTGTTTCGTAAAATTTGTAAATGTTTGGGTTAAATTGCCAAAAATGTTAAATGCTTGGTTTTGTTTCGTAACATTTATAAAGGTTTGGCTTCAATCGCTAAAAAATTGAACTGTTTGGATTTGTTTCGTAACACTTGTAAACGTCAAGCATAAATCGCTAAAAAGGTGAAATTTTTGGATTTGTTTTGTAAAGTTTTAAACATTTGTCTTAAATCGCTAATATGGAAAAACGTTTGGATTTGTTTTGTAACATTTGTAAACGTTCGCCTTAATCACTAAAAAGGTGAAACGTTTGAATTTGTTTCGTAACGTGTGTAAACGTTCGGCTTAAATCGCCAAAAAAGGTGAAACGTTTGGATTTGATTCGTAACGTTTGTAAACGTTTGGCTTAAATTGCTAAAAAGGTGAAATGCTTGGATTTGTTTCGTAACGTTTGTAAACGTTTGGCTTAAATTACTAAAAAGGTGAAATGCTTGAATTTGTTTCGGAACGTTTGTAAACGTTTGGCTTAAATTGCTAAAAATGGAAAACGTTTGAATTTATTTCTCAACGTTTGTAAACGTTTGGCTTTAATCGCTAAAAATATGGAACTTTTAGATTTGTTTCGTAACGTTTGTAAACGTTTGGCATAAATCGCTAAAAAGATGAAACTTTTGGATTTGTTTCGTAACATTTTAAACGTTTGGCTTACATCGTTAAAATGGGGAAACGTTTGCATTTGTTTCATAACATTTTAAACGTTTTGATTAAATCGTAAAAAAGGGGAAACATTTGAATTTGATTCATAACATTTGTAAACGTTTGGCTAAAATCGCTAAAAAGGTGAAACGTTTGGTTTTTTTCGTAACGTTTGTAAACGTTCGGCTTTAATTGCTAAAAAAAGGTGAAACGCTTGGATTTGTTTCGTAACGTTTGTAAACGTTTGGCTTAAATTGCGAAAAAGATGTAATGCTTGGTTTTGTTTTGTAAAGTTTTTAAATGTTTGGCTTATATTACTAACAATGTGAAACGTTTTTATTTGTTCGTAATGTTCTAATCGTTTGATTTTATTTTGTATTGTTTATATACGTTTGGCTTAAATCGATAAAAAGGGGAAACATTTAGATTTGTTTCATAACGTTTGTAAACGTTTGGCTTAAATTGCTAAACAGGCAAAACGTTTGGATTTGTTTCGTAACATTTTGTAAGCGTTTGGCATTAATCGCTAAAAAGGGGAAACATTTGTAAATGTTTGGCTTAAATCGCTAAAAAGATAAAACATTTGTTTTTTTTTTGTAACTTTTGTAAACGTTTGGCTTAAATTGCAAAAAAGGTAAAACGTTTAGATTTGTGTCGTAATGTTTATAAATGTTTGGCTTAAATCGCTAAAAACGGGAAACGTTTAAATTTGTTTCATAATATTTGTATACGTTGGCTTAAATTGCTAAAAAGGTGAAACGCTTGGATTTGTTTCGTAAGTTTGTATATGTTTGGCTTAAATCGTTAAAAAGGGGAAACGTTTGGATTTGTTTCCTAATGTTTGTAAACGTTTGGCTTAAATTGCTAAAAAGGTGAAATGTTTTGATTTGTTTCGTAGCAATTTGTGAACGTTTGGCATAAATCGCTAAAAAGGCAAAACGGTTGTAAATGTTTGGCTTAAATCGCTAAAAAGGTGAAACGTTAAGATTTGTTTGGAAAAGTTTGTTATCGTTAGGCTTAAATCGCTAAAAAGGGAAAACATTTGGATTTGTTTCGTAATGTTTGTAAACGTTTGGCTTAAATCGCTAAAAAGGTGAAACGTTTGGATTTTTTTCGTAACATTTGTATACGTTTGGCTTAAATTGCTTAAAAGGTGAAATGCTTGGATTTGTTTCGTAACGTTTGTAAATGTTTTGCTTAAATTGTTAAAATGTGAAATGCTTGGATTTGTTTCGTAACGTTTGTAAGGGTTTGTCTTAAATCGCTAAAAATGTGAAGCGTCTGGATTTGTTTCGTAACGTTTGTATACGTTTGGCTTATATCGCTAAAAAGGTGAAACGTTTGGATTTGTTTCGTAACGTTTGTAAACGTTTGGCTAAAATTTCTAAAAAGGCAAAACCTTTGGATTTGTTTCTAACATTTTTTAAACGTTTGGCATAAATCGCTAAAAAGAGGAAACATTTGTAAATGTTTGGCTTAAATCGCTAAAAAGATAAAACCTTTGGATTTTTTTGTAACTTTTATAAATGTTTGGCTTAAATTGCTAAAAAGGTAAAACGCTTGGATTTGTTTCGTAAAGTTTGTAAACGTTTGGCATAAATTGCAAAAAAGGTAAAACGCTTGGATTTCTTACTTATCGTTTGTAAAAGTTTGGCTTAAATATCTAAAAAGGTGAAACACTTGGATTTGTTTCGTAACGTTTGTAAATGTTTGGCTTAAATTGCTAAAAAGGGGAAACATTTGAATTTGTTTCTTAACCTTTGTAAAAGTTTGGCTTAAATCGCTAAAGATGCGAAACGTTTGGATTTTATTGGTAACGTTTGTAAATGTTTGGCTTAAATTGCTAAAAAGGTGAAACACTTGAATTTGTTTCATGACGTTTGTAAACATTTGGCTTAAATTGCTAAAAATGTATACCGCTTGGATTTGTTTCGTAACGTTTGTAAACATTTGGCTTAAATCGCTAAAAAGGTTAAACGTTTGGATTTGTTTCTAACCGTTTGTTAACGTTTGGCTTAAATCTCTAAAAAGGTGAAGTGTTTTTGATTTGTTTCGTAACGTTTGTAAATGTTTGGCTTAAATTGCTAAAACGGTGAAACGCTTGGATTTGTTTCGTAACGTTTGTAAACGTTTGGCTTAAATTGCTAAAAGGGAGCAACGCTTGGATTTGTTTCGTAACGTTTGTAAACATGTGGCTAAAACTGCTAACAATGTGAAACGTTTGAATTTATTTTGCAACGTTTGCAAACCTTTGGCTTTAATCGTGAAAAAGGTGAAACGTTTGGATTTATTTCGTAACGTTTGTAAATGTTTGTCATTAATCGCTAAAAGCTGAAACGTTTGGATTTGTTTCGTAACGTTTTATACGTTTGTCTTAAATCGCTAAATTGGGGAAACGTTTGGATTTATTTCGTTACGTTTGTAAATATTTGGCTTGAATTGCTAAAAAGGTGAAACGTTTAGTTTTGTTTCATAACGTTTGTAAACGTTTGGATTTGTTTTGCAACGCTTGTAAACGTTTGACTTAAATCGCTAAAAAGGTGAAACGCTTGGATTTGTTTCATAACGTTTGTAAATGTTATGCTTAAATTACTAAAAAGGTAGCTTGGATTTGATTCGGAACGTTTGTAAATGTTTGACTTAAATTGCTAAAAAGGCGAAACGCTTGGATTTGTTTTGTAACGTTTGTAAACGTTTGGCTTAAATTACTAAAAAGGCGAAACGCTTGGATTTGTTTTGTAACGTTTGTAAACGTTTGGCCTAAATTGCAAAAAAAGTGCAACGCTTGGTTTTGTTTCGTAACGTTTGTAAAGGTTTTGCTTAATTCGCTACAAATGTGAAACGTTTTGATTTGTTCCATAATGTTCTAAACGTTTGGTTTTATTTCGTAATGTTTGTATACGTTTGGCTTAAATTGCTAAAAAGGGGAAACGTTTGGATTTGTTTCGTAACGTTTGTAAACGTTTCGCTTAAATTGCTAAAAAGGCGAAACGTTTGGATTTGTTTCGTAACATTTTGTAAACGTTTGGCATAAATCGCTAAAAAGACAAAATGTTTGTAAATGTTTGGCTTAAATCGCTAAAAAGGTGAAACAATTTAGATTTTTTTTGTAACGTTTGTAAACGTTTGGCTTAAATCGATTAAAAGGAGAAACGTTTGGATATGTTTCCTAAGGTTTGTAAAGGTTTGGCTTGAATCGCTAAAAACATGAAACGTTTGAATTTGTTTTGTAACATTTCTAAACTTTTGGATTAAATTGCTAAAAACGTGAAACGCTTGGATTTGTTTCGTAACGTTTGTAAAGGATTGGCAAAAATTGCTAATAATGTGGAACGTCTGGATTTGTTTCGTAATGTTCTAAACGTTTGGTTTTGTTTCGTAATGTTTGTATACGTTTGGCTTAAATCACTAATAAGGCGGACCGTTTGGATTTGTTTCATAACGTTTGTAAATGTTTGGCTTAAATTGCTAAAAAGGGAAAACGTTTGGATTTGTTTCGTAACATTTTATAAACGTTTGGCATAAATCGCTAAAAAGGGAAACGTTTGTGAAGGTTTGGCTTAAATTGCTAAAAAGGTGAAACGCTTGGATTTGTTTCGTAACGTTTGTAAACGTTTGACTTAAATTACTATAAAGGTGAAATGCTTGAATTTGTTTCGGAACGTTTGTAAACGTTTGGCTTAAATTGCAAAAAATGGAAAACGTTTGAATTTATTTCGCAACGTGCGTAAACGTTTGGCTTTAATCGCAAAAAAAGGGGAAAAGTTTGGATTTGTTTCGTAACGTTTGTAAACGATTGGCATAAATCGCTAAAAAGATGAAATTTTTTGATTTGTTTCGTAACATTTTAAACGTTTGGCTTACATCGTTAAAATGGGGAAACGTTTGCATTTGTTTCATAACATTTTAAACGTTTGGCTTAAATCGCAAAAATTGGGAAACGTTTGAATTTGATTCATAACATTTGTAAACGTTTGGCTAAAATCGCTAAAAAGGTGAAACGTTTGGTTTTTTTGTAACTTTTGTAAAGGATTGGTTAAAATCGCTAATAATGTGGAACGTCTAGATTTGTTTTGTAATGTTCTAAACGTTTGGTTTTGTTTCGTAATGTTTGTATACGTTTGGCTTAAAACGCTAATAAGGTGGAACGTTTGGATTTGTTTCATAACGTTTGTAAATGTTTGGCTTAAATTGCTAAAAAGGCAAAACGTTCGGATTTGTTTCGTAACATTTTGTAAACGTTTGGCATAAATCGCTAAAAAAGGGAAACGTTTGTAAAGGTTTGGCTTAAATCGCTAAAAAGGTGAAACGTTTGGATTTGCTTCGTAAGGTTTGTAAGCTTAAATCGGTAAAACGGTGAAACGTTTGGATTTATTTTCTAAAGTTTCTCTACGTTTGGCTTAAATTGCTAAAAAGGAGAAACGCTTGGATTTGTTTCGTAACGTTTGTAAACGTTTGGCTTAAATTCCTAAAAAGCTGAAACGCTTGGATTTGTTTCGTATCCTTTGTAAACCTTTGGCTTAAATTACTAAAAAGGTGGCTTGGATTTGATTCAGAAAGTTTGTAAACGTTTGGCTTAAATTGCTTAAAAGGTGAAACGCTTAGATTTGTTTTGTAACGTTTGTAAACGTTTGACTTAAATTTCTAAAAAGGTGAAACGCTTGGATTTGTTTCGAAAAATTTGTAAACGTTTGGGTTAAATTTCCAAAAACATGAAACGCTTGGTTTTGTTTCGTAACATTTATAAAGGTTTGGCTTCAATCGCTAACAAATTGAACTGTATGGATTTGTTTCGTAACGCTTGTAAACGTTAAGCATAAATCGCTAAAAAGGTGAAATTTTTGGATTTGTTTCGTAAAGTTTTAAACATTTGGCTTAAATCGCTAAAATGGAAAAACGTTTGGATTTGTTTTGTAACATTTGTAAACGTTCGGGTTAAATCACTAAAAAAGGTGAAACGTTTGAATTTGTTTCGTAACGTTTGTAAACGTTCGGCTTAAATCGCCAAAAAAGGTAAAACGTTTGGATTTGATTCGTAACGTTTGTAAACGTTTGGCTTAAATTGCTAAAAAGGTGAAACGCTTGGATTTGTTTCGTAACATTTGTAAACGTTTGGCTTAAATTACTAAAAAGGCGAAACGCTTGGATTTGTTTTGTAACGTTTGTAAACGTTTGGCCTAAATTGCAAAAAAAGTGCAACGCTTGGTTTTGTTTCGGAACGTTTGTAAAGGTTTTGCTTAATTCGCTACAAATGTGAAACGTTTTGATTTGTTCCATAATGTTCTAAACGTTTGGTTTTATTTCGTAATGTTTGTATACGTTTGGATTAAATTGCTAAAAAGGGGAAACGTTTGGATTTGTTTCGGAACGTTTGTAAACGTTTGGCTTAAATTGCTAAAAATGGAAAACGTTTGAATTTATTTCTCAACGTTTGTAAACGTTTGGCTTTAATGGCTAAAAAGGTGGAACGCTTAGATTTGTTTCGTAACGTTTGTAAACGTTTGGCATAAATCGCTAAAAAGATGAAACTTTTGGATTTGTTTCGTACCATTTTAAACGTTTGGCTTACATCGTTAAAATGGGGAAACGTTTGCATTTGTTTCATAACATTTTAAACGTTTGGCTTTAATCGCAAAAAAGGGGAACGTTTGGTTTTTTTCGTAACGTTTGTAAACGTTCAGCTTTAATTGCTAAAAAAATGGGAAACGCTTGGATTTGTTTCGTAACGTTTGTAAACGTTTGGCTTAAATTAAGAAAAATATTTAACGCTTGGTTTTGTTTAGTAAAGATTTTAAATGTTTGCCTTAAATTACTAACAATGTGAAACGTTTTTATTTGTTCGTAACGTTCTAAACGTTTGGTTTTATTTCGTATTGTTTATATACGTTTGGCTCAAATCGATAAAAAGGGGAAACGTTTAGATTTGTTTCGTAACGTTTGTAAACGTTTGGCTTAAATTGCTAAAAAGGCAAAACGTTTGGATTTGTTTCGTAACATTTTCTAAGCGTTTGGCATTAATCGCTAATAAAGGGAAACATTTGTAAATGCTCGGCTTAAATTGCTAAAAAGATAAAACATTTGGTTTATTTTTTGTAACTTTTGTAAACGTTTGGCTTAAATTGCTAAAAAGGTAAAACATTTAGATTTGTGTCGTAATGTTTCTAAACGTTTGGCTTAAATCTTTACAAACGTGAAACCTTTAAATTTGTTTCATAACATTTGTATACGTTTGGCTTAAATTGCTAAAAAGGTAAAACGCTTGGATTTGTTTCGTAAGTTTGTATATGTTTGGCTTAAATCATTAAAAAGGGGAAACATTTGGATTTGTTTCCTAATGTTTGTAAACGTTTGGCTTAAATTGCTAAAAAGGTGAAATGTTTTGATTTGTTTCGTAACAATTTGTGAACGTTTGGCATAAATCGCTAAAAAGGCAAAACGGTTGTAAATGTTTGGCTTAAATCGCTAAAAAGGTGAAACATTAAGATTTGTTTGGAAAAGTTTGTAATCGTTATGTTTAAATCGCTAAAAAGGGAAAACATTTGGATTTGTTTCGTAATGTTTGTAAACGTTTGGCTTAAATCGCAAAAAAAGTGAAACGTTTGGATTTTTTTCGTAACATTTGTATACGTTTGGCTTAAATTGCTTAAAAGGTGAAATGCTTGGATTTGTTTCGTAACGTTTGTAAATGTTTTGCTTAAATTGTTAAAAATGTGAAACGCTTGGATTTGTTTCGTAACGTTTATAAGGGTTTGTCTTAAATCGCTAAAAATGTGAAACGTCTGGATTTGTTTCGTAACGTGTGTATACGTTTGGCTTATATCGCTAAAAAGGTGAAACATTTGGATTTGTTTCGTAACGTTTGTAAATGTTTGGCTTAAATTTCTAATAAGGCAAAACCTTTGGATTTGTTTCTAATATTTTTTAAACATTTGGCATAAATCGCTAGAAAGGGGAAACATTTGTAAATGTTTGGCTTAAATCGCTAAAAAGATAAAACCTTTGGATTTTTTTTGTAACTTTTGTAAATGTTTAGCGTAAATTGCTAAAAGGTAAAACGCTTGGATTTGTTTCGTAAAGTTTGTAAACGTTTGGCATAAATTGCAAAAAAGGTAAAACGCTTGGATTTCTTACTTATCGTTTGTAAAAGTTTGGCTTAAATATCTAAAAAGGTGAAACACTTGGATTTGTTTCGTAACGTTTGTAAATGTTTGGCTTAAATTGCTAAAAAGGGGAAACATTTGAATTTGTTTCTTAACCTTTGTAAAAGTTTGGCTTAAATCGCTAAAGATGCGAAACGTTTGGATTTTTTTGGTAACGTTTGTAAACATTTGGCTTAAATTGCTAAAAAGGTGAAACGCTTGAATTTGTTTCATGACGTTTGTAAACATTTGGCTTAAATTGCTAAAAATGTGAAACGCTTGGATTTGTTTCGTAACGTTTGTAAACATTTGGCTTAAATCGCTAAAAAGGTGAAACGTTTGGATTTGTTTCTAACCGTTTGTTAACGTTTGGCTTAAATCGCTAAAAAGGTGAAGTGTTTTTGATTTGTTTCGTAACGTTTGTAAACGTTTTGCTTAAATTGCTAAAACGGTGAAACGCTTGAATTTGTTTCGTAACGTTTGTAAACTTTTGGCTTAAATTGCTAAAAGGGAGCAACGTTTGGATTTGTTTCGTAACGTTTGTAAACATGTAGCTAAAACTGCTAACAATGTGAAACGTTTGAATTTATTTTGCAACGTTTGCAAACCTTTGGCTTTAATCGTTAAAAAGGTGAAACGTTTGGATTTGTTTCGTAACGTTTGTAAATGTTTGGCATTAATCGCTAAAAGATGAAATGTTTGGATTTGTTTCGTAACGTTTTATACGTTTGGCTTAAATCACTAAAATGGGGAAACTTTTAGATTTGTTTCGTAACGTTTGTAAATATTTGGCTTGAATTGCTAAAAATGTGAAACGTTTAGTTTTGTTTCATAACATTTGTAAACGTTTGGATTTGTTTCGCAACGTTTGTAAACGTTTGACTTAAATCGCTAAAAAGGTGAAACGCTTGGATTTGTTTCATAACGTTTGTAAATGTTATGCTAAAATTACTAAAAAGGTTGCTTGGATTTGATCGGAACGTTTGTAAACGTTTGACTTAAATTGCTAAAAAGGTGAAACGCTTGGATTTGTTTTGTAACGTTTGTAAACGTTTGGCTTAAATTGCAAAAAATGTGTAACGCTTGGTTTTTTTTCGTAACGTTTGTAAAGGTTTTGCTTAAATCGCTACAAATGTGAAACGTTTTGATTTGTTTCATAACGTTCTAAACGTTTGGTTTTATTTCGTAATATTTGTATACGTTTGGCTTAAATCGCTAAAAAGGGGAACCGTTTGGATTTGTTTCGTAACGTTTGTAAACGTTTGGCTTAAATTGCTAAAAAGGCGAAACGTTTGGATTTGTTTCGTAACATTTTGTAAACGTTTGGCATAAATCGCTAAAAAGATAAAATGTTTGTAAATGTTTGGCTTAAATCGCTAAAAAGGTGAAACATTTAGATTTTTTTTGTAACGTTCGTAAACGTTTGGCTTAAATCGATTAAAAGGAGAAACGTTTGGATATGTGTCGTAAGGTTTGTAAAGGTTTGGCTTAAATCGCTAAAAACATGAAACGTTTGAATTTGTTTCGTAACATTTGTAAACTTTTGGCTTAAATTGCTAAAAACGTGAAACGTTTGGATTTGTTGCGTAACGTTTGTAAAGGATTGGCTAAAATCGCTAATAATATGGAACGTCTGGATTTGTTTCGTAATGTTCTAAACGTTTGGTTTTGTTTCGTAATGTTTGTATACGTTTGGCTTAAGTCACTAATAAGGTGGAACGTTTGGATTTGTTTCATAACGTTTGTAAATGTTTGGCTTAAATTGCTAAAAAGGCAAAACGTTTGGATTTGTTTCGCAACGTTTGTAAACGTTTGACTTAAATCGCTAAAAAGGTGAAACGCTTGGATTTGTTTCATAACGTTTGTAAATGTTATGCTTAAATTACTAAAAAGGTGGCTTGGATTTGATTCGGAACGTTTGTAAACGTTTGACTTAAATTGCTAAAAAGGCGAAACGCTTGGATTTTTTTTGTAACGTTTGTAAATGTTTGGCTTAAATTGCAAAAAAGGTGTAACGCTTGGTTTTGTTTCGTAACGTTTGTAAAGGTTTTGCTTAAATCGGTACAAATGTGAAACGTTTTGATTTGTTTCATATCGTTCTAAACGTTTGGTTTTATTTCGTAATGTTTGTATACGTTTGGCTTAAATCGCTACAAAGGGGAAACGTTTGGATTTGTTTCGTAGCGTTTGTAAACGTTTGGCTTAAATTGCTAAAAAGGCGAAACGTTTGGATTTGTTTTGTAACATTTTGTAAACGTTTGGCATAAATTGCTAAAAAGACAAAATGTTTGTAAATGTTTGGCTTAAATCGCTAAAAAGGTGAAACATTTAGATTTTTTTTTGTAATGTTTGTAAACGTTTGGCTTAAATCGATTAAACGGAGAAACGTTTGGATATGTTTCGTAATGTTTGTAAAGGCTTGGCTTAAATCGCTAAAAACATGAAACATTTGAATTTGTTTCGTAACATTTGTAAACTTTTGGCTTAAATTGCTAAAAACGTGAAACGCTTGGATTTATTTCGTAACGTTTGTAAAGGATTGGCTAAAATCGCTAATAATGTGGAACGTCTGGATTTGTTTCGTAATGTTCTAAACGTTTGGTTTTGTTTCGTAATGTTTGTATACGTTTGGCTTAAACCCCTAATAAGGTGGAACGTTTGGATTTGTTTCATAACTTATCGGTTTTGGGACATGAAACTCAAACCCTTAAGGCAATTGCCTTTTACCTTTATTCATTATTAAATAATATGCCAGCGAGCGGAATAGCTATTATAATAGGAAGCTACAGCTTTACTTGAAAAATGATCTCTCTTTGCTCAATGAAAAGTCTACACGCATCGTCAAAGAAGATAGAATGCTGACTTTCTATGTCTTCTCTTTCTCTCCTCCTTTCTCTTCTCTTCGAGAATAGGATCGGAAAGAAGCTGATAGAGTCTTAAAGTGGCAACGTTTGTAAATGTTTGACCTAAATTGCTAAAAAGGCAAAATGTTTGGATTTGTTTCGTAACATTTTGTAAACGTTTGGCATAAATCGCTAAAAAAAGAGAAACGTTTGTAAAGGTTTGGCTTAAATCGTTAAAAAGGTGAAATGTTTGGTTTTGCTTCGTAAGGTTTGTAAGCTTAAATCGCTAAAACGGTGAAACGTTTGGATTTGTTTCGTAAAGTTTCTCTACGTTTGGCTTAAATTGCTAAAAAGGTGAAACGCTTGGATTTGTTTCGTAACGTTTGGCTTATATTGCTAAAAAGCTGAAACGCTTGGATCTGTTTCGTAATCTTTGTAAACCTTTGGCTTAAATTACTAAAAAGGTGGCCTAGATTTGATTCGGAAAGTTTGTAAACATTTGGCTTAAATTGCTAAAATGGTGAAACGCTTGGATTTGTTTTGTAACGTTTGTAAACGTTTGACTTAAATTTCGAAAAAGGTGAAACGCTTGGATTTGTTTCGTAAAATTTGTAAACGTTTGGGTTAAATTGCCAAAAACGTGAAACGCTTGGTTTTGTTTCGTAACATTTATAAAGGTTTGGCTTCAATCGCTAAAAAATTGAACTGTTTGGATTTGTTTCATAACGCTTGTACGTTAAGCATAAATCGATAAAAAGGTGAAATTTTTGTATTTGTTTCGTAACGTTTTAAACGTTTGGCTTAAATCACTAAAATGGAAAAACGTTTGGATTTTTTTTGTAACATTTGTAAACGTTCGGCTTAAACCGCTAAAAAGGTGAAACTTTTGAATTTGTTTCGTAACGTTTGTAAACGTTCGGCTTAAATCGCCAAAAAAGGTGAAACGTTTGGATTTGATTCGTAACGTTTGTAAACGTTTGGCTTAAATTGCTAAAAAGGTGAAACCCTTGGATTTGTTTCGTAACGTTTGTAAACGTTTGGCTTAAATTACTAAAAAGGTGAAATGCTTGAATTTGTTTCGGAACGTTTGTAAACGTTTGGCTTAAATTGCTAAAAATGGAAAACGTTTGAATTTATTTCGCAACGTTTGTAAACGTTTGGCTTTAATCGCTAAAAAAGTGGTACGTTTGATTTGTTTCGTAACGTTTCTAAACGTTTGGCATAAATCGCTAAAAAGATGAAACTTTTGGATTTGTTTCGTAACATTTTAAACGTTTGGCTTACATCGTTAAAATGGGGAAACGTTTGCATTTGTTTCATAACATTTTAAACGTTTGGCTTAAATCGCAAAAATGGAAAAATATTTGAATTTGATTCATAACATTTGTAAACGTTTGGCTAAAATTGCTAAAAAGGTGAAACGTTTGGTTTTTTTCGTAACGTTTGTAAACGTTCGGCTTTAATTGCTAAAAAAAGGGGAAACGCTTGGATTTGTTTCGTAACGTTTGTAAACGTTTGGCTTAAATTGCAAAAAAGATTTAACGCTCGGTTTTGTTTCGTAAAGTTTTTAAATGTTTGCCTTAAATTACTAACAATGTGAAACGTTTTTATTTGTTCGTAACGTTCTAAACGTTTGGTTTTATTTCGTATTGTTTAAATACGTTTGGCTTAAATCGATAAAAAGGGGAAACGTTTAGATTTGTTCCGTAACGTTTGTAAACGTTTGGCTTAAATTGCTAAAAAGGCAAAACGTTTGGATTTGTTTCGTAACATTTTGTAAGCGTTTGGCATTAATCGCTAAAAAGAGGAAACATTTGTAAATGTTTGGCTTAAATCGCTAAAAAGATAAAACATTTGGTTTTTTTTGTAACTTTTGTAAACGTTTGGCTTAAATTGCTAAAAAGGTAAAACGTTTACATTTGTGTCGTAATGTTTCTAAACGTTTGGCTTAAATCGGTAAAAACGTGAAACGTTTAAATTTGTTTCATAACATTTGTATACGTTTGTTTGTATATGTTTGGCTTAAATCATTAAAAAGGGGAAACGTTTGGATTTGTTTCCTAATGTTTGTAAACGTTTGGCTTAAATTGCTAAAAAGGTGAAATGTTTTGATTTGTTTCGTAACAATTTGTGAACGTTTGGCATAAATCGTTAAAAAGGCAAAACGGTTGTAAATGTTTGGCTTAAATCGCTAAAAAGGTGAAACCTTAAGATTTGTTTGGAAAAGTTTGCAATCGTTAGGCTTAAATCGCTAAAAAGGTAAAACATTTGGATTTGTTTCGTAATGTTTGTAAACGTTTGGCTTAAATCGCTAAAATGGTGAAACGTTTGGATTTTTTTCGTAACATTTGTATACGTTTGGCTTAAATTGCTTAAAAGGTGAACTGCTTGGATTTGTTTCGTAACGTTTGTAAATGTTTTGCTTATATTGTTAAAAATGTGAAACGCTTGGATTTGTTTCGTAACGTTTATAAGGGTTTGTCTTAAATCGCTAAAAATGTGAAACGTCTGGATTTGTTTCGTAACGTGTGTATACGTTTGGCTTATATCGCTTGAAAGGTGAAACGTTTGGATTTGTTTCGTAACGTTTGTAAACATTTGGCTTAAATTTCTAAAAAGGCAAAACCTTTGGATTTGTTTCTAATATTTTTTAAACGTTTGGCATAAATCGCTAAAAAGGGGAAACATTTGTAAATGTTTGGCTTAAATCGCTAAAAAGAGAAAACCTTTGGATTTTTTTAAATTGCTAAAAAGGCGAAACGCTTGGATTTTTTTTGTAACGTTTGTAAATGTTTGGCTTAAATTGCAAAAAAGGTGTAACGCTTGGTTTTGTTTCGTAACGTTTGTAAAGGTTTTGCTTAAATCGGTACAAATGTGAAACGTTTTGATTTGTTTCATATCGTTCTAAACGTTTGGTTTTATTTCGTAATGTTTGTATACGTTTGGCTTAAATCGCTACAAAGGGGAAACGTTTGGATTTGTTTCGTAACGTTTGTAAACGTTTGGCTTAAATTGCTAAAAAGGCGAAACATTTGGATTTGTTTTGTAACATTTTGTAAACGTTTGGCATAAATCGCTAAAAAGACAAAATGTTTGTAAATGTTTGGCTTAAATCGCTAAAAAGGTGAAACATTTAGATTTTTTTTGTAATGTTTGTAAACGTTTGGCTTAAATCGATTAAACGGAGAAACGTTTGGATATGTTTCGTAATGTTTGTAAAGGCTTGGCTTAAATCGCTAAAGCCATGAAACATTTGAATTTGTTTCGTAACATTTGTAAACTTTTGGCTTAAATTGCTAAAAACGTGAAACGCTTGGATTTATTTCGTAACGTTTGTAAAGGATTGGCTAAAATCGCTAATAATGTGGAACGTCTGGATTTGTTTCGTAATGTTCTAAACGTTTGGTTTTGTTTCGTAATTTTTGTATACGTTTGGCTTAAACCCCTAATAAGGTGGAACGTTTGGATTTGTTTCATAACGTTTGTAAATGTTTGACCTAAATTGCTAAAAAGGCAAAATGTTTGGATTTATTTCGTAACATTTTGTAAACGTTTGGCATAAATCGCTAAAAAATGAGAAACGTTTGTAAAGGTTTGGCTTAAATCGTTAAAAAGGTGAAACGTTTGGTTTTGCTTCGTAAGGTTTGTAAGCTTAAATCGCTAAAACGGTGAAACGTTTGGATTTGTTTCGTAAAGTTTCTCTACGTTTGGCTTAAATTGCTAAAAAGGTGAAACGCTTGGATTTGTTTCGTAACGTTTGGCTTAAATTGCTAAAAAGCTGAAACGCTTGGATCTGTTTCGTAATCTTTGTAAACCTTTGGCTTAAATTACTAAAAAGGTGGCCTGGATTTGATTCGGAAAGTTTGTAAACATTTGGCTTAAATTGCTAAAATGGTGAAACGCTTGGATTTGTTTTGTAACGTTTGTAAACGTTTGACTTAAATTTCGAAAAAGGTGAAACGCTTGGATTTGTTTCGTAAAATTTGTAAACGTTTGGGTTAAATTGCCAAAAACGTGAAACGCTTGGTTTTGTTTCGTAACATTTATAAAGGTTTGGCTTCAATCGCTAAAAAATTGAACTGTTTGGATTTGTTTCATAACGCTTGTAAACGTTAAGCATAAATCGATAAAAAGGTGAAATTTTTGTATTTGTTTCGTAACATTTTAAACATTTGGCTTAAATCACTAAAATGGAAAAACGTTTGGATTTTTTTTGTAACATTTGTAAACGTTCGGCTTAAACCGCTAAAAAGGTGAAACGTTTGAATTTGTTTCGTAACGTTTGTAAACGTTCGGCTTAAATCGCCAAAAAAGGTGAAACGTTTGGATTTGATTCGTAACGTTTGTAAACGTTTGGCTTAAATTGCTAAAAAGGTGAAACCCTCGGATTTGTTTCGTAACGTTTGTAAACGTTTGGCTTAAATTACTAAAAAGGTGAAATGCTTGAATTTGTTTCGGAACGTTTGTAAACGTTTGGCTTAAATTGCTAAAAATGGAAAACGTTTGAATTTATTTCGCAACGTTTGTAAACGTTTGGCTTTAATCGCTAAAAAAGTGGTACGTTTGATTTGTTTCGTAACGTTTCTAAACGTTTGGCATAAATCGCTAAAAAGATGAAACTTTTGGATTTGTTTCGTAACATTTTAAACGTTTGGCTTACATCGTTAAAATGGGGAAACGTTTGCATTTGTTTCATAACATTTGTAAACGTTTGGCTATAATTGCTAAAAAGGTGAAACGTTTGGTTTTTTTCGTAACGTTTGTAAACGTTCGGCTTTAATTGCTAAAAAAAGGGGAAACGCTTGGATTTGTTTCGTAACGTTTGTAAATGTTTGGCTTAAATTGCGAAAAAGATTTAACTCTCGGTTTTGTTTCGTAAAGTTTTTAAATGTTTGCCTTAAATTACTAACAATGTGAAACGTTTTTATTTGTTCGTAACGTTCTAAACGTTTGGTTTTATTTCGTATTGTTTAAATACGTTTGGCTTAAATCGATAAAAAGGGGAAACGTTTAGATTTGTTCCGTAACGTTTGTAAACGTTTGGCTTAAATTGCTAAAAAGGCAAAACGTTTGGATTTGTTTCGTAACATTTTGTAAGCGTTTGGCATTAATCGCTAAAAAGAGGAAACATTTGTAAATGTTTGGCTTAAATCGCTAAAAAGATAAAACATTTGGTTTTTTTTGTAACTTTTGTAAACGTTTGGCTTAAATTGCTAAAAAGGTAAAACGTTTACATTTGTGTCGTAATGTTTCTAAACGTTTGGCTTAAATCGGTAAAAACGTGAAACGTTTAAATTTGTTTCATAACATTTGTATACGTTTGTTTGTATATGTTTGGCTTAAATCATTAAAAAGGGGAAACGTTTGGATTTGTTTCCTAATGTTTGTAAACGTTTGGCTTAAATTGCTAAAAAGGTGAAATGTTTTGATTTGTTTCGTAACAATTTGTGAACGTTTGGCATAAATCGTTAAAAAGGCAAAACGGTTGTAAATGTTTGGCTTAAATCGCTAAAAAGGTGAAACGTTAAGATTTGTTTGGAAAAGTTTGCAATCGTTAGGCTTAAATCGCTAAAAAGGGAAAACATTTGGATTTTTTTCGTAATGTTTGTAAACGTTTGGCTTAAATCGCTAAAATGGTGAAACGTTTGGATTTTTTTCGTAACATTTGTATACGTTTGGCTTAAATTGCTTAAAAGGTGAACTGCTTGGATTTGTTTCGTAACGTTTGTAAATGTTTTGCTTAAATTGTTAAAAATGTGAAACGCTTGGATTTGTTTCGTAACGTTTATAAGGGTTTGTCTTAAATCGCTAAAAATATGAAACGTCTGGATTTGTTTCGTAACGTGTGTATACGTTTGGCTTATATCGCTAGAAAGGTGAAACGTTTGGATTTGTTTCGTAACGTTTGTAAACGTTTGGCTTAAATTTCTAAAAAGGCAAAACCTTTGGATTTGTTTCTAATATTTTTTAAACGTTTGGTATAAATCGCTAAAAAGGGGAAACATTTGTAAATGTTTGGCTTAAATCGCTAAAAAGATAAAACCTTTGGATTTTTTTTGTAATTTTTGTAAATGTTTGGCTTAAATTGCTAAAAGGTAAAACGCTTGGATTTGTTTCGTAAAGTTTGTAAACGTTTGGCATAAATTGCAAAAAAGGTAAAATGCTTGGATTTGTTACTTATCGTTTGTAAACGTTTGGCTTAAATATCTAAAAAGGGGAAACATTTGAATTTGTTTCTTAACCTTTGTAAAAGTTTGGCTTAAATCGCTAAAGATGCGAAACGTTTGGATTTTTTTGGTCACGTTTGTAAACATTTGGCTTAAATTGCTAAAAAGGTGAAACGCTTGAATTTGTTTCATGACGTTTGTAAACATTTGGCTTAAAGTGCTAAAAATGTGAAACGCTTGGATTTGTTTCGTAACGTTTGTAAACATTTGGCTTAAATCGCTAAAAAGGTGAAACGTTTGGATTTGTTTCTAACCGTTTGTTAACGTTTGGCTTAAATCGCTAAAAAGGTGAAGTGTTTTTGATTTGTTTCGTAATGTTTGTAAACGTTTTTCTTAAATTGCTAAAACGGTGAAACGCTTGGATTTGTTTCATTACATTTGTAAACGTTTGGCTTAAATTGCTAAAAGGGAGCAACGTTTCGATTTGTTTCGTAACGTTTGTAAACATGTAGCTAAAACTGCTAATAATGTGAAACGTTTGAATTTATTTTGCAACGTTTGCAAACCTTTGGCTTTAATCGTTAAAAAGTTGAAACGTTTGGATTTGTTTCGTAACGTTTGTAAATGTTTGGCATTAATCGCTAAAAGATGAAACGTTTGGATTTGTTTCGTAACGTTTTATACGTTTGGCTTAAATCACTAAAATGGGGAAACTTTTGGATTTGTTTCGTAACGTTTGTAAATATTTGGCTTGAATTTTTAAAAAGGTGAAACGTTTAGTTTTGTTTCATAACGTTTGTAAACGTTTGGATTTGTTTCGCAACGTTTGTAAACGTTTGACTTAAATCGCTAAAAAGGTGAAACGCTTGGATTTGTTTCATAACGTTTGTAAATGTTATGCTTAAATTACTAAAAAGGTGGCTAGGATTTGATTCGGAACGTTTGTAAACGATTGACTTAAATTGCTAAAAAGGTGAAACGCTTGGATTTGTTTTGTAACGTTTGTAAACGTTTGGCTTAAATTGCAAAAAAGGTGTAACGCTTGGTTTTGTTTCGTAACGTTTGTAAAGGTTTTGCTTAAATCGCTACAAATGTGAAACGTTTTGATTTGTTTCATAACGTTCTAAATGTTTGGTTTTATTTCGTAATGTTTGTATACGTTTGGCTTAAATCGCTAAAAAGGGGAAACGTTTGGATTTGTTTCGTAACGTTTGTAAACGTTTGGCTTAAATTGCTAAAAAGGCAAAACGTTTGGATTTGTTTCGTAACCTTCTAATCGTTTGGCTATGTTTCGTAATATTAGTATAAGTTTGGCTTAAATCGCTAAAAAGGTGGAACGTTTGAATTTGTTTCGTCAAGTTTGTAAACGTTTGGCTTAAATTGCTAAAAATGCGAAATATTTGGATTTGTTTCGTAACATTTTGCAAACGTTTGGCATAAATAGCTAAAAAGGTGAAACGTTTGTAAATGTGTGGCTTAAATCGCTAAATAGGTGAAACGTTTGGATTTATTTTGTAACGTTTGTAAACGTTTGGCTTAAATTGCAAAAAAGGTGTAACGCTTGGTTTTGTTTCGTAACGTTTGTAAAGGTTTTGCTTTTATCGCTACAAATGTGAAACATTTTGATTTGTTTCATAACGTTCTAAACGTTTGGTTTTATTTCGTAATGTTTGTATACGTTTGGCTTAAGTCGCTAAAAAGGGGAAACGTTTGGATTTGTTTCGTAACGTTTGTAAACGTTTGGCTTAAATTGCTAAAAAGGCGAAACGTTTGGATTTGTTTCGTAACATTTTGTAAACGTTTGGCATAAATCACTAAAAAGAGAAAATGTTTGTAAATGATTGGCTTAAATCGCCAAAAAGGTGAAACATTTAGATTTTTTTGTAACGTTTGTAAACATTTGGCTTAAATCGATTAAAAGGAGAAACGTTTGGATGTGTTTCGTATGGTTTGTAATGGTTTGGCTTAAATCGCTATAAACATGAAACGTTTGAATTTGTTTCGTAACATCTGTAAACTTTTGGCTTAAATTGTAAAAACGTGAAACGCTTGGATTTGTTGCGTAACGTTTGTAAAGGATTGGCTAAAATCGCTAATAATGTGGAACGTCTGGATTTGTTTCGTAATGTTCTAAACGTTTTGTTTTGTTACGTAATGTTTGTATACGTTTGGCTTAAATCGCTAATAAGGTGGAACGTTTGGATTTGTTTCATAACGTTTGTAAATGTTTGGCTTAAATTGCTAAAAAGGCAAAACGTTTGGATTTGTTTCGTAACATTTTGTAAACGTTTGGCATAAATCGCTAAAAAAGGGAAACGTTTGTAAAGGTTTGGTTTAAATCGCTAAAAAGGTGAAACGTTTGGATTTGCTTCGTAAGGTTTGTAAGATTAAATCGTTAAAACAGTGAAACGTTTGGATTTGTTTCGTAAAGTTTCTCTACGTTTGGCTTAAATTGCTAAAAATGTGAAACGCTTGGATTTGTTTCGTAACGTTTGTAAACGTTTGGCTTAAATTGCTAAAAAGCTGAAACGCTTGGATTTGTTTCGTAACCTTTGTAAACCTTTGGCTTTAATTACTAAAAAGGTTGCTTGGATTTGATTCGGAAAGTTTGTAAACGTTTGACTTAAATTGCTAAAAAGGTGAAACGCTTGGATTTGTTTCGTAACGTTTGTAAACGTTTGACTTAAATTACTAAAAAGGTGAAACGCTTGGATTTGTTTCGTAAAATTTGTAAACGTTTGGGTTAAATTGCCAAAAACGTGAAACGCTTGGTTTTGTTTCTTAACATTTATAAAGGTTTGGCTTAAAATCTCTAATAATGTGAAATTTTTGGATTTGTTTCGTAACCTTCTAAACGTTTGGCTATGTTTCGTAATGTTAGTATAAGTTTGGCTTAAATCGCTAAAAAGGTGGAACGTTTGGATTTGGTTCGTAAAGTTTGTAAACGTTTGGCTTAAATTGCTAAAAATGCGAAATATTTGGATTTGTTTCGTAACATTTTGCAAACGTTTGGCATAAATAGCTAAATAGGTGAAACGTTTGTAAAAGTTTGACTTAAATCGCTAAAAAGGTGAAACGTTTTGATTTGTTTTGTAACGTTTGTAAACGTTTGGCTTAAATTGTAAAAAATGTGTAACGCTTGCTTTTGTTTCGTAACGTTTGTAAAGGTTTTGCTTAAATCGCTACAAATGTGAAACATTTTGATTTTTTTCATAACGTTCTAAACGTTTGGTTTTATTTCGTAATGTTTGTATACGTTTGGCTTAAATCGCTAAAAAGCGGAAACGTTTGGATTTGTTTTGTAACGTTTGTAAACCTTTGGCTTAAATTGCTAAAAAGGCGAAACGTTTGGATTTGTTTCGTAACATTTTGTAAACGTTTGGCATAAATCGCTAAAAAGACAAAATGTTTGTAAATGTTTGGCTTAAATCGCTAAAAAGGTGAAACATTTAGATTTTTTTGTAACGTTTGTAAACGTTTGGCTTAAATCGATTAAAAGGAGAAACGTTTGGATATGTTTCAAAAGGTTTGTAAAGGTTTGGCTTAAATCGCTATAAACATGAAACGTTTCAATTTGTTTCGTAACTTTGTAAAATTTTGGCTTAAATTGCTAAAACCGTGAAACGCTTGGATTTGTTTCGTAACGTTTGTAAAGGATTGGCTAAAATCGCTAATAATGTTGAACGTTTGGATTTGTTTCGTAATGTTCTAAACGTTTGGTTTTGTTTCGTAATGTTTGTATACGTTTGGCTTAAATCGCTAATAAGGTGGAACGTTTGGATTTGTTTCATAACGTTTGTAAATGTTTGGCTTAAATTGCTAAAAAGCCAAAACGTTTGGATTTGTTTCGTAACGTTTTGTAAACGTTTGGCATAAATCGCTAAAAAAGGGAAACGTTTGTAAAGTTTTGGCTTAAATCGTTAAAAAGATGAAATGTTTGGATTTGCTTCGTAAGGTTTGTAAGCTTAAATCGCTAAAACGGTGAAACGTTTGGATTTGTTTCGTAAAGTTTCTCTACGTTTGGCTTAAATTGCTAAAAAGGTGAAACGCTTGGATTTGTTTTGTAACGTTTGTAAACGTTTGGCTTAAATTGCTAAAAAGCTGAAACGCTTGGATTTATTTCGTAACCTTCGTAAACCTTTGGCTTAAATTAATAAAAAGGTGGCTTGGATTTGATTCGGAAAGTTTATGAACGTTTGGCTTAAATTGCTAAAAAGGTGAAACGTTTGGATTTGTTTCGTAACGTTTGTAAACGTTTGACTTAAATGGCTAAAAAGGTGAAACGCTTGGATTTGTTTTGTAAATTTGTAAACGTTTGGCTTAAATTGCCAAAAAAGTGAAATGCTTGGTTATGTTTCGTAACGTTTATAAAGGTTTGGCTTAAATCTCTAAAAATGTGAAATTTTTGGATTTGTTTCGTAACATTCTAAACGTTTGGTTATGTTTCGTAATGTTAGTATAAGTTTGGCTTAAATCGCTAAAAAGGTGGAACGTTTGGATTTGTTTCGTAAAGTTTGTAAACGTTTGGCTTAAATTGCTAAAAAGGCGAAACGTTTGTATTTGTTTCGTAACATTTTGTAAACATTTGGCATAAATCGCTAAAAAGGTGAAATGTTTGTAAATGTGTGGCTTAAATCGCTAAAAGGGTGAAACGTTTGGATTTGTTTTGTAACGTTTGTAAACGTTTGGCTTAAATTGCTAAAAAGGTGAAATATTTGGATTTGTTTTGTAACATTTGTAAACGTTTGGCTTAAATCGCTAAAAAGGTGAAACGTTTGGATTTGTTCTGAAACGTTTGTATACGTTTGGCTTAAATTGCTAAAAAGGTGAAATACTTGGAATGGTTTCGTAACGTTTGTAAACGTTTGGCTTAAATTGCTAAAAAGGTGAAATACTTTGATTTGTTTCGTAACGTTTATAAACGTTTGGCTTAAATTGGTAAAAAGGTGAAAGATTTTGATTTGTTTGGTAACCTTTAAACGTTAGGCTTAAATCACTAAAAAGGTGAAACGTTGAATTTGTTTCTAAACCTTTGTAAATGTTTGGCTTAAATCGCTAAAAATGTGAAACGTTTGGATTCGTTTCATAACGTTTGTTAACGTTTGGCTTCAATCGCTAAAAAGGGGTAACCTTTGGATTTGTTTCGCAACGTTTGTAAATGTTTGGCTTCAATCGCTAAAAAAATGAACTGTTTGGATTTGTTTCGTAACGCTTGTAAACGTTAAGCATAAATCGCTAAAAAGGTGAAATTTTTGGATTTGTTTCGTAACGTTTTAAACGTTTGGTTTAAATCGCTAAAATGGGAAAACGTTTGGATTTGTTTTGTAACATTTGTAAACGTTTGGCTTAAATCACTAAAAAGGTGAAACGTTTGAATTTGTTTCGTAACGTTTGTAAACGTTCGGCTTAAATCGCCAAAAAAGGTGAAACATTTGGATTTGATGCGTAACGTTTGTAAACGTTTGGCTTAAATTGCTAAAAAGGTGAAACGCTTGGATTTTTTCCGTAACGTTTGTAAACGTTTGGCTTAAATTACTAAAAAGGTGAAATGCTTGAATTTGTTTCAGAACGTTTGTAAACGTTTGGCTTAAATTGCTAAAAATGGAAAACGTTTCATGAAAATGGGTTGCTACGGGTTTTGGTACAACCATGCCCATACCCTAGCGCCAATCACGATTCATGAAAATGGGTCGTGACAAACTTGGTATCAGAGCTTTGGTTTCAAACCAAGGCCTTTTAGATGTAAAATGTGTAATTGTTTTGGCATGTTAAGTGATTAAATTGTCTTAGGGACTATTGCGGAATTAGGATTCGAGTCTTGTCTTTGAAAGAGCATCTTTTGTTTTCAAAACTTTCTGCCTACTCCTATAGGAATGTCGGGAGTCAGTCGTGTGGATTTAATTGATGTATTACTTATTATATGGTTGATTTCAATTGGGTGATTACTTGTTGGATGATTCGCCATGTTGTGTTTATTTGGTTAGGTTTTGTTTATATTGAGAAATTTTGTTTCATTCTTAGGAATGAATACTTGTATTCGTGCTGCGGCTCAGCAAAATGCTGAGGCTGATGACGCGATCTCTATGGAGGTGGACCAGAATGAACCAGAGGTTCGAGCTGGTAGAGGACTAGTAGGCAGAGGCCCAGCTGGTCGGGGTCGAGCTGGTCGAGGTCGAGGTGGCCGAGGCCAAGCTGGCAGAAGTAGAGGCAGAGGCGTCGGACGCGGTGCTGCAGGGGGTGCTCAAGCACCAGGTGTGGCACAACCTGAGTTGGACGATTTTGAATTCAACACTTTTCTGGCTGGAGTTGCTGCTCTACAACTCAATCAGGTTCAGCTGCAAGCGGGACAGGTCGCTTTGCAGGATCAGTATGCGGTTTTGGGTCAGATTGCTCAGCAACAGCAACCACAGCCTGGTGGTGCAGTAGTTGATGGTGTCGGAACCACTGACAGGGATCTGGTATTGGCTTACATGAGGCTGAAGCCAACTGAGTTTGACGGTTCTGGAGACGCTCTAGATTTTCTCGAGGAGGTTGAGCAGAATGCTCGGCGACTACAGGCTACTGAGCGTCAGACCGTCGTTCTAGTCGAGATGTCCATGAAGGGTTCAGCTGGGGACTGGTTTCGTAGCTCTATTCATGATGACATGGCTACCATCTCTTGGGCTCAGTTCGTGGCGAGATTCAGAGCTTTCTTCTTACCGTTTTCAGTGATAGAGGGTCACAGAGACAGGCGCTTACTAGGGATGATAGGTCAATATCCGAGTACACGACAGAGTTTGTGAGGTTGGGTCGGTTCGCTCCGGACTTGCAGACAGATCAGCAAAGGGTGAACAACAGATACGTAAAAGGCTTAGGGCGCGATTTTGTGAGTTTGCTGACTGGGACACGCAGAGACTTTACAGACGTAGTAGGCAGTGCTCGACGTATGGAGAGCTCGTTATTGCAGTTTTGGGATATTTCTGGTCCTGCTCAGACTAAGAAGTCTTCTGGCCCTGGACAGCAGAGTGGTGGTGGTAGCTGCCAATCGGCACCTTCTCAGTACAAGAACAAGAAGAGGGGTGTCAAGAAGAGTTATCAGCCGTACACCTACAGTTCAGGCAACAACGGTAGCAGCCGCAGTTTTGGGCGTGGTAACAGTGGAGGTGCTAGTTTTCCTTTCTGCCAGAATTGCAGACGTCGACATCCAAGCGAGTGTCGTTTAGCAATAGGGGGTAGTTTTACTTGTGGCTAGCCGGGACACTTTGCGAGAGAGTGTCACGCATCTGGGCAGCATATGTCGGCAGCTAGCGTTGCTCAGCCATCCGATCAGAGTCAGAGACCAGTGTACTGCAATGCTTCTCGGATTGGCTTAGGTTGCGTGTTGATGCAACATGGACAGGTGATCGCCTATGCTTCCCGTCAGCTAAAGAAGTATGAGGTGAATTACCCTACACATGACTTGGAGTTAGCTGTTGTGGTTTTTGCTCTGAAGATCTGGAGGCACTACTTGTACGGTGCGACTTGCGAGATCTTCACTGATCACAAGAGTCTGAAGTACATCTTTGATCAGCGAGAGTTGAATCTGAGACAGAGGAGGTGGCTAGAGTTGCTGAAAGACTACGACTGTACTATTCAGTACCATCCTGGAAAAGCTAATGTGGTTGCCGATGCTTTGAGTCGCAAGTCTTCGGGCAGTTTGGCCCATATTTCTGAGGTTGGGCGTAGACCCATGGTTCGAGAGTGGCATGGTTTGATAGCTTCGGGCTACGATTTTCAGGTTTCTCATAATGGTTTTGATTAATAGGATTAAAGCTTTACAAGCTGAGGATCCACAATTGAAACGGATTATGGATGAGATCCATATGGATGGGAATTCCGAGTTTATTTTTGTTGACGGAGTTCTCAGGTTTGGTTCTAGACTGTGCGTTCCGGATTTGGATGGTTTGAGAGACCAGATTCTGGAGGAAGCGCATAGATCGGCTTACAGTGTTCATCCGGTATCTACCAAGATGTACCATGACCTCAAGGGTACGTATTGGTGGAGCGGAATGAAGAAAGATGTTGTAGAGTACCTTTCCAAGTGTCTGACTTGCCAGCAGGTGAAGCTGGAACATCAGAGGCCTTTTGGCTATCTGCAGCCACTACCTATTCCAGAGTGGAAGTGGGAGCGAATTGCCATGGACTTTGTTGTTGGTTTACCACGTACTCGACAGGGGTACGATTCCATATGGGTGATAGTTTACCGTATGACCAAGTCAGCTCATTTCCTTCCGATCAAGGTTTCGTATCCTGCTTTGAAGTTGGCTCAGTTGTACATCGACAGGATTGTCAGTTTGCATGGTGTACCGGTTTCGATTGTTAGTAGTATGTGCCCTAGGGCCATTTGATCGTGTATATTTGTAGAATTAATCCCAATGGCAAAGATATATATGTTCTATTTGAACTAAGTGTCTCATCAACTAAGTGTTCATTTATTACGTATTGTCCTTATCACATTGTGATAGAATCTATTCTTAAGGTGTTAAGAATATGAGTGATAGATTCTATTATACAAGTGATCTAAATAACCGTTCACGATCGATGGGGTCCTACGAATAAGGGCATCGCATTATCCCGGAAAGATCGTCACCTCTGTTTATTCTCCTGATTAGTAAATAGTTACTAATTATAGGAAGTAGTGAGTCTCATACTACTTGATGGGGATCAGAATAAACATGTGGACACTCAAGGTGTTGAGTGAGTCGAACAAGTGACGCTAGATGACTTATACATGGTAATTCATTAAAGTCAATTTAATGTCATCTAGTTCATAATTGTACATATGTCCTTTGACTTGCGGTGACACTATCTTGTATATAGGTGATTAGAGTTTGATACTCCTTAACTCTAGATCTTTCATGAGCTAGAGCCGCGGGATGTGTTGGCTCTAGTTAGTTGTATATGGAGATAGGGGTTTAACCTAGAAAGGATTCATCACTCTGGATGAACGGAGACAAGATTCTATGCTATCTCAAATTGTTCTTGATGGATGATAAAAACCTGCGCAGGTGTATATGACTTACATAGAAAGTTGTTTCTAGTGGAAGTCATATTTATCAAGAATTAGAACTGGGAGATGAGGTCATATAATCAAGACATACAGTGTTTGACTTAACCGTGACACTAGTCGAGATTGGAATCTTAGATGAAGGGAATTTTGAGTGTACGGTATTATGAACAATGGTTCATAAAGAATGCATCGAAACATTCATCTCTATTTGGGGGTCGTGATATGTTGCTAGACGTCACTCTCGATCTACGAGAATTAATAATTAAATGAGATTTAATTATTTAATATAAGAAAGGCGTTTCTTATGACTCTCGTTGCCATATAGATGTGAACCTAGTTAGTCACACACAATAGAGTGTGCAACCGATTGAGTTTACGAAAGATGGATTTCATATAGATACTAGCATATCTCGGAAATTAATCTAAGATGAAAAACAAGTACAAATTAGGGACTAATTTGTAAGAGTTATAAATTAGTAGGAACCTAATTGTATTATGTCCATATTAATTAGGGACTAATTTATAAGAGTTATAAATTAGTAGGAACCTAATTATATTTTAACCAAGTTTTATGATTAAAAGGTTTAAGTAATTAATTAGTGTAATTAATGATACTTAAATGACTAATCATTAGCCAATGGAATGATGATGTCATGGTGATGATGTAATGAGATAAGCCTATGTCATATATGTGATGTCATATGATGACATCACCTATATGATGTCACCTATGTGATGTCACCACATGAAAGGTGTCATATGGTGGCAACACCTTTGCTTGGTGTGTGACACCTAGCATGCAAGGTGTTGCATTCTTAAGGCATGCTCTAGCCTATAAATAGAGCATGTCCTTACTCATTTAAAAAAACCACACAACACACATCTCACTACAAAGTTGTAGAGAGAGAAAGCACTTGAAGGAGTTCAAGTATTCATCAATCACGGGAAAAACTTGGCGACGTTTTTCATATATCTGAGCAAGATAGTGATCGCGGCGAGAGTTTGAGCTTAGGGCTGCTCGGCAAGAGGAACTCTTACGGATTACTTCAAGGCGAGGATTCAATCGGACGCATACTCGTGTGGACGAGCTTGAGGTCGCCGTACTTTCGGAACTACAAGAATCGTTGGAGAATCGACATAGGTATTCTTCTTACAATTCCTAGATGCGTGCTTTAATTACTAAATGATACGACGATCCATTTGTTGTTGATATGATCAACTTTAGGATCCGAATTGTTGGAATTTCGATTTTGAATTGAAATATACGATCCGGACCCGCGCCTCCCGCTGCGCCAACAGTGGTATCGGAGCCACCGTATCATCGAGTATTAACGCTTTACGATTGAATATATGTATAAATAATCATGGACTTAGGAATTATTATTGGGCATGTAATTTATAATTCCGAGGGCTTATTTTTTCCAAAACGAACAATCGCTATTGTGATATTAATTACATTTGATTAAATTCTGTCTAGGAGATTGGTACTTAAGTGGTCCGCTCGTGACCCTCCAATCTATCCTGGGAATTTTTCTAATGTGATCATTTAACACAATACGTGATTCGCTTGTGCATTATGTTGTCATCAACGGAATATGCGGAAAAAGCGAAACCCGAAAAAAAAAAAAAACCCGGAAAAAAAAATAATATTTTTTTTTATAAAAACCAAAAATGCTGAAAAACGGGTTTTACACCCGGGAAAAAGTTTTCGGCCCGAAAAAAAAATATTTTTTTCCGTAAAAAACCGAAATGCTGAAAAAGGGGTTTTACACCCGGAGAAAAGTTTCCGACTCGAAAAAAAAAAAAAACCGTAAAAAAAAAAAACGTAAAAAAAAAATAATTTTTTTTTTCCGAGCATCAGCAATCGGTTGAGGCTTTCGGAGGTTCGAGGATGAATCCTCTATACCTAAAGAAAGCAGATATTACATAGTGAATGATTAGAGAATCATTTCCGAGATATGTAATAGTTTGCTCATTCTTTTGTGGCTAAAGAATGAGACCTAGGAAGTCCATGATCATACATGTGTGATTGCATGATTAATTTTAGCTTTAATATGTATGAGATGCATGCTAAAATGTATTGTGTGTTTAGTGAGACCTGAATAACTTAAAACCCTAAGAAATCTTCCTAAAAGTTAAAAGATTAAGTTTATATTGATTAATCATTAAATTGTTTATCAATGGCTCTCCATTGGAGCAATAAACTAACACGCTTTGAGTTATCATCTTGTCGGCTATGGATACATAGGGGTGAGATGATATCGTCAAGAGATGTTGTTGAGTTTATTGTTAAGCATGAGATGTTACGGGTGTAGTCGATATAATATACGGCGAGAAAGGCAATTAGGCGTACCTGAGTCGTATATTATTCAAATCGATACATCTTAGTTGATTCAATGGGTTAAACTTAACTAATGTGGAAACCTAAGAATAGCATTAAGTACTTGAGGGTGAAAGCATTAGGAGCCGGAAATGATTGAACCTCATATGAGATATGATGAACAAGTAATTGTTCACTTATATATCATTTTGATCCCAAGAATAGCATTAAGTACTTGAGGGAAAGATAAATGAATATAAGAATTCAATCACCCACTTGAAATCTTTTCCAACAAAGATTCACGTTTCCTATTTTGGAAGTGTAGGATTCGAAAAAGATAGTGGGAGGCCATTTTGATAAAGACCAAATCATTATGGTTAAATATACAAAATAACAAGAATACTAATTAAAGATCTTTGCTATCTAAGGGATAATAAGATTAAATAGAATCCTTTTAAGTGACATTCACGATAGTAATCGGCTAGTGGTTTAAAACCATTTTTTTTGATTGATTAAGATATTTAGATGCCTCCAAGGCTATTGCGAAAAAGAAATGCACATTGGTTAACAAAGAAAAGTGTTTTCGTTTGTTAAGATGTAGGACAGTATAAGTCATAGCCGGAAATATTTGGAATATTTAAAAGGCGGTTTGGTCAATAAAAGAAATTGTTTCTTTTGTCAAAACAAAAGACATTGAAATGGAAATTGTATTAAGTATTGTGAATACTTAAAGGGCAATGACGAGAGGAACGACAATTCCATCAAGAATGTGTCTATCTCATGTTCCAATGTCAATTGCTCATTTAAAAGCTTAGGTATTGGATACCGATGCTAATTCTCACATTTGTTTATCTTTTACGGATTTAGTAAAAGTGAGAAAGAAAGGAAAAAGATGAAGTAATCTTAAATCTCGGGAATGACGCAAGCGTTGCGACAAGAGCTATAGGATCAACTTCAATTTTCTTAAATAAACATAAGTTGTACTTAAACAAGTTTTTTTGTACTTACCCAATATATATAGAAATATCATATCCGAATTTATATGACAAATTTGGTAGTTGATTTTCTATTTACAAAGGATGTTTGTAGTATTATGTTTGATAATACGGAGTTGGGTATGGATATGTACAAAATGTTCTTTATGACTTGAATAAAGATGTTTAATGCAAAAGATGTTTTGGAAATTAATACCATAAGTTATCAAATTTCTAAACAACTTTGGCATTTATAATTAGGACATATTGCAAAAGATAGACATAACAAGTTAGATAGGATGGGAATCTTGAGCAATCAAGATTTTGCATCTCTTCCGATTTGTGAGTTGTATCTTAAAGGCAACATGGCCTGATTATTCTTTGTGGGACAAAGAGGTAGAGCTAAATCCGTTTAAGAGATCATACATAGTGATGTATATGGTACGTTTAAAGAAACGGACCAAGGTAGATACTTATACTTCATTTTCTACATCGATGATTTATCACGATATAGTTAAGTTTGTCTTATGAAGAACAAACATGAAGATTTTGAAATGTTCAAATGACTTCAAGAATGAAGTAGAAAACCAAATTGGAAAAGGTATTAATACTTTACGATGTGATCGAAAAGGGAAGAATACTTGAGTACAGAATTTGGTATGTTCCTAAAAGGAATGTGGTATTATTTTTCAACTTACTCCTTGAGAACACCATGGTTGAATGGTGCGTCTGTCAAGAAGGACGTATCGTACATTGTGGGAAATGATACGATCAAGAATGAGCTATATACTGACTTATCCATCTCGTTATAGGGTCAAGTACTTCTTACCGCAAATAAAATTCTAAATTAAATTCCAACTAAATCCGCTCCATACATATCTTATGAGATATGGTATGGAATAAAGTCTTAAGGATGTTAAGATTTGAGGGTGTTCGGAACATATCATGTAACTTATATCCGATAAATTTGGAATCGAAATCAATCATAGAAAGATTATGTTGGATATCCTAAAGACAGTTTAGGATATTGTTTCTATATTCGAACCGAACAAACAATCGTTGTTTATCGGTGGTAGTCTTTCTTAATAAAGCGTTTATTCAAGAGGGACACTAAGAAAGGAATATAGAATTAGATGATGAGTCATCTAGTTACCAACAAAATAATGAATCAATGAAGATTGATCAAACCCACTAAAAGCCGGAGTTAGTAAAAGATGTATCTACATTAACAACTCGAAGATTAAGTAGAGTATCTCGTCCACTGGAGAGAGATGGTTTTCCCACATGATAAACAAGAGTTGTTTAGTCATGGAGTAAAAGATCAAATGTTGATCCCTCTAGTTATGAGGAAACTATATGTGATATAGATTCTTCAAAATTGGTTTGAAGGAATAAAATCTAAAATGGATTCCATATAAAGAAACCAAATTTTAGGAGCTAGTCGATCCATCCAAAGGTATTATACCAATAAGGTTTAAATGGATCTTCAAGTGTAAAATCGGTACTAATGGAAAGGTGGAGACCTTTAAAGCTAAGCTTGTTGCAAAAGAGTTTTGCTAGAGGCAAGAAGTTGTATTGTGAATACACTTTATTGCGGGTAGCCATGCTTAAGTTCATCAAGATTTTTCTTACCAAGGCTACACATTTAGATTTTGTGGTTAGATATATGAATGTAAGAACCACATTCCTTAATGGTTAAATTAAGGAGTATATCTATATGGAACAAGTCGAGGATTTTGAATCCGAAGAAGGTTCCAAGATGTGTAAGCTAAAATGATCCCTAGTGGATGAAAAGAAAGCTTCGAGTTTCATCGTCTTGATAAATCCGTAAGAAGTTACAAATTTATTAAAAACGATGATAAACCCAATGGTTACAAGAAGGTTAGTGGGAGAAGACTCACTTTCATGATCTTTCATGTAGATAACTTATTACTACTAAATAATAATATCGGAATGATTACTTTTGTAAAACTTTGGTTTATCTAATACGTACTCCATCAAAGACCTTGGAGAGGTAGCCTAAATTCTCAGTATTAGACTCTATAGAGATAGATCTAAGAGAATAAATGGTTTCTCCAAAAGGCTCTTCTTAGAAGAGATATTGAAGTAGTTCAATATGGAAGTTCTAAGAGAGGATTGATACTAATTAGGCATAAAATTCTTCTTTCAAAGGGAGTGTCTTCCGAAACTTCTGAAGAAAGAAAGAATCTAGCAAAGATACCATAAGCTTCGGCAATTGGTAGTCTGAGGTATGTGTTGCCACATACAAAGCTAGAAATTGTCTATGCGGTTAGTGGGACTAATCGGTTTTAATCCAATCTATGTTGAGAACATTGGATGGTTGTTAAAGGTATTTTTAAGTACTTTTATAGAACTAAAGATATGGTATTAACAAATGGAGAACGAGATTTTTAAGTAGACCGTTTTACAGATTCTGATTAATAATCAGATATGGATAATAGAGAGTCTATCTCCAGATTCATATTTATCTATAATGAAGGAGTAGTGAGCTAGCAGTGTTCTAAGCAAGAATCAACTCCATACTCCATTATAGAAGCCGAGTATATTATGACATGAGATGTCGTAATAGAAGGTGTTTGGATAAATTAGTTTATAACTGAACTAAGTACGGTTTTCTTCCATTAAGTCGAAAGTTCCTCTTTTCTGCGACCACAATGGTGCTACTGCCCTAGCAAAAGAAACCGGGTCTCACAATTTATCCGAATATAAGGAAAGGCATTATCATATTATCTAAAGAAATTGTTGGAAAGAGAAAATTGTTTCTCTAAAAGATAGCATTAGCCAATAACACGGCTAACCCACTAACAAAGCCCATGACTTGGAGTCAGTAAGGTTTACATGACTTAGAGTCATTAAGGTTTACATGACTTAGACTCATTAATATTTACATCTTGTGAAGATGGGGCTTAGATATAGTTGTCAATGGCACTAGTGCAAGTGGGAGATTGTTAGTAGTATGTGCCCTAGGGCCATTTGATCGTGTATATTTGTAGAATTAATCCCAATGGCAAAGATATATATGTTCTATTTGAACTAAGTGTCTCATCAACTAAGTGTTCATTTATTACGTATTGTCCTTATCACATTGTGATAGAATCTATTCTTAAGGTGTTAAGAATATGAGTGATAGATTCTATTATACAAGTGATCTAAATAACCGTTCACGATCGATGGGGTCCTACGAATAAGGGCATCGCATTATCCCGGAAAGATCGTCACCTCTGTTTATTCTCCTGATTAGTAAATAGTTACTAATTATAGGAAGTAGTGAGTCTCATACTACTTGATGGGGATCAGAATAAACATGTGGACACTCAAGGTGTTGAGTGAGTCGAACAAGTGACGCTAGATGACTTATACATGGTAATTCATTAAAGTCAATTTAATGTCATCTAGTTCATAATTGTACATATGTCCTTTGACTTGCGGTGACACTATCTTGTATATAGGTGATTAGAGTTTGATACTCCTTAACTCTAGATCTTTCATGAGCTAGAGCCGCGGGATGTGTTGGCTCTAGTTAGTTGTATATGGAGATAGGGGTTTAACCTAGAAAGGATTCATCACTCTGGATGAACGGAGACAAGATTCTATGCTATCTCAAATTGTTCTTGATGGATGATAAAAACCTGCGCAGGTGTATATGACTTACATAGAAAGTTGTTTCTAGTGGAAGTCATATTTATCAAGAATTAGAACTGGGAGATGAGGTCATATAATCAAGACATACAGTGTTTGACTTAACCGTGACACTAGTCGAGATTGGAATCTTAGATGAAGGGAATTTTGAGTGTACGGTATTATGAACAATGGTTCATAAAGAATGCATCGAAACATTCATCTCTATTTGGGGGTCGTGATATGTTGCTAGACGTCACTCTCGATCTACGAGAATTAATAATTAAATGAGATTTAATTATTTAATATAAGAAAGGCGTTTCTTATGACTCTCGTTGCCATATAGATGTGAACCTAGTTAGTCACACACAATAGAGTGTGCAACCGATTGAGTTTACGAAAGATGGATTTCATATAGATACTAGCATATCTCGGAAATTAATCTAAGATGAAAAACAAGTACAAATTAGGGACTAATTTGTAAGAGTTATAAATTAGTAGGAACCTAATTGTATTATGTCCATATTAATTAGGGACTAATTTATAAGAGTTATAAATTAGTAGGAACCTAATTATATTTTAACCAAGTTTTATGATTAAAAGGTTTAAGTAATTAATTAGTGTAATTAATGATACTTAAATGACTAATCATTAGCCAATGGAATGATGATGTCATGGTGATGATGTAATGAGATAAGCCTATGTCATATATGTGATGTCATATGATGACATCACCTATATGATGTCACCTATGTGATGTCACCACATGAAAGGTGTCATATGGTGGCAACACCTTTGCTTGGTGTGTGACACCTAGCATGCAAGGTGTTGCATTCTTAAGGCATGCTCTAGCCTATAAATAGAGCATGTCCTTACTCATTTAAAAAAACCACACAACACACATCTCACTACAAAGTTGTAGAGAGAGAAAGCACTTGAAGGAGTTCAAGTATTCATCAATCACGGGAAAAACTTGGCGACGTTTTTCATATATCTGAGCAAGATAGTGATCGCGGCGAGAGTTTGAGCTTAGGGCTGCTCGGCAAGAGGAACTCTTACGGATTACTTCAAGGCGAGGATTCAATCGGACGCATACTCGTGTGGACGAGCTTGAGGTCGCCGTACTTTCGGGACTACAAGAATCGTTGGAGAATCGACATAGGTATTCTTCTTACAATTCCTAGATGCGTGCTTTAATTACTAAATGATACGACGATCCATTTGTTGTTGATATGATCAACTTTAGGATCCGAATTGTTGGAATTTCGATTTTGAATTGAAATATACGATCCGGACCCGCGCCTCCCGCTGCGCCAACATCGATTGTTTCTGATACACATTCTGTGTTCACTTCGAGGTTCTGGAAAGCGTTACAGGAGTCCTTGGGTTCTCGATTGGACTTCAGTACAACTTTTCATCCTCAGACTGATGGTCAGTCTGAGAGGACTATTTAGACATTGGAGGATATGCTCAGAATGTGCATTCTTGATTTTCAGGGTAGCTGGGATATACTCATTTGCCGTTGATTTAGTTTTCCTACAACAACAGGTACCATGCGAGCATTGAGATGGCACCTTATGAGGCTCTGTACGGACGCAAGTGTCGATCTCCTATCTGCTAGAAAGAGGTCAGCGAGCGGAAGTTGTCTGGTGCTGAGATTATTCAGATTACCTCAGAGAAGGTACTGTTGATAAAACGGATGTTGGAGACAGTTTTTAGTCGGCATAAGAGTTATGCAGATCCGAAGAGGAAAGACATCGAATTTAAGGTGGGAGACTTTGTGTTTCTTCGGGTTTCGCCTATGAAAGGCGTGGTTCGTTTTGGTGTCAAGGGAAAGTTGGCACCGAGGTAAATTGGTCCCTATGAGATTTCAGAGAGGATTGGAGCTGTGGCTTATCATCTGGTTCTGCCGCCAGACATGTCGTTAGTGCATCCTGTTTTTCATGTTTCTATGCTGAGGAAGTGCATCTCAGATCCTTCACATGTGATTGTGCCCCAGAGCGTTGAGATTGACCAGGAGCTGTCCTATGAGGAACAGCCAGTTGAGATTGTCGATACGCAAGTGCGTAGGTTACGGAACAAGGAGATTCCGATGGTCAAAGTTCTGTGGCGGAATCATTCTGTTGAGGAGTGCACTTGGGGGACGGAGTCCGATATGCGGAAACAGTATCCTTTCCTCTTTGCTTGAGGTACGTGTATCGTTGCTTATGTGTTTTAGTTGATTGTTTCTGTGCTTGTTGTGTTTAAATTCGAGGACGAATTTTTTTTACAAGTTGGGGAGAATGTAACATCCCGTATTTTTAAATTATTTTTCCGTCAAGCTTTAAATAATTTATTATTATAATTATATATTTTTATTTAATTTTTACTTTAGTCGCTCGTTAATTCGATCGTGGTTCGATTCTTGTTTAGTATGTATTATTAAATTTAAAAGAAAAAATTAAAAGCAAAAGAAAAATTAAATTGAAATGTGAATCATGGCATAAGCCCATTACGTTGGCTTTCAAAATCTAATGCATGGTAAGTCTTTTTTAAAAATCAATCAATCCCACCACTTTTCTATTATATGAATATATCATATTCATGTTGCATTATTAATGCACCAGATGAAGCTTTTCTTTCTTTCCTATTAAAACGTTCTGTTATGTTTCTTTATCCCTAACCTAATATTTTCCATCACTTTTAATCAAACCTCAGCAGCCACTCTCCCTTAGAAATTCAGAAACTTCATCAATCGTCATCCTTCCATTTGATTCAAGTCTCTCGGTAAGTAATCGTTCGACTTATTTTATTGTTACGATATCGTCATAAAACGGTTCTTGAATTATGTCTCGTTGTATTAGCTTACGTCTGATTATTCTTTGACGGTTCGCATCGACTCAATGTTCTCTTCGATCCCTACGTTTCGGAATCATAAACGGTACGTAAAACCCCCTCCGTTTGTCGCCGTTTCGATTTCGACGTGTTCTTGTTATGAAACTTCCGATATGATTATTTGCTGCTACGTTCTTTTATTTATCATTGCTGCAAATTCTGCTTTTGTTTCATATTATAGACGTACTCAAAAAGGAACCCTTACTTGATCTTGCGTTCGTTTCGTTTCTTTTTGAATCGCCATTGTTATTTTCGGATTGTTGCCAATGACGATAGATTCGTGATTGCTGCCGTTTAAGTCATGTGTATTGCCCTAATTTCATACTTCTAAGTTGTGTATGTGATTTAGTTTTAAAATCCAGTAGCTTGCAAATTGATGGCTTATTATGGTGTTGGTTTTAAATTGAAATAATGGCTCTGTGTTGGTTTGTTCTTTTTGGATGAAGAAGATGGCTAAATGGCCACTTCAATGAGCAAAGGATCACTTTCACCCCTGAACTTGTGTCAAAGTATCAAAAAAGTCCAAAGCTGGAAAATAGGATCACTTATACCCTGAACTTGCGTATTTCGGCTTAAAAACACCCCTCCCCACTCTCACCTCAGAGAGTGAGTTACACTCTCCAGTTTTAGATAGTGGTTTTCTTTTCAAAGTGATTTTTTTAAAAAAAGGTTAAAATGGTGTTTAAAATTTTCAATTTTTTTAAATTAACATATAAAACTTTCAAATTAATAATTTAATTTAAAACTTTATTTATTTTCTTAATAGTATTTAAAAATATAAGGACTTTATAGTATATTTTACATTTTTATTTATTTATTTTTATTAAAACATGTTTTCCCGCGAGGAGGAGCTCCTCCTCGCCGGAGCCGAGGAGCTTGCTCCTAAACTGAGGAGCAGAGCTCCTCGTTTTTCCGAGGAGCTTCTGCTCCTCGGATGAAGAGCAGAGCTCCTCTTCAACGAGGAGGCTCTGCTCCTCATCGGAGGAGCAGATCTACTCCTCCGATGAGGAGCAGCGCCTCCTCTTTCATGAGGAGGCTCTGCTCCTCATCGGAGGAGGAGCGCCTCCTTTTTCATGAGGGGGCCTGCTCCTCATCGGAGGAGCAGCGCCTCCTTTTTCATGAGGAGGCTCTGCTCCTCATCAGAAAGTTGAGGAGCTGCTGCTCCTCTGAAAAACGAGGAGCAGCAGCTCCCAAAAAAAAAATTAAAAATATTTTTTTGGATAAAAATTAAAAAAGTCCCTCATTTATTTAATGGTATATTATAATTAATTAGTGGTAAAATTTGATTAATTAGTGTTGATTATAATTAATTAGTGTAAGATACGATTAATTTCAATCTCACTCTCCAATTAAGGTGCCACGTCAGCAAAGGGGTCTTTTTCAGCCGGTTTACACAAGTTCAGGGTATAAGTGATCCGGTTTTCCAGCTTTGGACTTTTTTGATACTTTGACGCAAGTTCGGGAATGAAAGTGATCCTTTATTCCCACTTCAATCATCAAACTATTTTGTTTAAATCAAGTGAACACTTCAAGTTAGTTTTGTTTATTGTTAATTGATTCGATATTAGCTTTTAGTTGGTTTCGAACTATAAATTGGTAAATTGAAAACGACTTGTACTTTATAACTAAAATTTATATTTAATTTTAATTTCGATTAATATGCCAATTTGGCTAATACAATTTAACCCCTAAAGTTCATAAGAGCTTATTCAATTAAATTTTATCTATAAGATAAATTTTTGGACTTTAGTGATTTATAATTTAATAAACTAAGGACAAGCAATCAGATTAATTTCGAATATCGAATTGTCATGAATTTGGCTAAATTACAATTTAACCCCTGAACGTTTTTATAACTTAATTAAGTAAGTTTTTGGGTTAGTAACTTTATACTTTGTTATAATTATAACAAAAGTAATTAATTTGATTTCGGGTACCAAATTGGCTAAAGTACAGTTTAGTCCGTAATTGGCTAAAGTACAGTTTAGTCCCTAATTGGCTAAAGTACAATTTAGTCCCTAATTGGCTAAAGTATAGTTTAGTCCCTAATACTTTATGAGACTTATTTGATCAAGTTTTGGTTTGTAACTTAGGTTACGTAATTTGCATGATATTGAATTCCATTTTAAAATGGATAATTATTTTATTAAATTATTTTAATTTATAAACTCGGATTTATAAATTTAATAAGTTTTATTTTGGGTTAGACTGTGGTCGCCCGATAAGTGGGAAGAAGCTTGGTAGTTTTAAATAACTCGGCTGACTCACTAATATGGATTTTAACTCTCGTTTATTTAAATTATTTTACGAATCATTTTAAATATGTTTATATGATTTGTACTCTGTACCTTGAGTTATTTTTTGGAATGCATTTAATATAGGTGTTATTAAATGTGACTTGGTATTGTGTTGTGCTAGTCCTATGTGGTGTCTAGTACTCTTTAGAGTTAGGGCCTTATTTTAATTATGATTTTAATATTTTATTTAGACCCGTCGACTGTTCGTACTTCTGAGGCGAACCAGAGTTAGATTGCTTGTCAAGTTTCACGTGGAATAGCAAGCAGTGAGTTTATATCTCTATTTACCTCTTTATTAAGCAATTATTATATTTTTGTATATAGATATGTATAAGCAGCTTTTGAACTGTTTTTTGGCATTGTGGATTTGATTTGTAACGTGCTACTCGATGGGCATCATCGGGACTGCGTGCGCGCCGGTAATGATTATGGTATTGAGGTAGGTTTGAGATACGTCTCACCTTAGTGAGGGCACCGGTAATGATTATGGTATTGAGGTAGGTTTGAGATACGTCTCACCATAGTGAGGGCAGCGGTGGAAGATACGTCTCCTGGGCTTACTATTTATTAAGTGATAGTCGGGAATCGATTATTGAGATACGTCTCACTGACACGACAATGGATTTAGAATTGTGGTTTAGGGTTTCATTGATAATCCATAATGAAATTGTTTTATTAAACGTTTTTAAAGGTTGTTAACTTAATAAATATAAATGGTTATATAAACTCTACTCAGTAAATCTGACCCCGTTGTTTTCCCAAATTTTCCAGGTTTGTGATTTGAGCATTTGTCGATCTCCGTTTCTTCATTCCCGGAGGTTCTTTATTTATTTTCAGAATAAAAAAGTCGAACTGTTTTAAACTCTTAGACCGCAGTAGTAGTATTGGATTATTTATGTTTAGTCTTATACTTATTGTTTTAGACTATTGTTTGTTGATATAGTTAAACTATGATTTTATCGCTTTTGCCATGATTACAGTATTTATGGTATTTATATTATATTGCCATACTGTTGGAGTTATAATTTGAGATAAGTATACTTTGAATATATGTGTTGCTTATTGTACTGTTAGACTAGGCTGAAGTCTCGGTTGCCCCCGAGCATGTGGTTTTCTGCAGGTATATTGTTTTAAATGATATAAGTTGGTTATCCGCAAGTGTCACGACCCATTTTCATGAATCGCGACCGGCGCTAGGGTATGGGTAATGTAGTACCGAAACCCGTAGCTAGCCTCCCATATGAATCATAAACACATAAACCTGCAGAAAACCAATGCTCGGGGGCAACCGAGACTTCAGCCTAAACTAGCAGTTATAATAATCAACAGTTAAAATAACATGCTTATTCAATTCTGAGTCTAAAATAGATTTATCATGAACCAATATAAATAATATAACATGCCAAAGCAATATAACCAGTCGAACCAATCCGACAAAATAAATAAAAATAACAAGGACGTCTAGTTACTACTGCGGTCTAAGAATAAAACAGTTTTGCAATTTTATTAAAATAAAAGAAACCTCCGAGGAAAAGTAAATGCGGAGATCACCAGACTCTCTCAGATAATAACCCTGGGGAAAATTGGGAAAACAACGGGGTCAGATATACTGAGATGAGTTCATACCACTATCTACATTCATTAAGTGGAAAACCTTTAAAACGTTTAAAACATTAAATAACGATATTACGGATAATAGTTGGAACCCTAATCCACAATTCTAAATAATAATCATAATCCAATAGGTCTGGTCCCGAGAGCTGAGCTACACCGAGTTACCACTAACCACACTTATACCAGAGTCCCGAGAGCTGAGCTACACCGAGTTACTCTACCTGGTCCCGAGAGCTATGCTCACACCGAGTTACCACATTTCCATATATACCTTACCCAGATCAATACCGGTGCGCACGCAGTCCTAATGATGCCCATTAGGTAGCACGTTCCAACTAAGAGCCATAATATAAAACAGTTCGAAATATACGTACAGTATATACATTTAATATTAAAATAACAATTTACTTAATAAAGCGGTAAATAGTAAATATAAACTCACTGCTTGCTAATCCACGTGAAATACCGGCAAGCAACTAACTCTGGTTCGCCTCAGAAGCACGAACAGTAGACGAGTCTAGACAAATAAAATAATTATTAAAATCAGACCCTAACTCTAGAGAGTACTAGACACCACATAAGACTAGCACAGTTAACACGTAGTAAATAAACAATCCAAATAACACAAATATATACAAAAGGTAATAAAGCCCAAATAATATAAGTTTATTGAGTTCCCGCTTAAAATCCAATTTATAAATATTATTTAATAACTTTAAATAATAAATAATTTATAAATAGTGAGTTAGCCGAGTTACCAATAACTACCAAGCTAACCTCACTGGTCGGGTGACCCAAGTCTAATCCCGACTCAAAACAATTACCAAATATAAACCCGAGTTTATATTTATAAAACAATTTAACAAAATAATAATCCATTTTAAAAGCGGAACTCAATAACTTCAATTCAAAATAACCCAAGTTACAACCCCAAAAACTTAGTTAAATAAATCAAATAAAGTTCAGGGACTAATTTGTACTTTAACCAATTAGGGACCAAATTGTACTTTTGCCAATTAGGGACTAAATTGCACTTTTGCCAATTTGATTTCCAAAAATCAAATTAATTACTTTTATTTTATAATTAAAACCAACAATAAAGTTATTAGCCGAAAATCCACTTAATTAAGTTATAAAATAAGTTTAGGGGCTAAATTGTAATTTAGCCAAACTTTTAATATTTGAAAATAAATATATTTACCCGAGTAATTATATTAACTTAAGTTTGCAAAACACTTATCGTTACGATTTACCAAATTACAATTTAAAGTGAAATTCAAATTAAGTTCAAAACAATTCAATAGGTAATTAACTTGAAGGACTCACTTGCTTTAACATAAATATTTTGATAATCATAATGGCTAATTAGCCATCCCTTTTGTTTTAAACAAAAGGATTTGCCTCCCTTAATCCATGACTTGCAGAAACCATAAAACCCAAGCCAAACAACAATACACTTAGCAAATCATAAACCAATCATAGTAACCAAGATAAAATGCATCCCTAAATCATACAACAACCACATTACTCATGAACAAAGAACAAATCTGATCCCCTAGCAAAACCCAATAACATAAAATCAAGAACAAGGGTGCGGCAGAAACTTCAAAAACCAAAACAGGGATATAAAGCAAACCGAAACAATGAAACGACATCAAACTGAGTTTAATCAATCAGCAACTAACTTATCAAGCTATTTATAACAATTAAAGTGAATGATTCAAAGCCAAACAATCAAGAAGAAATCGGCAGCAACATGGTTAATCAAGAACAGTTAAGCCAAAACAGAAAACGGAAACCGTACGGCGAATGAAACGAGATCAACGGCGTACCGTTCAGCGAAACTGAGGTAGGGAAACGTAGGTACGTGAGTCTAGATCGTCTGGAATCAAACGGTATCAATTTCGATCTAGAAACGAAAGAGAACGAACCAAATTACGCATTATCGTTCAAAAACGAAATCTGGAAATCAAAGAATTCAGAAACTTACCGGACAGCGATCTTTGGCAGATGATAACGGCTTCGATACTCAGCGAAATGGCAAGCGGAAAACGGCTAGGGTTTTAGTGATGAGTGGTGAATATTTTCTGTTTAGAAGTCGACTTTAAATATCGAGTGGAAACGGGTCGAAAACGAGTGCGAACAGGGCCGGGCGAAGGGGTCCATAAGCAGACCTGTTCCCGAACGGAAAGGCCAAAATTTGGCCTGATCCCGTTCGGGAAAAGGCCTGGTCCCGAACGGGACCAGTGCAAATTTTGCACAGTCCCGTACGGGACAGGCCCAGTCCCGTACGGGACCTTACGGGATTTCATCAGGTCTCTTACGAGACCTGGTTTATCCCTTGGTTCAACCATTTGGTTGAACCAAGACCCAAAGGAGAAGTTTATATTTTTTAAAAACCGAACCGAAGATGAATCGAACCATAATTAAATTACGAAACTTCAAATACCCCACAAAACACATCCGGAACCACGTCGGAAATTACAAAAATAAATTTAAAATTTTACGGGATATTACATTCTCCCCAACTAATTAAAAATTCGTCCTCGAATTTAACACGACAAGTAAATCACATCAGAACAACACGTAATACAAGTAAAAACTGCAAAGGTCACAGAAAATCAAATATCGTACCTCACGGAAAAAGAAAAGGATAGCGATTCCGCATATCCAATTCGGTCTCCCAAGTACACTCCTCTACAGAATGATTGCGCCAGAGAACTTTGACCATCGGAATCTCCTTGTTCCGCAATTTACGCACCTGCGTATCGACAATCTCAACTGGCTGTTCCTCATAGGACCGCTCCTGGTCAATCTCAACACTCTGAGGCACAATCACGTGCGAAGGATCAGAAATGCACTTTCTCAACATAGAAACGTGAAACACAGGATGTACTAACGACATGTCTGGCGGTAGAACCAGACGATAAGCCACAGCTCCAATCCTCTCCGAAATCTCATAAGGACCAATATACCTCGGTGCTAACTTTCCCTTGACGCCAAAACGAACCACGCCTTTCATAGGCGAAACCCGAAGAAATACGAAATCACCAACCTGGAACTCAATGTCTTTCCTTTTCGGATCAGCATAACTCTTATGCCGACTAAAAGCAGTCTCTAACCTCCGCTTAATCAACGGTACCTTCTCAGAGGTAATCTGAATAATCTCCGCTCCCGAGAGTTTACGCTCTCCGACCTCCTCCCAACAGATAGGAGATCTACACTTGCGCCCGTACAAAGCCTCATACGGCGCCATCTCGATACTCGCATGATAACTGTTGTTATAGGAAAACTCAATCAACGGCAAATGAGTATCCCAGCTACCCTGAAAATCGAGAACACACATCCTGAGCATATCCTCCAACGTCTGAATAGTCCTCTCAGACTGACCGTCAGTCTGAGGATGAAAAGCTGTACTGAAATCCAACCGAGAACCCAAGGATTCCTGTAACGCCTTCCAAAACCTCGAAGTAAACACAGAACCTCTGTCTGAAACAATAGAAACCGGTACACCATGCAAACTGACAATCCTGTCGATGTACAACTGAGCCAACCTCGAAGCAGCATACGAAACCTTAATCGGAAGGAAATGAGCTGACTTGGTCATACGGTCAACTATCACCCAGATGGAGTCGTATCCCTGTCGAGTACGTGGTAACCCAACCACAAAATCCATAGCAATCCGCTCCCACTTCCACTCTGGAATAGGTAGTGGCTGCAGGTAGCCAAAAGGTCTCTGATGCTCCAGCTTCACCTGCTGGCACGTCAGACACTTAGAAACATACTCGGCTACATCCTTCTTCATCCCGCTCCACCAGTAGGTACCCTTAAGATCATGGTACATCTTGGTAGAACCCGGATGAACACTATAAGCAGACTTGTGCGCTTCTTCCAGAATCTGGTCCCTCAAACCATCTGAATCCGGAACACACAATCTCGAACCATGTCTCAGAACACCATCTACAAAAGTAAACTCAGAATTTCCATCCTGCTGAACTTCCTCAATAATCCGTTTCAATTGTGGATCCTCAGCTTGTAAAGCTTTGATCCGATCAATCAAAACGGGTTGCACTTGCAACTGTGCTAACAAACAACCAGTCTGAGAAATCTGAAACTCATAGCCTGAAGCTATCAAACTGTGCCACTCTCTAACCATGGGTCTACGCCCAATCTCAGAAATATGAGCCAAGCTGCCCGAAGACTTGCGACTCAACGCATCGGCTACCACATTAGCCTTACCAGGATGGTACTGAATAGTACAGTCGTAGTCTTTCAGCAACTCTAACCACCTCCTCTGTCTCAAGTTCAACTCTCTCTGATCAAAGATATATTTCAGACTCTTGTGATCAGTGAAAATCTCACAAGTAGCACCATACAAATAATGCCTCCAAATTTTCAGCGCAAAAACCACAGCTGCTAACTCTAAATCATGAGTAGGGTAATTCACCTCATGCTTCTTCAACTGTCTGGAAGCATAGGCAATCACCTGTCCATGTTGCATCAGAACGCAACCCAAACCAATCCGAGACGCATCACAATACACTGTGAAACCATCAATGCCAGAAGGCAATGCCAACACCGGAGCTGTAGTCAAAATCTCCTTGAGCTTCTCAAAGCTCGCCTCGCACTTGTCAGTCCACTCAAACTTGACACCCTTCTGTGTCAGTTTAGTCAAAGGTGCAGATATTCTGGAGAAATCTTGCACGAACCGACGATAGTAGCCAGCTAAACCCAGAAAACTTCTGATCTCGGTAACTGACCTTGGCCTTTGCCAATCCATGACCGCCTCAATCTTCTTCGGATCAACCTTGATCCCATCTTTCGACACCACGTGTCATAGAAAGGTAACCTGATCCAACCAGAACTCACATTTTGAAAACTTAGCATACAACTGATGCTCACGCAACGTCTGTAGTATAGTCCTCAAATGGTAAGCATGCTCCTCCTCACTCCGAGAATAGATCAAAATGTCATCAATGAAGACGATCACAAATTGATCCAAAAACGGCTTGAACACTCTGTTCATCATATCCATAAATGCTGCTGGTGCGTTCGTCAGACCGAAGGACATAACCAGAAACTCAAAATGCCCATAACGAGTCCGGAAAGCAGTCTTAGGCACATCTGCATCACGGATCCGTAGCTGATGATACCCAGACCTCAAATCAATCTTGGAAAAACACTTCGCACCCTGCAACTGGTCAAACAAATCATCGATGCGAGGAAGAGGATATCTGTTCTTGACAGTAACCTTGTTCAACTGTCTGTAGTCGATACAGAGTCGAAAGGAACCGTCTTTCTTCTTCACAAACAGAACTGGAGCACCCCACGGAGAAGTACTCGGTCTGATGAACCCGCTATCCAACAACTCTTGTAACTGGTCCTTCAACTCTTTCAGCTCTGCAGGAGCCATCCGATACGGCGGTATCGAAATCGGAGCTGTACCAGAAACCACATCAATGCAAAACTCAATATCACGATCAGGTGGTAATCCAGGCAATTCCTCTGGAAACACATCAGTGAACTCGTTCACTATCGGTACACTATGCATATCACTACCATCAGCCTCCAAATCACGAACCACAGCAAGAAAACCCTGGCAACCCTTGCCTAACATCCGCTTCGCCTTGATGGCGGAAATCAGATTCTTAGGTGTCTCTGCCTTTTCTCCCTGAAAGGAAAAAGGTAGACCACCTGGAATCCTGAACTCGACTGACTTCTCTCGACAGTCAATAGAAGCATAATGGCGTGACAACCAGTCCATCCCCAAGATAACATCAAAAGAAAGAACGTCAAGTACAATCAAATCAGCACATAATTCTCTACCCTGAATAACCACAGGACAAGAAGGATAGACGACGTCCACTACTACACCTTCAGACATAGGTGTAGACACAGCTAGAGGTTCACTCAAAACAGATGGTGCTCTACCCAATTTCCCAGCAAAACAAGTAGAAACAAACGAATGGGTCGCACCCGCATCAAATAATACCAAAGCATCAGTAAAAGAAATCGGAATGGTACCTTGCACCACAGCATTTGATGCACGCGCATCCTGAGGAGTAAGTGCGAACACTCTGGCCTGACCCTGCGGCTGCTGCTGCGAACTCTGTCCAGTACCATAACCGTTGGAACCTCTACCGTCGTTACCACGGCCACCAAAACCTCTGCCACCAGAACCACGGCCCCGCTGGCCACCAAAAGATGCTGCAGGTTGAGAGTACCCTACAGACTGTGTAAACGCAGGTCTCTGCTGCTGATAAGATGACTGCGCCACACTGGAGTTAGACATCTGCTGCCCAGATGTCGGACACTCCCTAGAAAAATGACCCGGCTGGCCACAAGTGAAACAACCTCCAGGAGCTAACTGACACTGTCCATAGTGCCTGCGTCTGCAATTCTGGCAGAACGGAATGTTCGATCCACCACTGTACCCGCGTCCTGAACCACGGTTACTCCCACTGCTACTGGAACTGTACGGAGCACTCCTGGCACTATGCCTCCCTTTGTTGTGAGTCCGCCGACTCCCCCTGTTGGCCTGAGAAGAGCCACTGTAGTAGTTCCCACTACCATGCTGCACTGGGGCCTGCTGCCCCCCACTAGGAACGTCACTCTTTCCCTTCTGATTCTGGAAAGGGTCAGAGATCGTCCCAAACTGAACCATCGAATTCTCCATCCGCCGCGCACTATCCACTAACCGGGCAAACTCCATGTTTGTCCCTATCAGCAAAGGGAGAAACTCCGAGCCTAAACCCCTAACATAACGGTCGTTCACTCGCTCTTGATCACCCTGTAGATCTGTAGCAAACCGCCCCAAACGTACAAACTCAGTAGTGTAGTCTGTCACTGATCTATCCCCCTTCTTCAAAGTGAGCAGCTTTTCTCTGAAACTCTCAGTAACAGAGAAGGGTAGATAGTAACCTCTGAACCTGGTCACAAAATCAGCCCAAGGCAAAGTATCCATAACTGGCCTGATGTTATCGCGATACCAATCCTTAGCTGGACCCTTCAGCGACATTTCCACAAGCATCACTGATTGACGATCAGACGCTTGAATCCTCTGACTGTTGTACTCAAATTCCTCCAAAAAGTCAAGAGCATCCCCAGTACCATCAAAAGAAGTCGGATTCAACTTCAAGTAGGTCATCACCAACTCTCTGTCTGTTGGAACATGACCGACACCAGCAATTCCACCAATACCAGCTACAGCACCAACCTGAGGTTGCTGTTGCTGCGCTAACTGACCCAGTATATTACACTGATTCTGCAGTAGAGCCTGATTGTTCTGCATCTCGACAACGCCAGCCAAGAAAGTAGTGAAGTCGAACGCTTGCAAATTTGGTGCTTGCTGCACCCCTGGTGCCTGCTGCACATTCGGTGCCTGAACACCTGCTGCACCGCGCCCTCTAGCTCCACCTCTACCAGCACCAGCTCCTCTGCCTCTACCAGCACCTCTACCTCTGCCAGCACCTCCACCTCGACCACGTCCAGCATTTGCCTGAACTGGTGGTGCGTTCTGATCGACTTCCATGGAAATCGCATCATCAGCCACAGCTTCTTGCTCTGCCGCAGCACGAGCACGAGTACGAATAACGTTGTCCATATCCTAAGATTGAACAACAACAATTTAAATAACAGATATTTCATACCCAAGTATGAACAAAACAAGCAACATATAGGATTTCCCAAGAAATCAACAGCAATAAAATGTTCACCCAAGTGAAATAGCATTAACAATTAAAAGCATCAAATCAACAAATAATGACTGACTCGACGCATTCCTATTGGTGTAGGCAGAAAGTTTTAAAATCAAAAGATGACGTTTTTAAAGACATGACAGAATCCTATATCCGCAGTAGTTCCTAAGACACAACCAAATTTAACAGAGTAAACACATAGCAAGCAATGGCCTTGGTTTGAAACCAAGGCTCTGATACCAAGTTTGTCACGACCCATTTTCATGAATCGCGACCGGCGCTAGGGTATGGGTAATGTAGTACCGAAACCCGTAGCTAGCCTCCCATATGAATCATAAACACATAAACCTGCAGAAAACCAATGCTCGGGGGCAACCGAGACTTCAGCCTAAACTAGCAGTTATAATAATCAACAGTTAAAATAACATGCTTATTCAATTCTGAGTCTAAAATAGATTTATCATGAACCAATATAAATAATATAACATGCCAAAGCAATATAACCAGTCGAACCAATCCGACAAAATAAATAAAAATAACAAGGACGTCTAGTTACTACTGCGGTCTAAGAATAAAACAGTTTTGCAATTTTATTAAAATAAAAGGAACCTCCGAGGAAAAGTAAATGCGGAGATCACCAGACTCTCTCAGATAATAACCCTGGGGAAAATTGGGAAAACAACGGGGTCAGATATACTGAGATGAGTTCATACCACTATCTACATTCATTAAGTGGAAAACCTTTAAAACGTTTAAAACATTAAATAACGATATTACGGATAATAGTTGGAACCCTAATCCACAATTCTAAATAATAATCATAATCCAATAGGTCTGGTCCCGAGAGCTGAGCTACACCGAGTTACCACTAACCACACTTATACCAGAGTCCCGAGAGCTGAGCTACACCGAGTTACTCTACCTGGTCCCGAGAGCTATGCTCACACCGAGTTACCACATTTCCATATATACCTTACCCAGATCAATACCGGTGCGCACGCAGTCCTAATGATGCCCATTAGGTAGCACGTTCCAACTAAGAGCCATAATATAAAACAGTTCGAAATATACGTACAGTATATACATTTAATATTAAAATAACAATTTACTTAATAAAGCGGTAAATAGTAAATATAAACTCACTGCTTGCTAATCCACGTGAAATACCGGCAAGCAACTAACTCTGGTTCGCCTCAGAAGCACGAACAGTAGACGAGTCTAGACAAATAAAATAATTATTAAAATCAGACCCTAACTCTAGAGAGTACTAGACACCACATAAGACTAGCACAGTTAACACGTAGTAAATAAACAATCCAAATAACACAAATATATACAAAAGGTAATAAAGCCCAAATAATATAAGTTTATTGAGTTCCCGCTTAAAATCCAATTTATAAATATTATTTAATAACTTTAAATAATAAATAATTTATAAATAGTGAGTTAGCCGAGTTACCAATAACTACCAAGCTAACCTCACTGGTCGGGTGACCCAAGTCTAATCCCGACTCAAAACAATTACCAAATATAAACCCGAGTTTATATTTATAAAACAATTTAACAAAATAATAATCCATTTTAAAAGCGGAACTCAATAACTTCAATTCAAAATAACCCAAGTTACAACCCCAAAAACTTAGTTAAATAAATCAAATAAAGTTCAGGGACTAATTTGTACTTTAACCAATTAGGGACCAAATTGTACTTTTGCCAATTAGGGACTAAATTGCACTTTTGCCAATTTGATTTCCAAAAATCAAATTAATTACTTTTATTTTATAATTAAAACCAACAATAAAGTTATTAGCCGAAAATCCACTTAATTAAGTTATAAAATAAGTTTAGGGGCTAAATTGTAATTTAGCCAAACTTTTAATATTTGAAAATAAATATATTTACCCGAGTAATTATATTAACTTAAGTTTGCAAAACACTTATCGTTACGATTTACCAAATTACAATTTAAAGTGAAATTCAAATTAAGTTCAAAACAATTCAATAGGTAATTAACTTGAAGGACTCACTTGCTTTAACATAAATATTTTGATAATCATAATGGCTAATTAGCCATCCCTTTTGTTTTAAACAAAAGGATTTGCCTCCCTTAATCCATGACTTGCAGAAACCATAAAACCCAAGCCAAACAACAATACACTTAGCAAATCATAAACCAATCATAGTAACCAAGATAAAATGCATCCCTAAATCATACAACAACCACATTACTCATGAACAAAGAACAAATCTGATCCCCTAGCAAAACCCAATAACATAAAATCAAGAACAAGGGTGCGGCAGAAACTTCAAAAACCAAAACAGGGATATAAAGCAAACCGAAACAATGAAACGACATCAAACTGAGTTTAATCAATCAGCAACTAACTTATCAAGCTATTTATAACAATTAAAGTGAATGATTCAAAGCCAAACAATCAAGAAGAAATCGGCAGCAACATGGTTAATCAAGAACAGTTAAGCCAAAACAGAAAACGGAAACCGTACGGCGAATGAAACGAGATCAACGGCGTACCGTTCAGCGAAACTGAGGTAGGGAAACGTAGGTACGTGAGTCTAGATCGTCTGGAATCAAACGGTATCAATTTCGATCTAGAAACGAAAGAGAACGAACCAAATTACGCATTATCGTTCAAAAACGAAATCTGGAAATCAAAGAATTCAGAAACTTACCGGACAGCGATCTTTGGCAGATGATAACGGCTTCGATACTCAGCGAAATGGCAAGCGGAAAACGGCTAGGGTTTCAGTGATGAGTGGTGAATATTTTCTGTTTAGAAGTCGACTTTAAATATCGAGTGGAAACGGGTCGAAAACGAGTGCGAACAGGGCCGGGCGAAGGGGTCCATAAGCAGACCTGTTCCCGAACGGAAAGGCCAAAATTTGGCCTGATCCCGTTCGGGAAAAGGCCTGGTCCCGAACGGGACCAGTGCAAATTTTGCACAGTCCCGTACGGGACAGGCCCAGTCCCGTACGGGACCTTACGGGATTTCATCAGGTCTCTTACGAGACCTGGTTTATCCCTTGGTTCAACCATTTGGTTGAACCAAGACCCAAAGGAGAAGTTTATATTTTTTAAAAACCGAACCGAAGATGAATCGAACCATAATTAAATTACGAAACTTCAAATACCCCACAAAACACATCCGGAACCACGTCGGAAATTACAAAAATAAATTTAAAATTTTACGGGATATTACAGCAAGGCTAGCTACGGGTTTTGGTACAACCATACCCATACCCTAGCGCTAGTCACGATTCATGAAAATGGGTCGTGACAGTAACGTTTGTAAACGTTTGGCTTAAATTGCAAAAAAGATGTAACGCATGTTTTGTTACGTAAAGTTTTTAAATGTTTGGCTTAAATTTTTAACAATGTGAAACGTTTTGATTTGTTCGTAACGTTCTAAACGATTGGTTTTGTTTCGTAATGTTTATATACGTTTGGCTTAAATCGCTAAAAAGGAGAAACGTTTAGATTTGTTTCGTAACGTTTGTAAACGTTTGGCTTAAATTGCCAAAAAGGCAAAACGTTTGGATTTGTTTCGTAATATTTTGTAGGAGTTTGGCATTAATCGCTAAAAAGGGGAAACATTTGTAAATGTTTGGCTTATATAGCTAAAAAGATAAAACATTTGTTTTTTTGTAACCTTTGTAAACGTTTGGCTTAAATTGCTAAAAAGGTAAAACATTTGGATTCGTATCGTAACGTTTGTAAACGTTTGGCTTAAATCGCTAAAAACGTGAAACGTTTAAATTTGTTTCATAACATTTGTATGCGTTTGCCTTAAATTGCTAAAAAGGTGAAACGCTTGGATTTGTTTCGTAAGTTTGTATATGTTTGGCTTAAATCATTAAAAAGGGGAAACGTTTGGATTTGTTTCCTAATGTTTGTAAACGTTTGACTTAAATTGCTAAAAAGGTGAAATGTTTTGATTTGTTTCGTAACAATTTGTGAACATTTGGCATAAATCGCTAAAAAGGCAAAACGGTTGTAAATGTTTGGCTTAAATCGCTAAAAAGGTGAAACGTTAAGATTTGTTTGGAAATGTTTGTAATCGTTAGGCTTAAATCGCTAAAAAGGGAAAACATTTGGATTTGTTTCGTAATGTTTGTAAACGTTTGGCTTAAATCGCTAAAAAGGTGAAACGTTTGGATTTTTTTCGTAACATTTGTATACGTTTGGCTTAAATTGCTTAAAAGGTGAAATGCTTGGATTTGTTTCGTAATGTTTGTAAACGTTTTGCTTAAATTGTTAAAAATGTGAAATGCTTGGATTTGTTTCGTAACATTTGTAAGGGTTTGGCTTAAATCGCTAAAAATGTGAAACGTCTGGATTTATTTCGTAACGTTTGTATACGTTTGGCTTATATCGCTAAAAAGGCAAAACCTTTGGATTTGTTTCTAACATTTTTTAAACGTTTAGCATAAATCGCTAAAAAGGGGAAACATTTGTAAATGTTTGGCTTAAATCGCTAAAAAGATAAAACCTTTGGATTTTTTTGTAACTTTTGTAAATGTTTGGCTTAAATTGCTAAAAAGGTAAAACGCTTGGATTTGTTTCGTAAAGTTCGTAAATGTTTGGCATAAATTGCAAAAAAGGTAAAACGCTTGGTTCTGTTACTTATCGTTTGTAAACGTTTGGCTTAAATATCTAAAAACGTCAAACACTTGGATTTGTTTCGTAACGTTTGTAAATGTTTGGCTTAAATTGCTAAAAAGGGGAAACATTTGAATTTGTTTCTTAACCTTTGTAAATGTTTGGCTTAAATCGCTAAAAATGCGAAACGTTTGGATTTTTTTGGTAACGTTTGTAAACGTTTGGCTTAAATTGCTAAAAAGGTGAAACGCTTGAATTTGTTTCATGACGTTTGTAAACATTTGGCTTAAATTGCTAAAAAGGTGAAACGCTTGGATTTGTTTCGTAACGTTTGTAAACATTTGGCTTGAATCGCTAAAAAGATGAAAAGTTTGGATTTGTTTCTAACCGTTTGTTAACGTTTGGCTTAAATCGCTAAAAAGGTGAAGTGTTTTTGATTTGTTTCGTAACGTTTGTAAACGTTTGGCTTAAATTGCTAAAACGGTGAAATGCTTGGATTTGTTTCGTAACGTTTGTAAACGTTTGGCTTAAATTGCTAAAAGGGAGCAACGTTTGGATTTGTTTCGTAACGTTTGTAAACGTGTGGCTAATACTGCTAACAATGTGAAACGTTTGAATTTATTTTGCAACGTTTGCAAACCTTTGGCTTTTATCGTTAAAAAGGTGAAACGTTTGGATTTGTTTTGTAACGTTTGTAAATGTTTGGCATTAATCTCTAAAATATGAAACGTTTGGATTTGTTTCGTAACGTTTTTTACGTTTGGCTTAAATCGCTAAAACGGGGAAACGTTTGGATTTGTTTTGTAACGTTTGTAAATATTTGGCTTGAATTGCTAAAAAGGTGAAATGTTTAGTTTTGTTTCATAACGTTTGTAAACGTTTGGATTTGTTTCACAACGTTTGTAAACGTTTGACTTAAATCGCTAAAAAGGTGAAACGCTTGGATTTGTTTCGTAACGTTTGCAAATGTTATGCATAAATTACTAAAAAGTTGGCTTGGATTTGATTCAGAAAGTTTGTATACGTTTGGCTTAAATTGCTAAAAAGGTGAAACGCTTGGATTTGTTTTGTAACGTTTGTAAACGTTTGGCTTAAATTGCAATTAAGGTGTAACGCTTGGTTTTGTTTCATAACGTTTGTAAAGGTTTTGCTTAAATCGCTACAAATGTGAAACGTTTTGATTTGTTTCATAACGTTCTAAACGTTTGGTTTTATTTCGTAATGTTTGTATACGTTTGGCTTAAATCGCTAAAAAGGTTTGGATTTGTTTCGTAATGTTTGTAAACGTTTGGCTTAAATTGCTAAAAAGGCGAAACGTTTGGATTTGATTCGTACTATTTTGTAAACGTTTGGCATAAATCGCTAAAAAGACAAAATGTTTGTAAATGTTTGGCTTAAATCACTAAAAAGGTGAAACATTTAGATTTTTTTTGTAATGTTTGTAAACGTTTGGTTTAAATCGATTAAAAGGAGAAACGTTTGGATATGTTTCGTAAGGTTTGTAAAGGTTTGGCTTAAATCGCTAAAAACATGAAACGTTTGAATTTGTTTCGTAACATTTGTAAACTTTTGGCTTAAATTGCTAAAAACGTGAAACGCTTGGATTTGTTTCGTAACGTTTGTAAAGGATTGGCTAAAATCGCTAAAAATGTGGAACGTCTGGATTTGTTTCGTAATGCTCTAAACGTTTGTATTTGTTTCGTAATGTTTAAATACGTTTGGCTTAAATCGCTAAAAAGGTGGAACGTTTGGATTTGTTTCATAACGTTTGTAAATGTTTGGCTTAAATTGCTAAAAAGGCAAAACGTTTGGATTTGTTTCGTAACATTTTGTAAACATTTGGCATAAATCGCTAAAAAAGGGAAACGTTTGTAAAGGTTTGTCTTAAATCGCTAAAAAGGTGAAACGTTTGGATTTGCTTCGTAAGGTTTGTAAGCTTAAATCGCTAAAAATGTGAAACGTTTGGATTTGTTTCGTAAAGTTTCTCTACGTTTGGCTTTAATTGGTAAAAAGGTGAAACGTTTGGATTTGTTTCGTAACGTTTGTAAACATTTGACTTAAATTGCTAAAAAGCTGAAACGCTTAGATTTGTTTCGTAACCTTTGTAAACCTTTGGCTTAAATTACTAAAAAGGTGGCTTGGATTTGATTCGGAAAGTTTGTAAACGTTTGGCTTAAATTGCTAAAAAGGTGAAACGCTTGGATTTGTTTCGTAACGTTTGTAAACTTTTGACTTAAATTGCTTAAAAGGTGAAACGCTTGGATTTGTTTCGTAAAATTTGTAAACGTTTGGCTTAAATTACCAAAAACGTGAAACGCTTGGTTTTCTTTCGTAACATTTATAAAGGTTTGGCTTAAATCTCTAAAAATGTGAAATTTTTGGATTTGTTTCGCAACCTTCTAAACGTTTAGTTAAGTTTCGTAATGTTAGTATAAGTTTGGCTTAAATCGCTAAAAAGGTGGAACATTTGGATTTGTTTCGTAAAGTTTGTAAACGTTTGGCTTAAATTGCTAAAAATGTGAAATGTTTGGATTTGTTTCGTAACATTTTGTAAACGTTTGGCATAAATCGCTAAAAAGGTGAAACGTTTGTAAATGTGTGGCTTAAATCGCTAAAAAGGTGAAACGTTTGGAATTGTTTTATAACGTTTTGTAAACGTTTGGCTTAAATCGCTAAAAAGGTGAAATATTTGGATTTATTTTGTAACGTTTGTAAACGTTTGGCTTAAATCGCTAAAAAGGTGAAACGTTTGGATTTGTTCCGAAACGTTTGTATACGTTTGGCTTAAATTGCTAAAAAGGTGCAATACTTGTATTGGTTTCGTAACATTTGTAAACGTTTGGCTTCAATTGCTAAAAAGGTGAAACAGTTTGATTTGTTTCGTAACGTTTATAAACGTTTGGCTTAAATTGGTAAAAACGTGAAACATTTTGATTTGTTTCTTTACCTATAAAACGTTAGGCTTAAATCACTAAAAAGGTGAAATGTTGAATTTGTGTCTAAACCTTTGTAAATGTTTGGCTTAAATCGCTAAAAAGGTGAAACGTTTGGATTTGTTTCATAACGTTTGTTAAGGTTTGGCTTCAATCGCTAAAAAGGGGAAAAGTTTGGATTTGTTTCGTAACGTTTGTAAACAATTGGCTTCAATCGCTAAAAAATTGAAATGTTTGGATTTGTTTCGTAACGCTTGTAAACGTTAAGCATAAATCGCTAAAAAGGTGAAATTTTTGGATTTGTTTCGTAACGTTTTAAACGTTTGGCTTAAATCGCTAAAATGGAAAAACGTTTGGATTTGTTTTGTAATATTTGTAAACGTTCGGCTTAAATCACTAAAAAGGTGAAACGTTTGAATTTGTTTCGTAATGTTTGTAAACGTCCGGCTTAAATCGCCAAAAAAGGTGAAACGTTTGGATTTGATTCGTAACGTTTGTAAAGGTTTGGCTTAAATTGCTAAAAAGGTGAAACGCTTGGATTTTTTTCGTAACGTTTGTAAACGTTTGGCTTAAATTACTAAAAAGGTGAAATGCTTGAATTTGTTTCGAAAAGTTTGTAAACGTTTGGCTTAAATTTCTAAAAAAGTTAAACGCTCAGATTTTTTTCGTAACGTCTGCAAACGTTTGGCTTAAATTTCTAAACCGGTGAAACGCTTGGTTTTGTTTCGTAAAGTTTGTAAAGGTTTGGTTTAAATCGCTAAAAATGTGAAACGTTTGATTTTCTTTCGTAATATATGTAAACGTTAGGCTTAAATCGCTAAAAAGGTGAAACTTTTTGATTTGTTTGGTATCATTTGTATACGTTTGTCTTAAATTGCTAAAAAGGTGAAATGCTTGGATTTGTTTCATAACAGTTGTAAACGTTTTTCTTAAATTGCTAAAAAGGTGAAACACTTAGATTTGTTTCGTAACGTTTGTAAAGGTTTGGCCTAAATCGCTAAAAATGTTTGGTTTTGTTTCGTAATGTTTGTATACGTTTGGCTTAAATCATTAAAAAGGGGATCGTTTGAATTTGTTTCGTAACGTTTCTAAACGTTTGGCTTAAATTGATAAAAAGGCGAAACGTTTAAATTTGTTTCGTAACAATTTGTGAACGTTTGGCATAAATCGCTAAAAAGGCAAAACGTTTGTTAATGTTTGGCTTAAATCGCTAAAAAGGTGAAACGTTTAGATTTGTTTGAAAAAGTTTGTCAACGTTTGGCTTAAATCGCTAAAAAGGGGAAACGTTTGGATTTGTTTCGTAATGTTTGTAAACGTTTGGCTTAAAACGCGAAAAAGGTGAAACGATTGGATTTGTTTCGTAACATTTGTATACGTTTTGCTTAATTTGCTAAAAAGGGGAAACAATTGGATTTGTTTCGTAACGTTTGTAAATGTTTGGCTTAAATCGCTAAAAAGGTGAAACGCTTGGTTTTGTTTCATAACATTTTTAAACGTTTTGCTTAAATTGCTAAAAAGGTGAAACGTTTTGTTTTGTTTCGTAACGTTTGTAAACGTTTTGATTTGTTTCGTAACGTTTGCAAACGTTTGACTTAAATTGCTAATAAGCTTAAACGCTTCGATTTGATTCGTAACGTTTGTAAACGTTTGACATAATTTACTAAAAAGGTAAAACGCGTGGATTTGTTTCGGAACGTTTGTAAACGTTTGCCTTAAATTACTAAAAAGGTAAAACACCTGGGTTTGTTTCGGAACGTTTGTAAACGTTCGGCTTAAATTGCAAAAAAGGTGAAACACTTGGTTTTGTTTCGTAACGTTTGCATAGGTTTGACTTAATTCGCTAATAATGTGAAACGTTTGAATTTGTTTCATAACGTTTTAAACGTTTGGTTTTGCTTTGTAACGTTTGGATTTGTTTGAATTTAAGCCAAATGTTTGGTTTTGGTTCGTAACGTTTGTAAACGTTTGGCTTAAATCGGTAAAAAGGGGAAACGTTTGGATTTCTTTCGTAACGTTTGTAAACGTTTGGCTTAAATTTCTAAAAAGGTAAAACGTTTGGATTTTATTCGTAAGATTTTGTAAATGTTTTGCTTAAATCGCTAAAAATGTGAAACGTTTGGATTTTATTTGCATTGTTTGTAAATGTTTGGCTTAACTCGCTAAAAAGTTGAAACGTTTGGATTTGTTTTGTAACGTTTGTAAATGTTTGGCTTATATCGCAAAAACGGTGAAACTGTAATAACCCGTAAAAAATTTTGAAAATTAAATTGCGAGTTTCGGAAATTATTTGAGTCATTTTACGTATTTGAAATTCGAGTTGGTTCGATTCAAGTCCGGGTTGGGCGTGGTTCGACCAGTAGTGGGTTGAATCAGGCCTCGTTTGAACCAAAGGTCTCAAACGCGACCTGATTTGGTTCGGTCTCGAATGAGAATTGGAAGTCTCGTTCGAGACTTCACATCTTTGGCAGGTCTCGAACGAGACCTGCAATTTCTCGTTCGAGAACAGCCTCAGAATTGTGTTGAGGCACGATTCTGAAGCTCTTCTTCCCCGCATATCTCGCCCCAAATCCTGAACTATACTCACCACGATCCAAACCCTATTATACCTAATATATTCACAAACCCTAGCCTCTCTTTTCCTCTCAAAAACATTCCAGAAATTCTGCACCAAATTGCCGTGGGAATTCAGTAAGTTTCTAGCTTTTGAACTCTGTTTTCAAACTGAAAACGACGTCTCCGTTCATAGCTGATATCTCTTTCGTTACAGAACCAAATCGTGTTCCGAATGATTCCAGAGATTTTAGACTCAACCCTCTACAAGTCCGAGCTTAGTTTTCACACAACGGTACATTATCTTTCTCGTAATTTCTGTAACCGTTGCCGCGTTTACGTAAATTCTGTTTTTGAGTTTTAAATCGACCTCTTGGGATTTAAATTCGTTTGGCAGCCGTTCGGAGGTCGAAATCAATTCCGTTTGTTTCCTGTGAAAGTAGACTCACACATCTACGTTTCTACACCCTTCGTTCGTCAAACGGCACGTAAACGAACCCGTTTTAATCGCCGCCGTCTCGCCGTATTATTTTGTTTAAAACTGTTTAAGTGTTGGATTTGCTAATGCCGAATTCTTTAAGCCTATTAACTATGATTTTGTTTTCCTTTTGGGGTTATGATTATGCTAGACTATGATCATAAGCTTTGGTGTTAGAATCATTAAACTCTTAGCAAGTGTTTATCGTTCGGTTTTAGGATTCATCGTTTTTGTTTCTCGGTTTCAAGTTTCTGTAAATGGCTTCTTGGATTTTTGATTCATGTATCTTGCTTGGAGTATGGATCTTGATTATGTGTTGTTTGATTAATTATTGATTCATTAATGTTAGGATAAAAAAATTAGTAAAGGAAAGGTTAAGATGGAATTATCATGGTTTTAAATTATGAAGCTTGGGTTCGTTGTTTTGTTTCTGCAAATGTGAAGTTGGTAAGATGGAGAAGGTGATAAGGTGGCGGCTGCTTATTTGTTATTTTAAATTCCTATGGTAAAAAATTCTTTTAAGTCAATGATTCATTTTGCTTAAAACATATTGATTCCTAAACTTAGTGTAGTAACTATTTTGTATTTGGTTTTTGATTTTAATTTATGAAATTGGTTTCGACTTATTAATTAGCGATTCAAATAATAATATTATTTATAATTTGAAATTACTCTGGGCATTAATATTTTAAGTTTAAATTAAATATTAATTTTATTATAGTTATACGTAAAATTTTATATTGACTACATTAAATAAGTATTGGGGATTTTATTTTATTTAAAAGTTTGTCAAATTAATTATATTATTTTTTATGGCATAAAAATAATATTTGAATATTTAAAAATTAAACTAATAATTATTATTAATTATTATTTAATTGTTAAATTGATATTTTTGGCTTAGAATGCCTTTGGAATTAAATTTATATTTTAGCTTTATTTTTTATTTAATTAATTGAGATAATTGTTGGTAATATTTAATTACTTGAATTTCAAGCTATTGAGTTCTATTTTGATATTAATTAATATTTTATTTAATATTAATTATAAACTGTGGTTTATAAACTCTGAAATATCAGTAGGGTCGGTTTGGACTTGGGTCACCGACATGTGGGTTTAGCTTGGTAGTTTTGAAAAACTCGGCTAACCCACTATTTGAGGAATTGATTTTATTTATCAATTAGATATTATTTTAATAATATTTTCGGATTGGATTTAAGTGCGAACTCAATAGTCTTGAATTAATTACAACATTATAATTTATTTGAGAATTGTGTTTCTCTGTGATTTATCTGGTTATTTAATTGTGCTAGTCCTACGTGGTGTCTAGTGATCTTAGAGTTAGGGTTCGTACGGATTTTAACCTGTTTATTATTTTAGACCCGTCGACTGCTCGTGCTTTGGAGTCTACGCAGGGTTAGCTGTTTGCCAAGATCACGTGGATAAGCAAGCAGTGAGTTTGTAGTACTATTTACTGCTTTATTAAGTACCGCATCGTATTTTAATATTATAAATGTTTGTGAACTGTTTTTACGGATTATGGAACTGGATTGAAACGAGCTACTCGATAGGCTTGTATCGAGACTGTGTGCACCGGTGAGTACTCTGGGAAACGGCAGACTAAAGTCTTGCTTACGCTGGTATATATTTATGACGAGGATTTGTTCCCGTCCACTCTGGGTTTATCAGTATGCTATGTCATACTTACGCTGGGATCATTTCAATACTGTTTTTCCATAATCATACTATATTAGTATAAACTGTTTTGATTTAAGGGTTTTAAACTTAATAAATGTAAATAGTATTGCGAACTCATCTCAGTATATTTGACCCCGTTGTTTTCCCAAATTTTCCAGGTTTATGATTTGAAAGCTGGTCCACTCCGATTCTTTTGATTCCTCGGAGGTTTTTTTATGTTATTTAAACTAGTTACTGTTTTCGAACTCTTAGACCGCAGTAGAACTAGTTATTTATTTCATTTGATATTACACTTTGGAATTGTCGATATATTCGATTATTTATATTTGGCATGATTACTCTGGATTACGATATTGTTATATATAAGTCATGCTGGTGAACATTTAAGATATTTAAGTTATTTATATTAGAACTGTAATATAAATTGCGAGACCTAGGTTGGAGTCTCGGTTGCCCCCGAGCAGTTTTCTGCAGGTTTAAATGTTTATTTGATATCCGCGAGGCTTGCTACTGGTTTTGGTACAACCATACCCATACCCTAGCGCCGATCACGATTCATGAAATTGGGTAGTGACAGAAACGTTTGTATTTATTTCACAACGTTTGTAAACGTTTGGCTTAAATCTCTAAAAAGGTGAAACTTTTGAATTTGTTTTGAAACGTTTGTAAACGTTTGGCATAAATCGCTAAAAATATTAAACGTTTGAATTTGTTTCGTAACGTTTTTAAACGTTTGGCTTATATTGCTGAAAAGGTGAAACATTTGAAATTTCGTAACGTTTGTAAACGTTTGGCTTAAATAGCTAAAAAGGTGAAGCACTTGGATTTGTTTCGTAATGTTTGTAAACGTTTGGGTTAAATTACTAATAAGGTAAAACGTTTGTATTTGTTTCGTAACGTTTTAAACGTTTGGTTTTGTTTCGTAATGTTTGTAAAGGTTCGACTTAAATCGCTAAAAATGTGAAACGTGTGTTTTTATTTCGTAGCGTTTGTAAACGTTTGTCTTAAATCTCTAAAAAGGTGAAACGTTTGGATTTGTTTCGTAACGTTTGTAAACGTTTGGCATAAATCACTAAAAAGGTTAAACGTTTGGATTCGTTTCGTAACGTTTTTAAACGTTTGGCTTAAATTCTTAAAAAGTTGAAACATTTGAAATTTCGTAAAGTTTGTAAACGTTTGGCTTAAATAGCTAAAAATGGCAAAGCACGTGAATTTGTTTCGTAGCGTTTGTAAACGTTTGGCATAAATACCTAAAAATGTGAAATGTTTTGTTTTATTTCATAACCTTTATAAACGTTTCGCTTAAATCGCAAAAAAGGTGAAACTTTTGGATTTGTTTAGTAACATTTGTAAATGTTTTTCTTAAATTGCTAAATAGGTGACACATTTGGATTTGTTTCGTAACCTTTGTAAACGTTTGGCTTAAATCGATAAAAAGGGGAAACGTTTGGATTTGTTTTGTAACGTTTGTAAACGTTTGGCTTAAATCGCTAAAAGGGTGATACGTTTGGATTTGTTTCATAACGTGTGTAAATGTTTGGCTTAAATCGCTAAAAAGGTGAAACACTTGGATTTCTTCCGTAACGTTTGAAAATATTTGGCTTAAATTGCAAAAAAGGTGAAACATTCGGTTTTGTTTCGTAATGTTTTGTAAACGTTCATCTTAAATTGCTAAAATGGTGAAACGTTTGGATTTGTTTTGTAATGACGGGAAACGTTCGTCTTAATCCCTAAAAAAGGGGAAACGTTTGGATTTCTTTTGTAATGACGGGAAACGTTCGTCTTAATCCCTAAAAAGGGGAAACATTTTTAAACATTTAGCTTAATTCGCTAAAAAGGTGAAACATTTGGATTTGTTTCATAACGTGTGCAAACGTTTCGCTTCAATTGTAAATAATGAAATGTTTGGATTTGTTTTGTAACGTTTGTAAACGTTTGGCATAAATCGCTAAAAAAGGCGAAATGTTTGGATATGTTTCGTATCGTTTTAAACGTTTGGCTAAAATCGCTAAAATGGGGAAACGTTTGGAATTGTTTCGTAACATTTGTAAACGTTTGGCTTAAATTGCTAAAAAAGGTGAAATTTTTGGTTTTGTTTCGTAAAGTTTATAAACGTTCGGCTTAAATCCCTGAAAAGGTGAAACATTTTGATTTGTTTCGTAATGTTTATAAACATTTGGCTTAAATTGCTAAAAAGGTGACACGCTTCGATTTGTTTCGAAACGTTTGTAAACGTCTGGCTTAAATTACTAAAAAGGTGAAACGCTTTAATTTTTTTTGGAACGTTTGTAAACGTTTGGCTTAAATTGCTAAAAAGGTGAAACGCTTGGTTTTGTTTCGCAACATTTGTAAGGGTTTGGCTCAAATCGCTAAAAATTTGAAACGTTTGGATTTGTTTCGTAACGTTTTAAACGTTTGGTTTTGTTTCGTAACGTTTGTAAACGTTTGGCTTAAATCGCAAAAAAGGGGAAACATTTGGATTTGTTTCGTAATGTTTGTAAACGTTTGGCTTAAATTGCTAAAAAGGCGAAATGTTTGGATTTGTTTCGTAACGTTTGTAAACATTTGGCATAAATCGCTAAAACGGTGAAACGTTTGGATTTGTTTCGTAACGTTTGTAAACGTTTGGCTTTAATTGTTAAAAAGGTGAAACGTTTGGATTTGTTTCGTAACGTTTATAAATATTTGGCTTAAAACACTATAAAGGTGAAACGTTTGGATTTGTTTCCTAATGATTGTAAACGTTTGGCTAAAATTGCAAAAACGGTGAAACACTTGGATTTGTATCGTATAGTTTGTAAACGTTTGGCTTAAATTGCTAAAAAGGTGAAACACTTGGATTTGTTTCGTAACGTTTGTAAACGTTTGGCTTAAATTGCTAAAAAGGGGAAACATTTGGATTTGTTTCGCAACCTTTGTAAACGTTTGGCTTAAATCGCTAAAAAGCTGAAACGTTTGGATTTGTTTCGTAACGTTTGTAAACCTTTGGATTAATTAGCTAAAAAGGTGAAACATTTGGATTTGTTTCGTAAAGTTTGTAAATGTTTGGCTTCAATCGCTAAAAAGGTGAAACGTTTGGATTTTTTTCGTAACGTTTGTAAATGTTTTGCTTCAATCGCTAAAAAAATGAAACGTTTATATTTGTTTCGTATCGTTTTAAACATTTGGTTAAAATTGCTAAAATGGGGAAACGTTTGGATTTGTTTCATAACGTTTGTAAACGTTTGGCTTAAACTACTAAAAAGGTGAAATTTTTGGTTTTGTTTCGTATCGTTTGTAAACGTTCGGCTTAAATCCCTGAAAAGGTGAAACGTTTGGATTTGTTTTCTAACTTTTGTAAACGTTTGGCTTAAATTGCTAAAAAGGGGAAATGCTTTGATTTGTTTCGTAACGTACGTTTGGCTTAAATTGCAAAAAGGTGAAATGCTTGATTTTGTTTCGTAACGTTTGTAAACGTTTGGCTTAAATTGCAAAAAAGGTGAAATGCTTTGATTTGTTTCGAAATGTTTGTAAACGTTTGGCTTAAATTCCTAAAAAGGTGAAACGCTTTAATTTGTTTCAGAACGTTTGTAAACGTTTCACTTAAATTGAAAAAAAGGTGAAACGCTTGGATTTGTTTCGTAACATTTGTAAACGTTTGGCTTAAATTGCTAAAAAGGTGACACGCTCGGTTTTGTTTCGCAACGTTTGTAAGGGTTTGGCTTAAATCGCTAAAAATTTGAAACGTTTGGCTTAAATCGCTAAAAAGGGGAAACGTTTGGACTTGTTTCGTAACGTTTGTAAACGTTTGGTTTAAATTGCTAAAAAGGCAAAACATTTGGATTTGTTTCGTAAGGTTTGTAAACGTTTGGTTTTGTTTCGTAACGTTTGTAAACATTTGGCTTAAATCGCTAAAAAGGCGAAACATTTCGATTTGTTTTATAACCTTTGTATACGTTTTGCTTAAATTGCTAAAAAGGCGAAACATTTGAATTTGTTTTGTGACGTTTGTAAACGTTTGGCATAAATTGCTAAAACGGTGAAATGTTTGGATTTGTTTCGTAAGATTTGTAAACGTTTGGCTTTAATTGCTAAAAAGGTGAAATGTTTGAAATTTCGTAACGTTTAATACGTTTGGCTTAAATAGCTAAAAAGGTGAAACGCTTGGATTTGTTTTGCAACGTTTGTAAACGTTTGGCTTAAATTTCTAAAGAGGTGAAACGTTCAGATTTATTTCGTAACGTTTTAAACGTTTGGTTTTGTTTCGTAACGTTTGTAAACGTTCGGCTTAAATCGTTAAAAATGTGAAACGTTTGCATTTATTTCATAACGTTTCTAAACGTTCGGATTAAATCTCTAAAAAGGGGAAACGTTTGGATTTGTTTCGTAACGTTTGTAAACGTTTGACATAAATTGCTAAAAAGGCTAAACGTTTGGATTCGTTTCGTAACGTTTTTAAACGTTTGACTTAAATTGCTAAAAAGGTGAAACACTTGAAATTTCGTAAAGTTTGTAAACGTTTGGCTTAAATAGCTAAAAAGGTGAAGCACTTGGATTTGTTTCATAACGTTTGTAAACGTTTGGGTCAATTGCTAATAAGGTGAAATGATTGGATTTGTTTCGTAACCTATTAAACATTAGGCTTAAATCGCTAAAAAGGTGAAATACTTTGATTGGTTTCGTAACGTTTGTAAACGTTTGGCTTAAATTGCTAAAAAGGTGAAACACTTTGTTTTGTTTCGTAACGTTTGTAAACGTTTGGCTTAAATTGGTAAAAAGGTGAAACATTTGGATTTGTTTCGTAGCCTATAAAACGTTAGGCCTAAATTGCTAAAAAGGTGAAACGTTTGAATTTGTTTCTTAACCTTTGTAAATTTTGGCTTCAATCAACTGTTTGGATTTGTTTTGTAACGCTTGTAAATGTTTAGCACAAATCGCTAAAAAGGTGAAATGTTTGGATTTGTTTCGTAACGTTTTAAACGTTTGGCTTAAATCTCTAAAATGGAAAAACGTTTGGATTTGTTTCGTAACATTTATAAACGTTCGGCTTAAATCACTAAAAAGGTGAAACGTTTGGATTTCTTTCGTAACGTTTGTAAACGTTCGGCTTAAATCGCTAAAAAGGTGAAACATTTGGATTTGTGTCGTAACGTTTGTAAACGTTTGGCTTAAATTGCTAAAAAGGTGAAACGCTTGGATTTGTTTCGTAACGTTTGTAAACGTTTGGCTTAAATAACTAAAAAGGTGAAACGTAAACGTGTGGCTTAAATTGCTAAAAAGGTGAAACGCTTCGAAACGTTTGTAAACGTTTGGCTTAAATTGCTAAAAAGGTGAAACGTAAACGTGTGGCTTAAATTGCTAAAAAGGTGAAACGCTCGGATTTGTTTCGTAATGTGTGTAAACATTTGGCTTAAATTGCTAAAAAGGAGAAACTCTTGGTTTTGATTCGTAAAGTTTGTAAGGGTTTTGTTTAAATCGCTAAATATGTGAAACGTTTGGTTTTCTTTCGTAATGTATGTACACGTTTGGCTTAAATCGCTTAAAAGGTGAAACGTTTGGATTTGTTTTGTAACATTTGTAAACGTTTGGCTTAAATTGCTAAAAAGGCGAAACGTTTGGATTTGTTTCGTAACGTTTGTAAATGTTTGGCTTAAATCGCTAAAAAGGTGAAACGTTTGGATTTGTTTTGTAACATTTTTAAACGTTTTGCTTAAATTGCTAAAAAGGTGAAACGTTTTGTTTTTTTTCATAAAATTTGTAAACGTTTGGATTTGTTTCGTAACGTTTGTAAACGTTTGGCTTAAATTGCTAATAAGGTTAAACGCTTTGATTTTTTTCGTAACGTTTGTAAAAGTTTGGCTTAATTTACTGAAAAGGTGAAACGCTTGGATCTGTTTCGGAACGTTTGTAAACGTTTGCCTTAAATTACTAAAAAGGTGAAACACCTGGATTTGTTTTGTAACGTTTGTAAATGTTTGGCTTAAATTGCTAAAAAGGTGAAACACTTGGTTTTCTTTCGCAACGTTTGTATAGGTTTGAATTGCTAAAGAGGGGAAACATTTGGGTCAAACGTTTACAAACTTTACGAAACAAATCCAAACGTTTCACCTTTTTAGCGATTTAAGCCAAACGTTTACAAACGTTACAAAACAAATCCAAACGTTCCCTATATTAAGCAATTTAAGCCAAACGTTTACAAACGTAACGAAACAAATCCAAAAGTTTCACCTTTTTAGCAATTTAAGCAGAACCTTTACAAACGTTACGAAACAAAACCAACTGTTTTACGTTTTTTGAATTTTAAGGGAAATGTTTACAAACGTTACGAAACAAATTCAAGCGTTTCCACCTTTTTAGCAATTTAAGCCAAACGTTTACAAACGTTGCGAAACAAAACCAAACGTTTCACCTTTTAGCGATTTAAGGCAAACGTTTACAAAACAAAACCAAATATTTCACCTTTTTAGCGATTTAAGCCAAACGTTTATAAATTTTATGAAACAAAACCGAACGTTTACAAACGTTACGAAACAAATCCAAACGTTTCCCCTTTTTAGCGATTTAAGCCAAACGTTGACAAACATTACGAAACAAATCCAAACGTTTCACCTTTTTAGCGATTTAAGCCAAACGTTTACAAACGTTACGAAACAAATCCAAACGTTTCACCTTTTTAGAGATTTAAGCCAAACGTGTACAAATGTTACAAAAAAATCCAAATGTTTTACCTTTTTGGCGATTTAAGCCAAATATTTACAAAAAACAAATCCAAACGTTTTCCCTTTTTAGTGATTTAAGACAAACGTTTACAAACGATACGAAACAAAACCAAACGTTTAAAACGTTATGAAACAAATCCAAACGTTTCACATTTTTAGAAATATAAGCCAAATGTTTACAAAAATTACAAAACAAATCCAAGCGTTTTACCTTTTTAGAAATTTAAGCCAAACGTTTACAAACGTTACGAAACAAATCCATAGGTTTCACATTTTTAGCGAGTTAAGCCAAAAGTTTATAAACGTTATGAAATAAATCAAAATGTTTCACCTATTTAGCGATTGAAGCCAAGCGTTTACAAACCTTACGAAACAAATCCAAACGTTTCACCGTTTTAGCGATTTAAGCCAAACGTTTACAGAGGTTAGCAAACAAATCCAAATGTTTCGCCTATTTAGCAATTTTAGCCAAATGTTTACAAACATTATGAAATAAATCCAAGCGTTTCACCTTTTTAGCAATTTAATCCAAATGATTACAACCGTTACGAAACAAATCCAAACGTTTCACCTTTTTAGCGATTTAAGCCAAACGTTTACAAATGTTACGAAACTAATTAAAACGTTCCACCTTTTTAGCGATTTAAGCCAAACATTTACAAACCTTACGAAACAAATCCAAACGTTCCACCTTTTTAGCGATTTAAGCCAAACGTTTACAAACGTTACGAAACAAATCCAAACGTTTCCCATATTAAGCAATTTAAGCCAAACGTTAACAAACGTTACGAAACAAAACCAAGCGTTTCACCTTTTTAGCAATTTAAGCCAAACGTTTTCAAACGTTACGAAACAAAACCAAACATTTCACCTTTTTAGCAATTTAAGCCAAACGTTTAGAAACGTTACGAAAAAAAATCCAAACGTTTCCCCATTGTAGTTGTCTAAGACAAACATTTAAAACGCTACGAAACAAATCCAAACGTTTCCCCATTGTAGCTGTTTAAGACAAACGTTTAAAACGTTTCAAAACAAATCCAAACATTTCACCTTTTTAGCAATTTATATCAAACGATTGCAAACGTTACGAAGCAAATCCAAACGCTTCCACTTTTTAGCGGTTGAAGCCAAACGTTTACAAACGTTACGAAACAAATGCAAACATTTCACCTTTTTAGCGATTTAAGCCCAACGTTTACAAACGTTACGAAACAAATCCAAAAATTTCACCTTTTTAACGATTTAAGGCAAACGTTTACAAAGGTTAGGAAACAAATTCAAATGTTTCCCCTTTTTAGCAATTTAAGCCAAACGTTTACAAAATCTATGAAATAAATCCAAGCGCTTCACCTTATTAACAATTTTTGCCAAACGTTTACAAACGTTACGAAACAAATCCAAACGTTTCTCCCTTTTAGCGATTTAAGCAAAACGTTTACAAATGTCACGAAAAATCCAAATATTACGCCTTTTTAGCGATTTAAGCTAAACGTTTACAAATCTTACGGAACAAATCCAAACGTTTCGCCTTTTTAGCAATTTAAGCCAAACCTTTACAAACGTTACGAAACAAATCTAAATGTTTCACAGTTTTAGCGAATGAAGCCAAACGTTTACAAACGGTACGAAACAAATCAAATCGTTTCCCATATTTAGCGATTTAAGCCAAACATTTACAAACGTTATGAAACAAAACCAAGCGTTTTACGTTTTTTGCATTTTAAGCCAAACATTTACAAACGTTGCAAAACAAATTCAAGCATTTCCACCTTTTTAGCAATTTAAGCCAAACGTTTACAAACGTTAAGATACAAAACCAAATGTTTCCCCTTTTAGCGATTTAAGGCAAATGTTTACAAACATTACCAAACAAAACCAAATGTTTCACCTTTTTAGCGATTTAAGCACTACGTTTATAAACTGTATGAAACAAAACCAAACGTTTACAAAAGTTACGAAAAAAATCCAAACATTTCATCTTTTTAGCGATTGAAGCCAATCATTTATAAATGTTATGAAACAAATCCAAACTTTTCACCTTTTTAGCGATTTAACCCAAACGTTGACAAACATTACGAAACAAATCCAAAAGTTTCACCTTTTTAGCGATCTAAGCCAAACGTTTACAAACGTTTCAAAACAAATCCTAACGTTTCACCTTTTTAGCGATTTAAGCCAAACGTTTACAAACGTTACGTAAAAAATCCAAACGTTTCACCTTTTTGGCGATTTAAGCCAAACGTTTACAAACGTTACGAAACAAATACAAACGTTTCACCTTTTTCGCGATTTAAGCCAAACGTTTACAAACGTTACGAAACAAAACCTAACGTTTAAAATGTTACGAAACAAATCCAAACGTTTCACATTTTTAGAAATTTATACCAAATGCTTACAAATATTACAAAACAAATCCAAGCGTTTCACCGTTTTAGCAATTTAAGCCAAACGTTTACAAACATTACAAAACAAATCCAAACGTTTCACCTTTTTAGCGAGTTAAGCCAAACGTTTTCAAACGTTACGAAACAAGTCAAAACGTTTCACGTTTTTAGCGATTTAAGCCAAACATTTACAAAGGTTAGGAAACAAATCCAAATATTTCCCCTATATTAGCAATTTTAGCCAAATGTTTACAAACATTACGAAATAAATTCAAGCGTTTCACCTTTTTAGCAATTTAATCCAAACGTTTACAGCCATTACGAAACAAATCCAAACGTTTCACCTTTTTAGCAATTTAAGTCAAACGTTTACAAACGTCACGAAACAAAATCAAAATGTTTCACCTTTTTAGCGATTTAAGCCAAATGTTTACAAACTTTACGAAACAAACCCAAACATTTCACCTTTTTAGGGATTTAAGCCAAACATTTACAAACGTTACGGAACAAATCCAAACGTTTCCCATATTAAGCAATTTGAGCCAAACGTTAACAAACGCTACGAAACAAATCCAAGCGTTTCACCTTTTTAGCAATTTAAGCCAAATGTTTACAAACATTACGAAACAAATCCAAACATTTCACCTTTTTAGCGATATAAGCCGAACGTTTACAAACGTTACGAAACAAAACCAAACATTTCACCTTTTTAGCAATTTAAGCCAAACGTTTACAAACGTTACGAAATAAATCCAAACGTTTCCCCATTTTAGCTATTTAAGACAAACGTTTAAAACGTCGAAACAAATCTAAACATTTCATCTTTTTAGCGATTGATGCAAACGATTACAAACATTACGAAACAAATCTAAACGTTTCCCCTTTTTAGCGATTGAAGCCAAACGTTTACAAACGTTATGAAACAAGTTCAAACATTTCACCTTTTTAGCGATTTAAGTTAAACGTTTACAAACGTTACGAAACAAATCCAAACATTTCACCTTTTTAGTGATTTAAGCCAAACGTTTGCAAAGGTTAGGAAACAAATTCAAATGTTTCTCCTTTTTAGAAATTTAAGCCAAACGTTTACAAACTTTATGAAATAAATCCAAGCGCTTCACCTTTTTAGCAATTTAAGCCAAACGTTTACAAACATTACGAAACAAATCCAAACGTTTCTCACTTTTAGCGATTAAAGCAACACGTTTACAAACCTTACGAAAAAAATCCAAACGTTTTTCCTTTTTAGCGATTAAATCCAAACGTTTACAAACCTTACGGAACAAATCCAAACATTTCCCCTTTTTAGCGATTAAAGCCAAACCTTTACAAACGTTACGAAGCAAATCCATATGTTTCACATTTTTAGTAAATGAAGCCAAACGTTTACAAACATTACGAAACAAATCAAAACGTTTCCCATATTTAGCAATTTAAGCCAAACGTTTACAACATTACGAAACAAAACCAAACATTTCACCTTTTCATCTTTTTAAGCCAAACGTTTACAAACGTTACGAAACAAATCCAAACGTTTCACTGTTTTAGCAGTTTAAGCCAAACGTTTGCAAAACATTACGAAACAAATCAAGACGTTTCACCTTTTTAGCGATTTAAGCCAAACCTTTAAAAACGTTACGAAATAAATCCAAATGTTTCACATTTTTTGCGAATGAAGCCAAACGTTTACAAACGTTACGAAACAAATCAAAACGTTTCCCATATTTAGCAATTTAAGCCAAACGAATGTTACGAAACAAAATCAAGCGTTTCACGTTTTTAGCATTTTAAGCCAAATGTTTACAAACGTTACGAAAAAAATTCAAGCGTTTCAACCTTTTTAGCAATTTAAGCCAAACGTTTACAAACGCTACGAAACAAAACCAAACGTCTCACCTTTTAGCGATTTAAGGCAAACGTTTGCAAACATTACCAAACAAAACCAAACGTTTCAAATTTTTAGCGACATAGGCCAAACGTTTATAAATGTTATGAAACAAAGCCAAACGTTTACAAACGTTACGAAACAAATACTAACGCTTCATCTTTTTAGCGATTTAAGCCAAACGTTTACAAACGTTACGAAACAAATCCAAACGTTTCACCTTTTTATCGATTTAAGCCAAACATTTACAAATTTTACGAAATAAATCCACACGTTTCACCTTTTTAGCGATTTAAGCCAATCATTTACAACGTTACGAAACAAAACCAAATGTTTAAAAAGTTACGAAAAAAATCCAAACATTTAACATTTTTAGCAATTTAAGCCAAACGTTTAAAAAATTACAAAACAAATCCAAGCGTTTCACCTTTTTAGCAATTTAAGCCGAACGTTTAGAAAGGTTAAGAAACAAATCCAAGCATTTCACCATTTTAGCGATTTAAGCCAAACATTTACAAACGTTACGAAACAAATCCAAACGTTTCACCTTTTTTGTGATTTAAGCCAAACATTTGCAAAGGTTAGGAAACAAATCCAAATGTTTCACCTTTTTAGCAATTAAAGCCAAACGTTTAATAACTTTATGAAAAAAATACAAGCGTTTCACCTTATTAGAAATTGAAGCCAAACGTTTACAAACGTTACGAAACAAATCCAATAATTTCACCATTTTAGCGATTTAGGCCAAACATTTACAAACATTGCGAAACAAATCCAAACGTTTCACCTTTTTAGCGAATTAAGCCAAACGTTTACAAACATTACGAAACAAATCCAAACGTTTCTCCTTTTTAGAAATTTAAGGCAAACGTTTACAAACGTTACAAAATAAATCAAAATGTTTCATCTTTTTAGCGATTTAAGCCAAACGTTTACAAACATTATGAAATAAATCCAAACATTTCACCTTTTTAGCTATTTAAGACAAACATTTACAAACGTTTCGAAACAAATCCAAACGTTTCTCCTTTTTTGCAATTTAAGCCAAACGTTTACAAACGTTACGAAACAAATCCAAACATTCTCCTTTTTAGCGATTTTAGCCAAACGTTTTCAAACGTTACAAAACAAAACCAAACATTTAAAACGTTACGAAAAAGATCCAAACGTTTCACATTTTTAGCTACTTAAGCTAAACCTTTACAAACGTTAAGAAATAAAACCAAGCGTTTCACCTTGTTAGCAATTTAAGCCAAACGTCTACAAACGTTATGAAACAAATCCAAGCGATTAACCTTTTTAGCAATTTAAGCTAAACGTTTACAAACGTTCCGAAACAAATCCAAGCGTTTCACCTTTTTAGCTTATTTAAGCTAAACGTTTGCAAATGTTACGAAACAAATCCAAACATTTCACCTTTTTAGAAATTTAAGCCAAATGTTTACAAACGTTACGAAACAAATCTGAACGTTTCCCCATTCTAGCTATTTAAGACAAACGTTTAAAATGTTACGAAACAAATCCAAACATTTCACCTTTTTAGCGATTTATGCCAAACCTTTACAAACGTTACGAAACAAATCCAAATGTTTCACCTTTTTAGCTGTTGAAGCCAAATGTTTACAAACGTTACGAAACAAATCCAAACGTTTCACCTTTTTAGCGATTGAAGACGAACGTTTACAAACGTTTCACATTTTTAGCAGTTTAATCAAACGTTTACAAAGGTTATTAAACGAATCCAAATTTTTTACCTTTTTAACAATTTAAGTCAAACGTTTACAAACCATACGAAACAAATCCAAGCGTTTCACCTTTTTAGCAACATAACCCAAATGTTTACAGATGTTACGAAACAAATCCAAGCGTTTCACCTTTTTAGCGATTTAAGTCAAACATTTACAAACGTTACGAAACAAATCAAAGTGTTTCCCTTTTTTAGCGATTTAAGCCAAACGTTCACAAATGTTGCGACACAAATCCAAACGTTTCACCTTTTAAGCGATTTAAGTCAAACGTTTACAAATGTTACGAAACAAATCAAAACGTTCCCTCTTTTTTGCAATTCTAGCCAAACATTTACAAACATTACGAAACAAATCCAAACGCTTCCCCTTTTTAGCGATTTAAGTCAAACATTTACAAATGCTACGAAAAAAATCCAAACCTTTCCCCATTTTTGCGATTTAAGCCAAACATTTACAAAAGTTACGTAACAAAACCAAACGTTTCTCCTTTTTAGCGATTTAAGCCAAACGTTACGAAACAAATCCAAATCTTTCACCTTTTTAGCGATTTAAGCCAAATGTTAACAAACGTTACAAAACAAATCCAAACGTTTCACCTTTTTAGCGATTTAAGCCAAATGTTTACAAACGTTAAGAAACAAAACCAAACGTTTAAAACACTAAGAAACAAATCCAAATGTTTCTCATTTTTAGCGATTTAAGCCAAACGTTTACAAACGTTTCGAAACAAAACCAAGCGTTTCCCCTTTTGAACAATTAAAGCCAAACATTTACAAACGTTACAAAACAAATCCCAGCGTTTCACCTTTTTAGAAATTTAAGCCAAACGTTTACAAACGTTATGAAACAAATTCAAACGTTTCACCTTTGTAGCGATTTAAGCAAAACGTTTACAAACTTTATGAAATAAATCCAAACATTTCACCTTTTTAGCGATTTAAGCCAAACGTTTACGAAGGTTAGGAAACAAATCAAAATGTTTCCGCTTTTTTGCAATTCAAGCCAAACGTTTAAAAACGTTACAAATAAATCCAAGCGTTTTACATTTTTAGCAATTTATGCCAAACGTTTAGAAACATTACGAACAAAATCCAAACGTTTCACCTTTTTAGCGATTTAAGCCAAACATTTACAAAGGTTACGAAATAAATCCAAATGTTTCACCTTTTTAGCGATCTAAGCCAAACGTTTAAAAACATTACGAAACAAATACAAACCTTTCTCCTTTTTAGCCATTTGAGCCAAACGTTTACAAACGTTACTAAACAAATCTAAGCGTGGCACATTTTTATCAATTTAAGTAAAATGTTTACAAACGTTACGAAACAAATCCAAGCGTTTCACCTTTTCAGCAATTTAAGCTAAACGTTTACAAATGATACGAAACAAAATCAAATGTTTTACCTTTTTAGCTATTTAGGCCAAACGTTTACAAATGTTACGAAAAAAATGAAAACATTTTACCTTATTAGTGATTTAAGTCAAACGTTTACAAAGGTTATGAAACAAATCCAAACATTTCACTTTTTTTAGCAATTTAGGCCAAACATTTACAAACGTTTAAAACGTTACGAAACAAATCCAAACATTTCACCTTTTTAGCGATTTATGCCAAACGTTTACAAACGTTATGAAACAAATCCAAACATTTCACCTTTTTAGCGATTGAAGCCAAGCGTTTACAAACTTTACGAAACAAATCCAAACGTTTCACCTTTTTAGCGATTTAAACAAAACGTTTACAAACGTTACGAAACAAATCCAAACATTTCACCTTTCTAGCTATTTAAGCCAAATTTTTACAAAGGTTAGGAAACAAATCCAAACGTTTCATCTTTTTAGCGATTTAATCCAAACGTTTACAAACGTTCCAGATTTTTAGCGATTTAAGCCAAACGTTTACAAACGTTACGAAACAAATCCAAACGTTTCACCTTTTTAGCGATTTAAGCCAAACGTTTACAAACGTTACGAAACAAATCAAAGTGTTTCCCTTTTTTAGCGATTTAAGCCAAACGTTCACAAATGTTGCGACACAAATCCAAACGTTTCACCTTTTAAGCGATTTAAGTCAAACGTTTACAAATGTTACGAAACAAATCAAAACGTTCCCTCTTTTTTGCAATTCTAGCCAAACATTTACAAATATTACGAAACAAATCCAAACGCTTCCCCTTTTTAGTGATTTAAGTCAAACATTTACAAATGCTACGAAAAAAATCCAAACCTTTCCCCATTTTTGCGATTTAAGCCAAACATTTACAAAAGTTACGTAACAAAACCAAACGTTTCTCCTTTTTAGCGATTTAAGCCAAACGTTACGAAACAAATCCAAATCTTTCACCTTTTTAGCGATTTAAGCCAAATGTTAACAAACGTTACAAAACAAATCCAAACGTTTCACCTTTTTAGCGATTTAAGCCAAATGTTTACAAACGTTAAGAAACAAAACCAAACGTTTAAAACACTAAGAAACAAATCCAAATGTTTCTCATTTTTAGCGATTTAAGCCAAACGTTTACAAACGTTTCGAAACAAAACCAAGCGTTTCCCCTTTTGAACAATTAAAGCCAAACATTTACAAACGTTACAAAACAAATCCCAGCGTTTCACCTTTTTAGAAATTTAAGCCAAACGTTTACAAACGTTATGAAACAAATTCAAACGTTTCACCTTTGTAGCGATTTAAGCAAAACGTTTACAAACTTTATGAAATAAATCCAAACATTTCACCTTTTTAGCGATTTAAGCCAAACGTTTACGAAGGTTAGGAAACAAATCAAAATGTTTCCGCTTTTTTGCAATTCAAGCCAAACGTTTAAAAACGTTACAAATAAATCCAAGCGTTTTACATTTTTAGCAATTTATGCCAAACGTTTAGAAACATTACGAACAAAATCCAAACGTTTCACCTTTTTAGCGATTTAAGCCAAACATTTACAAAGGTTACGAAATAAATCCAAATGTTTCACCTTTTTAGCGATCTAAGCCAAACGTTTAAAAACATTACGAAACAAATACAAACCTTTCTCCTTTTTAGCCATTTGAGCCAAACGTTTACAAACGTTACTAAACAAATCTAAGCGTGGCACATTTTTATCAATTTAAGTAAAATGTTTACAAACGTTACGAAACAAATCCAAGCGTTTCACCTTTTCAGCAATTTAAGCTAAACGTTTACAAATGATACGAAACAAAATCAAATGTTTTACCTTTTTAGCTATTTAGGCCAAACGTTTACAAATGTTACGAAAAAAATGAAAACATTTTACCTTATTAGTGATTTAAGTCAAACGTTTACAAAGGTTATGAAACAAATCCAAACATTTCACTTTTTTTAGCAATTTAGGCCAAACATTTACAAACGTTTAAAACGTTACGAAACAAATCCAAACATTTCACCTTTTTAGCGATTTATGCCAAACGTTTACAAACGTTATGAAACAAATCCAAACATTTCACCTTTTTAGCGATTGAAGCCAAGCGTTTACAAACTTTACGAAACAAATCCAAACGTTTCACCTTTTTAGCGATTTAAACAAAACGTTTACAAACGTTACGAAACAAATCCAAACATTTCACCTTTCTAGCTATTTAAGCCAAATTTTTACAAAGGTTAGGAAACAAATCCAAACGTTTCATCTTTTTAGCGATTTAATCCAAACGTTTACAAACGTTCCAGATTTTTAGCGATTTAAGCCAAACGTTTACAAACGTTACGAAACAAATCCAAACGTTTCACCTTTTTAGCGATTTAAGCCAAACGTTTACAAACGTTACGAAACAAATCAAAGTGTTTCCCTTTTTTAGCGATTTAAGCCAAACGTTCACAAATGTTGCGACACAAATCCAAACGTTTCACCTTTTAAGCGATTTAAGTCAAACGTTTACAAATGTTACGAAACAAATCAAAACGTTCCCTCTTTTTTGCAATTCTAGCCAAACATTTACAAACATTACGAAACAAATCCAAACGCTTCCCCTTTTTAGCGATTTAAGTCAAACATTTACAAATGCTACGAAAAAAATCCAAACCTTTCCCCATTTTTGCGATTTAAGCCAAACATTTACAAAAGTTACGTAACAAAACCAAACGTTTCTCCTTTTTAGCGATTTAAGCCAAACGTTACGAAACAAATCCAAATCTTTCACCTTTTTAGCGATTTAAGCCAAATGTTAACAAACGTTACAAAACAAATCCAAACGTTTCACCTTTTTAGCGATTTAAGCCAAATGTTTACAAACGTTAAGAAACAAAACCAAACGTTTAAAACACTAAGAAACAAATCCAAATGTTTCTCATTTTTAGCGATTTAAGCCAAACGTTTACAAACGTTTCGAAACAAAACCAAGCGTTTCCCCTTTTGAACAATTAAAGCCAAACATTTACAAACGTTACAAAACAAATCCCAGCGTTTCACCTTTTTAGAAATTTAAGCCAAACGTTTACAAACGTTATGAAACAAATTCAAACGTTTCACCTTTGTAGCGATTTAAGCAAAACGTTTACAAACTTTATGAAATAAATCCAAACATTTCACCTTTTTAGCGATTTAAGCCAAACGTTTACGAAGGTTAGGAAACAAATCAAAATGTTTCCGCTTTTTTGCAATTCAAGCCAAACGTTTAAAAACGTTACAAATAAATCCAAGCGTTTTACATTTTTAGCAATTTATGCCAAACGTTTAGAAACATTACGAACAAAATCCAAACGTTTCACCTTTTTAGCGATTTAAGCCAAACATTTACAAAGGTTACGAAATAAATCCAAATGTTTCACCTTTTTAGCGATCTAAGCCAAACGTTTAAAAACATTACGAAACAAATACAAACCTTTCTCCTTTTTAGCCATTTGAGCCAAACGTTTACAAACGTTACTAAACAAATCTAAGCGTGGCACATTTTTATCAATTTAAGTAAAATGTTTACAAACGTTACGAAACAAATCCAAGCGTTTCACCTTTTCAGCAATTTAAGCTAAACGTTTACAAATGATACGAAACAAAATCAAATGTTTTACCTTTTTAGCTATTTAGGCCAAACGTTTACAAATGTTACGAAAAAAATGAAAACATTTTACCTTATTAGTGATTTAAGTCAAACGTTTACAAAGGTTATGAAACAAATCCAAACATTTCACTTTTTTTAGCAATTTAGGCCAAACATTTACAAACGTTTAAAACATTACGAAACAAATCCAAACATTTCACCTTTTTAGCGATTTATGCCAAACGTTTACAAACGTTATGAAACAAATCCAAACATTTCACCTTTTTAGCGATTGAAGCCAAGCGTTTACAAACTTTACGAAACAAATCCAAACGTTTCACCTTTTTAGCGATTTAAACAAAACGTTTACAAACGTTACGAAACAAATCCAAACATTTCACCTTTCTAGCTATTTAAGCCAAATTTTTACAAAGGTTAGGAAACAAATCCAAACGTTTCATCTTTTTAGCGATTTAATCCAAACGTTTACAAATGTTCCAGATTTTTAGCGATTTAAGCCAAACGTTTACAAACGTTACGAAACAAATCCAAACGTTTCACCTTTTTAGCGAATTTAGAAAACGTTTGCAAACGTTACGAAACGAATCCAAATGTTTAGCATTTTTAGCCATTTAAGCAAAACGTTTACAAACGTTACGAAACAAATCCAAACGTTTCACATTTTTAGCGATTTAAGCCAAACGTTTACAAACATTACGAAACAAAACCAAACGTCTAAAACGTTACGAAAAAAATCCAAACGTTTCACATTTTTAAAGATTTAAGCCAAACGTTTACAAACGTTACGAAAAAAAACCAAACTTTTCACCTTTTTAGCAATTTAAGCCAAACGTTTACAAACGTTAAGAAACAAATCAAAGCTTTTCACCTTTTTATTAATTTAAGCCAAACGTTTACAAACGTTACGAAACAAATCCAAACGTTTCCCTTTTGTAGCAATTTAAGCCAAACATTTACAAACGTTACGAAACAAATCCAAACATTTCACAATTTTAACGATTTAAGCCAAACGTTTACAAAGGTTAGGAAACAAATCAAAATGTTTCCCCTTTTTAGCAATTTAATCCAAACGTTTACAAACGTTACGAAACAAATCAAAGCGTTTAACCTTTTTAGCAAATTAAGCCAAACTTTTACAAACGTTACGAAACAAATTCAAGCATTTCATTTTTTAGCAATTTAGGCAAAACGTTTACAAACGTTACGAAACAAATCCAAGCGTTTTACCTTTTTTGCGATTTAAGCCAAACGTTTATAAACATTGCGAAACAATTCCAAATGTTTCCCCTTTTTAGAGATTTAAGTCAAACGTTTACAAATGTTATGAAACAAATCCAAACATTTCCCATTTTTAGCGATTTTAGCCAAAAATTTACAAAGGTTACGAAATAAATCCAATTGCTTTGCCTTTTTAGCGATTTAAGCCAAACGTTTAGAAATGCTACGAAACAAATCCGAATGATTCTCAAGTTTAGCGATTTAAGCCAAACGTTTACAAACGTAACGAAACAAATCAAAAAGTTTTACCTTTTTAGCGATTTAAGCCTAACGTTTACAAACGTTACGAAACAAATCCAAACGTTTCAGATTTTGAACAATTTAAGCCAAACGTTTACAAACTTTACGAAACAAAACCAAATGTTTCGCCTTTTTAGCGATTTTAGCCAAACGTTCCGAAACAAATCCAAACGTTTCTTCTTTTTAGCAATTTAAGCCAAACGTTTACAAACGTTACGAAACAAATCCAAACGTTTCATCTTTTTAGCAATTTAAGCCAAACGTTACAAACATGACGAAACAAAAACAAACGTGTAAAACATTAAGAAACACATCCAAACGTTTCCTATTTTTTAGCGATTTATGCCAAAAGTTTACAAACGTTTCAAAACAAAAAAAAGCGTTTCATCTTTTTATCAATTTAAGACAAACGTTTGCAAACGTTACAAAACAAATCCAAGCGTTTCACCTTCATAAAAATATATGCCAAACGTTTACAAATGTTACGAAACAAATCCAAACGTTTCACCGTTTTAGCAATTTATGCCAACATTTATAAACGTTACAACATAAATCCAAACATTTCTCCTTTTTAGCGATTTAAGCCAAACATTTACAAAGGTTTGGAAACAAATCCAAATATTTCCCCTTTTTAGCAATTTAAGCCAAACATTTACAAATGTTATGAAATAAATCCAAGCGTTTTAACTTTTGAGCAATTTATGCCAAACGTTTACAAACGTTACGAAACAAATCCAAATGTTTCCCTTTTGTAGCAATTTAAGCCAAACATTTACAAACGTTACGAAACAAATCCAAACATTTCACAATTTTAACGATTTAAGCCAAACGTTTACAAAGGTTAGGAAACAAATCAAAATGTTTCCCCTTTTTTGCAATTTAATCCAAACGTTTACAAACGTTACGAAACAAATCAAAGCGTTTAACCTTTTTAGCAAATTAAGCCAAACTTTTACAAACGTTACGAAACAAATTCAAGCATTTCATTTTTTAGCAATTTAAGCCAAACGTTTACAAACGTTACGAAACAAATCCAAGCGTTTTACCTTTTTTGCGATTTAAGCAAAACGTTTACAAACATTGCGAAACAAATCCAAACGTTTCCCCTTTTTAGCGATTTAAGTCAAACGTTTACAAATGTTACGAAACAAATCCAAACATTTCCCCTTTTTAGCGATTTTAACAAAAAAATTACAAACGTTACGAAATAAATCCAATTGCTTTTCCTTTTTAGCGATTTAAGCCAAACGTTTAGAAATGCTACGAAACAAATCCAAATGATTCTCCAGTTTAGAGATTTAAAGCCAAACGTTTACAAACGTAACGAAACAAATCAAAAAGTTTTACCTATTTACCGATTTAAGCCTAACGTTTACAAACGTTATGAAACAAATCCAAACGTTTCAGATTTTGAACAATTTAAGCCAAACGTTTACAAACTTTACGAAACAAAACCAAATGTTTCGCCTTTTTAGCGATTTAAGCCAAACGTTCCGAAACAAATCCAAACGTTTCTTCTTTTTAGCAATTTAAGCCAAACGTTTACAAACGTTACGAAACAAATCCAAACGTTTCACCTTTTTAGCAATTTAAGCCAAACGTTTACAAACGTGACGAAACAAAAACAAACGTGTAAAACATTAAGAAACACATCCAAACGTTTCCTATTTTTAGCGATTTATGCTAAAAGTTTACAAACGTTTCAAAACAAAAAAAAGCGTTTCACCTTTTTATCAATTTAAGACAAACGTTACAAAACAAATCCAAGCGTTTCACCTTCATAAAAATTTATGTCAAACGTTTACAAACGCTACAAAACAAATCCAAACGTTTCACCGTTTTAGCGATTTATGCCAACGTTTATAAACGTTACAACATAAATCCAAACATTTCTCCTTTTTAGCGATTTAAGCCAAACGTTTACAAAGGTTTCGAAACAAATCCAAATATTTCCCCTTTTTAGCAATTTAAGCAAAACATTTACAAATGTTATGAAATAAATCCAAGCGTTTCAACTTTTGAGCAATTTATGCCAAACGTTTACAAATGTTACAAAACAAATCCAAACGTTTCCCTTTTTCAGCGATCTAAGCTGAACGTTTACAAACGTTTCAAAACAAATCCAAATGTTTCACCTTTTTAGCGATTTAGTCAAACGTTTCCAAACATTACGAAACAAATGCAAATATTTCACCTTTTTGGCGATTTTAGACAAACGTTTACAAACGTTATGAAACAAATCCAAACATTTTGCCTTTTTAGAAATTTATGCCAAACGTTTACAAACGTTATGAAACAAATCCAAGCGTTTCACATTTTTATCAATTTAAGCCAAACGTTTACAAACGTTACGAAACAAATGCAAGCGTTTCACCTTTTTCGCAATTTAGGCCAAACGTTTACAAACGTTCCAACACAAATCCAAGTGTTTCACCTTTTTAGCAATTTAAGCCAAACGTTTACAAATGATACGAAACAAAATCGAATGTTTCACCTTTTTAGCGATTTAAGCCAAACGATTACAAACGTTACGAAACAAATCCAAACATTTTACCTTTTCAGCGATTTAAGTCAAACGTTTACAAAGGTTAGCAAAAAAATACAAATGTTTCACCTTTTTAGCAATTTAAGCCACACGTTTACAAATGTTACGAAACAAAACCAAACGTTTCACCTTTTTAGTAATTTAAGCCAAACGTATACAAATGCTACGAAACAAATCCAAATGTTTCACCTTTAGAGATTTAAGCAAAACGTGTACAAACGTTATGAAACAAATCCAAACATTTCACCTTTCAAGCTATTTAAGCCAAACGTTTACAAAGGTTAGGAAACAAATAAAAATGTTTCATCTTTTTAGCGATCCAATCCACACGTTTACAAACGTTACGAAACAAATTCAAACATCTCACATTTTTAGCAATTTAAGCCAAACGCTTACAAACGATACGAAGCAAATCCAAACGTGTCACCTTTTTAGTGGAATTAGCTAAACGTTTTCAAACGTTACGAAACAAATCCAAACGTTCACCTTTTTAGCGATTTAAGCAAAACGTTTACAAACGTTACTAAACAAAACCAAACTTTTCACCTTTTTAGTAATTTAAACCAAACGTTTACAAACGTTACGAAACAAGTCCAAGTGTTTCACCTTTTAACAATTTAAGCCAAACGTTTACAAACGTTCCGAAACAAATCCAAGCGTTTCACCTTTTTAATAATTTTAGCCAAATGTTTACAAACGTTACCAAACAAATCAAAACTTTTACCTTTTTAGCAATTTAAGCCAAACGTATACAAAGGTTAGAAAACAAATCTAAACGTTTCACCTTTTTAGCGATTTAATCCAAACGTTTATAAACGTTATGAAACAAATCCAAACATTTCACCTGTTTAGCAATTTAAGCTAAACGTTTACAAAGGTTAGGAATCAAATCCAAAAGTTTCACCTTTTTAGGAATTTAATCCAAACGTTTCCAAACGTAACGAAACAAATCCGAACATTTCACATTTTTAGCTATTTAAGCCAAACGTTTACAAACACTACGAAACAAATCCAAACATTTCACCTTTTTAGCAATTTAAGCTAAACGTTTACAAAGGTTAGGAATCAAATCCAAAAGTTTCACCTTTTTAGCGATTTAATCCAAACGTTTACAAACTTTACGAAACAAATCCAAATGTTTCACATTTTTAGCGAATTAAGCCAAACGTTTACAAACGCTACGAAAGAAATCCAAACGATTCGTTGTTTTAGCGGTTTAAGCCAAACGTCTACAAACGCTACGAAACGAAACCAGACGTTTTGATCTTTTTAGCAATTTAAGCCAAACTTTGCAAATGTTACGAAACAAATCCAAGCGTTTTACCTTATTAGCAATTTAAGCCAAACATTTACAAACATTCCGAAACAAATCTAAGCGTTTCACCTTTTTAATAATTTAAGCCAAATGTTTACAAACGTAACCAAACAAATCCAAGTGTTTTATCTTTTTAGCAATTTAAGCCAAATGTTTATAAAAGTTACGAAACAAATGCAAACCTTTCTCCTTTTTAGCGATTTAAGCCGAACGTTTACAAACGTTATGAAAAAACAACAAAACATTTCAGCTTTTTTGCAATTTAAGCCAAACGTTTACAAATGTTACGAAACAAATTCAAACGTTTCCCCATTTTAGCGATGTAAGCCAAACATTTAAAAGGTTATGAAACAAATCCAAACTTTTCACCTTTTTAGCGATCTATGCCAAACATTTACAAACATTACGAAACAAATCCAAACGTTTCCCTTGTTTAGTGATTGAAGCCAAACGTTTACAAACATTACGAAACAAATCCAAACGTTACAATTTTTTAGCGATTTAAACTAAACGTTTACAAATGTTTCGAAACAAATCTAAACGTTTCACCTTTTTAGCGATTTAAGCCAAACGTTTACAAAGGTTGTAAAACAAATCCAAATGTTTCAACTTTCTAACAATTAAAACAAACGTTTACAAACGTTACAAAAAAAATCCAAGTGTTTAACCTTTTGAGGGATTTAAGCCAAACGTTTACAAACGTTATGAAACAAATCCAAACATTTCACCTTTTTAGCTATTTAAGCCAAACGTTTACAAACGTTTCGAAACAAATCCAAACGTTTCCCCTTTTTAGCAAATTAAGCCAAACGTTTACAAACGTTACGAAACAAATCCAAATGTTTCCCCTTTTTAGCGATTTAAGCCAAACCTTTACAAACGTTACGAAACAAAACCAAGCGTTTCACCTTTTTAGAAATTTAAGCCAAATGTCTACAAACATTATGAAACAAATCCAAGTGTTTAACCTTTTTAGCAATTTAAGCTAAACGTTTACAAACTTCCCGAAATAAAGCCAATCGTTTCACCTTTTTAGCAATTTAAGCCAAACATTTGCAAATGTTACGAAACAAATCCAAGCGTTGCATCTTTTTAGCAATTTAAGCAAAACGTTTACAGACTTTACGAAACAAATATTAACAGTTCACCTTTTTAGGGATTTAAGCCAAACTTTTAAAAACGTTACGAAACAAAATCAAACATTTCACTGTTTTAGCAATTTAAGCTAAACGTTTACACACGTTACGAAACAGATCTGAGCGTTCCCCCATTTTAGCTATTTAAGACAAACATTTAAAACGTTACGAAACAAATCCAAACATTTCACCTTTTTAGCGATTTATGCCAAACGTTTACAAACGTTACGAAACAAATCCAAACGTTTCATCTTTTTAGCGATTGATGCCAAACGTATACAAACGTTACGAAACAAATCCAAACGTTTCACCTTCTTAGGGGTTTAATCAAACGTTTACAAAGGTTAAGAAACGAATCCAAATTTTTTATCTTTTTAGCAATTTAAGCCAAATGTTTACAAACCTTACGAAACAAATCGAAGCGTTTCATCTTTTTAGAAAGTTAAGCCAAACGTTTACAAACGTTACGAAACAAATCCAAGCGTTTCACCTATTTAGCGATTTAAGCCAAACGTTTACAAACGTTACGAAACAAATCCAAGCGTTTCACCTTTTTAGCGATTTAAGCCAAACGTTTACAAACATTGCGAAAAAATCCAAACGTTTCACCTTTTAAGCGATTTAAGTCAAACGTTTACAAATGCTACGAAACAAATCCAAATGTTTCCCCTTTTTAGCAATTTTAGCCAAACACTAACAAACGGTACGAAACAAATCCAAACGCTTCCCCTTTTTAGTGATTTAAGCCAAACGTTTACAAATGCTACGAAACAAATCCAAATGTTTCCCCATTTTAGCGATTTAAGCCAAACGTTTACAAATCGAAAAAAATCCAAAACTTTCATCTTTTTAGCGATATAAGCCAAACGTTTACAAACGTTACGAAACAAATCCAAACGTTTCCGCTTTTTAGCGATTTAAGCCAAACGTTTACAAACGTTACGAAACAAATCCTAACATTTCACCTTTTTAGCGATTTAAGCCAAACATTTACAAACGTTACGAAACAAATCCGAACGTTTCACCTCTTTAGCGATTTAAGCCAAACGTGTACAAACGTTACGAAACAAAACCAAATCTTTAAAACATTACGAAACAAATCCAAACGTTTCACATTTTTGGCAATTTAAGCTAAAGTTTTACAAAAATTACAAAATAAATCCAAGCGTTTCAACTTTTTAGCAATTTAAGCCAAACGTTTATAAAGGTTACAAAACAAATCCAAGCATTTCACCATTTTAGCGATTTAATCCAAACGTTTACAAATGTTACGAAACAAATCCAAACGTTTCAACTTTTTTGCGATTTAAGCCAAACATTTGCAAAGGTTAGGAAACAAATCCAAATGTTTCACCTTTTTAGCAATTTAAGCGAAACGTTTACTAACTTTACGAAACAAATACAAGTGTTTCACCTTATTAGCAATTGAAGCCAAACGTTTACAAACATTACGAAATAAATCCAAGAATTTCACCATTTTAGCGATTTAAGCAAAAAGTTTACCAACATTGCGAAACAAATCCAAACATTTCACCTTTTTAGCGATTTAAGCCAAACGTTTACAAACGTTTCGAAACAAATTCATACGTTTTTCCTTTTTAGCAATTTAAGCCAAACGTTTACAGACGTTACGAAAAAAATCCAAACGTTTCACCTTTTTAGCAATTTAAGCTAAACGTTTACAAACGTTACTAAACAAAACCAAACATTTAAAACTTTACGAAAAAAATCCAAATATTTCACATTTTTAGCTATTTAACCTAAACCTTTACAAACGTTACGAAACAAAACCAAGCGTTTCACCTTTTTAGCAATTTAAGCCAAACGTCTACAAACGTTATGAAACAAATCCAAGCGTTTAACCCTTTTAGCAATTTAAGCTAAACGTTTACAAACATTCCGAAACGAATCCAAGTGTTTCACCTTTTTAGCAATTTAAGCTAAACGTTGACAAACAATACGAAACAAATCCAAAAATTTCATCTTTTTAGCGATTTAAGCCGAACGTATAAAAACGTTACGAAACAAAATCAAACATTTCACCTTTTTAGCAATTTAAGCCAAACGTTTACAAACGTTACGAAACAAATCTGAACGTTTCACCTTTTTAGAGGTTTAATCAAATGTTTACAAAGGTTATGAAACGAATCCAAATTTTTTACCTTTTAAGCAATTTAAGACAAACTTTTACAAACCTTACGAGACAAATCCAAGCGTTTCACCTTTTTAGCAACTTAAGCCAAACGTTTACAAACGTTACGAAACAAATCCAAGTGTTTCACCTTTTTAGCGATTTAAACCAAACGTTTACAAACATTGTGAAACAAATCCAAACGTTTCATCTTTTAAGCGATTTAAGTCAAACATTTACAAATGTTACGAAATAAATCTTAACGTTTCCCCTTTTTTGCAATTGTAGCCAAACATTTACAAACGTTACGAAACAAATCCAAACGCTTCCCCTTTTAGCAATTTAAGCGAAACACTTACAAATGTTACGAAACAAATCCAAACGTTACGCCTTTTTAGCGATTTAAGCCAAACGTTTACAAATTCTACGAAACAAATTCAAACGTTTCCCCATTTTAGCGATTTAAGCCAAACGTTTACAAACGTAACGAAACAAATCCAAAAGTTTCACCTTTTTAGCGATTTAAGCCAAACGTTTAAAAACGTTACAAAACAATTCCAAACGTTTCCCCATTTTAGCGATTTAAGCCAAACGTTTACAAACATTACGAAACAAATCAAAATGTTTCAACTTTTTAGCGATTTAAGCCAAACGTTTACAAACGTTACGAAACAAAACCAAACTTTTCCTCTTTTTAGCAAATTAAGCCAAACGTTTACATACATTACGAAACAAATCCAAACGTTTCACCTTTTTAGCGATTTAAGCCAAATGTTTACAAACGTTACGAAACAAATCCAAACGTTTCACCTTTTTAGCGATTTAAGCCAAACGTTTGCAAACGTTTATAACATTACAAAGCAAATTTAAACGTTTCCCTTTTTTAGCGATATAAGCAAAACGTTTACAAACGTTGCGAAACAAAATGAAGCGTTTCACCTTTTTAGCAATTTAAGCCAAACATTTACAAAGGTTACAAAACAAATCCAAGCGTTACACCTTTTCAGAAATTTAAGCCAAACGTTTATAAACGTTACGAAACAAATCCAAACGTTTCACCTTTTTAGCGATTTAAGCCAAACGTTTACAAACGTAACGAAACAGATCCAAAAGTTTCACCTTTTTAGCGATTTAAGCCAAACGTTTACAAACGTTACGAAATAAATCCAAGTGCTTCACCTTTTTGGCAATTTAAGCCAAACGTTTGCAAACATTACGAAACAAATCCACATGTTTCACCCTTTTAGCGATTTAAGTCAAACTGTTATAAACGTTACGAAACCAATCAAAACGTTTCACTGTTTTAGTAGTTTAAGCCCAACGTTTGCAAACATTACAAAACAAATCCAAACGTTTCCCATTTTTAACGATTTAAGCCAAACCTTTACAAACGTTACGAAATAAATCGAAATGTTTCCCATTTTTAGCGAATGAAGCCAAACATTTATAAACGTTACGAAACAAATCAAAACGATTCCCATATTTAGCAATTTAAGCCAAACGTTTACAAAGGTTACGAAACAAAACCAAGCGTTTCACGTTTTTAGCATTTTAAGCCAAACGTTTACAAACATTACGAAACAAATTCAAGCTTTTCCACCTTTTTAGCAATTTAAGCCAAACGTTTACAAACGTTACGAAACAAAACCAAACGTTTCACCTTTAAGCGATTTAAGGCAAACGTTTACAAACATTACCAAACAAAACCAAACGTTTCACCTTTTTAGCTACTTAACCAAACGTTTATAAACGTTATGAAACAAAATCAAACATTTACAAACATTACTAAACAAATCCAAACGTTTCACCTTTTTAGCCATTGAAGCCAAACGTTTACAAACGTTACGAAACAAATCCAAATGTTTTACCTTTTTAGCGATTGAAGCCAAACGTTGTCAAACATTACGAAACAAATCCAAACGTTTCTCCTTTATAGATATTTAAGCCAAACGTTTCGAAACGTTACGAAACAAATCCTAATGTTTCACCTTTTTAGCGATTTAAGCCAAACGTCTACAAACGTTACGAAACAAATACAAACATTTCACCTTTTTAGCGATTTAAGCCAAATATTTACAAACGTTACGAAACAAATCCAAACGTTTCCCCTTTTTAGCGATTTAAGCCAAACATTTACAAACGTTATAAAACAAAACCAAATGTTTAAAACGTTACGAAACAAATCCAAACGTTTCATATTTTTAGCAATTTAAGCCAAACGTTTACAAAAATTACAAAAAAAATCCAAGCGTTTCACCTTTTTAGAAATTTAAGACAAACGTTTACAAATGTTACGAAACAAATCCAACCGTTTCACCTTTTTTGCGATATAAGCCAAACATTTGCAAAGGTTTCGAATCAAATCCAAATGTTTCACCTTTTTAGAAATTTAAGCCAAACGTTTACAAACTTTACGTAACAAATACAAGCGTTTCACCTTATTAGCAATTGAAGCCCAACGTTTACAAACGTTACGAACCAAATCCAAGTATTTCACCATTTTAGCGATTTAAGCCAAACGTTTACAAACGATGCGAAACAAATCCAAACGTTTCACTTTTTTAGATATTTCAGCCAAACGTTTACAAACGTTACGAAACAAATCTAAATGTTTCACCCTTTTTATCAATTTAAGTCAAAAGTTTACAAACGTTACGAAATAAATCCAAACGTTTCCCCTTTTTAGCAATTTAAGCCAAACGTATACAACATTACGAAACAAAACCAAACATTTCACCTTTTTAGCTATTTAAGCCAAACGTTTACAAACGTTACGAAATAAATACAAACGTTTCACTGTTTTAGCGGTTTGAGCCAAACGTTTGAAAACGTTTGAAAACATTACGAAACAAATCAAGACGTTTCACCTTTTTAGCGATTTAAGCCAAACCTTTAAAAACGTTACGAAATAAATCCAAATGTTTCACATTTTTAGCGAATGAAGCCAAACGTTTACAAAAGTTACGAAACAAAATCAAGCGTTTTACGTTTTTAGCATTTTAAGCCAAACGTTTACAAACGTTACGAAAAAAATTCAAGCGTTTTAACCTTTTTAGCAATTTAAGCCAAATGTTTACAAACGTTACGAAATAAAACCAAACGTTTCACCTTTTAGCGATTTAAGGCAAACGTTTGCAAACATTACCAAACAAAACCAAACGTTTCACATTTTTAGCGACATAAGCCAAACGTTTATAAATGTTATGAAACAAAATCAAACGTTTACAAACGTTACTAAACAAATCCAAATGTTTCACCTTTTTAGCGATTTAAGCCAAATGTTTACAAACTTTACGAAACAAATCCAAACATTTCACCTTTTTAGGGATTTAAGCCAAACGTTTACAAACGTTATGGAACAAATCCAAACGTTTCCCATATTAAGCAATTTGAGCCAAACGTTAACAAACGCTACGAAACAAATCCAAGCGTTTCACCTTTTTAGCAATTTAAGCCAAACGTTTACAAATGTTACGAAACAAATCCAAACATTTCACCTTTTTAGCGATTTAAGCCGAACGTTTACAAACGTTACGAAACAAAACCAAACATTTCACCTTTTTAGCAATTTAAGCCGAACGTTTACAAACGTTACGAAATAAATCCAAACGTTTCCCCATTTTAGCTATATAAGACAAACGTTTAAAACGTTACGAAACAAATCTAAACATTTCATCTTTTTAGCGATTGATGTCAAACGATTACAAACCTTACGAAACAAATCTAAACGTTTCCCCTTTTTAGCGATTGAAGCCAAACGTTTACAAACGTTATGAAACAAATTCAAACATTTCACCTTTTTAGCGATTTAAGTTAAACATTTACAAAAGTTACGAAACAAATCCAAACATTTCACCTTTTTAGTGATTTAAGCCAAACGTTTACAAACTTTATGAAATAAATCCAAGCGCTTCACCTTTTTAGCAATTTAAGCCAAACGTTTACAAACATTAGGAAACAAATCCAAACGTTTCTCACTTTTAGCGATTTCAGCAACACGTTTACAAATGTTACGAAACAAATCCAAACGTTTTGCCTTTTTAGCGATTAAATCCAAACGTTTACAAACCTTACGGAACAAATCCAAACGTTTCCCCTTTTTAGCGATTAAAGCCAATCCTTTACAAACGTTATGAAACAAATCCATATGTTTCACATTTTTAGTAAATGAAGCCAAACGTTTACAAACATTACGAAACAAGTCAAAACGCTTCCCATATTTAGCAATTTAAGCCAAACGTTTACAACATTACGAAACAAAACCAAACATTTCACCTTTTTAGCTATTTAAGCCAAACGTTTACAAACGTTACGAAACAAATCCAATCGTTCCACTGTTTTAGCAGTTTAAGCCAAACGTTTGCAAAACATTACGAAACAAATCAAGACATTTCACCTTTTTAGCGATTTAAGCCAAACCTTTAAAAACGTTACGAAATAAATCCAAATGTTTCACATTTTTTGCGAATGAAGCCAAACGTTTACAAACGTTACGAAACAAATCAAAACGTTTCCCATATTTAGCAATTTAAGCCAAACGTTTACAATGTTACGAAACAAAATCAAGCGTTTCACATTTTTAGCATTTTAAGCCAAATGTTTACAAACGTTACAAAAAAAATTCAAGCGTTTCAACCTTTTTAGCAATTTAAGCCAAACGTTTACAAACGTTACGAAACAAAACCAAACGTTTCACCTTTTAGCGATTTAAGGCAAACGTTTGCAAACATTACCAAACAAAACCAAACGTTTCACATTTTTAGCGACATAAGCCAAACGTTTATAAATGTTATGAAACAAAATCAAACGTTACTAAACAAATTCAAATGTTTCACCTTTTTAGCGATTGAAGCCAAACGTTGGCAAACATTACGAAACAAATCCAAACATTTCTCCTTTTTAGCGATTTAAGCCAAACGTTTACAAACGTTACGAAACAAATCATAACGTTTCATCTTTTTAGCGATTTAAGCAAAACGTTTACAAATGTTACGAAACAAATCCAAACGTTTCACCTTTTTAGCGATTTAAGCCAAACATTTACAAATGTTACGAAATAAATGTACACGTTTCACCTTTTTAGCGATTTAAGCCAAACGTTTACAATCGTTACGAAACAAAACCAAATGTTCAAAAAGTTACGAAAAAAATCGAAACATTTCACATTTTTAGCAATTTAAGCCAAACTTTTAAAAAAATTACAAAACAAATCCAAGCGTTCCACCTTTTTAGCAATTTAAGCCTAACGTTTACAAAGGTTACGAAACAAATCCAAGAATTTCACCATTTTAGCGATATAAGCCAAACGTTTACAAACGTTACAAAACAAATCCAAACGTTTCACCTTTTTTGTGATTTAAGCCAAACATTTGCAAAGGTTAGGAAACAAATCCAAATGTTTCACCTTTCAAGCAATTAAAGCCAAACGTTTAAAAACTTTATGAAACAAATACAAGCGTTTCACCTTATTAGAAATTGAAGCCACACGTTTACAAACGTTACGAAAAAAATCCAAGAATTTCACCAGTTTAGCGATTTAGGCCAAACGTTTACAAAATTGCGAAACAAATCCAAACGTTTCCCCTTTTTAGCGATTTAAGCCAAACGTTTACAAACATTACGAAACAAATCCAAACGTTTCCCCTTTTTAGCAATTTAAGGCAAACGTTTACAAACGTTACAAAATAAATCAAAACGTTTCACCTTTTTAGCGATTTAAGCCAAACGTTTACAAACATTAAGAAATAAATCCAAGCATTTCACCTTTTTAGCTATTTAAGCGAAACATTTACAAACGTTTCGAAACAAATCCAAACGTTTCTCCTTTTTTGCAATTTAAGCCAAATGTTTACAAACGTTACGAAACAAATACAAACGTTTCCCCTTTTTAGCGATTTAAGCCAAACGTTTACAAACGTTACGAAACAAAACCAAACATTTAAAATGTTACGAAAAAGATCCAAACGTTTCACATTTTTAGCTATTTAAGCTAAACCTTTACAAACATTACGAAACAAAACCAAGCATTTCACCTTTTTATCAATTTAAGCCAAACGTCTACAAACGTTATGAAACAAATCCAAGCGTTTAGCCTTTTTAGCAATTTAAGCTAAACGTTTACAAACGTTCCGAAAAAATCCAAGTGTTTCAGCTTTTTAGCAATTCAAGCTAAATGTTTGCAAATATTACGAAACAAATCCAAGTGTTTCACCTTTATAGCAATATAAACCAAACGTTTACAAACTTTACGAAACAAATCCAAACATTTCACCTTTTTAGCGATCTAAGCCGAACGTATAAAAACATTACAGAAAAAATCAAACATTTCACCTTTTTAGAAATTTAAGCCAAACGTTAACAAACGTTACGAAACAAATTTGAAGGTTTCCCCATTCTTACTATTTAAGACAAACGTTTAAAATGTTATGAAACAAATCCAAACATTTCACCTTTTTAGCGATTTATGCCAAACGTTTACAAACGTTACGAAACAAATCCAAACGTTTCACCTTTTTAGCTTTTGAAGCCAAATGCTTACAAACGTTACGAAATAAATCCAAACTTTTCACCTTTTTAGCGATTGAAGACAAACGTTTACAAACGTTTCACATTTTTAGCGGTTTAATCAAACGTTTACAAAGGTTATAAAACGAATCAAATTTTTTTACCTTTTTACCAATTTAAGTTAAACGTTTACAAACCATACGAAACAAATCCAAGCGTTTCACCTTTTTAGCAACATAAGCCAAATGTTTACAAATGTTACGAAACAAATCCAAGCGTTTCACCTTTTTAGCGATTTATGCCAAACATTTAAAAACATTACGAAACAAATCCAAGCGTTTCCCCTTTTTAGCGATTTAAGCCAAACGTTTACAAACATTGCAAAACAAATCCAAACGTTTCCCCTTTTAAGCGATTTAAGTCAAACGTTTACAAATCTTACGAAACAAATCCAAACGCTTCCCCTTTTTAGCGATTTAAGTCAAACATTTACAAATGCTACAAAAAAAATCCAAACGTTTCCCCATTTTAGCAATTTAAGCCAAACGTTTACAAACGTAACGAAACAAATCCAAATATTTCACCTCTTTAGCGATTTAAGCCAAACGTTTACAAATGTTGCGAAACAAATCCAAACGTTTTCCCTTTTAGCAATTTAAGTCAAACGTTTACGAACGTTACGAAAAAAATCCAAACGTTTCAGATTTTGAACAATTTAAGCCAAACATTTCCCATTTTTAGCGATTTAAGCCAAACGTTACGAAACAAATCCAAATCTTTCACCTTTTTAGCGATTTAAGCCAAATGCTTACAAACATTACGAAACAAATCCAAACGTTTCACCTCTTTAGCGATTTAAGCCAAACGTTTACAAACGTTAAGAAACAAAACCAAACGTTTAAAACATTAAGAAACAAATTCAAATGTTTCTCATTTTTAGCGATTTAAGCCAAACGTTTCGAAACAAAACCAAGTGTTTCCCCTTTTTAGCCATTAAAACCAAACGTTTACAAACGTTACAAAACAAATCCAAGCGTTTCACCTTTTTAGATATTTAAGCCAAACCTTTACAAACGTTATGAAACAAATCCAAACGTTTCACCTTTTTAGCGATTTAAGCCAAACGTTTATAAACGTTATGAAGCAAATCCAAACATTTCACCTTTTTAGCGATTTAAGCCAAACGTTTACGAAGGTTAGGAAACAAATCAAAATGTTTCCGCTTTTTTGCAATTCAAGCCAAACGTTTAGGAACGTTACAAATAAATCCAAGCGTTTCACCTTTTTAGCAATTTATGCCAAACGTTTAGAAACATTACGAAGAAAATCCAAAAGTTTCACCTTTTTAGCGATTTAAGCCAAACGTTTACAAAGGTTACGAAACAAATCCAAATGTTTCACCTTTTTAGCGATCTAAGCCAAACGTTTACAAACGTTACGAAACAAATCCAAACCTTTCTCCTTTTTAGCCATTTAAGCCAAACATTTACAAACGTCACTAAACAAATTTAAGCGTGTCACATTTTTATCAATTTAAGCAAAATGTTTACAAACGTTACGAAAGAAATCCAAGCGTTTCACCTTTTCAGCAATTTAAGCTAAACGTTTACAAATGATACAAAACAAAATCAAATGTTTCACCTTTTTAGCTATTTAGGCCAAACGTTTACAAACGCTACGAAAAAAATAAAAACATTTTACCTTATTAGCGATTTAAGTCAAACGTTTACAAAGGTTATGAAACAAATCCAAACATTTCACGTTTTTAGCAATTTAAGCCAAACATTTAAAAACGTTACGAAAAAAATCTGAACGTTTCCCCATTTTAGCTATTTAAGACAAACATTTAAAACGTAACGAAACAAATCCAAACATTTCACCTTTTTAGCGATTTAAGCAAAACGTTTACAAACGTTACGAAACAAGTCCAAACATTTCACCTTTGTAGCGATTTAAGCCAAACATTTACAAAGGTTAGGAAGCAAATCTAAACGTTTCATCTTTTTAGAGATTTAATCAAACGTTTCAGATTTTTAGCAATATAAGCCAAACATTTACAAACGTTATGAAACAAATCCAAACGTTTCACCTTTTTAGCAAATTTAGACAAACGTTTGCAAACGTTACGAAACGAATCCAAATGTTTCGCATTTTTAGCCATTTAAGTAAAACGTTTACAAACGTTTCGAAACAAATCCAAACGTTTCATATTTTTAGCGATTTAAGCCAAACGTTTACAAACATTACGAAACAAAACGAAACGTCTAAAACGTTACGAAACAAACCCAAACGTTTCACATTTTTAAAGATTTAGGCCAAACCTTTACAAATGTTACGAAACAAAACCAAACTTTTCACCGTTTTAGCAATTCAAGCCAAACGTTCACAAACGTTGAGAAACAAATCCAACTGTTTCACCTTTTTAGCAATTTATGCCAAATGTTTACAAACGTTCCGAAACAGATCCAAGCGTTTCACCTTTTTAATAATTTAAGCCAAATGTTTACAAACGTTACCAAACAAATCCAAGCATTTTACCTTTTTAGCAATTTAAGCCAAACGTATAAAAATGTTACGAAACAAATCCCAACGTTTCACCTTTTTTCAATTTAAGCCAAACGTTTACAAACATTACGAAACAAATCCAAACATTTCACCTTTTAAAAGATTTAAGCCAAACCTGTAAAAATGTTATGAAACAAAACCAAACTTTTCATTTTTTTTAGCAATTTAAGCCAAACATTTACAAACATTACGAAAAAAATCTAAATGTTTCCCCATTTTAGCTATTTAAGACAAATATTTAAAACGTTACGAAACAAATCTAAACATTTCACCTTTTTAGCGATTTATGCCAAACGTTTACAAACGTTATGAAACAAATCTAAACATTTCACCTTTTTAGCGATTAAAGGCAAACGTTTACAAACGTTACGAAACAAATCCAAACGTTTCACCTTTTTAGCGATTTAATCAAACGTTTACAAAGGTTATGAAACAAAGCCAAATGTTTTACCTTTTTAGCAACTTAAGCCAAACGTTTACAAACGTTACGAAACAAATCCAAACGTTTCCCTTTTGTTAAGCCAAACATTTACAAACTTTACGAAACAAATCCAAACATTCCACATTTTTAGCGATTTAAGCCAAACATTTACAATGGTTAGGAAACAAATCCGAATGTTTCCCTTTTTTAGCAAATTAAGCCAAACGTTTACAAACGTTACGAAACAAATCGAAGCGGTTAAACTTTTTAGCAACTTAAACCAAACTTTTACAAACGTTACAAAACAAATTCAAGCGTTTCATTTTTTAGCGAATTTAGCCAAACGTTTACAAACGTTACGAAACAAATCCATGCGTTTTACCTTTTTAGCGATTTAAGCCAAACGTTTAAAAACATTGCGAAACAAATCCAAACGTTTCACCTTTTTAGCGATTTAAGTCAAACGTTTTTAAATGTTACGAAACAAATCCAAACATTTCCCATTTTTAGCGATTTTAGCCAAAAGTTTACAAACGTTACGAAACAAATCCAAACGCTTCGCCTTTTTAGCAATTTAAGCCAAACGTTTACAAATACTACGAAACCAATCCAAACGATTCTCCAGTTTAGCAATATAAGACAAACGTTTACAAACGTAACAAAACAAATCCAAAAGTTTTACCTTTTAAGCGATTTAAGCCTAACGTTTAAAAACTTTACAAAACAAATCCAAACGTTTCACCTTTTTAACGATTTATGCCAATCGTTTACAAACGTTACGAAACAAAACCAAACGTTTCTCCTTTTTAGCGATTTAAGCCAAACGTTACGAAACAAATCCAAACGTTTCACCTTTTTAGTGATTTAAGCGAAACGTTTACAAACGTTACGAAACAAATCCAAACGTTTCACCTTTTTATCGATTTAAGCCAAACGTTTACAAACGTTACGAACAAAAACAAACTTGTAAAACATTAAAAAACAAATCCAAACGTTTCCATTTTTAGCGATTTATGCCAGACGTTTCAAAACAAAACCAAGCGTTTCACCTTTTTAGCAATTTAAGCCAAACGTTTACAAACGTTACAAAACAAATCCAAGCGTTTCACCTTCATAAAAATTTGAGCCACACGTTTACAAACGTTACAAAACAAATCCAAATGTTTCACCTTTTTAGCGATTGAAACAAAACGTTTACAAACGTTACGAAACAAATCCAAACGTTTCACCTTTTTAGCGAATTTATCCAAACGTTGACAAACGTTACGAAACGAATCCAAATTTTTCGCATTTTTAGCCATTTAAGCCAAAAGTTTACAAACGTTAGGAAACAAATCCAAACGTTTCAAATTTTTAGCGATTTAAGCCAAATGTTTACAAACATTAGCAAACAAAACCAAACGTCTAAAACGTTACAAAAAAAATCCAAACGTTTCACATTTTTAGCAATTTAAGCCAAACATTTACAAACGTTACGAAACTAAACCAAACTTTTCACCTTTTTAGCAATTTAAGCCAAACGTTTACAAACGTTAAGAAACAAATCCAACCGTTTCACCTTTTTAGCAATTTAAGCCAAATGTTTACACACGTTCCGATATAAATCCAAGTGTTTCACCTTTTTAATCTTTAAAGGAAAATGTTTACAAATGTTACCTAACTAATCGAAACGTTTCACCTTTTTAGCAATTTAGGCCAAACGTTTACAAATGTTACGAAACAAATCCAAGCGTTTAACCTTTTTAGCAACTTAAGCCAAACCTTTACAAACGTTACGAAACAAATTCAAGCGTTTCATTTTTTAGCAATTTAAGCCAATCGTTTACAAACGTTACGAAACAAATCCAAATGTTTTACCTTTTTTGCGATTTAAGCCAAACGTTTACAAACATTGCGAAACAAATCCAAACGCTTCCCCTTTTTAGCGATTTAAGTCAAACGTTTACAAATGTTACGAAACAAATCCAAACATTTCCCCTTTTTAGCGATTTTAGCCAAAAATTTACAAATATTACGAAATAAATCCAAACGCTTTGCCTTTTTAGCGATTTAAGCCAAACGTTTACAAATGCTACGAAACAAATCCAAATTATTCTCCAGTTTAGCGATTTAAGCCAAACGTTTACAACCGTAACGAAACAAATCAAAAAGTTTTACCTTTTTAGCGTTTTAAGCCTAATGTTTACAAACGTTACGAAACAAATACAAATTTTTCACCTTTTTAACGATATAAGCCAAACGTTTACAAACTTTACGAAACAAAACCAAACGTTTTGTCTTTTTAGCGATTTAAGCCAAACGTTCCGAAACAAATCCAAACGTTTACAAACATTACGAAACAAATCCAAACGTTTCACCTTTTTAGCAATTTAAGCCAAACGTTGACAAACGTTACGAAACAAAAACAAACGTGTAAACCATTAAGAAACACATCCAAAGGTTTCCTATTTTCAGCGATTTATGCCAAAAGTTTACAAACGTTTCAAAACAAAAAAAAAGTGTTTCACCTTTTTATCAATTTAAGCCAAACGTTTACAAACGTTACAAAACAAATCCAAGCATTTCACCTTCATAAAAATTTATGCCAAACGTTTACAAACGTTACGAAACAAATCCAAACGTTTCACCTTTTTAGCGATTTATGCCAAACGTTTATAAACGTTACAAAATAAATCCAAACATTTCTCCTTTTTAGCGATTTAAGCCAAACGTTTACAAAGGTTTGGAAACAAATCCAAATGTTTCCCCTTTTTAGCAATTTAAACCAAACGTTTACAAATGTTATGAAATAAATCCAAGCGTTTCAACTTTTGAGCAATTTATGCCAAACGTTTACAAACGTTACAAAACAAATCCAAAAGTTTCCCTTTTTCAGCGATCTAAGCCGAACGTTTACAAACATTTCCAAACAAATCCAGATGTTTTACCTTTTAGTGATTTAGTCAAACGTTTCCAAACATTACGAAACAAATGCAAACATTTAACCTTTTTGGCGATTTTAGACAAACGTTTACAAACGTTATGAAACATATCCAAACATTTTGCCTTTTTAGCAATTTAAGCCAAACGTTTACAAACATTATGAAACAAATCCAAGCGTTTCACATTTTTATCAATTTAAGTCAAACGTTTACAAACGTTACGAAACAAATGCAAGCGTTTCACCTTTTTCACAATTTAAGCCAAACGTTTACAAACGTTCCGAAACAAATCCAAGTGCTTCACCTTTTTAGCAATTTAAGCCAAACGTTTACAAATGATACGAAACAAAATCGAATGTTTCACCTTTTTAGCGATTTAAGCCAAACGATTACAAACTTTACGAAACAAATCCAAACATTTTACCTTTTCAGCGATTTAAGTCAAACGTTTACAAAGGTTAGCAAAAAAATCCAAATGTTTTACCTTTTTAGCAATTTAAGCCACACGTTTACAAACGTTACGAAACAAAACCAAACGTTTCACCTTTTTAGTAATTTAAGCCAAATATACAAAAGTTACGAAACAAATCCAAATGTTTCACCTTTAGAGATTTAAGCAAAACGTGTACAAACGTTACGAAACAAATCCAAACATTTCACCTTTCTAGCGATTTAAGCCAAACGTTTACAAATGTTAGGAAACAAATTAAAATGTTTCATCTTTTTAGCGATTCAATCCACACGTTTACAAACGTTACGATACAAATTCAGACATCTCACATTTTTAGAAATTTAAGCCAAACGCTTGCAAACGTTACGAAGCAAATCCAAACATGTCACCTTTTTAGTGAAATTAGCTAAACGTTTACAAACGTTACGAAACAAATCCAAACGTTTCACCTTTTTAGCGATTTAAGCCAAACGTTTACAAACGTTACTAAACAAAACCAAACTTTACACCTTTTTAGCAATTTAAACCAAACGTTTACAAACGTTACGAAACAAGTCCAATTGTTTTACCTTTTTAGCAATTTAAGCGTAACGTTTACAAATGTTACGAAACAAATCCAAGCGTTTCACCTTTTTAATAATTTTAGCCAAATGTTTACAAACGTTACCAAACAAATCCAATTGTTTCACCTTTTTAGCAATTTAAGCCAAACGTTTACAAACGTTACCAAACAAATCCAAACTTTCACCTTTTTAGCGATTTAAGCCAAACGTATACAAAGGTTATTAAACAAATCTAAACGTTTCACCTTTTTGGCGATTTAATCCAAACGTTTATAAACGTTACGAAACAAATCCAAACATTTCACCTTTTTAGCAATTTAAGCTAAACGTATACAAAGGTTAGGAATAAAATCCAAATGTTTCAACTTTTTAGCGATTTAATCCAAACGTTTCCAAACGTTACAAAACAAATCCAAACATTTCACATTTTTAGCGATCTAAGCCAAACGTTTACAAACGCTACGAAACAAATCCAAACATTTCACCTTTTTAGCAATTTAAGCTAAATGTTTACAAAGGTTAGGAATCAAATCCAAAAGTTTCACCTTTTTAGCGATTTAATCCAAACGTTTACAAACGTTACGAAACAAATCCAAACGTTTCACATTTTTAGCGAATTAAGCCAAACATTTACAAACGCTGCGAAAGAAATCCAAACGATTCGTTGTTTTAGCGGTTTAAGCCAAACGTCTACAAACGTTACGAAACGAAACCAGACGTTTTGATCTTTTTAGAAATTTAAGCCAAACGTTTGCAAATGTTACGAAACAAATCCAAGTATTTTACCTTTTTACCAATTTAAGCCAAACATTTACAAACATTGCGAAACAAATCCAAGCGTTTCACCTTTTTAATTATTTAAGCCAAATGTTTACAAACGTGACCAAACAAATCCAAGTGTTTCACCTATTTAGCAATTTAAGCCAAATGTTTACAAAAGTTACGAAACAAATCCAAACCTTTAACCTTTTTAGCGATTTAAGCCGAACTTTTACAAACGTTACGAAACAACAACAAAACATTTCAGCTTTTTAGCAATTTAAGCCAAACGTTTACAAATGTTACGAAACAAATACAAACGTTTCCCCATTTTAGCGATTTAAGCCAAACATTTAAAACGTTATGAAACAAATCCAAACTTTTCACCTTTTTCGATATCTATGCCAAACATTTACAAACATTACGAAACAAATCCAAACGTTTCCCTTGTTTAGTGATTGAAGCCAAACTTTTACAAACGTTTCGAAACAAATCCAAACGTTTCCCCTTTTTAGCAAATTAAGCCAAACGTTTACAAACGTTACGAAACAAATCCAAATGTTACCCCTTTTTAGTGATTTAAGCCAAACCTTTACAAACGTTACGAAACAAAACCAAGCGTTTCACCTTTTTATAAATTTAAGCCAAATGTCTACAAACGTTATGAAACAAGTCAGAGCGTTTAACCATTTTAGCAATTTAAGCTAAACGTTTACAAACTTTCTGAAACAAAGCCAATCGTTTCACCTTTTTAGCAATTTAAGTCAAACGTTTGCAAATGTTACGAAACAAATCCAAGCGTTTCACCTTTTTAGTAATTTAAGCAAAACGTTTACAAACTTTACGAAACAAATCCAAACATTTCACCTTTTTAGCGATCTAAGCCGAACTCTTAAAAACGTTACGAAACAAAATCAAACATATCACTGTTTTAGCAATTTAAGCCACACGTTTACAAATGTTACGAAACAGATCTGAGCGTTTCCCTATTTTAGCTATATAAGACAGACATTTAAAACGTTATGAAACACATCCAAACATTTCACCTTCTTAGCGATTTATGCCAAACGTTCACAAACGGTACGAAACAAATCCAAACGTTCCATCTTTTTAGCGATTAATGCCAAACGTTTACAAACGTTACGAAACAAATCCAAACATTTCACCTTCTTACCGATTGAAGACAAACGTTTACAAACGTTATGAAATAAATCCAAACGTTTTACCTTTTTAGCGGTTTAATCAAACATTTACAAAGGTTAAGAAACGAATCAAAATTTTTTACCTTTTAAGCAATTTAGCCAAACGTTTACAAACCTTACGATACAAATCAAAGCGTTTCACCTTTTTAGCAACTTAAGCCAAACGTTTACAAACGCTACGAAACAAATCCAAACGTTTCACCTTTTTAGCGATTTAAGCCAAACGTTTACAAACGTTACGAAACAAATCCAAGCATTTCACCTTTTTAGCGATTTAAGCCAAACGTTTGCAAACATTGCGAAACAAATCCAAACGTTTCGCCTTTTAACCGATTTAAGTCAAACGTTTACAAATGTTACGAAACAAATCCAAATGTTTTCCCTTTTTAGAAATTTTAGACAAACACTAACAAACGGTACGAAACAAATCCAAATGCTTCCCCTTTTTAGCGATTTATGCCAAACGTTTACAAATGCTACGAAACAAATCCAAATGTTTTCCCATTTTAGCAATTTAAGCCAAACGTTTACAAACGTAATGAAAAAAATCCAAAACTTTCACCTTTTTAGCGATATATGCCAAACGTTTACAAACATTACGAAACAAATCCAAACGTTTCACCTTTTTAGCAATTTAAGCCAAACGTTTACAAACGTTACGAAACAAATCCTAACGTTTCACCTTTTTAGCGATTTAAGCCAAACATTTACAAGTGTTACGAAACAAATCCAAACGTTTCACCTCTTTAGCGATTTAAGCCAAACGTTTACAAACGTTACGAAACAAAACCTAATCTTTAAAACATTACGAAACAAATCCAAACGTTTCACATTTTTAGTAATTTAAGCCAAACGTTTACAAAAATTACAAAACAAATCCAAGCGTTTCAACTTTTTAGCAATTTAAGCCAAACGTTTACAAAGGTTACGAAAAAAATCCAAGCATTTCACCATTTTAGTGATTTATTCCAAACGTTTACAAACGTTACGAAACAAATCCAAACGTTTCACCTTTTTTGCGATTTAAGCCAAACATTTGCAAAGGTTAGGAAACAAATCCAAATATTTCACCTTTTTAGCAATTTAGGCGAAAAGTTTACTAACTTTACGAAACAAATACAAGCGTTTCACCTTATTAGCAATTGAAGCCAAACGTTTACAAACGTTACGAAACAAATCCAAGAATTTCACCATTTTAGCAATTTAAGCAAAACGTTTACAAACATTGCGAAACAAATCCAAATGTTTCACCTTTTTAGCGATTTAAGCCAAACGTTTACAAACGTTGGGAAACAAATCTAAACGTTTCACCTTTTTAGCAATTTAAGTCAAACGTTTATAAACGTTACGAAACCAATCCAAACGTTTCACATTTTCGGCGATTTATGCCAAACATTTACAAACATTACGAAAAAAATCCAAACATTTCACCTTTTTAGCTATTTAAGCCAAACGTTTACAAACGTTTCGAAACAAATCCAAACGTTTTTCCTTTTTAGCAATTTAAGCCAAACGTTTACAGACGTTACGAAACAAATCCAAACGTTTCCCCTTTTTAGCGATTTAAGCCAAACGTTTACAAACGTTACGAAACAAAACCAAACATTTAAAACGTTACGAAAAAAATCCAAACATTTCACATTTTTAGCTATTTAAGCTAAACCTTTACAAACGTTACGAAACAAAACCAAGGGTTTCACCTTTTTAGCAACATAAGCCAAACGTCTAGAAACGTTATGAAACAAATCCAAGCGTTTAACGTTTTTAGCAATTTAAGCTAAATGTTTACAAACGTTCCGAAACAAATCCAAGCGTTTCACCTTTTTAGCAATTTAAGCTAAACGTTGACAAAGTTTACGAAACAAATCCAAACATTTCATCTTTTTAGCGATTTAAGCCGAACGTATAAAAACGCTATGAAACAAAATCAAACATTTGACCTTTTTAGTCATTTAAGCCAAACGTTTTCACCTTTTTAGAGGTTTAATCAAACGTTTACAAAGGTTACGAAACGAATCCAAATTTTTTACATTTTTAGCAATTTAAGCCAAACTTTTACAAACCATAAGAAACAAATCCAAGCGTTTCACCTTTTTAGCAACTTAAGCCAAACGTTTACAAACGTTACGAAACAAATCCAAGCGTTTCACGTTTTTAGTGATTTAAGCCAAACGTTTACAAACGTTGTGAAACAAATCCAAATGTTTCATCTTTTAAGCGATTTAAGACAAACGTTTACAAATGTTACGAAATAAATCCAAACGTTTCCCCTTTTTTGCAATTGTAGCCAAACATTTACAAACGTTACGAAACAAATCCAAACGCTTCCCCTTTTAGCGATTTAAGCCAAACGTTTACAAATGCTAGGAAACAAATCCAAATGTTTCCTCATTTTAGCGATTTAAGCCAAACGTTTAAAAACCTAACGAAACAAATCCAAAAATTTCACCTTTTTAGCGACATAAGCCAAACGTGTACAAACGTTACGAAACAAATCCAAACGTTTCACCTTTTTAGCGATCTAAGCCAAACGTTTACAAACGTTACAAAAATAATCCAAACGTTTACCTTTTTAACAATTTAAGCCAAACATTTACAAATGTTACGAAACAAAACCAAACGTTGCCCTTTTTTAGCGATTTAAGCCAAACGTTACGAAACAAATCAAAATCTTTCACCTTTTTAGTGATTTAAGCCAAACGTTTACAAACGTTACGAAACAAATCCAAACGTTTCACCTTATTAGCAATTTAAGCCAAACGTTTACAAACGTTAAGAACCAAAAAAAATCGTTTAAAACATAAGAAACAAATCAAAACGTTTCTAATTTTTAGCGATTTAAGCCAAACGTTTACAAACGTTTCGAAACAAAACCAAGCATTTCACCTTTTTAGAAATTTAAGCCAGACCTTTACAAACGTTACAAAACAAATCCAAGCAATTCACCATTATAGAAATTTAAGCCAAACGTTTACAAACGTTACGAAACAAATCCAAACGTTTCACCTTTGTAGCGATTTAAGCCAAAGGTTTACAAACGTTACAAAACAAATCCAAACATTTCACCTTTTTAGCGATATAAGCCAAACGTTTACGAAGGTTAGGAAACAAATAAAAATGTTTCTCCTTTTTAGCAATTCAAGCCAAACGTTTAGAAACGTTGCAAAATAAATCCAAGCATTTCACCTTTTTAGCAATTTATGCAAAATGTTTACAAACGTTACGAAGAAAATCCAAACATTTCACTTTTTTAGCGATTTAAGCCAAACGTTTACAAACGTTACGAAACAAATCCAAATGTTTCACCTTATTAGCGATTTAAGCCAAACGTTTACAAACGTTACGAAACAAATCTAAACGTTTCTCCTTTTTAGCAATTTAAGCCAAAGGTTTACAAACTTTATGAAACAAATCCAAGCATGTCACATTCTTTATCAATTTAAGCCAAACATTTACAAAGATTACGAAACAAATGAAAGCGTTTCACCTTTTTCGCAATTTAAGCAAAACATTTACAAACGTTCCGAAACAAATCCAAGCGTTTCACCTTTTTAGCAATTTAAGCTAAACGTTTACAAATGATATGAAACAAAATTAAATGTTTCACCTTTTAGCTATTTAAGCCAAACGTTTACAAACGTTACGAAACAAATCAAAACATTTTACCTTTTTAGCAATTTAAGTCAAACGTTTACAAAGGATAGCAAAAAAATCCAAATAATTGACCTTTTTAGCAATTTAAGCCACACATTTACAAACGTTAAGAAATAAAACCAAACGTTTCACCTTTTTAGCAATTCAAGCCAAACGCATACAAATGTTACGAAACAAATCCAAACATTTCACCTTTTTAGCGATTTATGCCAAAAGTTTACAAAGGTATGGAAACAAATCCAAACGTTTCATCTTTTTAGAGTTTTAATCCAAACTTTTACAAACTTTTCAGATTTTTAGCGATTTAAGCCAAACGTTTACAAACGTTATGAAACAAATCCAAACGTTTCACCTTTTTAGCAAATTTAGCCAAACGTTTACAAACGTTACGAAACGAATCCAAATATTTTGCATTTTTAGCCATTTAAGCCAAACGTTTACAAACGTTACGAAACAAATCCAAACGTTTCACATTTTTAGCGATTTAAGCCAAACGTTTACAAACATTATGAAATAAAACCAAACGTCTAAAACGTTACGAAACAAATCCAACGTTTCACATTTTTAGCGATTTAAGCCAAACCCTTACAAACGTTACGAAACAAAACCAAAATTTTCACTTTTTTAGCAATTTAAGCCAAACGTTTACGAACGTTAAGATACAAATCCAACTGTTTCACCTTTTTAGCAATTTAAGCCAAATGTTTACAAACGTTCCGAAACAAAATCCAAGCGTTTCACCTTTTTAATAATTCCAGCCAAATGTTTACAAACGTTACCAAACAAATCCAGGCGTTTCACCTTTTTAGCAATTTAAGCCAAACGTTTAGAAATCTTACGAAAAAAATCCAAGCGTTTCACCTTTGTTGCAATTTAAGCCGAACGTTTACAAACATTACGAAACAAATCCAAACATTTCACCTTTTAAACGATTAAAGCCGAACCTTTAATTATGTTACGAAACAAAACCAAACATTTCACTTTTTTATCAATTTAAGCCAAACGTTTACAAACGTTATGAAACAAATCCAAACGTTTCCCCATTTTATCTATTTAAGACATACGTTTAAAACGTTACGAAATAAATCCAAAAATTTTACCTTTTTAGCGATTTAATCAAACATTTACAATTGTTATAAAACAAATCCAAATATTTTACCTTTTTAGCAACTTAAGCCAAACATTTACAAATGTTACGAAACAAATCCAAACGTTTCCCTTTTGTAGCGATTTAAGCCAAACATTTACAAACGTTACGCAATAAATCCAAACATTTCACATTTTTAGCGATTTAAACCAAACGTTTACAAAGGTTAGGAAACAAATCCAAATGTTTCCCCATTTTAGCAATTTGAGCCAAACGTTTACGAACGTTACGAAACAAATCGAAGCGTTTAACCTTTTTAGCAACTTAAGCCAAACTTTTACAAATCTTACGAAACAAATTCAAGAGTTTCATTTTTTTAGCGATTTAAGCCAAACGTTTACAAATGTTACGAAACAAATCCAAGCGTTTTACCTTTTTAGCGATTTAAGCCAAACATTTACAAACATTGCGAAACAAATCGAAACGTTTCACCTTTTTAGCGATTTAAGTCAAACGTTTACAAATATTACGAAACAAATACAAACATTTCCTCTTTTTAGCGATTTTAACCAAAAAATGACAAACGTTACGAAACAAATCCAAACGCTTTGCCTTTTTACCGAATTAAGCCAAACGTTTAGAAATGCTACGAAACAAATCCAAACGATTCTCCAGTTTAGCGATTTAAGCCGAACGTTTACAAACGTATCGAAACAAAACCAAAAGTTTTACCTTTTTAGCGATTTAAGCCTAACGTTTACAAACGTTACGAAACAAATCCAAACGTTTCAACTTTTTAACGATTTAAGCCAAACGTTTACAAACGTTACGAAACAAAACCAAATGTTTCGCCTTTTTAGCGATTTATGCCAAACCTTTATAAACATTATGAAACAAAACCAAACGTTTCACCTTTTTAGCTATTTAAGCCAAATGTTTACGACCATTTTGAAAAAAATCCTAACATTTCGCCTTTTTAGCAATTTAAGCCAAACGTTTACAAATGTTACGAAACAAATCCAAATGTTTCCCCTTTTTCGCGATTTAAGCTATACGTTTTTAAACGTTATGAAACAAAAATAAACGTTTAAAACGTTATGAAACAAATCCAAACGTTTCACTTTTTAGCAATTTAAGCCAAACCATTACAAACGTTACAAACAAATCCAAGCGTTTCATCTTTTCAGCAATATAAGCCAAACGTTCAAAAACTTTACGAAACAAATTCAAACGTTTCACGTTTTTAGCAATTCAAGCCAAATGTTTACAAACGTTACGAAACAAATCCAAACGTTTCACCTTTTTAGCGATTTAAGCCTAACGTTTACAAACATTACGTAACAAATCCAAACGTTTCCCCATTTTAGCGATTCAAGCCAAACGTTTAAAAAGTTACGAAACACATCCAAACGTTTCCCCTTTTTAGCGATTTATGCCAAACGTTTACAAACGATACGAAACAAATCCAAACGTTTCCCCTTCTTGGCGATTGAAGCCAAATGTTTACAAACGTTACGAAACAAATCCAAAAGTTTAATTTTTTTAGCAATTTATGTCAAACGTTTACAAACATTACGAAACCAAAACCAAGTGTTTCACCTTTTTAGCAATTAAAGCCAAACGTATACAAACGTAACGAAACAAATCCAAAGGTTTCACCTTTTTAGCAATTTAAGCCAAACGTTTAGAAACGTTACGAAATAAATCCAAGCGTTTCATCATTTTAGCAATTTAAGCCAAACATTACGAAACAAATCCAAGCATTTCATCTTTATAGCAATTTAAGCAAAACGTTTACAAACTGCACCAAACAAAACCAAATGTTTCACCTTTTTAGCGATTTAAGCAATACGTTTACAAACGCTACGAAACAAATGCAAACGTTTCCCTTTTTTTAGCAATGTAAGCCAAGCGTTTACAAATATTACGAATCAAATCCAAGCGTTTCACCTTTTTAACAATTTAAGCCAAACGTTTACAAACGTTACAAAGCAAATCCAAGCGTTTCACCTTTTTAGCAATTGAAGCTAAACATTACGAAAAAAATACAAAGGTTTCACCTTTTTAGCGATTTAAGTCAAACATTTACAACGTTTATGAAACAAATCCAAATGTTTCCCCCTTTAAGCAATTTAAGCCAAACGTTTACAAACGTTACGAAACAAATCCAAGCGTTTCACTCTTTTAGCAATTTAAGCCCAACGTTCACAAACGTTATGAAACAAATCCAAGCGTTTCACCTTTTTAGCAATTTAAAACCTTGTTAGCAGTTTAAGCCAAATGTTTACAATCGCTACGAAACAAATCCAAACGTTTCACCTTTTTAGCAATTTAAGCCAAACGTTTACAAATATTACGAAACCAATCGAAATGTTTCACCTTTTTAGCGATTTAAGCCAAACTTTTACAAACGTTACCAAATAAATCCAAACGTTTCATTTTTGTAGCGATTTAAGCCAAACATTTACAAAAGTTACGAAACAAATCCAAAAGTTTCACCTTTTTAGCGATTTAAGCCAAACGTTTACAAACGTTACGAAACAAATCCAAATGTTTCGCCTTTTTAGCAATTTAAGCTAAACGTTTACAAACGCTATGAAACAAATACAAACGTTTCCCCTTTTTAGCGATTTCAGCCAAACGTTTACAAACGTTACGAAACAAAACCAAACGTTTAAAACGTTATAACACAAATCCAAACGTTTCACATTTTTAGCGATTTAAGCCAAACGTTTACAAACGCTACGATACAAAACAAAACGTTACGAAACAAATCCAAACGTTTCACATTTTTAGCGATTTAAGCCAAAACCTTACGAACGTTCCGAAACAAATCCAAACGTTTGACCTTTTTAGCAATATAAGGCAAACATTTACAAATACGAAACAAATCCAAGCGTTTTACCTTTTTAGCAATTTAAGCCAAACGTTTACAAATGTTACCTAAAAAATCCAAGCATTTCACCTTTCTAGCAATTTAAGACAAACGTTTACAAACGTTATGAAACAAATCAAAGTGTTTCGCCATTTTAGCAATTTAAACTAAACGTTTTCAAACATTACGAAACTAATCCAAGCGTTTTACCTTTTTAGCAATTTAAGCCTAATGTTAACAAATGTTACGAAACAAATCCAAGGGTTTCCCTTTTTTAGCAATTTAAGCGAAACATATACAAACATTACGAAACAAATCCAAGCGTTTCACCTTTCTAGCAATTTAAGAAAAATGTTTACAAACGTTGCGAAACAACTTGAAACGTTTCACCTTTTTAGCGATTTAAGCCGAACGTTTACAAACATTACAGAACAAAACCAAACGTTTCCCCTTATAGTGATATTAGCCAAATATTTACAAATTTGTAGTGATTGAAGCCAAAAGTTCACAAATGTTACAAAACAAATCCAAACGTTTCACCTTTTTATCAATTTAAGCCAAACGTTTACAAATGTTACGAAACAAATCCAAACGTTTCACCTTTTTAGCGATTTAAGCAAAACGTTTATAAACGTTACGAAACAAATCCAAACGTTTCCTCATTTTAGCGATTTAAGCCAAATGTCTACAAACGTTATGAAACAATTCCAAACGTTTCACTTTTTTAGCGATTTAAGCCAAACGTTTACAAACGTTTACAAAACAAATCCAAGTGTTTCACCTTTTTAGCAATTTAAGCAAAATGTTTACAACCGTTATGAAACAAATCCAAACGTTTCACATTTTTACCGATTTAAGCCAAACGTTTACAAACGTTACAAAACAAATCCAAACGATTCCGCATTTTAGCAATTTCAGCCAAACGTTACGAATAAAATCCAAACGTTTCATCTTTTTAGCACTTTAAGTCAAACGTTTACAAACGCTACGAAACAAATCCAAACGTTTCCCCATTTTAGCGATTTAAGCCAAACGTTTACAAACGTTCTGAAACAAATCCAAACGTTTCACCTTTTTAACGATTAAAGCCAAACGTTTACAAACGTTAAGAAACAAACCAAACGTTTAAAACGTTACGAAACAAATTCAAACGTTTTACATTTTTAGCGATTTAAGCCAAACGTTTACAAAAGTTACGGAACAAAACCAAACGATTCAATTTTTTAGCGATTAAAGCCAAACGTTTACAAACGTTACAAAAATAATCCAAGCGTTCGACTTTTTAGCGATTTAAGCCAAACGTTTAGAAAAGTTACGAAACAAATCCAAGAGTTTCACCTTCTTAGCAATTTAAGCCAAACGTTTACAAACGTTACGAAACAAATACAAACGTTTCACATTATTACCAATTTAAGCCAAACCTTTACAAACGTTACGAAACAAATCCAAACGTTTCCACTTTTTAGCGATTGTTTCCAAACGTTTACAAAGGTTACTAAGCAATTCCAAATGTTTTCCAAGTTTAGAGATTTAACCAAATATTTATAAACGTTAGGAAACAAAACCAAACGTTTACAAAGGTCACGAAACAAATTCAAACGTTTACAAACGTTATGAAACAAACCCAAACGTTTCCCCATTTTAGCGATTTAAGCCAAACATTTACAGACGTTACAGAACAAATCCAAACCTTCCACCTTTTCAGCAGTTTAAACCAAACGTTTACAAACGTTTACAAACGTTACGAAACAAATCCAAACGTTTACAAACGTTACGAAACAAATCCAAACGTTTACAAACATTACGTAACAAAAACACACTTTTAATATTTTTAGCAATTTAAGTTTAACGTTTACAAATGTGAGGAAACAAATCCAAACGTTTCACCTTTTTAGCGATTGAAGCCAAATGTTTCCAAACGTTAAGAATGAAATCCAAACGTTTTTCTTCATTTTAGCGATTTCAGCCAAACGTTATGAAACAAAACCAAACGTTTACAAACGTTACAAAACAAATCCAAATGTTTACAAACGTTACGAAACAAATAAACGTTTCCCCATTTAGCGATTTAAGCCAAATGTTTACAAACGTTACGAAACAAATCCAAATGTTTCACCTTTTTAGCGATTTAAGCCAAACGTTACGAAACAAATCTAAATCTTTCCCCATTTTAGCAATTTTAGCAAAATGTTTACAAACGTTACGAAAAAAATCAAAACGTTTCCCTTTTCTTGCGATTGAAGTCAAACATTACGAAACAAATCCAAATGTTTCTCCTTTTTAGCAATTTAAGCCAAACGTTTACAAACGTTACGAAACAAATCGAAGCGTTTCACCTTTTTAGGAATATAAGCCAAACGTTTACAAACGTTACGAAACAAATCCAAACGTTTCACCTTTTTAGCGATTTGCGTCAAACGTTTACAAATATTACGAAACAAATCCAAATATTTCCGATTTAAGCCAAACGTCTAAAACCATAAGAAACAAATCAAAACGTTTCACCTTTTTAGCGATTTAAACCAAACGTTTACAAACGTTACGAAACAAATCCAAACGTTTCACTTTTTTAGCGATTGATGTCAAATGTTTACAAATGTTACAAAATAAATCCAAACGTTTCACCTTTTAGCCATTTAAGCCAAACATTTACAAGCGTTACGAAACAAATCCAAACGTTTCACCTTTTAGGCGATTTAGGCCAAACGTTTACAATCGTTACGAAACAAAACCAAACGTTCAAAACATTACGAAACAAATCTAAACGTTTAACATTTTTAGCGATTTCAGCCAAACGTTTACAAACATTAAGAAAGAAATCCAAACATTTCACCTTTATTGCAATTTAAGCCAAACGTTTACAAACGTTACGAAACAAATCCAAACGTTTCCCTTTTTTTAGCGATTTAAGCCGAACCTTTACAAAGGTTACGAAACAAAACTAAACGTTCCACCTTTTTAGCTATTTAAGCCAAACTTTTACAAACGTTACGAACCAAAACCAAACGTTTCACCCTTTTAGCGATTTAAGCCGAACGTTTACAAACGTTACGAAACAAATCCAAACGTTTCACCTTTTTAGCTATTTAAGCCAAACATTTACAAACGATACGAAACAAATCCAAGCGTTTCACTTTTTTAGTAATTTAAACAAAACATTTACGAACGTTACAAAACAAAACCAAATGTTTCACATTTTTAGCGATTTAAGCTATACGTTTACAAACGTTACAAAACAAATCCTAACGTTTCACCTTTTTAGCGATTAAAGCCAAACATTTACAAACGTTACGAAACAAATCCAAACTTTTCACCATTTTAGGAATTTAAATCCAAACGTTTCACCTTTTTAGCAATTTAAGCCAAATGTTTATAAATGTTATGAAACAAATCAAATCATTTCAACTTTTTAGCGATTTAAGCCAAACATTTCACCTTTTTAGCGATTTAAGCAATACGTTTACAAATGTTACGAAACAAATCCAAACATTTCCCCTTTTTAGCAATTTAAGCCAAACATTGACAAACGTTACGAAACAAATCAAAACGTTTCACCTTTTTAGCGATTTAAGCAAAACGTATACAAACGGTACGAAACTAATCCAAGCGTTTCACTTTTTTATCGATTTAAGCCAAACGTTTAAAAAAGTTACGAAACAAATTAGAGAGTTTCACCTTTTTAGCAATTTATGCCAAATATTTACAAACGTTTCGAAACAAATCCAAACGTTTCATTTTTTTTAGTGATTTAAGCCAAACGTTTACAAACGTTACGAAAAAAACCAAATATTTAACCTTTTTAGCGATTTAAGCCAAATCTTTAAAACTTTACGAAATAAATCCAAATGTTTACAAACAATACAGAACAAAAACAAACGTTTCACATTATTAGCAATTTAAGCCAAAACCTTTACGAACGTTACGAAACAAATCCAAACGTTTCACCCTTTTAGCGATTGAAGCCAAACATTTACAAACATTACGAAACAAATCCAAATAATTTCCCAGTTTAGCGATTTAAGCCAAACATTTATAAACGTTACAAACAAAACCAAATGTTTATAAACTTTACGTTACAAATCCAAACGGTTACAAACATTACGAAACAAATCCAAATGTTTCCCCATTTTAGCGATTTAAACCAAACGTTTACGAACGTTACGAAACAAAACCAAACGATTCACATTTTTAGCGACTAGAGCCTAACGTTTACAAACGTTACGAAAAAATCCAAGCGTTTGACATGTTTAGCGACTTAAGCCAAACGTTTACAAAAGTTATAAAACAAATCCAAGAGTTTCACCTTTTTAGCAATTTAAGTCAAACGTTTACAAACGTTAGGAAACAAATCCAAGCGTATCACCTTTTTAGCAATTTAAACCAAACATTTACAAAGGTTACTAAATAAAACCAAATTTTTTACATTTTTAGCGATATATGCAAAACGTTTGCAAAAATTACAAAACAAATCCAAACGTTTCACCTTTTTATCGATTATGCCAAACCTGTACAAATGTTACAAAACAAATCCAAACGTTACACATTTTTAGCGATTTAAGCCAAAGGTGTATAAACGTTACAGAACAAAAACAACGTTTACCATTTTTAGTGATTTAAGCCTAACGTTTACAAATGCTATGAAACAAAGCCAAACGTTTCCCCTTTCTAGCGATTTAAGCCAAACGTTTACAAACGCTACAAAACAAATCCAAACATTTTACCTTTATAGCGATTTAAGCCAAACGTTTACAAACGTCACGAAATAAATCAAAACGTTTCACCTTTCTAGCGATTTAAGCCAAACGTTTACAAACATTACAAAACAAATCCAAACATTTCCCCTTTTTAGCAATTTAAGCCAAACATTTACAAACATTACGAAACAAATCCAAGCGTTTCACCTTTTTAGCAATTTATGCAAAACGTTTACAAACGTTACAAAGAAAATCCAAACGTTTCCCTTTTTTAGCGATTTAAGCCAAACGTTTACAAACGTTACGAGACAAATCCAAATGTTTCACCTTTTTAGCGATTTGAGCCAAACGTTTACAAACCTTACGAAACAAATCCAAATATTTCCCCTTTTTAGCAATTTAAGCCAAACATTTACAAACATTACGAAACAAATGCAAGCGTTTCACCTTTTTCGCAGTTTAAGCAAAACGTTTACAAACGTTCCGAAAAAAATCGAAGCGTTTCACGTTTTTAGCAATTTAAGTTAAACGTTTACAAATGATATGAAACAAAATTAAATGTTTCACCTTTTTAGCTATTTAGGCCAAACGTTTACAAACGTTACGAAACAACTCAAAACATTTTACCTTTTTAGCGATTTAAGTCAAACGTTTACAAAGGATAGCAAAAAAATCCAAATGTTTGACCTTTTTAGCAATTTAAGCCAAACGTTTACAAATGCTAGGAAACAAATCCAAATGTTTCCTCATTTTAGCGATTTAAGCCAAACGTTTAAAAACCTAACAAAACAAATCCAAAAATTTCACCTTTTTAGCGACATAAGCCAAACGTTTACAAACGTTACGAAACAAATCCAAACGTTTCACCTTTTTAGCGATTTAAGCCAAACGTTTACAAACGTTACAAAAATAATCCAAACGTTTACCTTTTTAACAATTTAAGCCAAACATTTACAAATGTTACGAAACAAAACCAAACGTTGCCCTTTTTTAGCGATTTAAGCCAAACGTTACGAAACAAATCAAAATCTTTCACCTTTTTAGTGATTTAAGCCAAACGTTTACAAACGTTACGAAACAAATCCAAACGTTTCACCTTATTAGCGATTTAAGCCAAACGTTTACAAACGTTAAGAACCAAAAAAAATCGTTTAAAACATAAGAAACAAATCCAAACGTTTCTCATTTTTAGCGATTTAAGCCAAACGTTTACAAACGTTTCGAAACAAAACCAAGCATTTCACCTTTTTAGAAATTTAAGCCAAACCTTTACAAACGTTACAAAACAAATCCAAGCAATTCACCATTATAGAAATTTAAGCCAAACGTTTACAAACGTTACGAAACAAATCCAAACGTTTCACCTTTGTAGCGATTTAAGCCAAAGGTTTACAAACGTTACAAAACAAATCCAAACATTTCACCTTTTTAGCGATATAAGCCAAACGTTTACGAAGGTTAGGAAACAAATAAAAATGTTTCTCCTTTTTAGCAATTTAAGCCAAACGTTTAGAAACGTTGCAAAATAAATCCAAGCATTTCACCTTTTTAGCAATTTATGCAAAACGTTTACAAACGTTACGAAGAAAATCCAAACATTTCACTTTTTTAGCGATTTAAGCCAAACGTTTACAAACGTTACGAAACAAATCCAAATGTTTCACCTTATTAGCGATTTAAGCCAAACGTTTACAAACGTTACGAAACAAATCTAAACGTTTCTCCTTTTTAGCAATTTAAGCCAAAGGTTTACAAACGTTACGAAATAAATCCAAGCATGTCACATTCTTTATCAATTTAAGCCAAACATTTACAAACATTACGAAACAAATGAAAGCGTTTCACCTTTTTCGCAATTTAAGCAAAACATTTACAAACGTTCCGAAACAAATCCAAGCGTTTCACCTTTTTAGCAATTTAAGCTAATCGTTTACAAATGATATGAAACAAAATTAAATGTTTCACATTTTAGCTATTTAGGCCAAACGTTTACAAACGTTACGAAACAAATCAAAACATTTTACCTTTTTAGCAATTTAAGTCAAACGTTTACAAAGGATAGCAAAAAAATCCAAATAATTGACCTTTTTAGCAATTTAAGCCACACATTTACAAACGTTAAGAAATAAAACCAAACGTTTCACCTTTTTAACAATTCAAGCCAAACGCATACAAATGTTACGAAACAAATCCAAACATTTCACCTTTTTAGCGATTTATGCCAAAAGTTTACAAAGGTATGGAAACAAATCCAAACGTTTCATCTTTTTAGAGTTTTAATCCAAACTTTTACAAACTTTTCAGATTTTTAGCGATTTAAGCCAAACGTTTACAAACGTTATGAAACAAATCCAAATGTTTCCCCTTTTTAGCAAATTTAGCCAAACGTTTACAAACGTTACGAAACGAATCCAAATATTTCGCATTTTTAGCCATTTAAGCCAAACGTTTACAAACGTTACGAAACAAATCCAAACGTTTCACATTTTTAGCGATTTAAGCCAAACGTTTACAAACATTATGAAATAAAGCCAAACGTCTAAAACGTTACGAAACAAATCCAACGTTTCACATTTTTAGCGATTTAAGCCAAACCCTTACAAACGTTACGAAACAAAACCAAAATTTTCACTTTTTTAGCAATTTAAGCCAAACGTTTACGAACGTTAAGGTACAAATCCAACTGTTTCACCTTTTTAGCAATTTAAGCCAAATGTTTACAAACGTTCCGAAACAAAATCCAAGCCTTTCACCTTTTTAATAATTCCAGCCAAATATTTACAAACGTTACCAAACAAATCCAAGGCGTTTCACCTTTTTAGCAATTTAAGCCAAACGTTTAGAAATCTTACGAAAAAAATCCAAGCGTTTCACCTTTGTTGCAATTTAAGCCGAACGTTTACAAACATTACGAAACAAATCCAAACATTTCACCTTTTAAACGATTAAAGCCGAACCTTTAATTATGTTACGAAACAAAACCAAACATTTCACTTTTTTATCAATTTAAGCCAAACGTTTACAAACGTTATGAAACAAATCCAAACGTTTCCACATTTTAGCTATTTAAGACATACGTTTAAAATGTTACGAAATAAATCCAAAAATTTTACCTTTTTAGCGATTTAATCAAACATTTACAATTGTTATAAAACAAATCCAAATATTTTACCTTTTTAGCAACTTAAGCCAAACGTTTACAAATGTTACGAAACAAATCCAAACGTTTCCCTTTTGTAGGGATTTAAGCCAAACATTTACAAACGTTACGCAATAAATCCAAACAATTCACATTTTTAGCGATTTAAGCCAAACGTTTACAAAGGTTAGGAAACAAATCCAAATGTTTCCCCATTTTAGCAATTTGAACCAAACGTTTACGAACGTTACGAAACAAATCGAAGCGTTTAACCTTTTTAGCAACTTAAGCCAAACTTTTACAAATCTTACGAAACAAATTCAAGAGTTTCATTTTTTTAGCGATTTAAGCCAAACGTTTACAAATGTTACGAAACAAATCCAAGCGTTTTACCTTTTTAGCGATTTAAGCCCAACATTTACAAACATTGCGAAACAAATCGAAACGTTTCACCTTTTTAGCGATTTAAGTCAAACGTTTACAAATATTACGAAACAAATACAAACATTTCCTCTTTTTAGCGATTTTAACCAAAAAATGACAAACGTTACGAAACAAATCCAAACGCTTTGCCTTTTTACCGAATTAAGCCAAACGTTTAGAAATGCTACGAAACAAATCCAAACGATTCTCCAGTTTAGCGATTTAAGCCGAACGTTTACAAACGTATCGAAACAAAACCAAAAGTTTTACCTTTTTAGCGATTTAAGCCTAACGTTTACAAACGTTACGAAACAAATCCAAACGTTTCAACTTTTTAACGATTTAAGCCAAACGTTTACAAACGTTACGAAACAAAACCAAATGTTTCGCCTTTTTAGCGATTTATGCCAAACCTTTACAAACATTATGAAACAAAACCAAACGTTTCACCTTTTTAGCTATTTAAGCCAAATGTTTACGACCATTTTGAAAAAAATCCTAACATTTCGCCTTTTTAGCAATTTAAGCCAAACGTTTACAAATGTTACGAAACAAATCCAAATGTTTCCCCTTTTTCGCGATTTAAGCTATACGTTTTTAAACGTTATGAAACAAAAATAAACGTTTAAAACGTTACGAAACAAATCCAAACTTTTCACTTTTTAGCAATTTAAGCCAAACCATTACAAACGTTACAAACAAATCCAAGCGTTTCATCTTTTCAGCAATATAAGCCAAACGTTCAAAAACTTTACGAAACAAATTCAAACGTTTCACGTTTTTAGCAATTCAAGCCAAATGTTTACAAACGTTACGAAACAAATCCAAACGTTTCACCTTTTTAGCGATTTAAGCCTAACGTTTACAAACATTACGTAACAAATCCAAACGTTTCCCCTTTTTAGCGATTTATGCCAAACGTTTACAAACGAAACGAAACAAATCCAAACGTTTCCCCTTCTTGGCGATTGAAGCCAAATGTTTACAAACGTTACGAAACAAATCCAAAAGTTTAATTTTTTTAGCAATTTATGCCAAACGTTTACAAACATTACGAAACCAAAACCAAGCGTTTCACCTTTTTAGCAATTAAAGCCAAACGTATACAAACGTAACGAAACAAATCCAAAGGTTTCACCTTTTTAGCAATTTAAGCCAAACGTTTAGAAACGTTACGAAATAAATCCAAGCGTTTCATCATTTTAGCAATTTAAGCCAAACGTTACGAAACAAATCCAAGCATTTCATCTTTATAGCAATTTAAGCAAAACGTTTACAAACTGCACCAAACAAAACCAAATGTTTCACCTTTTTAGCGATTTAAGCAATAAGTTTACAAACGCTACGAAACAAATGCAAACGTTTCCCTTTTTTTAGCAATGTAAGCCAAACGTTTACAAATGTTACGAATCAAATCCAAGCGTTTCACCTTTTTAACAATTTAAGCCAAACGTTTACAAACGTTACAAAGCAAATCCAAACGTTTCACCTTTTTAGCAATTGAAGCTAAACATTACAAAAAAAATACAAAGGTTTCACCTTTTTAGCGATTTAAGTCAAACATTTACAACGTTTATGAAACAAATCCAAATGTTTCACCCTTTAAGCAATTTAAGCCAAACGTTTACAAACGTTACGAAACAAATCCAAGCGTTTCACTCTTTTAGCAATTTAAGCCCAACGTTCACAAACGTTACGAAACAAATCCAAGCGTTTCACCTTTTTAGCAATTTAAAACCTTGTTAGCAGTTTAAGCCAAATGTTTACAATCGTTACGAAACAAATCCAAACGTTTCACCTTTTTAGCAATTTAAGCCAAACGTTTACAAATATTACGAAACCAATCGAAATGTTTCACCATTTTAGCGATTTAAGCCAAACGTTTACAAACGTTACCAAATAAATCCAAACGTTTCATTTTTGTAGCGATTTAAGCCAAACATTTATAAAAGTTACGAAACAAATCCAAAAGTTTCACCTTTTATAGCGATTTAAGCCAAACCTTTACAAACGTTACGAAACAAATCCAAATGTTTCGCCTTTTTAGCAATTTAAGCTAAACGTTTACAAACGCTATAAAACAAATACAAACGTTTCCCCTTTTTAGCGATTTCAGCCAAACGTTTACAAACGTTACGAAACAAAACCAAACGTTTAAAACGTTATAACACAAATCCAAACGTTTCACATTTTTAGCGATTTAAGCCAAACGTTTACAAACGCTACGAAACAAAGCAAAACGTTACGAAACAAATCCAAACGTTTCACATTTTTAGCGATTTAAGCCAAAACCTTACGAACGTTCCGAAACAAATCCAAACGTTTGACCTTTTTAGCAATATAAGGCAAACGTTTACAAATGTTACGAAACAAATCCAAGCGTTTTACCTTTTTAGCAATTTAAGCCAAACGTTTACAAATGTTACCTAAAAAATCCAAGCATTTCACCTTTCTAGCAATTTAAGACAAACGTTTACAAGTGTTTCGCCATTTTAGCAATTTAAACCAAACGTTTTCAAACATTACGAAACTAATCCAAGCGTTTTACCTTTTTAGCAATTTAAGCCTAATGTTTACAAATGTTACGAAACAAATCCAAGGGTTTCCCTTTTTTAGCAATTTAAGCGAAACATTTACAAACATTACGAAACAAATCCAAGCGTTTCACCTTTCTAGCAATTTAAGAAAAATGTTTACAAACGTTGTGAAACAACTCGAAACGTTTCACCTTTTTAGCGATTTAAGACGAACGTTTACAAACATTACAGAACAAAACCAAACGTTTCCCCTTATAGTGATACTAGCCAAACGTTTACAAATTTGTAGTGATTGAAGCCAAAAGTTCACAAATGTTACAAAACAAATCCAAACGTTCCACCTTTTTATCAATTTAAGCCAAACGTTTACAAATGTTACGAAACAAATCCAAACGTTTCAGCTTTTTAGCGATTTAAGCAAAACGTTTATAAACGTTACGAAACAAATCCAAACGTTTCCTCATTTTAGCGATTTAAGCCAAATGTCTACAAACGTTATGAAACAATTCCAAACGTTTCACTTTTTTATCGATTTAAGCCAAACGTTTACAAACGTTTACAAAACAAATCCAAGTGTTTCACCTTTTTAGCAATTTAAGCAAAATGTTTACAACCGTTACGAAACAAATCCAAACGTTTCACATTTTTACCGATTTAAGCCAAACGTTTACAAACGTTACAAAACAAATCCAAACGATTCCGCATTTTAGCAATTTCAGCCAAATGTTACGAAAAAAATCCAAACGTTTCATCTTTTTAGCACTTTAAGTCAAACGTTTACAAACGCTACGAAACAAATCCAAACGTTTCCCCATTTTAGCGATTTAAGCCAAACGTTTACAAACGTTCTGAAACAAATCCAAACGTTTCACCTTTTTAACGATTAAAGCCAAACGTTTACAAACGTTAAGAAACAAACCAAACGTTTAAAACGTTGCCAAACAAATCCAAACGTTTTACATTTTTAGCGATTTAAGCCAAACGTTTACAAAAGTTACGGAACAAAACCAAACGATTCAATTTTTTAGCGATTAAAGCCAAACGTTTACAAACGTTACGAAAATAATCCAAGCGTTAGACTTTTTAGCGATTTAAGCCAAACGTTTAGAAAAGTTACGAAACAAATCCAAGAGTTTCACCTTCTTAGCAATTTAAGCCAAACGTTTACAAACGTTACGAAACAAATACAAACATTTCACATTATTACCAATTTAAGCCAAACCTTTACAAACGTTACGAAACAAATCCAAACGTTTCCACTTTTTAGCGATTGTATCCAAACGTTTACAAAGGTTACTAAGCAATTCCAAATGTTTTCCAAGTTTAGAGATTTAACCAAATATTTATAAACGTTAGGAAACAAAACCAAACGTTTACAAAGGTCACGATACAAATTCAAACGTTTACAAACGTTATGAAACAAACCCAAACGTTTCCCCATTTTAGCGATTTAAGCCAAACATTTTCAGACGTTACAGAACAAATCCAAACCTTCCACCTTTTAAGCAGTTTAAACCAAACGTTTACAAACGTTTACAAACGTTACGAAACAAATCCAAACGTTTACAAACGTTTAAAAACGTTACGAAACAAATCCAAACGTTTACAAACATTACGTAACAAAAACACACTTTTAATATTTTTAGCAATTTAAGTTTAACGTTTACAAATGTGAGGAAACAAATCCAAACGTTTCACCTTTTTAGCGATTGAAGCCAAATGTTTACAAACGTTAAGAATGAAATCCAAACGTTTTTCTTCATTTTAGCGATTTCAGCCAAACGTTATGAAACAAAACCAAACGTTTACAAACGTTACAAAACAAATCCAAATGTTTACAAACGTTACGAAACAAATAAACGTTTCCCCATTTAGCGATTTAAGCCAAATGTTTACAAACGTTACGAAACAAATCCAAATGTTTCACCTTTTTAGCGATTTAAACCAAACGTTACGAAACAAATCTAAATCTTTCCCCATTTTAGCAATTTTAGCAAAATGTTTACAAACGTTACGAAAAAAATCAAAACGTTTCCCTTTTCTTGCGATTGAAGTCAAACATTACGAAACAAATCCAAATGTTTCTCCTTTTTAGCAATTTAAGCCAAACGTTTACAAACGTTACGAAACAAATCGAAGCGTTTCACCTTTTTAGGAATATAAGCCAAACGTTTACAAATGTTACGAAATAAATCCAAACGTTTCACCTTTTTAGCGATTTACGTCAAACGTTTACAAATATTACGAAACAAATCCAAATATTTCTGATTTAAGCCAAACGTCTAAAACCATAAGAAACAAATCAAAACGTTTCACCTTTTTAGCGATTTAAACCAAACGTTTACAAACGTAACGAAACAAATCCAAACGTTTCACTTTTTTAGCGATTGATGTCAAATGTTTACAAATGTTACGAAATAAATCCAAACGTTTCACCTTTTAGCCATTTAAGCCAAACATTTACAAACGTTACGAAACAAATCCAAACGTTTCACCTTTTAGGCGATTTAGGCCAAACGTTTACAATCGTTACGAAACAAAACCAAACGTTCAAAACATTACAAAACAAATCTAAACGTTTAACATTTTTAGCGATTTCAGCCAAACGTTTACAAACATTAAGAAAGAAATCCAAACATTTCACCTTTATTGCAATTTAAGCCAAACGTTTACAAACGTTACGAAACAAATCCAAACGTTTCCCTTTTTTTAGCGATTTAAGCCGAACCTTTACAAAGGTTACGAAACAAAACTAAACGTTCCACCTTTTTAGCTATTTAAGCCAAACTTTTACAAACGTTACGAACCAAAACCAAACGTTTCACCCTTTTAGCGATTTAAGCCGAACGTTTACAAACGTTACGAAACAAATCCAAACGTTTCACCTTTTTAGCTATTTAAGCCAAACATTTACAAACGATACGAAACAAATCCAAGCGTTTCACTTATTTAGTAATTTAAACAAAACATTTACAAACGTTACGAAACAAAACCAAATGTTTTACATTTTTAGCGATTTAAGCTATACGTTTACAAACGTTACAAAACAAATCCTAACGTTTCACCTTTTTAGCGATTAAAGCCAAACATTTACAAACGTTACGAAACAAATCCAAACTTTTCACCATTTTAGGAATTTAAATCCAAACGTTTCACCTTTTTAGCAATTTAAGCCAAAGGTTTATAAATGTTATGAAACAAATCAAATCATTTCAACTTTTTAGCGATTTAAGCCAAACATTTCACCTTTTTAGCGATTGAAGCAATACGTTTACAAATGTTACGAAACAAATCCAAACGTTTCCCCTTTTTAGCAATTTAAGCCAAACATTGACAAACGTTTCGAAACAAATCAAAACATTTCACCTTTTTAGCGATTTAAGCAAAACGTATACAAACGGTACGAAACTAATCCAAGCGTTTCACTTTTTTTATCGATTTAAGCCAAACGTTTAAAAAAGTTACGAAACAAATTAGAGAGTTTCACCTTTTTAGCAATTTATGCCAAATATTTACAAACGTTTCGAAACAAATCCAAACGTTTCATTTTTTTAGTGATATAAGCCAAACGTTTACAAACGTTACGAAAAAAAACCAAATATTTAACCTTTTTAGCGATTTAAGCCAAATCTTTAAAACTTTACGAAATAAATCCAAACGTTTACAAACAATACAGAACAAAAACAAACGTTTCACATTATTAGCAATTTAAGCCAAAACCTTTACGAACGTTACGAAACAAATCCAAACGTTTCACCCTTTTAGCGATTGAAGCCAAACATTTACAAACATTACGAAACAAATCCAAATAATTTCCCAGTTTAGCGATTTAAGCCAAACATTTATAAACGTTACAAACAAAACTAAATGTTTATAAACTTTACGTTACAAATCCAAACGGTTACAAACATTACGAAACAAATCCAAATGTTTCCCCATTTTAGCGATTTAAACCAAACGTTTACGAACGTTACGAAACAAAACAAAACGATTCACATTTTTAGCGATTAGAGCCAAACGTTTACAAACGTTACGAAAAAATCCAAGCGTTTGACATGTTTAGCGACTTAAGCCAAACGTTTACAAAAGTTATAAAACAAATCCAAGAGTTTCACCTTTTTAGCAATTTAAGTCAAACGTTTACAAACGTTAGGAAACAAATCCAAGCGTATCACCTTTTTAGCAATTTAAACCAAACATTTACAAACGTTACTAAATAAAACCAAATTTTTCACATTTTTAGCGATTTATGCAAAACGTTTGCAAAAATTACAAAACAAATCCAAACGTTTCACCTTTTTATCGATTATGCCAAACCTGTACAAATGTTACAAAACAAATCCAAACGTTACACATTTTTAGCGATTTAAGCCAAAGGTGTATAAACGTTACAGAACAAAAACAACGTTTACCATTTTTAGTGATTTAAGCCTAACGTTTACAAATGCTATGAAACAAAGCCAAACGTTTCCCCTTTCTAGCGATTTAAGCCAAACGTTTACAAACGCTACAAAACAAATCCAAACATTTTACCTTTATAGCGAATTAAGCCAAACGTTTACAAACGTCACGAAATAAATCAAAACGTTTCACCTTTCTAGCGATTTAAACCAAACGTTTACAAACATTACAAAACAAATCCAAACATTTCCCCTTTTTAGCAATTTAAGCCAAACATTTACAAACATTACGAAACAAATCCAAGCGTTTCACCTTTTTAGCAATTTATGCAAAACGTTTACAAACGTTACGAAGAAAATCCAAACGTTTCCCTTTTTTAGCGATTTAAGCCAAACGTTTACAAACGTTACGAGACAAATCCAAATGTTTCACCTTTTTAGCGATTTGAGCCAAACGTTTACAAACCTTACGAAACAAATCCAAATATTTCCCCTTTTTAGCAATTTAAGCCAAACATTTACAAACATTACGAAACAAATGCAAGCGTTTCACCTTTTTCGCAGTTTAAGCAAAACGTTTACAAACGTTCCGAAACAAATCGAAGCGTTTCACGTTTTTAGCAATTTAAGTTAAACGTTTACAAATGATATGAAACAAAATTAAATGTTTCACCTTTTTAGCTATTTAGGCCAAACGTTTACAAACGTTGCGAAACAACTCAAAACATTTTACCTTTTTAGCGATTTAAGTCAAACGTTTACAAAGGATAGCAAAAAAATCCAAATGTTTGACCTTTTTAGCAATTTAAGCCACACATTTACAGACGTTACAAAATAAAACCAAACGTTTCACTTTCAGAAATATAAGCGAAACGTATACAAACGTTATGAAACAAATCCAAACGTTTCACCTTTTTAGCAATTTAACCAAAATGTTTACAAACGTTACATAACAAATCCAAACATTTCACCTTTCTGGCAATTTAAGCCAAAAGTTTACAAAGGTTTGGAAACAAATCCAAACGTTTCATCTTTTTAGAGATTTAATCCAACTTTTACAAATGTTTCAGATTTTTAGCGATTTAAGGCAAACATTTACAAACGTTATGAAACAAATCCAAACGTTTCACCTTTTTAGTGAATTTAGCTAAACGTTACGAAACGAATCCAAATGTTTCGCATTTTTTGCTATTTAAGCCAAACGTTTACAAACATTACGAAACAAATCCAAACGTTTCACATTTTTAGCGATTTAAGCCAAACGTTTACAAACATTACGAAACAAAACTAAACGTCTAAAACGTTACGAAACAAATCCAAACGTTCCATATTTTTAGCGATTTAAGCCAAACCTTTACAAACGTTACGAAACAAAACCAAACTTTTCACTTTTTTAGCAATTTAAGCCAAACGTTTACAAACGTTAAGATACAAATCCAACTGTTTCACCTTTTTAGCAATTTAAGCCAAACGTTTACAAATGTTACGAAAAAAATCCAAGCGTTTCACCTTTTTAGCAATTTAAGCCAAACGTTTACAAACATTACGAAACAAATCCAAACATTTAACCTTTTAAACGATTATAGCTGAACCTTTAATTATGTTACGAAACAAAACTAAACATTTCACTTTTTTAGCAATTTAAGCCAAACGTTTACAAACGTTACGAAACAAATCTAAACGTTTCCCCATTTTAGATATTTAAGACATATGTTTAAAACGTTACGAAATAAATCCAAAATTTTTACCTTTTTAGCGATTTAATCAAACGTTTACAATTGTTATAAAACAAATCCAAATGTTTTACCTTTTTAGCAACTTAAGCCAAACGTTTACAAACGTTATGAAACAACTCCAAGCTTTTCAATTAAGCCAAACGTTTACAAACGTTACGAAACAAATCCAAATGTTTCCCTTTTGTAGCGATTTAAGCCAAACATTTACAAACGTTACGCAACAAATCCAAACATTTTACATTTTTAGCGATTTAAGCCAAATGTTTACAAAGGTTAGGATACAAATCCAAATGTTTCCCCTTTTTAGCAATTTAAGCCAAATGTTTAAGAACGTTACAAAACAAATCGAAGCTTTCAACCTTTTTAGCAACTTAAGCCAAACTTTTACAAACGTTACGAAACAAATTCAAGAGTTTCATTTTTTTAGCGAATTAAGCCAAACATTTACAAACGTTACGAATCAAATCCAAGCGTTTTACCTTTTTAGCGATTTAAACCAAATGTTTACAAACATTGCGAGACAAATCCAAACGTTTCCCCTTTTTAGCGATTTAAGTCAAACGTTTACAAATATTACGAAACAAATACAAACATTTCCCCTTTTTAGCGATTTTAGCCAAAAAATTACAAACGTTACGAAACAAATCCAAACGCTTCACCTTTTTAGCGAATTAAACCAAACGTTTAGAGATGCTACGAAACAAATCCAAACGATTCTCCATTTTAGCGATTTCAGCCGAACGTTTACAAACGTAACGAAACAAATCCAAAAGTTTTACCTTTTTATCGATTTAATCCTAACGTTTACAAACGTTACGAAACGAATCCAAACGTTTCACTTTTTAACGATTTTAGCCAAACGTTTACAAACGTTATGAAACAAAACCAAACGTTTCGTCTTTTTAGCGATTTAAGCCAAACGTTACGAAACAAATCCAAACGTTTCACCTTTTTAGCGATTTAAGCCAAATGTTTACAAACTTTACGAATCAAATCCAAACGTTACGCCTTTTTAGCAATTTAAGCCAAACATTTACAAACATTTTGAAACAAATCCAAACGTTTCTCCTTTTTAGCAATTTAAGCCAAACGTTTACAAATGTTACGAAACAAATCCAAACGTTTCCCCTTTTTAGCGATTTAAGCTATACGTTTTTAAATGTTATGAAACTTTAAAACGTTACGAAACAAATCTAAACGTTTCACTTTTTTAGTAATTTAAGCCAAACCATTACAAACGTTACAAACAAAACCACGCGTTTCATCTTTTCAGCAATATAAGCCAAACGTTCACAAACTTTACGAAACAAATTCAAGCGTTTCACCTTTTTAGCAATTCAAGCCAAACGTTTACAAAAGTTCCGAAAGAAATCCAAGCATTTAACCTTTTTAGTAACTTAAGCCAAACGTTTACAAACGTTACAAAACAAATCCATTCGTTTAACCTTTTTAGCAGTATAAGCCATATGTTTACAAACGTTACCAAACAAATCTAAACGTTTCACCTTTTTAGCGATTTAAGCCGAACGTTTACAAACATTACGTAACAAATCCAAACATTTCCCCATTTTAGCTATTTCAGCCAAACGTTTAAAAAGTTACGAAACACATCCAAACGTTTCCCCTTTTTAGCGATTTATGCCAAACGTTTACAAATGATACGAAACAAATCCAAATGTTTCCCCTTCTTGGCGATTGAAGCCAAACGTTTACAAACGTTACGAAACAAATCCAAAAGATTAATTTTTTTAGCAATTTATGCCAAACGTTTACAAACATTACGAAACCAAAACCAAGCGTTTCACCTTTTTAGCAATTAAAGCCAAACTTATACAAATGTAACGAAACAAATCCAAAGGTTTCACCTTTTTAGCAATTTGAGCTAAATGTTTACAAACGCTACGAAACAAATCCAAGTGTTTCACCATTTTAGCAATTTAAGCGAAACGTTACGAAACAAATCCAAACATTTCACCTTTATAGCAATTTAAGCAAAACGTTTACAAATTTTACAACACAAAACTAAATGTTTCACCTTTTTAGCGATTTAAGCAATATGTTTAAAAACGCTACGAAAAAAATCCAAACGTTTCCCTTTTTTTAGCAATGTAAGCCAAACGTTTACAAAAGTTACGAATCAAATTCAAGCGTTTCACTGTTTTAACAATTTAAGCCAAAACGTTTACAAATGTTACAAAACAAATCCAAGTGTGTTACCTTTTTAGCAATTTAAGTCAAACGTTGCGAAAAAAATACAAAGGTTTCACCGTTTTAGCGATTTAAGTCAAACATTTACAAAGGTTATGAAACAAATCCAAATGTTTCACCCTTTTAGCAATTTAAGCTAAACGTTTACAAATGATATGAAACAAAATTAAATGTTTCACCTTTTTAGCTATTTAGGCCAAACGTTTACAAAAGTTACGAAACAAATCAAAACATTTTACCTTTTTAGCGATTTAAGTCAAACGTTTACAAAGGATAGCAAAAAAGTCCAAATGTTTGACCTTTTTAGCAATTTAAGCCACACATTTACAAACGTTACGAAATAAAACCAAACGTTTAACCTTTTTAGCAATTTAAGCGAAACGTATACAAACGTTACGAAACAAATCCAAACATTTCACCTTTGTAGCGATTTAAGCAAAACGTTTACAAACATTACATAACAAATCCAAACATTTCACCTTCCTAGCGATTTAAGCCAAAAGTTTACAAAGGTTTGGAAACAAATCCAAACGTTTCATCTCTTTAGAGATTTAATCCAAACTATTACAAACGTATCAGATTTTTAGCGATTTAAGTCAAACATTTACAAACGTTATGAAACAAATCCAAACGTTTCACCTTTTTAGCGAATTTAGCCAAACGTTTACAAACATTACGAAACGAATCCAAATGTTTCGCATTTTTAGATATATAAGCCAAACGTTTACAAACGTTACGAAAAAATTCTAAACGTTTCACATTTTAGCGATTTAAGCCAAACGTTTACAAACATTACGAAACAAAATCAAACGTCTAAAACGTTACGAAACAAATCCAAACGTTTCCCATTTTTAGCGATTTAAGCCAAACCTTTACAAACGTTACGAAAAAAAACCAAACTTTTCACTTTTTTAGCAATTTAAGCCAAACGTTTACAAATGTTAAGATACAAATCCAACTGTTTCACCTTTTTAGCAATTTAAGCCAAATGTTTACAAACGTTCCGAAACAAAATCCAAGCGTTTCACCTTTTTAATAATTCAAGCCAAATGTTTACAAACGTTACCAAACAAATCCAAGCGTTTCACCTTTTTAACAATTTAAGCCAAATGTTTACAAATGTTACGAAAAAACTCCAAGCGTTTCACCTTTTTAGAAATTTATGCCAAACGTTTACAAACATTACGAAACAAACCCAGACATTTCACCTTTTAAACGATTAAAGCCGAACCTTTAATTATGTTACGAAACAAAACCAAACGATTCACTTTTTTAGCAACTTAAGCCAAACGTCTACAAACGTTATGAAACGAATCCAAACGTTTCCCCATTTTAGCTATTTAAGACATACGTTTAAAACGTTACGAAATAAACCAAAAATTTTACCTTTTCAGCGATTTAATCAAACGTGTACAATTGTTATAAAACAAATCCAAATGTTTTACCTTTTTAGCAACTTAAGCCAAACGTTTATAAATATTACGAAACAAATACAAACATTTCCCCTTTTTAGCGATTTTAGCCAAAAAATTACAAACTTTACGAAACAAATCCAAACGCTTCACCTTTTTAGCGAATTAAGCCAAACGTTTAGAAATGCTATGAAACAAATCCAAACGATTCTCCAGTTTAGCGATTTAAGCCGAACGTTTACAAACGTAACGAAACAAATCCAAAAGTTTTACCTTTTTAGCGATTTAAGCCTAACGTTTACAAACGTTACGAAACAAATCCAAACGTTTCACCTTTTTAACGATTTAAGCCAAACGTTTACAAACGTTACGAAACAAAACCAAACGTTTCGCCTTTTCGGCAATTTAAGCCAAACGTTACGAAACAAATCCAAAAGTTTCACCTTTTTAGCGATTTAAGCCAAACGTTTACAAACGTTACGAAACAATTCCAAACGTTTCCCCTTTTTAGCGATTAAAGCCAAACGTTTACAAGCTTTACGAAACAAATCCAAAAGTTTCGCCTTTTTAGCTATTTAAGCCAAACGTTTACAAAATTTTTGAAACAAATCCAAACGTTTCGCCTTTTTAGCAATTTAAGCCAAACGTTTACAAATATTACGAAACAAATCCAAACGTTTTCCCTTTTTAGCGATTTAAGCTATACGTTTTTAATCATTATGAAACAAAACTAAACGTTTAAAACGTTACGAAACAAATCCAAATGTTTCACATTTTTAGCAATTTAAGCCAAACCATTACAAACGTTACAAACAAAACCAAGCCTTTCATCTTTTCAGCAATATAAGCCAAACGTTCAAAAACTTTACGAAACAAATTCAAGCATTTCACCTTTTTAGCAATTCAAACCAAACGTTTACAAACGTTCCGAAATAAATCCAAGCATTTCACCTTTTTAGTAATTTAAGGCAAACGTTTACAAACTTTACAAAACAAATCCATGCGTTTAACCTTTTTAGCAATATAAGCCAAATGTTTAAAAACGTTACGAAACAAATCCAAACGTTTCACCTTTTTAGTGATTTAAGCCGAACGTTTACAAACATTACGTAACAAATACAAACATTTCCCCATTTTAGCGATTTAAGCCAAACGTTTAAAAAGTTACGAAACACATCCAAACGTTTCCCCTTTTTAGCGATTTATGCCAAACGTTTACAAACGATACGAAACAAATCCAAACGTTTCCCCTTCTTGGCGATTGAAGCCAAACGTTTACAAACGTTACGAAACAAATCCAAAAGTTTAATTTTTTTAGCAATTTATGCCAAACGTTTACAAACATTACGAAACCAAAACAAAGCGTTTCACCTTTTTAGCAATTAAAGTCAAACGTATACAAACGTAACAAAACAAATCCAAAGGTTTCACCTTTTTAGAAATTTAAGCCAAACGTTTACAAACGTTACGAAACAAATCCAAGCGTTTCACCATTTTAGCAATTTAAGCCAAACATTACGAAACAAATCCAAGCATTTCACCTTTATAGCAATTTAAGCAAAACGTTTACAAACTGTACCAAACAAAACCAAATGTTTCACCTTTTTAGCGATTTAAGCAATACGTTTACAAACGCTACGAAACAAATCCAAACGTTTCCCTTTTTTTTTAGCAATGTAAGCCAAACGTTTACAAAAGTTACGAATCAAATCCAAGCGTTTCACCTTTTTAACAATTTAAGCCAAGCGTTTACAAACGTTACAAAACAAATCCAAGCGTTTCAGCTTTTTAGCAATTGATGCCAAACGTTACGAAAAAATACAAAGGTTTCAACTTTTTAGCGATTTAAGTCAAACATTTACAAAGTTTATGAAACAAATCCAAATGTTTCACCCTTTTAGCAATTTAAGCCAAACGTTTACAAACGTTACGAAACAAATCCAAGCGTTTCACCCTTTTAGCAATTTAAGCCCAACGTTCACAAATGTTACGAAACAAATCCAAGCGTTTCACCTTTTTAGCAATTTAAAACCTTGTTAGCAGTTTAAGCCAAATGTTTACAATCGTTACGAAACAAATCCAAACGTTTCACCTTTTTAGCGATTTAAGCCAAACGTTTACAAATGTTACGAAACCAATCGAAATGTTTCACCTTTTTAGCGATTTAAGCCAAACGTTTACAAACATTACCAAATAAATCCAAACGTTTCATCTTTCTAGCGATTTAAGCCAAACGTTCATAAAAGTTACGAAACAAATCAAAAAGTTTCACCTTTTTAGTGATTTAAGCCAAACGTTTACCAACATTACGAAACAAATCCAAATGTTTTGCCTTTTTAGAAAATTTAAGCCAAACGTTTACAAACATTACGAAACAAATACAAACGTTTCCCCTTTTTAGCGATTCAAGCCAAACGTTTACAAACGTTACGAAACAAAACCAAACGTTTAAAACGTCATAACACAAATCCAAACGTTTCACATTTTTAGCGATTTAAGCCAAACGTTTACAAACGCTACGAAACAAAACAAAACGTTACGAAACAAATCCAAACGTTTCACATTTTTAGCGATTTAAGCCAAACCCTTACGAACGTTCCGAAACAAATCCAAACGTTTCACCTTTTTAGCAATATAAGGCAAACATTTACAAATATTACGAAAAAAATCCAAGCGTTTCACATTTTTAGCAATTTAAGCCAAACGTTTACAAACGTTACCAAAAAAATCCAAGCATTTCACCTTTCTAGCAATTTAAGCCAAACGTTTACAAACGTTACGAAACAAATCAAAGTGTTTCGCCATTTTAGCAATTTAAACCAAACATTTACAAACATTACGAAACTAATCCAAGCGTTTTACCTTGTTTAGCAATTTAAGCCTAATGTTTACAAATGCTACGAAACAAATCCAAGGGTTTCCCCTTTTAAGCAATTTAAGCCAAACATTTACAAACATTACGAAACAAATCCAAGCGTTTCACCTTTCTAGCAATTTAAGAAAAATGTTTACAAACGTTGCGAAACAACTCGAAACGTCTCACCTTTTTAGCGATTCAAGCCGAACGTTTACAAACATTACAAAACAAAACCAAACGTTTGCCCTTTTTAGTGATATTAGCCAAACGTTTACAAATTTTTAGTGATTGAAGCCAATAGTTCACAAACGTTATAAAACAAATCCAAACGTTTCACCTTTTTAGCAATTTAAGCCAAACGTTTACAAACGTTACGAAACAAATCCAAACGTTTCACCTTTTTAGTGATTTAAGCAAAACGTTTACAAATGCTACGAAACAAATCCAAACGTTTCCTCATTTTAGCGATTTAAGCCAAATGTCTACAAACGTTACAAAATTATTCCAAACGTTTCACTTTTTTAGCGATTTAAGCCAAATGTTTACAAACTTTACAAAACAAATCCAAGTGTTTCACCTTTTTAGCAATTTAAGCAAAACGTTTACAACCGTTACGAAACAAATCCAAACGTTTCACATTTTTAGTGATTTAAGCCAAACGTTCACAAACGTTACGAAACAAATCCAAACGTTTCCCCAATTTAGCAATTTCAGCCAAACGTTACGAAAAAAATCCAAACGTTTCATCTTTTTAGCCATTTAAGTCAAATGTTTACAAACGCTACGAAAGAAATCCAAACGTTTCCCCATTTTAGCGATTTAAGCCAAACGTTTACAAACGTTCCGAAACAAATCCAAACGTTTTACCTTTTTAACGATTAAAGCCAAACGTTTACAAACGTTATGAAACAAACCAAACGTTTAAAACGTTATGAAACAAATCCAAACATTTCACATTTTTAGCGATTTAAGCCAAACGTTTACAAAAGTTACGGAACAAAACCAAACGATTCACATTTTTAGCGATTAAAGCCAAACGTTTACAAACGTTACGAAAATAATCCAAGCGTTCGACTTTTTAGCGATTTAAGACAAACGTTTAGAAAAGTTACGAAACAAATCCAAGAGTTTCACCTTCTTAGCAATTTAAGCCAAACGTTTACAAACGTTAAGAAACAAATACAAACGTTTCGCATTATTAGCAATTTAAGCCAAACCTTTACAAACGTGACAAAACAAATCCAAATGTTTCCACTTTTTAGCGATTGTTTCCAAACATTTACAAACGTTACTAAACAATTCCAAATGTTTTCCATGTTTAGAGATTTAACCAAATATTTATAAACGTTAGGAAACAAAACCAAACGTTTACAAAGGTTACTAAACAAATCCAAACGTTTACAAACGTTATGAAACAAATCGAAATGTTTACAAACGTTATGAAACAAATACAAACGTTTCCCCATTTTAGCGATTTAAGCCAAATATTTACAAACGTTATTGAACAAATCCAAACCTTCCACCTTTTTAGCGATTTAAGCCAAACGTTTACAAAAGTTTATAAACGTTACGAAACAAATACAAACGTTTACACACATTACGTAACAAAAACACACTTTTCACATTTTTAGCAATTTAAGTTTAACGTTTGCAAATGTTAGGAAACAAATCCAAACGTTTCACCTTTTTAGCGATTTGAAGCCAAATGTTTACAAACGTTAAGAATGAAATCCAAACGTTTTTCTTCATTTTAGGGATTTCAGCCAAACGTTATGAAACAAAACCAAACGTTTACAAACGTTACAAAACAAATCCAAATGTTTACAAACGTTACGAAACAAATAAATGTTTCCCCATTTAGCGATTTAAGCCAAACGCTTACAAACGTTACGAAAAAAATCAAAACGTTTCCCTTTTTTTGCGATTGAAGTCAAACATTACGAAACAAATCCAAACGTTTCTCCTTTTTAGAAGTTTAAGCCAAACGTTTACAAACGTTACGAAACAAATCGAAGCGTTTCACCTTTTTAGGAATATAAGCCAAACGTTTACAAACGTTACGAAACAAATCCAAACGTTTCACCTTTTTAGCGATTTACGTCAAACGTTTACAAATATTACGAAATAAATCCAAATATTTCTGATTTAAGCCAAACGTCTAAAACCATACGAAACAAATCGAAACGATTCACCTTTTTAGAGATTTAAACCAAACGTTTACAAACGTTGCGAAACAAATCCAAACGTTTCACTTTTTTAGCGATTGAAGTCAAATATTTACAAATGTTACAAAATAAATCCAAACGTTTTACCTTTTAGCCATTTAAGCCAAACATTTACAAAAGTTACAAAACAAATCCAAACGTTTCACCTTTTTGGCGATTTAGGCCGAATGTTTACAATCGTTACGAAACAAAACCAAACGTTTAAAAAATTATGAAACAAATCCAAACGTTTCACATTTTTAGCAATTTCAGCCAAATGTTTACAAACATTAAGAAAGAAATCCAAAAGTTTCACCTTTATAGCAATTTAAGCCGAACGTTTACAGACGTTACGAAACAAATCCAAATGTTTCCCTTTTTTTAGCGATTTAAGCCGAACTTATACAAACGTTACGAAACAAAACCAAATGTTTCACATTTTTAGCGATTTAAGCTAAACGTTTACAAACGTTACAAAAAAAATCCTAACGTTTCACCTTTTTAGCTATTAAAGCCAAACGTTTACAAACGTTATGAAACAAATCCAAACTTTTCACTTTTTTAACAATTTAAATCCAAACGTTTCACCTTTTTAGCGATTTAAGCCAAACGTTTATAAATGTTACGAAACAAATCAAATCGTTTCAACTTTTTAGCGATTTAAGCAAAACATTTCACCTTTTTAGCGATTTAAGCAATACATTTACAAATGTTACGAAACAAATCCAAACGTTTCCCCTTTTTAGCAATTTAAGCCAAACGTTTACAAACGTTACAAAACAAATCAAAACGTTTCACATTTTTACCGATTTAAGCAAAACGTTTACAAACGTTACGAAACTAATCCAAGTGTTTCACCTTTTTATCGATTTAAGCCAAACGTTTAAAAAAGTTACGAAACAAATCAGAGAGTTTCACCTTTTTATCAATTTATGCCAAGCCTTTACAAACGTTTCGAAACAAATCAAAACGTTTCATTTTTTTAGTGATTTAAGCCAAACGTTTACAAACGTTACGAAACCAAACCAAATGTTTACAAACGTTACGAAACAAATAAATGTTTCCCCATTTAGCGATTTAAGCCAAATGTTTACAAACGTTACGAAACAAATCCAAATGTTTCACCTTTTTAGCGATTTAATCCAAACGTTACGAAACAAATCTAAATGTTTCCCCATTTTAGCAATTTTAGCAAAACGCTTACAAACGTTACGAAAAAAATCAAAACGTTTCCCTTTTTTTGCAATTGAAGTCAAACATTACGAAACAAATCCAAACGTTTCTCCTTTTTAGAAGTTTAAGCCAAACGTTTACAAACGTTACGAAACAAATCGAAGCGTTTCACCTTTTTAGGAATATAAGCCAAACGTTTACAAACGTTACGAAACAAATCCAAACGTTTCACCTTTTTAGCGATTTACGTCAAACGTTTACAAATATTACGAAACAAATCCAAATATTTCTGATTTAAGCCAAACGTCTAAAACCATACGAAACAAATCGAAACGATTCACCTTTTTAGATTTAAACCAAACGTTTACAAACGTTGTGAAACAAATCCAAACGTTTCACTTTTTTAGCGATTGAAGTCAAATATTTACAAACGTTACAAAATAAATCCAAACGTTTTACCTTTTAGCCATTTAAGCCAAACATTTACAAAAGTTACGAAACAAATCCAAACGTTTCACCTTTTTGGCGATTTAGGCCGAATGTTTACAATCGTTACGAAACAAAACCAAACGTTTAAAAAATTACGAAACAAATCCAAACGTTTCACATTTTTAGCAATTTCAGCCAAATGTTTACAAACATTAAGAAAGAAATCCAAAAGTTTCACCTTTATAGCAATTTAAGCCGAACGTTTACAGACGTTACGAAACAAATCCAAATGTTTCCCTTTTTTTAGCGATTTAAGCCGAACTTTTACAAACGTTACGAAACAAAACCAAATGTTTCACATTTTTAGCGATTTAAGCTAAACGTTTACAAACGTTACAAAAAAAATCCTAACGTTTCACCTTTTTAGCTATTAAAGCCAAACGTTTACAAACGTTATGAAACAAATCCAAACTTTTCACTTTTTTAGCAATTTAAATCCAAACGTTTCACCTTTTTAGCGATTTAAGCCAAACGTTTATAAATGTTACGAAACAAATCAAATCGTTTCAACTTTTTAGCGATTTAAGCAAAACGTTTCACCTTTTTAGCGATTTAAGCAATACATTTACAAATGTTACGAAACAAATCCAAACGTTTCCCCTTTTTAGCAATTTAAGCCAAACGTTTACAAACGTTACAAAACAAATCAAAACATTTCACCTTTTTACCGATTTAAGCAAAACGTTTACAAACGTTACGAAACTAATCCAAGTGTTTCACCTTTTTATCGATTTAAGCCAAACGTTTAAAAAAGTTACGAAACAAATCAGAGAGTTTCACCTTTTTATCAATTTATGCCAAGCCTTTACAAACGTTTCGAAACAAATCAAAACGTTTCATTTTTTTAGTGATTTAAGCCAAACGTTTACAAACGTTACGAAACCAAACCAAATATTTAACCTTTTTAGCGATTTAAGCCAAATCTTTAAAACGTTACGAAATAAATCCAAACGTTTACAAACAATACGGAACAAAAACAAAGTTTCACATTATTAGCAATTTAATCCAAAACCTTTACGAACGTTACGAAACAAATCCAAACGTTTCACCTTTTTAGCGATTGAAGCCAAAAATTTACAAACATTACGAAACAAATCCAAATATTTTCCCAGTTTAGCGATTTAAGCCAAACATTTATAAACGTTACAGAACAAAACCAAACGTTTACAAACTTTACGATACAAATCCAAACGGTTACAAAAATTACGAAACAAATCCAAAAGTTTTCCTATTTTAGCGATTTAAACCAAACGTTTACGAACGTTACGAAACAAAACCAAACGATTCACATTTTTAGCGATTAGAGCCAAACGTTTACAAACGTTACGAAACAAATCCAAGCGTATCACCTTTTTAGCAATTTAAACCAAACATTTACAAACGTTACTAAACAAAACCAAATTTTTCACATTTTTAGCGATTTATGCAAAACGTTTGCAAAAATTACAAAACAAATCCAAACGTTTCACCTTTTTATAGATTATGCCAAACGTGTACAAACGTTACAAAACAAATCCAAACGTTACACATTTTTAGCGATTTAAGCCAAAGGTGTATAAATGTTACAGAACAAAAACAACGTTTACCATTTTTAGTGATTTAAGCCTAACGTTTACAAATGTTACGAAACAAAGCCAAACGTTTCGCCTTTCTATCGATTTATGCCAAACGTTTACAAACGCTACAAAACAAATCCAAACATTTTACCTTTATAGCGATTTAAGACAAACGTTTACAAACGTAACGAAACAAATTAGAACGTTTTACCTTTCTAGCGATTTAAGCCAAACGTTTACAAACGTTACAAAACAAATCCAAACATTTTCCCTTTTTAGCAATTTAAGCCAAACATTACGAAACAAATCCAAGCGTTTCACCTTTTTAGCAATTTATGAAAAACGTTTACAAACGTTTCGAAGAAAATCCAAACGTTTCACTTTTTTAGTGATTTAAGCCAAACGTTTACAAACGTTACGAAACAAATCCAAATGGTTTACCATTTTAGCGATTTAAGCCAAACGTTTACAAACCTTACGAAACAAATCCAAACATTTCCCCTTTTTAGAAATTTAAGCCAGATATTTACAAACATTACGAAACAAATGCAAGCGTTTCACCTTTTCGCAGTTTAAGCAAAATGTTTACAAACGTTCCGAAACAAATCCAAGTGTTTCACCTTTTTAGCAATTTAAGCTAAATGTTTACAAATGATATGAAACAAAATTAAATGTTTCTCCTTTTTAGCTATTTAGGCCAAATGTTTACAAACGTTATGAAACAAATCAAAACATTTTACCTTTTTAACGATTTAAGTCAAACGTTTACAAAGGATAGCAAAAAAATCCAAATGTTTGACCTTTTTAGCAATTTAAGCCACACATTTACAAACGTTACAAAATAAAACCAAACGTTTCACCTTTTTAGCAATTTAAGTGAAACGTATACAAACGTTACGAAACAAATCCAAATGTTTCACCTTTTTAACATTTTAACCAAAACGTTGACAAACGTTACATAACAAATCCAAACATTTAACCTTTCTAGCGATTTAAGCCAAAAGTTTACAAAGGTTTGGAAACAAATCCAAACGTTTCATCTTTAAAGAGATTTAATCCAAACTTTTACAAATGTTTCAGATTTTTAGCGATTTAAGTCAAACGTTTACAAACGTTAGGAAAAATCCAAACGCTTCACCTTTTTAGCGAATTTAGCCAAACGTTTACAAACGTTACGAAACGAATCCAAATATTTCGCATTTTTAGCTATTTAAGGCAAACGTTTACAAACGTTACGAAACAAATCCAAACGTTTCCCATTTTTAGCGATTTAAGCCAAACGTTTACAAACATTACGAAACAAAACCAAACGTCTAAAACGTTACGAAACAAATCCAAACGTTTCACATTTTTAGTGACTTAAGCCAAACCTTTGCAAACGTTACGAAACAAAACAATACTTTTCACCTTTTTAGCAATTTTAGCCAAACGTTTACAAACGTGAAGATACAAATCCAACTGTTTCACCTTTTTAGCAATTTAAGCCAAATGTTTACAAACGTTCCGAAACAAAATCCAAGCGTTTCACCTTTTTAATAATTCAAGCCAAATGTTTATAAACGTTACCAAACAAATCCAAGCGTTTCACCTTTTTAGTAATTTAAGCCAAACGATTGCAAATGTTACGAAAAAAATCCAAGTGTTTCACCTTTTTAGCAATTTAAGCCAAACATTTACAAATACGAAACAAATCCAAACATTTCACCTATTAAACGATTAAAGCCGAACCTTTAATTATGTTTCGAAACAAAACCAAACATTTCACTTTTTTAGCAATTTAAGCCAAACGTTTACGAACGTTACGAAACAAATCTAAACGCTTCCCCATTTTAGCTATTTAAGACATACGTTTAAAACGTTACGAAATAAATCCAAAATTTTTGCCTTTTTAGCGATTTAATCAAACGTTTACAATTGTTATAAAACAAATCCAAAGGTTTTACCTTTTTAGAAACTTAAGCCAAACGTTTACAAACGTTACGAGACAAATCCAAGCTTTTCACCTTTCTAGAAATTTAAGCCAAACGTTTACAAACGTTACGAAAAAAATCCAAATGTTTCCCTTTTGTAGAGATTTAAGCCAAACATTTACAAACGTTACGCAACAAATCAAAACATTTCACATTTTTAGCGATTTAAGCCAAATGTTTACAAAGGTTGGGAAACAAATCCAAATGTTTCCCCTTTTTAGCAATTTAAGCCAAACGTTTACGAACGTTACGAAACAAATCGAAGCTTTTAACCTTTTTAGCAACTTAAGTCAAACTTTTACAAACGTTACGAAACAAATTCAAGAGTTTCATTTTTGTAGCGATTTAAGCCAAACGTTTACAAACGTTACGAATCAAATCCAAGCGTTTTACCTTTTTAGCGATTTAAGCCAAACGTTTACAAACATTGCTAGACAAATCCAAACGTTACCTTTTTAGCGATTTAAGTCAAACGTTTACAAATATTACGAAACAAATACAAACATTTCCCCTTTTTAGCGATTTTAGCTAAAAAATTACAAACGTTACGAAACAAATTCAAACGCTTCGCCTTTTTAGAGAATTAAGCCAAACGTTTAGAAATGCTATGAAACAAATCCAAACGATTCTCCAGTTTAGCGATTTCAGCCGAACGTTTACAAACGTAACGAAACAAATCCAAAAGTTTTACCTTTTTAGCGATTTAAGCCAAACGTTTACAAACAATACGAAACAAATCCAAACGTTTCAACTTTTTAGAAATTTAAATCCAAACCTTTCACCTTTTTAGCGATTTAAGCCAAACGTTTACAAACGTTACAAAACAAATCCAAACGTTTCACCTTTTTTGCAATTTAAGCCAAATGTTTTACCTTATTAAAAATTTAAGCACAACGTTTACAAACGTTACGAAACAAATCCAAACGGTTCAACTTTTTAGCGATTTAAGCCAAACATTTACAAACGTTACGAAACAAATTACCTCTTTAGCGATTTAAGCAAAACGTTTACAAACGTTACGAAACTAATCGAAACGTTAAAACCGTTACGAGGCCCTTTTTAGTAATTTAAGCAAAACCTTTACAAACGCTGCGAAACAAATCCAAACGTTTCACCTTTTTAGCGATTTAAGCCAAACGTTTACAAACATTATGAAGCAAAACCAAACGTTTCACCTTTTTAGTGATTTAAGTAAAACGTTTACAAACGTTACGAAACAAATCCAAACGTTTCATCTTTTTAGCAATTAAAGCCAAACGTTTACAAACGTTATGAAACAAATTCAAACGTTTACAAACGTTACGAAACAAATCCAAACGTTATCAAACAAAACGAAACATTTACAAACGTTACGAAAGAAATCCACGGCTTCACCTTTTTAGCAATTGAAACGAAACGTTTACAAACGTTATGAAACAAATCCAAGCGTTTCACCTTTTTAGCAATTTAAGCAAAACGTTTACAACCGTTACGAAACCTATCGAAACGTTTCACCTTTTTGCGATTTAAGCCGAATGTTATAAACGTTACAACAAAAAAAAACAAAACGTTTTACCTTTTTAGTGATTTAAGTCAAACGTTTACAAACGTTACGAAACAAATCCAAACGTTCCCCCATTTTAACGATTTAAGTCAAACGTTTAAAACGTTACGAAACAAATCCAAACGTTTCACCTTCTTAGAGATTTAAGCCAAATGTTTACAAACGTTACGAAACAAAACCAAACGTTTAAAACACTACGAAAGAAATCCAAACGTTTCGTATTTTTAGCGATTTAAGCCAAACGTTTACAAAAGTTACGAAACAAATCCAAACGTTTTCCCTTTTTAGTAATTTAAATCCAAATGTTTCAGCGATTTAAGCCAAACATTTACAAACGTTACGAAACAAATCCAAACGTTTCGACTTTTTTGTGATTTTGGCCAAATGTTTACAAACGTTACGAAACAAATCCAAATGTTTCACCTTTTTAGCGATTTAATCCAAACGTTACGAAACAAATCTAAATGTTTCCCCATTTTAGCAATTTTAGCAAAACGCTTACAAACGTTACGAAAAAAATCAAAACGTTTCCCTTTTTTTGCGATTGAAGTCAAACATTACGAAACAAATCCAAACGTTTCTCCTTTTTAGAAGTTTAAGCCAAACGTTTACAAACGTTACGAAACAAATCGAAGCGTTTCACCTTTTTAGGAATATAAGCCAAACGTTTACAAACGTTACGAAACAAATCCAAATGTTTCACCTTTTTAGCGATTTACGTCAAACGTTTACAAATATTACGAAACAAATCCAAATATTTCTGATTTAAGCCAAACGTCTAAAACCATACGAAACAAATCGAAACGATTCACCTTTTTAGAGATTTAAACCAAACGTTTACAAACGTTGTGAAACAAATCCAAACGTTTCACTTTTTTAGCGATTGAAGTCAAATATTTACAAACGTTACAAAATAAATCCAAACGTTTTACCTTTTAGCCATTTAAGCCAAACATTTACAAAAGTTACGAAACAAATCCAAACGTTTCACCTTTTTGGCGATTTAGGCCGAATGTTTACAATCGTTACGAAACAAAACCAAACGTTTAAAAAATTACGAAACAAATCCAAACGTTTCACATTTTTAGCAATTTCAGCCAAATGTTTACAAACATTAAGAAAGAAATCCAAAAGTTTCACCTTTATAGAAATTTAAGCCGAACGTTTACAGACGTTACGAAACAAATCCAAATGTTTCCCTTTTTTTAGCGATTTAAGCCGAACTTTTACAAACGTTACGAAACAAAACCAAATGTTTCACATTTTTAGCGATTTAAGCTAAACGTTTACAAACGTTACAAAAAAAATCCTAACGTTTCACCTTTTTAGCTATTAAAGCCAAACGTTTACAAACGTTATGAAACAAATCCAAACTTTTCACTTTTTTAGCAATTTAAATCCAAACGTTTCACCTTTTTAGCGATTTAAGCCAAACGTTTATAAATATTACGAAACAAATCAAATCGTTTCAACTTTTTAGCGATTTAAGCAAAACGTTTCACCTTTTTAGCGATTTAAGCAATACATTTACAAATGTTACGAAACAAATCCAAACGTTTCCCCTTTTTAGCAATTTAAGCCAAACGTTTACAAACGTTACAAAACAAATCAAAACGTTTCACCTTTTTAGCGATTTAAGCAAAACGTTTACAAACGTTACGAAACTAATCCAAGTGTTTCACCTTTTTATCGATTTAAGCCAAACGTTTAAAAAAGTTACGAAACAAATCAGAGAGTTTCACCTTTTTATCAATTTATGCCAAGCCTTTACAAACGTTTCGAAACAAATCAAAACGTTTCATTTTTTTAGTGATTTAAGCCAAACGTTTACAAACGTTACGAAACCAAACCAAATATTTAACCTTTTTAGCGATTTAAGCCAAATCTTTAAAACGTTACGAAATAAATCCAAACGTTTACAAACAATACGGAACAAAAACAAAGTTTCACATTATTAGCAATTTAATCCAAAACCTTTACGAACGTTACGAAACAAATCCAAACGTTTCACCTTTTTAGCGATTGAAGCCAAAAATTTACAAACATTACGAAACAAATCCAAATATTTTCCCAGTTTAGCGATTTAAGCCAAACATTTATAAACGTTACAGAACAAAACCAAACGTTTACAAACTTTACGATACAAATCCAAACGGTTACAAAAATTACGAAACAAATCCAAAAGTTTTCCTATTTTAGCGATTTAAACCAAACGTTTACGAACGTTACGAAACAAAACCAAACGATTCACATTTTTAGCGATTAGAGCCAAACGTTTACAAACGTTACGAAACAAATCCAAGCGTATCACCTTTTTAGCAATTTAAACCAAACATTTACAAACGTTACTAAACAAAACAAAATTTTTCACATTTTTAGCGATTTATGCAAAACGTTTGCAAAAATTACAAAACAAATCCAAACGTTTCACCTTTTTATAGATTATGCCAAACGTGTACAAACGTTACAAAACAAATCCAAACGTTACACATTTTTAGCGATTTAAGCCAAAGGTGTATAAACGTTACTGAACAAAAACAACGTTTACCATTTTTAGTGATTTAAGCCTAACGTTTACAAATGTTACGAAACAAAGCCAAACGTTTCGCCTTTCTATCGATTTATGCCAAACGTTTACAAACGCTACAAAACAAATCCAAACATTTTACCTTTATAGCGATTTAAGACAAACGTTTACAAACGTAACGAAACAAATTAGAACGTTTTACCTTTCTAGCGATTTAAGCCAAACGTTTACAAACGTTACAAAACAAATCCAAACATTTTCCCTTTTTAGCAATTTAAGCCAAACATTACGAAACAAATCCAAGCGTTTCACCTTTTTAGCAATTTATGAAAAACGTTTACAAACGTTTCGAAGAAAATCCAAACGTTTCACTTTTTTAGTGATTTAAGCCAAACGTTTACAAACGTTACGAAACAAATCCAAATGGTTTACCATTTTAGCGATTTAAGCCAAACGTTTACAAACCTTACGAAACAAATCCAAACATTTCCCCTTTTTAGAAATTTAAGCCAGATATTTACAAACATTACGAAACAAATGCAAGCGTTTCACCTTTTCGCAGTTTAAGCAAAATGTTTACAAACGTTCCGAAACAAATCCAAGTGTTTCACCTTTTTAGCAATTTAAGCTAAATGTTTACAAATGATATGAAACAAAATTAAATGTTTCTCCTTTTTAGCTATTTAGGCCAAATGTTTACAAACGTTATGAAACAAATCAAAACATTTTACCTTTTTAACGATTTAAGTCAAACGTTTACAAAGGATAGCAAAAAAATCCAAATGTTTGACCTTTTTAGCAATTTAAGCCACACATTTACAAACGTTACAAAATAAAACCAAACGTTTCACCTTTTTAGCAATTTAAGTGAAACGTATACAAACGTTACGAAACAAATCCAAATGTTTCACCTTTTTAACGATTTAACCAAAACGTTGACAAACGTTACATAACAAATCCAAACATTTAACCTTTCTAGCGATTTAAGCCAAAAGTTTACAAAGGTTTGGAAACAAATCCAAACGTTTCATCTTTAAAGAGATTTAATCCAAACTTTTACAAATGTTTCAGATTTTTAGCGATTTAAGTCAAACGTTTACAAACGTTAGGAAACAAATCCAAACGCTTCACCTTTTTAGCGAATTTAGCCAAACGTTTACAAACGTTACGAAACGAATCCAAATATTTCGCATTTTTAGCTATTTAAGGCAAACGTTTACAAACGTTACGAAACAAATCCAAACGTTTCCCATTTTTAGCGATTTAAGCCAAACGTTTACAAACATTACGAAACAAAACCAAACGTCTAAAACGTTACGAAACAAATCCAAACGTTTCACATTTTTAGTGACTTAAGCCAAACCTTTGCAAACGTTACGAAACAAAACAATACTTTTCACCTTTTTAGCAATTTAAGCCAAACGTTTACAAACGTGAAGATACAAATCCAACTGTTTCACCTTTTTAGCAATTTAAGCCAAATGTTTACAAACGTTCCGAAACAAAATCCAAGCGTTTCACCTTTTTAATAATTCAAGCCAAATGTTTATAAACGTTTCCAAACAAATCCAAGCGTTCACCTTTTTAGTAATTTAAGCCAAACGATTGCAAATGTTACGAAAAAAATCCAAGTGTTTCACCTTTTTAGCAATTTAAGCCAAACATTTACAAATACGAAACAAATCCAAACATTTCACCTATTAAACGATTAAAGCCGAACCTTTAATTATGTTTCGAAACAAAACCAAACATTTCACTTTTTTAGCAATTTAAGCCAAACGTTTACGAACGTTACGAAACAAATCTAAACGCTTCCCCATTTTAGCTATTTAAGACATACGTTTAAAACGTTACGAAATAAATCCAAAATTTTTGCCTTTTTAGCGATTTAATCAAACGTTTACAATTGTTATAAAACAAATCCAAAGGTTTTACCTTTTTAGAAACTTAAGCCAAACGTTTACAAACGTTACGAGACAAATCCAAGCTTTTCACCTTTCTAGAAATTTAAGCCAAACGTTTACAAACGTTACGAAAAAAATCCAAATGTTTCCCTTTTGTAGAGATTTAAGCCAAACATTTACAAACGTTACGCAACAAATCAAAACATTTCACATTTTTAGCGATTTAAGCCAAATGTTTACAAAGGTTGGGAAACAAATCCAAATGTTTCCCCTTTTTAGCAATTTAAGCCAAACGTTTACGAACGTTACGAAACAAATCGAAGCTTTTAACCTTTTTAGCAACTTAAGTCAAACTTTTACAAACGTTACGAAACAAATTCAAGAGTTTCATTTTTGTAGCGATTTAAGCCAAACGTTTACAAACGTTACGAATCAAATCCAAGCGTTTTACCTTTTTAGCGATTTAAGCCAAACGTTTACAAACATTGCTAGACAAATCCAAACGTTACCTTTTTAGCGATTTAAGTCAAACGTTTACAAATATTACGAAACAAATACAAACATTTCCCCTTTTTAGCGATTTTAGCTAAAAAATTACAAACGTTACGAAACAAATTCAAACGCTTCGCCTTTTTAGAGAATTAAGCCAAACGTTTAGAAATGCTATGAAACAAATCCAAACGATTCTCCAGTTTAGCGATTTCAGCCGAACGTTTACAAACGTAACGAAACAAATCCAAAAGTTTTACCTTTTTAGCGATTTAAGCCTAACGTTTACAAACAATACGAAACAAATCCAAACGTTTCAACTTTTTAGAAATTTAAATCCAAACCTTTCACCTTTTTAGCGATTTAAGCCAAACGTTTACAAACGTTACAAAACAAATCCAAACGTTTCACCTTTTTTGCAATTTAAGCCAAATGTTTTACCTTATTAAAAATTTAAGCACAACGTTTACAAACGTTACGAAACAAATCCAAACGGTTCAACTTTTTAGCGATTTAAGCCAAACATTTACAAACGTTACGAAACAAATTACCTCTTTAGCGATTTAAGCAAAACGTTTACAAACGTTACGAAACTAATCGAAACGTTAAAACCGTTACGAGGCCCTTTTTAGTAATTTAAGCAAAACCTTTACAAACGCTGCGAAACAAATCCAAACGTTTCACCTTTTTAGCGATTTAAGCCAAACGTTTACAAACATTATGAAGCAAAACCAAACGTTTCACCTTTTTAGTGATTTAAGTAAAACGTTTACAAACGTTACGAAACAAATCCAAACGTTTCATCTTTTTAGCAATTAAAGCCAAACGTTTACAAACGTTATGAAACAAATTCAAACGTTTACAAACGTTACGAAACAAATCCAAACGTTATCAAACAAAACGAAACATTTACAAACGTTACGAAAGAAATCCACGGCTTCACCTTTTTAGCAATTGAAACGAAACGTTTACAAACGTTATGAAACAAATCCAAGCGTTTCACCTTTTTAGCAATTTAAGCAAAACGTTTACAACCGTTACGAAACCTATCGAAACGTTTCACCTTTTTGCGATTTAAGCCGAATGTTATAAACGTTACAACAAAAAAAACAAAACGTTTTACCTTTTTAGTGATTTAAGTCAAACGTTTACAAACGTTACGAAACAAATCCAAACGTTCCCCCATTTTAACGATTTAAGTCAAACGTTTAAAACGTTACGAAACAAATCCAAACGTTTCACCTTCTTAGAGATTTAAGCCAAATGTTTACAAACGTTACGAAACAAAACCAAACGTTTAAAACACTACGAAAGAAATCCAAACGTTTCGTATTTTTAGCGATTTAAGCCAAACGTTTACAAAAGTTACGAAACAAATCCAAACGTTTTCCCTTTTTAGTAATTTAAATCCAAATGTTTCAGCGATTTAAGCCAAACATTTACAAACGTTACGAAACAAATCCAAACGTTTCGACTTTTTTGTGATTTTGGCCAAATGTTTACAAACGTTACGAAACAAATCCAAATGTTTCACCTTTTTAGCGATTTAATCCAAACGTTACGAAACAAATCTAAATGTTTCCCCATTTTAGCAATTTTAGCAAAACGCTTACAAACGTTACGAAAAAAATCAAAACGTTTCCCTTTTTTTGCGATTGAAGTCAAACATTACGAAACAAATCCAAACGTTTCTCCTTTTTAGAAGTTTAAGCCAAACGTTTACAAACGTTACGAAACAAATCGAAGCGTTTCACCTTTTTAGGAATATAAGCCAAAAGTTTACAAACGTTACGAAACAAATCCAAACGTTTCACCTTTTTAGCGATTTACGTCAAACGTTTACAAATATTACGAAACAAATCCAAATATTTCTGATTTAAGCCAAACGTCTAAAACCATACGAAACAAATCGAAACGATTCACCTTTTTAGAGATTTAAACCAAACGTTTACAAACGTTGTGAAACAAATCCAAACGTTTCACTTTTTTAGCGATTGAAGTCAAATATTTACAAACGTTACAAAATAAATCCAAACGTTTTACCTTTTAGCCATTTAAGCCAAACATTTACAAAAGTTACGAAACAAATCCAAACGTTTCACCTTTTTGGCGATTTAGGCCGAATGTTTACAATCGTTACGAAACAAAACCAAACGTTTAAAAAATTACGAAACAAATCCAAACGTTTCACATTTTTAGCAATTTCAGCCAAATGTTTACAAACATTAAGAAAGAAATCCAAAAGTTTCACCTTTATAGAAATTTAAGCCGAACGTTTACAGACGTTACGAAACAAATCCAAATGTTTCCCTTTTTTTAGCGATTTAAGCCGAACTTTTACAAACGTTACGAAACAAAACCAAATGTTTCACATTTTTAGCGATTTAAGCTAAACGTTTACAAACGTTACAAAAAAAATCCTAACGTTTCACCTTTTTAGCTATTAAAGCCAAACGTTTACAAACGTTATGAAACAAATCCAAACTTTTCACTTTTTTAGCAATTTAAATCCAAACGTTTCACCTTTTTAGCGATTTAAGCCAAACGTTTATAAATATTACGAAACAAATCAAATCGTTTCAACTTTTTAGCGATTTAAGCAAAACGTTTCACCTTTTTAGCGATTTAAGCAATACATTTACAAATGTTACGAAACAAATCCAAACGTTTCCCCTTTTTAGCAATTTAAGCCAAACGTTTACAAACGTTACAAAACAAATCAAAACATTTCACCTTTTTACCGATTTAAGCAAAACGTTTACAAACGTTACGAAACTAATCCAAGTGTTTCACCTTTTTATCGATTTAAGCCAAACGTTTAAAAAAGTTACGAAACAAATCAGAGAGTTTCACCTTTTTATCAATTTATGCCAAGCCTTTACAAACGTTTCGAAACAAATCAAAACGTTTCATTTTTTTAGTGATTTAAGCCAAACGTTTACAAACGTTACGAAACCAAACCAAATATTTGTTAGTAGTTTGTGCCCTAGGGCCATTTCGTATTTATTCTTGTATAAACAAATCCCATTGGCAATGATATATATGTTTTTATTTGAACTAAGTGTCTCATCAACTAAGTGTTTATTTAATACATATTGTCCTTATCACATTGTGATAGAATCTATTCTTAAGGTAGTAAGAATATGAGTGACAGATTCTATTATACAAGTGATCTAAATTATCGTTCACGATCGATGGGGTCCTACGAATAAGGGCATCGCATTATCCCGAAAAGATCGTCACCTCTGTTTATTCTCCTGATTAGTAAAGAGTTACTAATTATAGGAAGTAGTGAGTCTCATACTACTTGATGGGGATCAGAATAAACATGTGGACACTCAAGGTGTTGAGTGAGTCGAACAAGTGACGCTAGATGACTTATACATGGTAATTCATTAAAGTCAATTTAATGTCATCTAGTTCATAATTGTACATATGTCCTTTGACTTGCGGTAACACTATCTTGTATATAGGTGATTAGAGTTTGATACTCCTTAACTCTAGATCTTTCATGAGCTAGAGCCGCGGGATGTGTTGGCTCTAGTTAGTTGTATATGGAGATAGGGGTTTAACCTAGAAAGGATTCATCACTCTGGATGAACGGAGACAAGATTCTATGCTATCTCAAATTGTTCTTGATGGATGATAAAACCTGCGCAGGTGTATATGACTTACATAGAAAGTTGTTTCTAGTGGAAGTCATATTTATCAAGAATTAGAACTGAGAGATGAGGTCATATGATCAAGACAAACAGTGTTTGACTTAACCGTGACACTAGTCGAGATTGGAATCTTAGATGAAGGGAATTTTGAGTGTACGGTATTATGAACAATGGTTCATAAAGAATGCATCGAAACATTCATCTCTATTTGGGGGTCGTGATATGTTGCTAGACGTCACTCTCGATCTACGAGAATTAATAATTAAATGGGATTTAATTATTTGATATAAGAAAGGCGTTTCTTATGACTCTCGTTGCCATATAGATGTGAACCTAGTTAGTCACACACAATAGAGTGTGCAACCGATTGAGTTTACAAAAGATCGATTTCATATAGATACTAGCATATCTCGGAAATTAATCTAAGATGAAAAACAAGTACAAATTAGGGACTAATTTGTAAGAGTTATAAATTAGTAGGAACCTAATTGTACTATGTCCAAGTTAATTAGGGACTAATTTATAAGAGTTATAAATTAGTAGGAACCTAATTATATTTTAACCAAGTTTTATGATTAAATAGCTTAAGTAATTAATTAGTGTAATTAATGATACTTAAATCATTAATCATAAGCTAATGGAATGATGATGTCATGGTGAAGTAATGATAAGGAAATAAGCTTATATGTGATGTCATATGATGACATCACCTATATGACATCACCTATGTGATGTCACCACATGAAAGGTGTCATGTGGTGGCAACACCTTTGCTTGGTGTGTGACACCTAGCATGCAAGGTGTTGCATTCTTAAGGCATGCTCTAGCCTATAAATAGAGCATGTCCTTACTCATTTCAACATAACACACAACACACATCTCACTACAAAGTTGTAGAGAGAGAAAGCACTTGAAGGAGTTCAAGTATTCATCAATCACGGGAAAAACTTGGTGACATTTTTCATACATCCGAGCAAGGTAGTGATCGCGGCGAGAGTTTGAGCTTAGGGCTGCTCGGCAAGAGGAACTCTTGCAGGATTACTTCAAGGCGAGGATTCAATCGGACGCATACTCGTGTGGACGAGCTTGAGGTCGCCGTACTTTCGGGACTACAAGAATCGTTGGAGAATCGACATAGGTATTCTTCTTACGATTCCTAGATGCGTGCTTTAATTAATAAATGATACGACGATCCATTTGTTGTTGATATGATCAACTTTAGGATCCGGATTGTTGGAATTTCGATTTTGAATTGAAATATACGATCCGGACCCGCGCCTCCCGCTGCGCCAACAGTGGTATCGGAGCCACCGTATCATCAAGTATTAACGCTTTACGATTGAATAAATGTATAAATAATCATGGACTTAGGAATTATTATTGGGCATGTAATTTATAATTCCAAGGGATTTTGTTTTTCCAAAAACGAACAAACGCTATTGTGATATTAATTACATTTGATTAAATTCTGTCTAGGAGATTGGTACTTAAGTGGTCCGCTCGTGACCCTCCAATCTATCCTGGGAATTTTTCTAATGTGATCATTTAACACAATACGTGATTCGCTTGTGCATTATGTTGTCATCAACGGAATATGCGGAAAAAGGCGAAACCCGAAAAAAAAAAAAAAAATCCGAAAAAAAAATATTTTTTTTTCATAAAAACCAAAAATGCTGAAAAACGGGTTTTACACCCGGGAAAAAGTTTTCGGCCCGAAAAAAAAAAATATATATATTTTTTTTCCGTAAAAAACCAAAATGCTGAAAAAGGGGTTTTACACCCGGGGAAAAGTTTCCGACTCGAAAAAAAAAAAACCGTAAAAAAAAAAAAAAAAAAAAAAAACCGTAAAAAAGAAAAATAATTTTTTTTTTCGAGCATCAGCAACCGGTTGAGGCTTTCGAAGGTTCGAGGATGAATCCTCGATACCTAAAGAAAATAGATATTACATAGTAAATGATTAGAGAATCATTTCCGAGACATGTAATAGTTTGCTCATTCTTTTGTGGCTAAAGAATGAGACCTAGGAAGTCCATGATCATACATGTGTGATTGCATGATTAATTTTAGCTTTAATATGTATGAGATGCATGCTAAAATGTATTGTGTGTTTAGTGAGACCTGAATAACTTAAAACCCTAAGAAATCTTCCTAAAAGTTGAAAGATTAAGTTTATATTGATTAATCATTAAATTGTTTATCAATGGCTCTCCATTGGAGCAATAAACTAACACGCTTTGAGTTATCATCTTGTCGGCTATGGATACATAGGGGTGAGATGATATCGTCAAAGATGTTGTTGAGTTTATTGTTAAGCATGAGATGTTACGGGTGTAGTCGATATAATATACGGCGAGAAAGGCAATTAGGCGTACCTGAGTCGTATATTATTCAAATCGATACATCTTAGTTGATTCAATGGGTTAAACTTAACTAATGTGGAAACCTAAGAATAGCATTAAGTACTTGAGGGTGAAAGCATTAGGAGCCGGAAATGATTGAACCTCATATGAGATATGATGAACAAGTAGTTGTTCACTTATATATCATTTTGATCCCAAGAATAGCATTAAGTACTTGAGGGAAAGATAAATGAATATAAGAATTCAATCACCCACTTGAAATCTTTTCCAACAAAGATTCACGTTTCCTATTTTGGAAGTGTAGGATTCGAAAAAGATAGTGGGAGGCCATTTTGATAAAGACCAAATCATTATGGTTAAATATACAAGACAATAATACTAATTAGAGATCTTTGCTATCCATAGGTTGATAAGATAAGATGAAATCGAATCCGTTAAGTAGCATTCTCGACAATAATCGATTAGTGGGTCCTAACTTTGTTGATTGGTTAAGAAATCTCAAAATAGTTCTTGCAAGTGAACACATAGCATATGTTCTTGAGGCAAATGCTCCGGGACCATTGCCGATTGAGGCATCTCCTGAGGAACATGAGGCATTGCGCAAGTGGAAGTTAGATGACGAACAAGCCAAGTGCTACATGTTGGCATCTATGAATAACGAGTTGCAAAAGCAACACGAGAAATATCCGGGAGCCCGCGAAATATTGTTTCACTTACAAGAGTTGTATGGTGAATCAAGTCGTTCTGCTAGATATGAGATATCTAAGCAATTATTTCGAGCAAAGCTCTCCGAGGGAAAGGATGTTGGAGAACATGTGAACATGATGATTCGATGTATCGAACGTCTAGAGGGTCTAGATTTCATCATGGACTTCAATCTCCAAACGGATATGATCCTTCAATCCCTTCCGGATTCGTATGGTAATTTCATCACGAATTACTATATGAATCGGATAGAATGTACACTTGCAGAGTTATCAAGTATGTTGATAACTGCTCAAAAGAACAATGTTAAGGGAAAGGAAGTTTCTCTTGTGGTTGCTTCTTCTAGTAAGACTAAGAAGAAGAAAACTAAGAAGAATGTTTTGAAGGCCCAAAAGGCCATTGCAAAAAGGAAGCGCACCTCAGAGAACAAAGGAAAGTGTTTCTTTTGCGAGGGCGAGGGACATTGGAAACGAAATTGCCCCAAGTATAAGGAATTTAAGGGCAAGAACAAGAAGAATGAAAATCCCGGTGAGGGTATGTCTATTTCTTGTTCTTTCAATTCCAATAACGATAGCTCGTCCAAAGCTTGGGTATTAGATACCGGAGCTAGTTCTCACATTTGTTCATCCTTACAGGATCTAGCAAATGAGAGGAAGTTGGACAAGGATGAAGTGATCTTGAAGCTTGGAAATAACGCAAGTGTTGCGGCTAAAGCTATAGGATCGTCTTCTATTTTGTTGTATAAGCATGTTTTGTATTTGAACAATGTTTTGTACTTACCGAACGCTTATAGAAATATCATGTCTATTTCTTGTATGACAAGATTAGGATATGATTTTCTATTTACAAAGGACGTTTGTAAAATTATCTATAATAATGCAATCGTTGGTTATGGTTATGTACAAAATGGTCTTTATTGTATAAATGAAGATGTTCGTAATACAAATAATGTTATAGAAATAAATACCGTAAGTAATCAAACCTCGAAACAACTTTGGCACTTACGATTAGGACATATTGCGGAAGATAGACTTAACAAGTTGGATAAGATGGGAATATTGAACAATCTTGATTCTGCATCAATTTCGACTTGTGAGTCATGTCTTAAAGGCAAGATGACCCGATCACCCTTTGTTGGACAAAGTGGTAGAGCCAAAGGTGTTTTGGAGATCATACATAGTGATGTATGCGGACCATTTAAAGAAATGGCACGAGGTGGTTATTTATACTTCATTACCTTCACCGATGATTTATCACGGTATGGATATGTTGTTCTTATGAAGAACAAGAGTGAAGCTTTTGAAAAATTCAAAGATTTCAAAAATGAAGTAGAAAACCAAATTGGAAAAAGTATTAAAATCCTTCGATCTGATCGAGGAGGTGAATACTTGAGTACGGAATTTGGTACATTCTTAAAAGAATGCGGTATTATTTCCCAACTGACTCCTCCAGGAACACCACAATTGAATGGTGTATCAGAACGGAGGAATCGTACATTGTTAGACATGGTACGATCAATGATGAGCTATACTGATTTACCCATTTCATTATGGGGTCATGCACTTCTTAGCGCAAATTATATTCTAAATCGAGTTCCAACTAAATCCACTCCGAGAATACCGTATGCGATATGGTATGGTAAGGAACCAAGTCTTAAGCATATTAAGATTTGGGGATGTTCGGCATATATTAAAAAGTTGATAACCGACAAGTTGGAATCGAGATCAATCATGGGAAGGTTCGTTGGTTATCCTAAAGACAGTTTAGGATATTATTTCTATATTCCATCCGAACAAACCATTAAGGTTAGTCGGGATGCCCAATTTCTTGAAAAAGAGTTTATTCAAGAAGGTGGCAAAGGAAGGAATATAGAATTAGATGAGGAATCATCTAAAGACCAACAAAATGATACAATGGAGATTGATCAAACCCATAGTGAACCAGAATTAGTAAAATCTACAGAAACACCTCGAAGATCAAGTAGAGTATCTCATCCACCAGAGAGATATGGTTTTCTTCATGATATACAAGAGTTGTTCATTCATGGAGAAAATGATCAAATTGATCCCTCTACTTATGAGGAAGCTATATGTGATATAGATTCTTCAAGATGGCTTGAAGCTATGAAATCCGAAATGGATTCCATGTACAGTAACCAAGTATGGGAGCTAGTTGATCCACCCGAAGGAATTATACCAATAGGGAACAAATGGATCTTCAAGCGTAAACTTGGTGCTGATGGAAAAGTGGAAACTTTTAAAGCTAGGCTTGTTGCGAAAGGGTTTCGCCAGAGGCAAGGAGTCGATTATGAAGAGACTTTCTCGCCGGTAGCCATGCTTAAGTCCATCCGGATTCTTCTTGCCATAGCTGCACATTTAGATTATGAGGTTTGGCAAATGGATGTCAAGACCGCATTCCTTAATGGGCATATTGAGGAGGAAATCTATATGGAACAACCTAAGGGTTTTGAATCCGAAGAAGGTTCCAAGGTGTGTAAACTAAAACGATCCATATATGGATTGAAGCAAGCTTCGAGAAGTTGGAATCGTCGTTTTGATGAAGCTGTAAAGAGTTACGAGTTTATCAAAAACGAAGATGAACCATGTGTTTACAAGAAGGTTAGTGGGAGTGCAATTACTTTCCTAGTCTTGTACGTAGATGATATTTTACTAATAGGAAATGATGTCGGTATGTTAACCTCTGTAAAGCTTTGGTTGTCCAAAACTTTTTCCATGAAAGACCTCGGAGAAGCGACTTACATTCTCGGCATTAGACTCTATAGAGATAGATCTAAGAGAATGATTGGTCTCTCCCAAAGGCTCTACTTAGAAAAGATATTGAAAAAATTCAATATGGAAAATTCTAAGAGAGGATTGATTCCTGTTAGGCATGGAATTCACCTTTCGAAGGAAATGTCTCCAAAGACTTCTGAAGAAAGAGTTGAAATGGCAAAGATACCATATGCTTCGGCAATTGGTAGTCTTATGTACGCTATGTTGTGTACGCGGCCAGATATTGCCTATGCAGTTAGTTTGACTAGCAGATATCAATCCAATCCAGGTTCAGAACACTGGATGACGGTTAAGAACATCTTTAAGTACTTGAGAAGAACTAAAGATATGGTCTTAACATATGGAGGAGGTGATCTTAAAATAGATGGCTTTACAGATTCTGATTTTCAATCAGATATAGACGATCGTAAGTCTATATCTGGATTCGTATTCACGTGTAATGGAGGAGCAGTGAGTTGGAAGAGTTCCAAACAAGAAACCACTGCAGATTCCACTACAGAAGCCGAGTATATTGCGGCATCAGATGCTGCAAAGGAAGCTGTTTGGATTAAGAAGTTTGTTTCTGAACTTGGTGTGGTTCCTACCATTGAGTCGGCGGTTCCTCTTTTCTGCGACAACAATGGTGCTATAGCCCAGGCCAAGGAACCCCGGTCTCACCAAAAATCCAAACACATAGAAAGGCGATATCATATTATCCGAGAAATTGTTGGAAAAGGAGACGTGTCTCTCCAAAAGATAGCATCAGCCGATAACACGGCTGACCCACTGACAAAGCCCATGACCCAGAGTCAATTAGATATACATCTTGAGAAGATGGGGCTTAGATATAGTAGCCAATGGCACTAGTGCAAGTGGGAGATTGTTAGTAGTTTGTGCCCTAGGGCCATTTCGTATTTATTCTTGTATAAACAAATCCCATTGGCAATGATATATATGTTTTTATTTGAACTAAGTGTCTCATCAACTAAGTGTTTATTTAATACATATTGTCCTTATCACATTGTGATAGAATCTATTCTTAAGGTAGTAAGAATATGAGTGACAGATTCTATTATACAAGTGATCTAAATTATCGTTCACGATCGATGGGGTCCTACGAATAAGGGCATCGCATTATCCCGAAAAGATCGTCACCTCTGTTTATTCTCCTGATTAGTAAAGAGTTACTAATTATAGGAAGTAGTGAGTCTCATACTACTTGATGGGGATCAGAATACACATGTGGACACTCAAGGTGTTGAGTGAGTCGAACAAGTGACGCTAGATGACTTATACATGGTAATTCATTAAAGTCAATTTAATGTCATCTAGTTCATAATTGTACATATGTCCTTTGACTTGCGGTAACACTATCTTGTATATAGGTGATTAGAGTTTGATACTCCTTAACTCTAGATCTTTCATGAGCTAGAGCCGCGGGATGTGTTGGCTCTAGTTAGTTGTATATGGAGATAGGGGTTTAACCTAGAAAGGATTCATCACTCTGGATGAACGGAGACAAGATTCTATGCTATCTCAAATTGTTCTTGATGGATGATAAAACCTGCGCAGGTGTATATGACTTACATAGAAAGTTGTTTCTAGTGGAAGTCATATTTATCAAGAATTAGAACTGAGAGATGAGGTCATATGATCAAGACAAACAGTGTTTGACTTAACCGTGACACTAGTCGAGATTGGAATCTTAGATGAAGGGAATTTTGAGTGTACGGTATTATGAACAATGGTTCATAAAGAATGCATCGAAACATTCATCTCTATTTGGGGGTCGTGATATGTTGCTAGACGTCACTCTCGATCTACGAGAATTAATAATTAAATGGGATTTAATTATTTGATATAAGAAAGGCGTTTCTTATGACTCTCGTTGCCATATAGATGTGAACCTAGTTAGTCACACACAATAGAGTGTGCAACCGATTGAGTTTACAAAAGATCGATTTCATATAGATACTAGCATATCTCGGAAATTAATCTAAGATGAAAAACAAGTACAAATTAGGGACTAATTTGTAAGAGTTATAAATTAGTAGGAACCTAATTGTACTATGTCCAAGTTAATTAGGGACTAATTTATAAGAGTTATAAATTAGTAGGAACCTAATTATATTTTAACCAAGTTTTATGATTAAATAGCTTAAGTAATTAATTAGTGTAATTAATGATACTTAAATCATTAATCATAAGCTAATGGAATGATGATGTCATGGTGAAGTAATGATAAGGAAATAAGCTTATATGTGATGTCATATGATGACATCACCTATATGACATCACCTATGTGATGTCACCACATGAAAGGTGTCATGTGGTGGCAACACCTTTGCTTGGTGTGTGACACCTAGCATGCAAGGTGTTGCATTCTTAAGGCATGCTCTAACCTATAAATAGAGCATGTCCTTACTCATTTCAACATAACACACAACACACATCTCACTACAAAGTTGTAGAGAGAGAAAGCACTTGAAGGAGTTCAAGTATTCATCAATCACGGGAAAAACTTGGTGACATTTTTCATACATCCGAGCAAGGTAGTGATCGCGGCGAGAGTTTGAGCTTAGGGCTGCTCGGCAAGAGGAACTCTTGCAGGATTACTTCAAGGCGAGGATTCAATCGGACGCATACTCGTGTGGACGAGCTTGAGGTCGCCGTACTTTCGGGACTACAAGAATCGTTGGAGAATCGACATAGGTATTCTTCTTACGATTCCTAGATGCGTGCTTTAATTAATAAATGATACGACGATCCATTTGTTGTTGATATGATCAACTTTAGGATCCGGATTGTTGGAATTTCGATTTTGAATTGAAATATACGATCCGGACCCGCGCCTCCCGCTGCGCCAACAATATTTAACCTTTTTAGCGATTTAAGCCAAATCTTTAAAACGTTACGAAATAAATCCAAACGTTTACAAACAATACGGAACAAAAACAAAGTTTCACATTATTAGCAATTTAATCCAAAACCTTTACGAACGTTACGAAACAAATCCAAACGTTTCACCTTTTTAGCGATTGAAGCCAAAAATTTACAAACATTACGAAACAAATCCAAATATTTTCCCAGTTTAGCGATTTAAGCCAAACATTTATAAACGTTACAGAACAAAACCAAACGTTTACAAACTTTACGATACAAATCCAAACGGTTACAAAAATTACGAAACAAATCCAAAAGTTTTCCTATTTTAGCGATTTAAACCAAACGTTTACGAACGTTACGAAACAAAACCAAACGATTCACATTTTTAGCGATTAGAGCCAAACGTTTACAAACGTTACGAAACAAATCCAAGCGTATCACCTTTTTAGCAATTTAAACCAAACATTTACAAACGTTACTAAACAAAACAAAATTTTTCACATTTTTAGCGATTTATGCAAAACGTTTGCAAAAATTACAAAACAAATCCAAACGTTTCACCTTTTTATAGATTATACCAAACGTGTACAAACGTTACAAAACAAATCCAAACGTTACACATTTTTAGCGATTTAAGCCAAAGGTGTATAAACGTTACAGAACAAAAACAACGTTTTATTTTTAGTGATTTAAGCCTAACGTTTACAAATGTTACGAAACAAAGCCAAACGTTTCGCCTTTCTATCGATTTATGCCAAACGTTTACAAACGCTACAAAACAAATCCAAACATTTTACCTTTATAGCGATTTAAGACAAACGTTTACAAACGTTACGAAACAAATTAGAACGTTTTACCTTTCTAGCGATTTAAGCCAAACGTTTACAAACGTTACAAAACAAATCCAAACATTTTCCCTTTTTAGCAATTTAAGCCAAACATTACGAAACAAATCCAAGCGTTTCACCTTTTTAGCAATTTATGAAAAACGTTTACAAACGTTTCGAAGAAAATCCAAACGTTTCACTTTTTTAGTGATTTAAGCCAAACGTTTACAAACGTTACGAAACAAATCCAAATGGTTTACCTTTTTAGCGATTTAAGCCAAACGTTTACAAACCTTACGAAACAAATCCAAACATTTCCCCTTTTTAGAAATATAAGCCAAATATTTACAAACATTACGAAACAAATGCAAGCGTTTCACCTTTTCGCAGTTTAAGCAAAATGTTTACAAACGTTCCGAAACAAATCCAAGTGTTTCACCTTTTTAGCAATTTAAGCTAAATGTTTACAAATGATATGAAACAAAATTAAATGTTTCTCCTTTTTAGCTATTTAGGCCAAATGTTTACAAACGTTATGAAACAAATCAAAACATTTTACCTTTTTAACGATTTAAGTCGTTTACAAAGGATAGCAAAAAAATCCAAATGTTTGACCTTTTTAGCAATTTAAGCCACACATTTACAAACGTTACAAAATAAAACCAAACGTTTCACCTTTTTGGCAATTTAAGTGAAACGTTTACAAACGTTACGAAACAAATCCAAACGTTTCACCTTTTTAACGATTTAACCAAAACGTTGACAAACGTTACATAACAAATCCAAACATTTAACCTTTCTAGCGATTTAAGCCAAAGGTTTACAAAGGTTTGGAAACAAATCCAAACGTTTCATCTTTAAAGAGATTTAATCCAAACTTTTACAAATGTTTCAGATTTTTAGCGATTTAAGTCAAACGTTTACAAACGTTAGGAAACAAATCCAAACGCTTCACCTTTTTAGCGAATTTAGCCAAACGTTTACAAACGTTACGAAACGAATCCAAATATTTCGCATTTTTAGCTATTTAAGGCAAACGTTTACAAACGTTACGAAACAAATCCAAACGTTTCCCATTTTTAGCGATTTAAGCCAAACGTTTACAAACATTACGAAACAAAACCAAACGTCTAAAACGTTACGAAACAAATCCAAACGTTTCACATTTTTAGTGACTTAAGCCAAACCTTTGCAAACGTTACGAAACAAAACAATACTTTTCACCTTTTTAGCAATTTAAGCCAAACGTTTACAAACGTGAAGATACAAATCCAACTGTTTCACCTTTTTAGCAATTTAAGCCAAATGTTTACAAACGTTCCGAAACAAAATCCAAGCGTTTCACCTTTTTAATAATTCAAGCCAAATGTTTATAAACGTTACCAAACAAATCCAAGCGTTTCACCTTTTTAGTAATTTAAGCCAAACGATTGCAAATGTTACGAAAAAAATCCAAGTGTTTCACCTTTTTAGCAATTTAAGCCAAACATTTACAAATACGAAACAAATCCAAACATTTCACCTATTAAACGATTAAAGCAGAACCTTTAATTATGTTTCGAAACAAAACCAAACATTTCACTTTTTTAGCAATTTAAGCCAAACGTTTACGAACGTTACGAAACAAATCTAAACGCTTCCCCATTTTAGCTATTTAAGACATACGTTTAAAACGTTACGAAATAAATCCAAAATTTTTGCCTTTTTAGCGATTTAATCAAACGTTTACAATTGTTATAAAACAAATCCAAAGGTTTTACCTTTTTAGCAACTTAAGCCAAACGTTTACAAACGTTACGAGACAAATCCAAGCTTTTCACCTTTCTAGAAATTTAAGCCAAACGTTTACAAACGTTACGAAAAAAATCCAAATGTTTCCCTTTTGTAGAGATTTAAGCCAAACATTTACAAACGTTACGCAACAAATCAAAACATTTCACATTTTTAGCGATTTAAGCCAAATGTTTACAAAGGTTAGGAAACAAATCCAAATGTTTCCCCTTTTTAGCAATTTAAGCCAAACGTTTACGAACGTTACGAAACAAATCGAAGCTTTTAACCTTTTTAGCAACTTAAGTCAAACTTTTACAAACGTTACGAAACAAATTCAAGAGTTTCATTTTTGTAGCGATTTAAGCCAAACGTTTACAAACGTTACGAATCAAATCCAAGCGTTTTACCTTTTTAGCGATTTAAGCCAAACATTTACAAACATTGCTAGACAAATCCAAACGTTACCTTTTTAGCGATTTAAGTCAAACGTTTACAAATATTACGAAACAAATACAAACATTTCCCCTTTTTAGCGATTTTAGCTAAAAAATTACAAACGTTACGAAATAAATTCAAACGCTTCGCCTTTTTAGAGAATTAAGCCAAACGTTTAGAAATGCTATGAAACAAATCCAAACGATTCTCCAGTTTAGCGATTTCAGCCGAACGTTTACAAACGTAACGAAACAAATCCAAAAGTTTTACCTTTTTAGCGATTTAAGCCTAACGTTTACAAACAATACGAAACAAATCCAAACGTTTCAACTTTTTAGAAATTTAAATCCAAACCTTTCACCTTTTTAGCGATTTAAGCCAAACGTTTACAAACGTTACAAAACAAATCCAAACGTTTCACCTTTTTTGCAATTTAAGCCAAATGTTTTACCTTATTAAAAATTTAAGCACAACGTTTACAAACGTTACGAAACAAATCCAAACGGTTCAACTTTTTAGCGATTTAAGCCAAACATTTACAAACGTTACGAAACAAATTACCTCTTTAGCGATTTAAGCAAAACGTTTACAAACGTTACGAAATTAATCGAAACGTTAAAACCGTTACGAGGCCCTTTTTAGTAATTTAAGCAAAACCTTTACAAACGCTGCGAAACAAATCCAAACGTTTCACCTTTTTAGCGATTTAAGCCAAACGTTTACAAACATTATGAAGCAAAACCAAACGTTTCACCTTTTTAGTGATTTAAGTAAAACGTTTACAAACGTTACGAAACAAATCCAAACGTTTCATCTTTTTAGCAATTAAAGCCAAACGTTTACAAACGTTATGAAACAAATTCAAACGTTTACAAACGTTACGAAACAAATCCAAACGTTATCAAACAAAACGAAACATTTACAAACGTTACGAAAGAAATCCACGGCTTCACCTTTTTAGCAATTGAAACGAAACGTTTACAAACGTTATGAAACAAATCCAAGCGTTTCACCTTTTTAGCAATTTAAGCAAAACGTTTACAACCGTTACGAAACCTATCGAAACGTTTCACCTTTTTGCGATTTAAGCCGAATGTTATAAACGTTACAACAAAAAAAACAAAACGTTTTACCTTTTTAGTGATTTAAGTCAAACGTTTACAAACGTTACGAAACAAATCCAAACGTTCCCCCATTTTAACGATTTAAGTCAAACGTTTAAAATGTTACGAAACAAATCCAAACGTTTCACCTTCTTAGAGATTTAAGCCAAATGTTTACTAACGTTACGAAACAAAACCAAACGTTTAAAACACTACGAAAGAAATCCAAACGTTTCGTATTTTTAGCGATTTAAGCCAAACGTTTACAAAAGTTACGAAACAAATCCAAACGTTTTCCCTTTTTAGTAATTTAAATCCAAATGTTTCAGCGATTTAAGCCAAACATTTACAAACGTTACGAAACAAATCCAAACGTTTCGACTTTTTTGTGATTTTGGCCAAACGTTTACAAACGTTACGAAACAAATCCAAATGTTTAACCTTTTTAGCGATTCAAGTCAAAATTTACAAATATTACGAAACAAATCTAAACATTACAAAACAAATTCCAACGTTTCACCTTTTTAGCGATTTAAGCCAAACGTTCACAAACGCTACGAAACAAATCTAAATGTTTCACCTTGTTAGCAATTTAAATCAAAACGTTTCATCTTTTTAGCGATTTAAGCCCAACGTTTCACCTTTTTAGCGATTTAAGCCTAACATTTACAAAATTTACGAAACAAATCCAAACGTTTCACCTTTTTAGCGATTTAGGCCATACATTTACAAACGTTACGAAACAAATTCAAACGTTTCCCCTCTTTAGCGATTTAAGCCAAATGTTTACAAATGCTACGAAACTAATCCAAAAGTTTAAAATGTTACGAAACCCTTTTTAGCAATTTAAGCCAAACGTTTACAAACGCTACAAAATAAATCCAAACGTTTGACCTTTTTAGCGATTTAAATCAAAACGTTTCACCTTTTTAGCGATTTAAGCCAAACGTTTACAGACGTTACGAAACAAAACCAAAAGTTTCACCTTTTTAGCGATTTAAGCCAAATGTTTACAAACGTTACGAAATAAAACCAAACGTTTAGAACGCTACGGAAGAAATCCAAGCGTTTCACATTTTTAGCAATTTAAGCCAAACGTTTACAAATATTACAAAACAAAACCAATCGTTTACAAACGTTACGAAACAAATCCAAACGTTTCACCTTTTCAGCAATTGATGCAAAACTCTTACAAATGTTACGAAATAAATCCAAACGTTTCCCCTTTTTAGCGATTTAAGCCGAACATTTTGCGAAACAAAACCAAATGTTTCACCTTTTTAGAAATTTAAGCCAATTGTTAACAAACATTACAAAACAAAACCAAACGTTTGGCTTAATTCGCTAAAAAGGTAGAACGTTTAGATTTGTTTTGCAATGTTATAAACGTTTTACTTAAATTGCTAAAAAGGTTAAATGTTTGGATTTTTTTCGTAACGTTTTAAACGTTAGGTTTTGTTTCGTAATCTTTGTAAACGTTTCGCTTAAATCGCAAAAAAGGTGAAACGTCATGTTTTGTTTGTTATCGTTTTTAAACGTTTGGCTTAAATCGCTTAAAAGGTGAAACATTTGGATTTGTTTCGTAATGTTTGTAAACGTTTGGCATAAATCCCTAAAAAGGTGAAACGTTTGGATTTGTTTCTTAACGTTTGTAAACGTTTGGCTTAAATCGTGAAAAAGGTGAAATGTTTGGATTTGTTTTGTAACGTCTGTAACGTTTGGCTTAAATTGCAAAAAAGGTGAAACGTTTGGTTTTGTTTCGTAACGTTTGTAAACGTTTGGCTTAAATTGCTAAAATCGTGAATTGTTTTGATTTGTTTCGTAAAGTTTGGAAACGTTTGTTTTAAATCACTAGAAAGGGGAAACATTTGGATTTGTTTCTTATCGTTTGTAAACGTTTGGCTTAATTCGCTAAAAAGTATTGCGTAACGTTCTAAACGTTTGGATTAGTTTGGTAACGTTTGTAAACGTTTAGCTTGAATCGCAAAAAAGGTGAGACGTTTGGATTTGTTTGGTAATGTTTGTAAACGTTTGGCTTAAATCGCTGAAAAGGTGAAACGTTAGGATTTGTTTCGTAATGTTTGTAAGCGTTTGGCTTAAATCGCTAAAAAGGTGAAACATTTGGCATAAAGTGCTAAAAAGGTGAAACGTTTAGCATAAATCGCTAAAGTTTGTAAACATTTGGCTTAAATCGCTAAAAAGGTGAAATGTTTGGATTTAAATTGCTAAAAAGGTGAAACACTTGGATTTGTTTCGTAGCGTTTGTAAACATTTAGCTTAAATCGCTGAAAAGGTGAAACGTTTGGATTTGTTTCTTACATTTGTAAACGTTCGGCTTAAATCGCTAAAAAGGGGAAACATTTTGCTTTATTTTGTAACGTTTGTTAACGTTCGGCTTATATAGCTAAAAAGGTGAAACGTTTGGTTTTGTTTCCTAACATTTGTAAATGTTCGGCTTAAATAGCTAAAAAGGGGAAACGTGTGGATTTGTTTCGTAACGTTTGTAAACGTTTGGCTTAAATTGCTAAACAGGTTAAACTTTTGGATTTGTTTTGCAACGTTTGTAAAAGATTTGTTTTGTTTCGTAATGTTTGTAAACGTTTGGCTTAAATCGCTACAAATGGAAAACATTTGGATTTGTTTCGTAACGTTTTAAACATTTTGTTTTGTTTCGTAACCTTTGTAAACGCTTGGCTTGAATTGCTAAAAAGTTGAAACGTTTGGATTTGTTTCGAAACGTTTGTAAACGTTTGGTTTAGATTGCTAAAAAGGTGAAACGTTTTGATTTGTTTCGTAATATTTGTAATCGTTTGGCTTCAATCACTAAAAAGGTAAAACATTTGGATTTATTTCGTAACGTTTGTAAACGTTTGGCTTACAACGCTAAAAAAGTAAAACGTTAGGATTTGTTTTGTAACATTTTAACTGTTTGGCTTAAATTGTTAAAATTGGGAAACATTTGGATTTTTTTCGTAACATTTGTAAACGTTTGACTTAAATCTCTAAAAAGGTGAAACGTGTGGATTTGTTTCATAACGTGTGTAAACGTTTGGCTTATATTGCTAAAAAGGTGAAACGCTTTGATTTGTTTCGTAACATTTGTAAACGTTTGGCTTAAATCGCTAAAAAGGTGAAACGTTTGGATTTGTTTCGTAATGTTTGTAAAAGTCTGGCTTCAATCGCAAAAAAGGTGAAACATTTGTATTTGTTTCGTAACGTTTGTAAACGTTTGGCTTAAATTGCTAAAATGGGGAATCGTTTGGATATGTTTCGTACCTTTTGTAAACGTTTGGCTTAAATCGCTAAAAAGGGGAAACATTTGGATTTGTTTCGTAACGTTTGTAAATGTTTCGCTTAAATCGCTAAAATGGGGAAACGTTTGGATTTGTTTCGTAACGTTTGTAAACATTTAGATTTGTTTCGTAGCGTTTGTAAACGTTTAGTTTTGTTTCATAACGTTTATAAACGTTTGGCATAAATCTCTAAAATGGGGAAACGTTTGGATTTTGTTTCTGTTCGCCTGGAAATATTCCGGACTCAAATCTTTGAATTTATAATTGGGATTGGTTTGATGTTTGATACTTTAACGAACCTTTGTAGATATTCGCAGAGTTTGTCTGGTTAAAGACACTTAACCACGTGATCTAATAGTAATAATCTGGGAGCTACGAACTCAGGCGAGATTAATACTGAAAACTACTCCTAAGTTAAAACAATCCGGAGATTGCGAGATAAAAAGTACTGGGCTTGGTTTTTTATTGATTGATTTGTCAATACAAAAATAATGAAGCCCTGAGCTATTTATAGCTCCTCATAATCGAGATTCATAATTTAACTAGAACTAGAACTCTAAGAAGAAAAACACTCCTAACGAGTTACAAATTCCTAATAAGAAGGAGAATATTAAAACTAATAAAAAGGGCTTTTTATTGGGCTTGAGTCCCTTGTAAGACTACATGATTCTCTTGTCTATCAATTCTTTGGGCCGGTGTAAACAATGCCCCCAACAAGCCTGAAATTCTCATTTTGGGCTTGTTTCCCTTCTTAGGCCCAAATGAAAAGCTGCTTGGTCCATGTCCTCGGCCCAGATACCATTGCAATTTATAACAAAGGAGTGCGCATCTATAAACCGTTCGGTACCCCCCTTAAATCCACGTCATCTCCAGTTGTTATCCACGATGCCACGTAGTAAATGTTTGAACCATTCGGCTTCCGTTCATTTTGCATTTTAAGAAAAATACTCAGTCATTCTCACACTACCTACTCTCTCTGCAAAAATTCAAGATTCTCTCTCTTCGTAGCCATCTCAAGCTTTCTACAAACCTACTGGTAAGCGACTGAAATCGCCTTGCCTATTCCTATTTCGCCGTTTTTAATCATCGCCCTAACTAAGGTGAAATTTTGCTCAGTTATCATGGCTGCTCCCAATGACACAATCGCCACCCAAGTAACTGATAAGATCGACGAGATCCGCACTGCTGCTCTAAATACCGATTTTCAGGTAATAATTAAAACCAACAATGATCAAGAATGTGTTGGTCCGATTCTGGTTTTGCCCAGCCACCTATGCGAAATTGCCACTCCGTTTCACGAAGAAGTCCCACCAAACTTCTCACTCGCCCATCAGTCCTCCATCTAGGTAAATACCATGTTCAGAAACTGGCCGACCGAACACAAGGGGTATCAAGAATGGGTGAATCGATTGAAGCCCCATTTCGGCCAATTGTGGAAGGATGTTGGCGTATACGACATGATCGGCCTCTCCAAGGCGAGTAGACCAATAGCAAAGCATTACATCATGGGTGCCTCCCTCTTCTGGTCGACCGCCGTCAACTGTTTTTGCTTCAAATTCGGCATGATGACCATTATCCTTTTAGACATGGTGGCCATCCTAAACATCCCTGTTATCGGCAAACGTATTTCGCCCAATCTAGACGCAAACATCCCTACCTTTAAGTTGACTCAAGCCCAAAGGAGTTATGGCCCATTCGTCAAGCTTTTTATGGGCGAAGAACACTACAAGTCTGACACCAGAGAGCCTATTGCTTTCCTCGCCTTTTTTGTGGCGAAATTCGTCCTTTGTACTTCATCTTTCTGAGTCACCACAGATTGTTTCACACTCGCCGCTGCTCTTGCCGAAGGACGAAAATGCAATCTTGGCGAGTTCATGCTGGCTCACATGTACAGAAGTATGAACGAAATTGCTCCTCATGCCGAACAACGGGTCTTTCAATGCCCAAGTGGTCCATTGTGGGTTCTACAATTATGGCTCGCACTTTACTTCCCCGAGCTCTTTGAAGTTGGCCCCCATATCAAGGCCGAACTATGCGGTTATCAACTTATCGCTGCTGGTACTCGCCTTCCCCATGTCCTTGATGTTCTGGAGGTGTTCACAAACTCTGTTCGTACTCCAGAACTATTTTGCCCGATATTGACTCTGAAGTATCCTCCTTCTTGGTTATACCTCGGCTGGGATAGCAACGATACTGAAGAAGCAATGGCCGATCCCAAACGGAAACTTGGAGGCCAATGTTGGGGTAGCTCCTTGAAATGTAGAAATCTGATCGCCGGTTTGGAGTATAACCGCAGTAGTACAGAGGCATATTTCCCTAACTATGTAGCTCGGCAATTCGGCTACAACCAAGGAATTCCCTGTCCTTTATTAATCTCCGTCAATAACCGCGGGACCTATACACCCTCAATAGAAAACTTTGTCGATCTCCAGTTTATAACTCGCCTTAATCGAGCCTATCTTCCCCCTATATCAGAAATTTCTCGTCCTTTCATTTCACCAAAATGTACCCTTGAGTTTGAAAGCTGGTGGGCTTCGGTCGTTGAATCCTGTTTCGACCTTTCTCTGAAAGAAATCCTATCTCTTCATAATTTTTCTTTACCTCCTTTATCGAGAAACCCAACTCATGCAGATCTGTTTCTTTTGCAGGCACCAAAACGTCCAAAATTCGAAGGTAACCTCTTCCATCTTTTTGAAATTTCTAGGTTCGAAAGCTTTTATAAATTCAAATATGATTCATTAGATCGGCCTAGTATGAACCTTAAAATGCAGCGTCATAGGCGAATAGCTAGGACTAAATATAATGAAAAAATGAAAAATGTCTGGAGGGAAAAATATGAAAAAACTTATTCTTATGAATTCTACTTAGCTCATATTCGCCCTAAATTTAAGTACAAGAGTCCACCAGTTCCTAAGTGTAATATGTCCACCCAAACTCCAATTAAAATGCCTAAAAAACGGATTAAAAAATCGCAGCCGATCATAACTAGTGAAGGGGTAACTTACACTGGCATCAGATGCCGCTCTGATGTTGAGGCGATTAGTGAACTAGTAAAAACCGGCTACAGTAGAATACCAGGTAACGAAGATAACGTTTCGCCTTTCAAATTTTTATTCAATTCTGTACTAACTTTTGTTTCTCAGTTGGCGTGCCGAGATTGGGTAAGGGCAACGTATACCATATCGACGGCGATGAGAAACCAGAAGCCAAGAAAGCAAGACGAAAACGCCCAACATCAAAGAAATCGTCCAAGAAGGAGTCGAAATCCAAGAAAGTTAAAGTTGATCTCTCCGGGTCTCGCCTATTTGATCCTACACCCTCTGATCCTGAGACGAATCATCCCTCCAGAAGCGCTCATTCGTTTTCAAGGGGAGATACCCAAACTGGGGGCGATCAAACTGGTCATGAAGGACTCTCCCTTCAGGAAACCTGTTCGTCCAAACAAAAACCCTTCTGAGGTAACCCCAACCGTCTTACAGATGCTCGATTTTTCACCACTGCCTGCCTTGCACTCGCCGCTGGGTTCGGACCTGGTTAACCTTCCGGCACGTCTTGCTGCCAAGACTAAGGTACCTCAAATTTGCTCATTATCACCTTAATAGTAGTCTTAGCAGCTGATTTTCTATTGTGGCAAAACCTGGCAGATTGCTGATGACGCTCCGGCGAAACATGAAGACTTGACGGCGAAAGCAGCGGCTTTCCTGAACTCTGATAGTGAAGATGAGGAATTGCCTATGCCAGAGGGCGAAATGCAGGCTGAGATTATCAGCTGGTCTTCTGAGAACTGGGGCGATCATCTGGACGTGGTTTCTGAGCTGAAATCCCAAGGCATTGCTATATTCAAGTCGCCCAAGGACTTCGAGAAACTTAAAAAAGCTGCAACTGCCCTGGCCGACGCTCCTCCAGAAGTCCTCAGCGAAAAAGCTCGTGGTGCCATGGTTAAACTATCTGCATCGCTACCTGCTTTTCAGAAGATTTATGATGAATCGATGCTGATCCAAACCGAGCTTGACCAATTAACCCTTCAAGAGGCCGAACCCAAAGAGAAGCTGGAGACGCTAAAGGCATCAGTGAAATCGGCTGTTTCAGCTCTGACAAATTGCCGAGAGCACGCAAAGGAGCTGCAAGACAAAATCGCTGCTTTGAAGCTCGAGCTGTAGGCTGAAGAGAAGGGTATAGGCGAACTAGAAGTCTCCATGGACAAAAGCTTGCTCGAAGGTGTCGACGTGAAGAAAAACCAAAACTTGCTAAAGTAGAGCATTTCCATAATGAAGCCCAAAGTTGAAGAAGCCCGCAAATCTTTCAGCACGGTTCGCAGTGAGATTGGCGACATTTTTAGACATTTTTAGCTTATGTTGTAATCTTTTTTAAATTCAGAACAATATTTTTCTTTTCAACCGTACGATAATGATTTGGTTCGGCCTGGTGGCCGTTTCCTTTCGTTGAATAGATTTTCATCTTATGTTAATCGTTCATGGGACCGAAGGTTTTTGCCGTTAGTCAGTTTTTATTTTTCATCATCGCTATCGGTCTTTAATTAATCTGATATTAAAAGGTCGGCTTCAAAAAATGACACGTTGGGAACAACGGAGGGCCCCTTAAGGACAATTTTAAAAATAAATGGCCGAAATGACAATGATATATTCAATTCTCAGCCCTGTTAAAGTACTTTATAACTTATTTCTTATAATGTTGAGAAAAACGGAGGACCCGTTGAAAAAACTCAACTACAAGAGTAAATGGCCGAAATGACAATGATATATTCAATTATCGGCCCTGATTTAGCACTTTTATAAATTATTACATAAAGTGTTGAGAAAAACGGAGGACCCATTGAAAAAACTCAACTGTAACAATAAATGGCCGAAATGATAATGATACATTCGATCATCGGCCCATATAAATCAGAAACGCAGAATGTTCAACGTTAGTCATGGATATCTAACGACTTAGGACGTTCGGCGAAGGCTCGCGGCGGTCATTATTCTTCGTCGGCTCCAAATAGCCGTCGGTCAATGTTCTCCCAGCAACTGGGAACATATTTTTTGAGGAACTGTCCATTGATCGCCCTGTCGTGTTCCTTCCCGTCAACATTCGCCAGGACATACGCACCACCAGTCATCTTGGCAGTCACAATAAATGGGCCTTCCCAGTTCGGACTCCACTTACCAATTCGCCTGTCCTTATGACCAATAGTTAGGATCGCCTTCCATACCATATCGCCTATGGCAAATGACTTTGTTTTCACCCGCTTATTGTATGCCCTCTCAACCCTTCTTTTTTGGGCCTCGAGGTGATCTAATGCGGCCAGTCTCTCCTCGTCAAGATCTAAGGAGTCTATTACCATCTTGCCAAAGTAATCCTCCTTAGACAATCTATTCTGGTACAAACGGCGAGTAGACATCACAGTGAGCTCCATTAGAAACATCGCATTGTACCCATACACCATTCGAAAAGGTGAAGTTCATGTGGCCGACTTTTGGCTGGTCCTATTCGCCCAAACTGCTTCTGACAACAAAGCGTGCCATTGTCTTGGGTTTTCTTCAATCATCTTCTGAACAATAAGTTTAATAGTCTTGTTCGTCGCTTCGGCCTGTCTGTTGGCTTGCGCATAATATGGTGTTGAGTGAAGCATTTTGATCTTCATCAGAGAAGCCCACCAACCTATATCGCCTCTTGTGAACATCATCCCTTGATCTGTGGTTATTGATTCAGGCAACCCATGTCGATGAACGATGTATTCTTTAAAAAACTTAATCATAGCTTCTTGCGTGGGCGATTTTAGGGGCTTTGCTTCGACCTATTTGGTTAAGTAGTGGCAATAATGACGAAAGTATGGCCATCTGTCGAGCCAAGATATATCTTTCCTATGAGGTCGACCGCCCATCCCCTAAATGGCCACGGTTTAATGATGGAGTGGAGTTCTTCGGCCGGGACGTGCTGTATCGGACCGCATTTCTGACAGGCTTCGCACCCCTTAGCATATCTTATGCAGTCTTGTTATATTTTCGGCCAATAGAAGCCGTATTTATGGATCAACCATTTCATCCTGGGGCCTGCCTAGTGAGCACCAGCTATCCCTTCATGTACTTCGGCCATTGCTAGCATTTCTTCCTTTGGGCCGATGCATCTGAAGAGTAGCCCTTCAATACCCTTTTTGTATAGCTCGCCCGCTAGGACGACGTAGTTTTGGGCCAAGGTCCTCAACCTCCTATTCGTATGGTCTGGATTCTCGAACCACTTCAACATTTCAGTCCTCCAATCTTGGGTGACATCGATTTGGTAGACCGAAAATTTCCTTTCATCAATGGTGATGCCCCCAGTATGGAGATTCGGCGTTTCTCTTTCAATTGCGTCGAACTGGTGATTCATCTTGTATCCGCTGCCGTGTTGAGCCAGATCATTCGCGACAATATTATCGGCCCTCTCGGTATATTCTATCCTTGTATCCTGAAAGCCTTCGATCAGGTGCTTCACCTTGTTGCAATACCTCACCAATAGTTCAGACTCGCACTTGAATTCCCCAATCACTTGTTTGATGACCAACAATGAATCGCGTCTAACGTTGATTGACTTTGCCCCCAGAGCGGCCAAAATTTCGAGGCCGAATATCAGGGCTTTGTATTCTGCTTGATTTTAAGTACACTCAAACTGGAGTTTGAACGATAGTTAGTAAGCTGACCCCAGGGGTGAGATAATATGTACTACGGCGCCTACCCCCTGGCTAGTTCTGGACCCATCGAACTACATCTCCCATAAGACTATGTCGCAGCAGCTAATTGTTTCCTCCCTAAGGGTAATTATAGGATGATCGACGAGGAAATCGGCCAAAACTTGTCCTTTTACTGCTCTCTGGGGAACGTAAACTAATGTGAATTCGGACATGGCGATCGCCCACTTCCCAATGTGATTTTTTAAGTATGGTTTCGATAGAATATACTTAATGATATCGGTATGGGATAGTACGTACACCACTACCGGCAACATGTAATATCGTAATTTGTAGCAAGTGAAGTACAAACACAGGCACATTTTCTCTATGTTAGTATAGCAAATCTCAGTATCGGTCAGCCCACGGCTCAGATAATAGACCGCTCTTTCCACCCCGTTGTCCTCTTGGGCGAGCATGCATCCCAGGGATTCACGTGCAGCCGATAAATAAAGTAACAGTGGTTTGTTCGGCTCCGGAGGAGTCATAACTGGAGGTTTGGCCAAGTATTCTTTTAAATCATCGAACATCTTCTATTGTTCGTCCGTCCAAATCCAATGATCGGTCTCTTTTCCTCGTAGCAAGACACTCCAACTGCGAAGTCGGCCTGCTGTGTCCGCTATAAATCGTCTAAGCAAATTTATTTGACTGATTAGTCTATAAAGCTGCTTCTTAGTTTTAGGTGGTTCAGCATTAATGATCGCCTTGGCTTTGTTTTTATCTATCTCTACTCCCCGCTGGTGAACCAAGAAACCCAAGAAGTTTCCAGCCGATACTCTGAATGCGCATTTAAGAGGGTTCATTTTCAACCCATTAGACCATATGCGCTCGAACCCTTTCCTCAGATCGGCCAAATGAACCTCCCCGGTATTCGACTTTACCACTACATCGTCAATGTACACTTCGAGGCAATCCAGTCCTCTGAACATTTTATTCATCGCTCGTTGGTAGGTTGCACCCGCGTTCTTCAAGCCGAAAGGCATAACAACCCATTCGTAAGCTCCAATCGGCTCGGGACATCTGTAACCTGTTTTAGATACGTCCTCCTTGTTGATTGGTACTTGGTTGTACCCGGAGTGTGCGTCAAGGAAACTGAGTATCGTATGCCCCGCTGCTCTATCTATCAGCATATCGGCCACGGGCATCGGGTACTCGTCCTTAGGCGTGGCCAGGTTGAGGTTTCGAAAGTCTACACATACCCTTAATTTTACATTTTTCTTCATCACAGGGACGATGTTAGAGAGCCATTCGGTGTACTGAGCTTCTCGAATAAACTTGGCATCTTCTAACTGTTTAATTTCATCCTGGATGAGGGTATCCACTTCTCTTGACATTCGTCGGGGGGCTGCCGAAATGGCCGAAATCCACTTTTCAGAGGGAGCTTGTGTTCGGCGATATCTAGATCGAGACCCGGCATTTCATCGTACGACCAGGCGAAACAGTCGTGAAATTCGATTAGTAAAGCAATCAGCTGTCCTTTGAACTCTTCATCCAACCCGGCGTTGATATAAATAGGTCTAGCCGATTCAGCAGTGCCCAAGTTCACTTCTAGCAGGTCATCTTGTACTTGGGCGGGATCATCTTCAAGCTTCCCTGTTGCCAGCTGTATATCCCCAATTCTCAGCGATCCTGTTGGGTTTTGATCCTGGTCCTCACAGATGCATTCGGCCGATGCGACGTCATATAGCGAGGCTAGCTGTCCGATCTTCTCTCTTAATTCCTTGTGTCGTGCTATCATTCTAAACGTTTGATGATAGTAGATCGGCCGTTGCCCCCAAGGGTCATCGATACTGGCCGATCCGAGTTGACTAATAAGCGGGGTACACTCGTCTCCCCTTTGGAACTAAGAGATTGTATCTTCCGTACTTCCTCGTCATATAAATTTGCCTCAAGCACATTATGGTCTTCGCCGAAGGGGTTGGGATCGCCCTGTACAACTTCGACTTCACCATCCTCTCGCCATATGAATCGCATTTGATGCATGGTTGATGGTATGCACATATTGGAGTGAATCCAATCTCGACCGAGCAATATGTTGTAGTTGCTTCGGGCGTTGACCACGAAAAACCCTTCTTCGGTCTCTACTCGCCCAACTTTTATATGGAGTGTAATGTACCCCTCATCCGGCGTTTCGCCTCCGGCGAAATCGGTCATGTAAACATCAGTTGGGTCTAGCTGATCCCGATTTATGCCGAGCTTCTTGAGCATCTTCGCTGGTAGTATGTTGACCCCAATTCCGTTATCAATAAGGACCCTGTTGATTGATACTCCATTTAAATCGGCCTTGATGTATAGCGGCTGAATATGCCTCGTCATCCTCGTTGGGGGTTTACTGAGTGATACTACTGCCGTGCTATCGACACTATCTATCACGACCCAAATTATTGAGCCGAGACCGGCGCTAGGGAATGGGAGTGGTAGCTCCAAAACCCGTAGCAAGCCTAAAACCACTAATAATTTTTCGCATTTAAAAATATATTATTATATATATATAGAATATTTTCAGAAAACTCTTTTAGATAACATACTTATAGATATCAAAGTATTATATTAGAGTTTACATTCAAAATAAACTATTTGAAATTAAATTGCTATCCTTATACTGACACCTACTGACTACTGCAGCTCTAGGAACTCATACTTGTGCAAGTCCAATGACTTTTGGCACAATGGAGATGGCTTGTCTGATCCGACTTCTAATACCTGCAAACATCAGAGTGAGGGGTCAGTATTTGGGAAAATACTGAGTGAGTATGCAACTTATTATCGGTATTATCAAAATACACATCGCATACTCAAACATATATATATCTATCTCGATATAATATGAAAATAACATAATATTCATAAATAACAGATCCGACCGAAACCCTAATCCTAAACTCTGAACTTATCTCATTCCGAATAGTCAAATTAAACTGATCCAAGTGGTACGACCCGGGAGTGTTCACACTCAACCACGTCAGCCGCGACCAATCTCTTAATCTCAAAGTGTGAGTCCAACTCACTGGTGGGTCCAACCCACTAGATACGGGGCTCAGGTTACACCGTAACCGAGTTCTCACTCGTATCGCATTCATATCGTATGCGCATTTCATGATCTCATAGACAATCTAGACACGCTAGACTGACTCAAATATTGGTGATCACACAGCCTATTGACACCCAATAGGTAGTTGGTTTCTTCGGATCGCATGCTAGATACTCATATTCAAACAATGAATATAATGGCATTCATATAATCACATTCATCAAACATACCATCTTATATAAGCAAATCATATAAATGCGACGTATTGATAATCATATTCATAATATATGAAAATAACTTTAATAATAATAATAATACGCGAAAGTAAATTGCCACTCACTGTGACCGCTATTCCTTATATCCGAACGTAAGCTCCAGGAGACGGGTCCGTCAATCCTCGTCGAGCTTCTTGGTTCATCATACTCGTAGCTCGATAGTCCGTCACATCTATCATAGGATTCTATCGTTAAAACTTATACTTAAAGAATCCTATTCTTAAAACCTGCATTAGATACCTAACACAACAAAAGCACGAAACATAATCATCATGCTCTAAACGTATCTTTCTCTGTAGATATCTATTCATATCTTGATTACTTATCATGCTAATGTTCATTGCTATAATGTCCTATTAATATTCATTTTAAGACATTTGTCAAAGTTCTACACCCGTATCATGCCATCGGAAGCCAATTTTCGCTCCCGGAAGTCCCAGGGAGGTCACAATCGAAGTAGGGCACGTCGTGCCAGCTTGGCACATCGTGCCCTTCATTTTTCATGAAGGGCACAACGTGCCCTTCACTGGTTCACGTCGTGCACCCCTGGTGGTGCACGTCGTGCACCCCTGGTAGTGCACGTCGTGCCCACTTCAGGTACGATATTTCCGACGTGCTCTAGACCATTTTTGAGGCCCCAAATCATCCAAAACTCATACCAAGTCGCATCAAACTCATATAAACACTTAACTTATCATTTTACACCTCAAACGTATCAAGAGTAACTCGATTTATATCCGAACGATTCAAACGTAACTTTTCAAATGAAACAGCCACTAACTCAGCAAATTTCACCATCAAAACGAAACTCTTACCTTTATTTGAGGCTGTAAAATGGTAGAGGATCCTTTCCTCGTTCCGTGGCCGCGAGAATCGCTCAATTCCGAGTCCGAACGAAGGAGTTATGTCGATTTTAAGTTTGATCGCGCCGCGAAACTATGTCGCACGTCGTGAGACATAGTCGCACGTCGTGCGACACCCCTAAACAGGTCCAAACATCATCTCGACATGCTCCCGACATTCCTAACTCATTCCGACATGGTTCTACATCAATATAACACAATATTCAACTCAATAATCATCAAAAACGTCAAAACCGACGTGATTACGGTTCGTTTGATTCGTTTCAAACCAAAACAGCCCTAAATCTATCAAATTCCAAAATCAAACTTCAATTTTACCTTAGTTTGATGCCCGTAGTTGATAGAGAATCAAATTCCGAACGAATCGATATAAAGAACTCGCGATTTGGACGAGAAACGGCGAAACGGCGACGGATCGTAATCGATCGTCGAATTTCTCTCGCTCTGTGACATTTCTTTCATTCTCTTCTCTGGATGGTTCCAGCTCCTTCAAATCATATACATATATTTGGCTAATTATCCATTTTAGTCCTTTAACTCTTTAACTTAAACCATTTCTCTTTTAAACTTACTCTTTTAACCAAATGATTAATTATCCATCTTATACGTATTATTTATATCCCAATAAATAATACTAACCCAATATTATTATTTTCCGTCAATAATCCTTTAATTGCTATTCTCGAGGCTTAATTGGCTAATTTACACTTTAGCCCTTAAACTTCTCAAAAGTTGCAATTTAGCTCAAAACGTATCCGCGTCCAAATTTTAAATGGTCTCCGATTGACCCGAAACTTTTACCACATATACTATAAAACATTTCACGGACCTTGGCGAAATAATTTCCATTTTAAGTCGTAGTGGCTAAATTACCACTTTAGTCCCTGCACTTTGTTCTGAGACTTTCTTGGCATTTTTTCTTTTAATTCCAGTTCTAACTTTAGAATTGAAATATAATATTAAGTTTCTCGAAAATTATTTCCAATATCGTCACCCTGACGAAACAGGACTGGACACGTAGTCCAATTAAATGCTTCAATATTTTGGGGTATTACATTCTTCCCCCCTTATAAAAATTCGTCCTCGAATTTTCATATTCTTTTCTTACCTTAATCTCTTTTACATCTAGAATTTAGTAGGGATACCGTGTTCATCTTACAACACTGGTAAGCACATGAAATCATTATTTCAATTTCTGTACTTCCTACCCTTTGATGTCAGTTAACACTGTCAACCTTACTTTTGATTTCTTCTCTTTGAACTTTCAATCCCTTACTGATATCCAATGGTAGTTCGTCTTAATGACGTCTTATCATCAAAGATGACGAAACTAGTAGTATTCATATGTATTTACCATTTTATATCCTTAATTCTTTACTTTTGTAGTTTTTTCCATATTGCCGTCATCACGGTCTGATTCTTATTTATCATTATGTTGGGATCTTTATCCCATTATCCACTATTCTCTTTTTGTCTCGTTACTTCACTTCTCATATGAAGATTCTTTCGCTATCGTCGTTAATCATGGTTATCCATGAGGTGAATCCTTAGGACATATCCTTATGAGGTCTTCACTTTTCTTGTAAAGCTTACTTAACCTTCTTCTTGCATCTTGATATCTCATATACCTCTTTATTCGTTTGCATATCCATTGATTTATTTTCTTTTTCTTAAGCATGACGTACTATTCTTTGAAATTCCTCGTCTCTTCTTACACTACTGGATTTCAGTGTTTTTGCGACGGACAATTCCGTCGCAAATCACTCATATTCCGTCGCAAATACACATTTGCGACGGATTTGCGACGGAACTAGTCCGTCGCAAAAGCTCTGGTCGCTAAAATATTAGCGACCAGAGCATCGCAAATATGGCGACGGCCAGCCCGTCGCCATAACCAAACACACCGTCGCCAATGTCGTCTCCCAAAAAATGAAAAGGGAGACGTATTGGCGACGGATTTAAACAATTTGCGATGGACTTGACGCCGTCGCAAATATTGACATTTTGCGACGGAATCAATTCCGTCGCAAAATGGTACAAGTTTGCGACGGAATCAATTCCGTCGCAAATTGTTAATATTTGCGACCGAATTGATTCCGTCGCAAAATTGTCAATATTTGCGACGGAGTCATTTCCGTCGCAAATATAGTCGCAATTTGGACAGAATTATCTATTTTCCGTCTGTTTTTCCTATTCAATTCACGACGATTAAAATCTGTAAAATCTATTATTTGCAACTCTCATTAAAACTCAATTTCCAAAAACGACCGATTTCATATAAAAACATGTTATATTTTACATATAGTAAGAAAATATATAAAACAAGATAACACAAAATGTATAAAAGTGACAAAATACAAAATGTCAGAAATACAAACGTGACAGTCCAAAGTCGGAGTGTCGTCATCGTCTGAAGGACCTGGGGGTGGGCGATACTGCGGAGGAAGAGTCTGCATCATCTTCGCCATCTCGGCCTGAATAATCTCGGCCATCCTCTCATTGGTTCTCGCCTGCTAGGCACGGAGATCCTCCACCTCAGTGGTAATCTGGCGCAGTCCGTCCTGGATCCCCGCCCGCACACGCCGCTCGATCTCCTCCTCAGTTCGCTGTGACTGTGTGGACCTGGTCCTCGCCCTACTAGACGTCGTCGTATCCACGTACGCACTAGTCGCTGAACCCAACCCGTAGACACGCCGCTTCTTGTTGACGCCCTCGATATCCAGAAATAGCTGCGTCTCGTCGACTTCTGCTGTGCTAGACGAACCACCCTCTCCGGTCGGCGGCTGCGATGCAGCAGCAAGTCTCTGAGCAATTGCATCCTACAAAAAGATTGAAAAACATATATATCACATAACGGCTAATTAAAACGTATAACATATGAAATGTAAGTATAAATCCTAACGAAAATTCGGCAGCATTTCCTCTATAATTTGATCAACACCCATTTTTCAGGGACATCCTGCAAACATATAGATTTCATATACAACCCACCGGCTGTTAACACACCTAATCTAACATTTACAATTTAAATTAAAACACATTTTACACTAATTTAATCTAACACTTGAGTAAAGTAAAACAACTACTAAAATTAGATTGTTTATGACTTACACTCATGTCTTGGGCCCTCTTGTCTACCATGACACCCTTATCAGCTTTCGTGGAGTGCATCCGAGTATACAGCTCCGTTGCGGTAGGCTTGCGGCCGAGCTCGTCAGCCTAAAAGAATAATAAACAATTTGTTAGTTCATCAGAAAATCAGGAAATAAAAGATAGTTATAAATAAAAAAGAATTCTAGAAACAAACCAACACATCCATATGTCTGATGGCGGAACGGGATCCCCCTGTGTGGCGTACTGGTCCGGAACCGGCTCCAGCAGGCTCGCTCATCCGATTAGCGCGAGCTACATCGGACTTCTTCTTCTCGTCCTCTGACGCCCAGACGGCCTGCCAGGAATCCCAGATATCTTGGCTGATCGAGGTATGTTTGCCGTCCTTGTCTCTCATCCTGTGAATAACGTCCTTGTATCGGTTGGCAGCATGCGTCATGAATACACCTTTGATGACTTCGTCGCTGTAATCCGCCGTATCCCACCAGTATTCCTTATGCAAAACATAAACACCAAGTTTGAGTTAGTAATTTTGCGTTAGTCTAAAATCAAACTTTAAAATTAACAATTTATTACCTTAAATTCCTCCCAATAGAAATCTCTCTGCTCTGGAGTCAGAAACCGCTAGGCTCGCCCATTCTCGAACCAGCACATTCTAAAGATCTCCCGCATAGATCGGGAGATTGGTCCAGAGTTCAACAGCCTCTCCCTGCGAGGTTACAGCAAACTTTTATTACTTTCTATAGCAAAACGATAAAAAAAATTAAACTAACAATTTACATTCTTACCTGCTGGCGTCTGGGAAACACAGTGCCCTCCCCTGATCATCCAGCTCTGCAAGGGGCTCTCCTGGCTGTCGGGGCTGAACGGGGGGTGCCGCCTCCACCTCCTGCTGCTGATCCTGAACAGGGATATCCTCAACAGGGGCACGCACAGCTGGGTTACCCCGACCACGACCTCTAGCTGGGTTACCCCGACGTCCCCGACCTCTAGTCGGATCACCTGAACCACCCTGCCCTCTCATACCTGCAGACATTAAAATATGTTTCGTTCCACATATAACAATTTAACAATTATAACAAAACATTACAGAAAAATACATTATAAAAAAATACATTTTAATTGTTAACAATTTCATATATTTAAATTAATTAATACATTTAATAATATAACTAATTCATTACAATAATAAATGAATACAACTAACAAAAACTGCAAAAATATCAAATACGTCAGTCAAGTTGTTCTTCATCTTCGTCTGATGAGGATGGCGGAAATTCTTCTTCTTCATCTTCAGCAGGAGGGATTTGCAACGCATCTTCGTCCGCCACCTCATTCAGGTCAGCTAAATTTGTGGGATTGTCGTCCGTTTCAACTATAAGGGGATTTTCTTCAATGTCATCTTGAAAGGCTGGGATAATTGCATCGGGCATGTCAAGTTCTGATCGTGCCTTAATTTTGCAAACTGCCCACCAATTTACTTTGTCCCGTTTTCTACTTGGATATGGAAGGTAGTGAACTTGGTCAGCCTGTTCTGCCAAAATGAACGGTTCGTATTTATTGTACCTGCGTCTGTGATTAACATCTACCAAGTTGTATCGATTGGCAGTGTCCGTGCCTGTATCCGTAGGGTCGAACCATTCTCATTTGAAAATGACGGTCTGCTTCATTGGTAGAGCTGGATACTCTAACTCAATTATGTCCGTTAGCACTCCATAAAAGTCATTTTCACCCTCAACATATTCTGTTCCCCTTACGCACACACCGCTATTCATTGTAAGTTGATCCTGCCCATATTCCTGAGTCAGAAATTTGAAGCCATTTACATAGTATCCCTTATATGTGGTGACCTTTCTACACGGTCCCTTTGCGAGACTCAGAATAAACGGATTAGTACAGACAGTTGGATCTTTCACCTGTGGGGAGTTAGAAATTTGTAAGATTTATAAACCTTATTATTAAAATGGAAGTCCATTGTTATAAGATACGTACATATTGTTCGAACCAAGAGGCGAAATCACTTTCAAGCACTCTTTCAATTTCTGTTTCACTTATGTCACTGTTCCTTTCGCGCAATCCGGCCACAAAAACCCTTTAAATGGAAAAGGCCCAAACTAAATCAAATTCTAGCAAATATGTGGAATATTACACTATATTTAAATGCTTACCTTCGATAATCTTCGATTTCGGAACAATTCAGAAGAACATAGGTCCGAGCAGCGATGATCTCATCGTCTTCAAGATATCTCCTGCCGCTACCACGCAACAGCTTTCCCTTAGGTTTAAAAATTCCCAATATGTCGGCATCTTCATCGATATCCATATCACAAGTTTCATTTCTTCCCAAACGCACGGGTAACATCGGATCGCCTTCAGCAAAATAATAGGATGCAAATTTAGCGATTTCTTCTTGCAGATATCCACTACTAATGCTCCCTTCGACCCTGCCTTTATTAGTGACCTTTTTTTTCAATTTCCTCAAATATCTGTAACCGGATATTAATATTAGTAATATGAACAGATGGATTCGAGAAAAAACCATGACTAATTGATTACCTTTCAAATGGATACATCCAGCGATACTGAACCGGTCCTGCCATCATAGCTTCATACGGAAGATGCACGGGAAGATGCTCCATAGAGTCAAAAAAGCTGGGTGGAAATATACGTTCCAACTTACACATGATTTTTGGGATCTCAGTTTCCATACGGTTTAGATCTTCCTTTGACAGTGACGTGGAAGTTAACTCCCTGAAGAAGATACTTAACTCTGTTAGAGGCTCCCACACATTTTTCGGAAGTAGCTCCCGAAGAGCGATTGGCAGAATTCGTTGCATAAAAACATGGCAGTCATGACTTTTCATTCCATGCATTTTCAGCCCCTTTAGATCAACACATCTAGACAAGTATGACGCGTACCCGTCTGGAAACTTTATTTTCTGAATCCACTCAAGCAAAACTCGTTTTGAATCCCTATCCAAAGCATACATTGCCTTTGGAAATCTCCCAGTTGCCGGATCTTTAGCTAACCCTGGCCGATCACAGATGTCGTTCAACTCTTCACGAGATTTTGCATGGTCTTTTGTTTTCCCGGGGACATTGAGAACGGTATTAAAAATGTTATCGAAGACATTTTTCTCAATGTGCATGACATCGAGATTGTGACGTATTACATTCGTTCTCCAATAAGGCAAATCCCAAAAGATACTTTTTTTATTCCACCCATGATCTTTTGGCAGTAATGCATTAGTAACTTTCGCACCAGGCTCAAATGCCTTCTTAAACCCCAGTCGATCAAGTTCTCACCCCTGCAAACCTTTTCCCGACCTCTCGTTTCCCCTTACGGAAATCAGTAACATTTCGACGGAATTGGTGATTCGGAGGCAAAAACTTGCGATGGCAATCAAACCACGATTGTTTACCGCTTTTATCCAGTGTGAATGCATCGGTGTTTTCCATGCAGTACGGGCATGCTTTTCTACCAGCAGTGCTCCAACCAGACAACATAGAATAAGCGGGAAAGTCATTTATTGTCCACATAAGAGCCGCTTTTAGTTGAAAATTCTAACGCTTATGAACGTCATATGTCTGGACTCCACATTCCCACAGTTGGTTCAACTCTGCAATCAGCGGCTGTAGGAAGATATCCATTAGGTGTTTTGGGTTTCTAGGCCCCGGTACCAAAACCGTTAAAAACATAAACTCATCCTTCATGCACATGCCTGGTGGGAGATTGTACGGCGTCAAAATGACCGGCCACGAGGAATACTGCTGCCCAAAATTGGTAAATGGCTGAAACCCATCGGAGCATAAGCCTAATCTGATATTTCTCCCTTCATCGGCAAACTCAGAATGCAGTTCACTAAAACGTTTCCAAGCCGGAGAGTCGGACGGGTGGCACATCTTATCACCATCCATCTCGTGGTCTGCGTGCCACGTCATATGCCGAGCAGTGGCTTTCGAAGCGTACAACCTCTGTAGCCTCGGAGTTATTGGAAAATAGAACATTTTACTATATGGCACGTTAGCCTTTCTTTTTGTGGATTTTCCGTGGGTCACAGGTTTCCACCGCGCATAATTGCAAACTTTGCAGCGCGTTAGATCCGCGTCCTCCCCCCAATAAATCATACAGTTATAAAAACAACAGTCAATAACCTCAACCGGCAACCCCAAACCTTTGACCAGCTTCTTAATTTTAGCAAAATTCTTTGGCATCTTGTTGTCCTCCGGGAGCAGCTCCTGTATCAATCCGCATACGTCGTCAACTAAAGCTACTGAACCCTTATGTCGACACTTGATCTCCATCACTTTAGCAGATGCAGAAAATGGAGAGTGTCTGCTATTCCCAGGCCATATGTCTTCTTCAGCCGCACGCATCATATCATAAAATTTTTGAGCTTCAGCATTCGGGAGCTCATCTTCAGGAAACGTTATTTTTGGACCGGCCGCATCAAGAATCATTCTTTGAGCGGAACTGAACTCACCTGGCCCCTCATCTTCATAGTCGAACTCAACATCCTGCTCCGGTAACTGTGCAAGGGGAGGGGGGTTCAAAACGCTCCCCTCGCCATGAAAAACCCATACTTGGTAACCTTTCACGAACCCATTCTTCAATAAATGGAATTCCACCTCATCGACATCCCGATAGCTTGTATTTCGACAACCTCTCTTAGGGCAGGGGCATTTTATCTGTACCCCACTCATACAAGCCGGATGCCGTAATGCAAACCGGACAAACTCCTTCACATGCTCCTTATACCCTGTGGTTAGCAGCCCGTTTGTGTGGCTCCTGTACATCCAACTGCGGTCCGTCTCCATTTCTGTAGCGTGGATAATTAGAGGTGGGGTTTTCACTCGAGATAAGCAAAGTCAATGTAATTGACTGCTGAAAAGGTAGGGCCCTATCCCATTCGCAAAACAGGCGCCCCGTAACTCGGCCACGATATATGCCTAGCAACGGAGAAAAATATTCGGCAGCCTTCCGGCGTCGTTCTCCTTTAGTGCGATATTTAGTATATGCGTTGTAACACTAATTATATATTCCTCGAGGAATAAGCGTTACAAAACATATACAAAACATCCACCCGGAGAACAAACGCTGGAAAACAACCGAATATTTTTGTACCGCTACTAGACATATATGGTTTTTCGTGATCGAGTTACGGAAGCACAAGTTTTGCGAACTGTACAAACTGTACAATCCCGTGTCGTTCAATCTCTTGAACACACGGGACGGGAACTCTACGGCTAGGTTTACGATTTTATTCGGTGGGAATAAAATCGAGGTTTATTTAGGTTGATTATCGTAAATAAAATCTATTCCAACTAAAATAAATTAAAATAAGTAATAAAACCTACTTGTTGAAGGGCAGAACCGCAAAGAGAAGGTGAAACGTCCGGATCAATCGAAACCACGGTGCGCGGGTTATCAAGGGCTATCAGCGACTGTTAGAGAATGCAAACCTATCATATTAAATAAAAACACGTATTAATAACAAATTTCTACTAAAAATTCGGCAGCACTTCCCCTAAAAATGAGCATCACCCATTTTTCAGGGAAGTCCTACAAGCAAATCACAATAAACAAAACTAACAATACATAAACTATGTTACCACAACTAATTAATTTATTTTAATAATTTTAATCTAATTTAACCTAAACAATTTTAATCTAATTTAACTTAAAAATATTCAAATATAAGTTAAAAATTTAATCTAATTTAACCTAACAAGTAAACAACTATTTAAACAAACATATAATTTAACTAAACAAAAAATCAACATATGTTATTGTAATAATTTAACCTAATTTGAATATAAATTACAAAACATAAAATTAATTAACCACAAAACTAATATATATAAATTAATTTAACCTAAAATAGAAAATTAACCTCAAAACTAATATAATTTACATTAATTTAACAAAAAACTAACCTAAAACAGAAAATTAATCTAATTTAACCTAAATCAGAAAATTAAAATCATTCAATTAACCCTAAAACTGAAAATTAACCATAAACTAATCTAATTTAACCTAAACTAATCTAATTTTCAATAATAATACTATTTATTAAACTAATTAACTAAACTAATAAAATTAATAACAATTATTAATTTGATTAATTAGCTTACCGGAAATAGGGAGGAGAGGAAGCGACGGCGGCGGTAGGAAGCGAGGGCGGCGGTCGGCGGCTGGAGGAGTTGTTGGCCGGCAGAAATAAAGGTGGCAGTAGGAGGACAACCGCTGGCGTCGAGGAGCAGGAGTGGCGAGGAGGCGACGAGGAACAGTTGACGGCGGCTGGCGAGGGCGGCGCTGAAGAGGAGATTGGAGGGAGGAGGGTAACGGCGGTCGGCGGCTGAAGAGGGAAAAGAAAGTGAAAATGAAAATGATAGGTTATCTGTTTCATTTATTAAGATAATTAGCGACGGATTGCGAAATCCGTCGCTAATTATTGTAATAAATGAAACGATGCGTTTAGGCATCTAATTTAGCGACGGATACATTTATTCCGTCGCTAAATTAGATGCCTAAACGCATCGTTTTGAATATCAGGTCCATTAGCGACGGATTTAGAAATCCGTCGCTAATTTTGGACTAAATCATTTGGCGCCTTCAAAGCCCGCCATTTTAGCGACCCATTAGCGACGGAATTTCCGTCGCAAAAATGGCGGGCACGCTCCCGCCAAGAAATTGAAGGTTTTTGCGACAGATTTGAAGTCCGTCGTGGATTCCGTCGCAAAAACAGCAAATTAGCGACGGATCAGACGTCCGTCGCAAATTTCCGTCGCTAATTTGCTGTTTTCTAGTAGTGTTACCTCATATCGATCTGTTTCATCAATCTGGTTTTCAACCAGATAGGATTGTCATATAGGTCGCTGAATTCTTATTTTAATAAGACAGCGTGTGACCAATGCTTTGGTAAGCTTTCTTTGCTTATAATCCCTAAATGAGGATCTTAATCCTTTTCCAATCATATACTTGCATCAGAATGTCCTCTGATGACATCGTTACTTGCTCCATATTTGATCTTTTTATTCATCATAATCTAACTTTTTCTTATCTATTCCTTCCTTCCAATTCTCAATCTTAATTGGCTCTTAGCTTTCAAATCATTTCCCTTTACTATCACGTAGTACTAAACTTACTTCTCATTACTATTCATGATCTTTCCATTTCACTTGTTATTCCTACTTCTATCCATATCGTAGGTATACTTCTTCGTTACTTTCTTTGACTTCTTGTCCTTAGTTAACCAATAGGATTAATAGTCTAAATGCTATAATCCTATGGTACTCTTATTGCGTTCCTAATTCACGCTTTTATCATATTTCTTGATTATCTTCTATTGCATTCTTTGCTTTCCTCTTCTACGCACCTTGTACATCGTATACTATTTGTTTTTAATATCCACAACATCAATCATTAATATAGAGTTGTGGCCTTTTTCGTCTGAATTTCTCGATGTAGTGCGTTCTCAATCGTATATATATTATCATGGCCGTCTGTAAAGCCGATCATATGCAGGTATCACCTCTATCGCATCTCGTATTCCTGATTTTTCTTGTTTCGGCACTCTGAACGTCGATTACCAATTAAATAATGGGTCGCAATTCTTTTGCCTGAATTATCGACGTAGTGCATTCTCCATTACTTACATATCGCCCTATTGTACCCTTACTGACATCTTAACTGTCAGTGGATCCATTCATATGACTCTATCATCTTTATCCCTTTTTGTTTCTATGCGTTGACGACTACATAGAATTTAATCCATATGATCCTCCCGTCATCTTTCCACGTGACTTTCTCTTTTTCATTTCTCAATAACTCTTATCAAGTTCCTTGCAACATACGCAAGTTATCCGTACTTTTCTTAACTCTGTTTACTTTAACTAACTTCTTATTATCCATAATCTACTTTTGCGTCTTTATACTTTATCATATACGTCATGTAACTTTAGCAATCCCTCGACCGTACGCAGGAAGTCAGTGGAATACAGTCCTACTGGTAGCATTTCTTGTGAAAAGTAGCGCATTTGCTTCCTAACCTGATCAGAGCCACTCATGTCTGACTATTGGCTATCTCCGCATCCTCCCTCAGATTGTGATATTACCGTACACTGGATCAGAAATGCTTACTCCGGTACTCCTCGACATCGGACTAGTATGATAACTCTTCTTCCACGAAGTCCTCTTCCTGAGGATCTCTTTTTGGGAATGTATCAAACAAATTTGATCGTGTCTAATACATCTTAATCCTTTGAGGATCATAATCAATCTTCTATATCGATCACATTATGCACTTTATTCTTTATTTGATCTAACTTGAAGTCTAAGGTTTAACATTTCACAAGCATCCATTACATTTGTACCTTTTTCAGCCTATTATTTCGCTTCATAATTGATACCTTTAGGTGGAAGTTTCAACTCTCAATCCACCGATTGCAGTTCTTGTTGTTTATCTCTTGATCTAAGTACCTTGATCTTTCCCGATTATCCTCAACCGGAACTAATAGTTTAAAGAATTTCCCAAATCGGGTCACAAACTTAGTTCATGTTATTTGGTCTTTCACCGCTCTAATTGCATGTCGGAACTAATTATAGGTTGAACCTTTCATCGACATCTTTATTGACATTACTGTTTGTCCGTTATCCGCTCTAGGTGTACGAACATCTTACTTTACTTTCCTAGTGGATTTAGCATACCGCTCTTAATCAAACGCTTTTAGTCTTAACTTAAGTATACAAACATCAAATCTCTACATGTGTTCCTTCCTTCACGTTGATACTATCTTTGTATCCCTCATTCTATTATTGACATACAATTCCTTATGTCACTTACTTTTACTGCTAACTGATTCTTAATGATATTGGGTTATTGCGGCACATCCAATGCCTGTATATTCCCACTTTGTCTTGCTAGGTTCTCATTAACCTTTATCTCGTCTTTGGCCTTTACTGGCCAATTAGAGTAGATTGCATTCGGTTTGGTTACCTCGATCTTCTTCTTGCATCTCATACACTTGCTGTGCAACAGCACGCGTTCGCGCAGTTCTCTGTTCATAGTGTAGTGTCTATATAAAGGAATACTGATAAATTCCTTAAAATATGACACTTACTAATCATCACGACTAATCGTTTTTCACCTACGTTGGACATTAGGAACATCTCCTTCCTTTTAACCTTCCACGATTACGTTTCTTATTGCTAGTCATTTGAGTGTTCTAACTCATTACAGACTTAGCAATCATCAAAACATATACTCGCGTAGTATATGTTATACGCATATCACTATCGTAACTATAAGAATCTATGTTGACCGGATCAAGAAAATCAGTGTCCCCTAGATTTTCTTGATTACGTATCGCCTTTTAAGTCTTGCGAGCATTCCACTCACATGGACTTAATCAAACATCATGGGTATCAAATCACATCATACATGTTCTATACATTATTAATCAGATATAAATTATTATCCGAACACATATATTATTCTAACTGTGTACTAGCCTATTTAATCAGGCTGAGTTCATTAACTAGAGACACAAATCCTATGCTCTCACAATTATACTTATTCATTCGCCTCCTAGCCTTGTTCACAGCTTGCTCGCGAGCACTTCACTTCCGTCACAGAGTTCTGGTCTAGGTATGCTTACATAAAAACAAAACTTCTAGAAAACTCTTTCAAATAAAACGACTCATTTGAAAATTCCATTTAAATCTTAGTAAAATTGTGCACTAGGGTGATGACGTCTCTCATCCCCAAAGAGTTGCCACATCTCACCTCTTCATCTCAACATAATGCATATGATGCATATCCTATTAATGCATGTATTGATGTATGTAGTGATGCATTTCTATCAATGTCGTGGCAATCATGTATTTCTATATCGGGTCTAGGCACAATTATGCTTTCAGAATCGTTAAACAAATAACTCTTAAAAGTTATAAACTTAGAGTTTTGTAAGTTCTCTAGACCTTTAAACTCTGCTTCTGGAAAGTTCCTCAACTTCTAAAACTTTGCATTCGTTCTTCACACTCTTTCTGAAATTTCGATCGATCGAATTCTATAGCTTTTCTCACGCTATCTGATACTAAACACCCATATATATAACATCAAATCACATTCACATCAATTATATTCTATTCATTGGAGGCAATACATCTCCTAGAAACTTCATCTCAAATGCATTTCATATATGCATGTCTCATCAAAACAATATATACGTATATATCTCGTATATACGTGTCACAAGAAACAAGTAAGCATTTCACAAATCAACTTATCATACTTATCTCAAATTAAATCAAACTCATGACTTGGATCAGACAGACTCAACTCTACAGCTGCAGTAGTTCCTAGGTCATTAAACCGACAAAACACATATTAGCAGAGGTAACTGGACCAACTGCTCTGATACCACAATTGTCACGACCCAAATTATTGAGCCGAGACCGGCGCTAGGGAATGGGAGTGGTAGCTCCAAAACCCGTAGCAAGCCTAAAACCACTAATAATTTTTCGCATTTAAAAATATATTATTATATATATATAGAATATTTTCAGAAAACTCTTTTAGATAACATACTTATAGATATCAAAGTATTATATTAGAGTTTACATTCAAAATAAACTATTTGAAATTAAATTGCTATCCTTATACTGACACCTACTGACTACTGCAGCTCTAGGAACTCATACTTGTGCAAGTCCAATGACTTTTGGCACAATGGAGATGGCTTGTCTGATCCGACTTCTAATACCTGCAAACATCAGAGTGAGGGGTCAGTATTTGGGAAAATACTGAGTGAGTATGCAACTTATTATCGGTATTATCAAAATACACATCGCATACTCAAACATATATATATCTATCTCGATATAATATGAAAATAACATAATATTCATAAATAGCAGATCCGACCGAAACCCTAATCTTAAACTCTGAACTTATCTCATTCCGAATACTCAAATTAAACTGATCCAAGTGGTACGACCCGGGAGTGTTCACACTCAACCACGTCAGCCGCGACCAATCTCTTAATCTCAAAGTGTGAGTCCAACTCACTGGTGGGTCCAACCCACTAGATACGGGGCTCAGGTTACACCGTAACCGAGTTCTCACTCGTATCACATTCATATCGTATGCGCATTTCATGATCTCATAGACAATCTAGACACGCTAGACTGACTCAAATATTGGTGATCACACAGCCTATTGACACCCAATAGGTAGTTGGTTTCTTCGGATCGCATGCTAGATACTCATATTCAAACAATGAATATAATGGCATTCATATAATCACATTCATCAAACATACCATCTTATATAAGCAAATCATATAAATGCGACGTATTGATAATCATATTCATAATATATGAAAATAACTTTAATAATAATAATAATACGCGAAAGTAAATTGCCACTCACTGTGACCGCTATTCCTTATATCCGAACGTAAGCTCCAGGAGACGGGTCCGTCAATCCTCGTCGAGCTTCTTGGTTCATCATACTCGTAGCTCGATAGTCCGTCACATCTATCATAGGATTCTATCGTTAAAACTTATACTTAAAGAATCCTATTCTTAAAACCTGCATTAGATACCTAACACAACAAAAGCACGAAACATAATCATCATGCTCTAAACGTATCTTTCTCTGTAGATATCTATTCATATCTTGATTACTTATCATGCTAATGTTCATTTCTATAATGTCTTATTAATATTCATTTTAAGACATTTGTCAGCGTTCTACACCCGTATCATGCCATCGGAAGCCAATTTTCGCTCCCGGAAGTCCCAGGGAGGTCACAATCGAAGTAGGGCACGTCGTGCAAGCTTGGCACATCGTGCCCTTCATTTTTCATGAAGGGCACGACGTGCCCTTCACTGGTGCACGTCGTGCACCCCTGGTGGTGCACGTCGTGCACCCCTGGTGGTGCACGTCGTGCACTTCTGGTAGTGCACGTCGTGCCCACTTCGGGTATGATATTTCCGACGTGCTCTAGACCATTTTTGAGGCCCCAAATCATCCAAAACTCATACCAAGTCGCATCTAACTCATATAAACACTTAACTTATCATTTTACACCTCAAACGTATCAAGAGTAACTCGATTTATATCCGAACGATTCAAACGTAACTTTTCAAATGAAACAGCCACTAACTCAGCAAATTTCACCATCAAAACGAAACTCTTACCTTTATTTGAGGCTGTAAAATGGTAGAGGATCCTTTCCTAGTTCCGTGGCCGCGAGAATCGCTCAATTCCGAGTCCGAACGAAGGAGTTATGTCGATTTTAAGTTTGATCGCGCCGCGAAACTATGTCGCACGTCGTGAGACATAGTCGCACGTCGTGCGACACCCCTAAACAGGTCCAAACATCATCTCGACATGCTCCCGACATTCCTAACTCATTCCGACATGGTTCTACATCAATATTACACAATATTCAACTCAATTATCATCAAAAACGTCAAAACCGACGTGATTACGGTTCGTTTGATTCGTTTCAAACCAAAACAGCCCTAAATCTATCAAATTCCAAAATCAAACTTCAATTTTACCTTAGTTTGATGCCCGTATTTGATAGAGAATCAAATTCCGAATGAATCGATATAAAGAACTCGCGATTTGGACGAGAAACGGCGAAACGGCGACGGATCGTAATCGATCGTAGAATTTCTCTCGCTCTGTGACATTTCTTTCACTCTCTTCTCTGGATGGTTCCAGCTCCTTCAAATCATATACATATATTTGGCTAATTATCCATTTTAGTCCTTTAACTCTTTAACTTAAACCATTTCTCTTTTAAACTTACTCTTTTAACCAAATGATTAATTATCCATCTTATACGTATTATTTATATCCCAATAAATAATACTAACCCAATATTATTATTTTCCGTCAATAATCCTTTAATTGATATTCTCGAGGCTTAATTGGCTAATTTACACTTTAGCCCTTAAACTTCTCAAAAGTTGCAATTTAGCTCAAAACGTATCCGCGTCAAAATTTTAAAAGGTCTCCGATTGACCCGAAACTTTTACCACATATACTATAAAACATTTCACGGACCTTAGCGAAATAATTTCCATTTTATGTCGTAGTGGCTAAATTACCACTTTAGTCCCTGCACTTTCTTCTGAGACTTTCTTGGCATTTTTCTTTTTAATTCCAGTTCTAACTTTAGAATTGAAATATAATATTAAGTTTCTCGAAAATTATTTCCAATATCGCCACCCTGACGAAACAGGACTGGACACGTAGTCCAATTAAATGCTTCAATATTTTGGGGTATTACACTATCACCTTCCAGGATAATCACATTGCCTTCGAGCGTCGCCTTCTGCTCAGGCTTGCTTCTATAAAAATCAGGGAGTGTGACTACTTTCACCCCGTATTCGTCCCTGACAACATAGTGATTTAAAACAAACGTTTACAAACGTTTCGAAACAAATCATAACAATTCACATTTTTAGCAATTTAAGCCAAACGTTTACAAACGTTACGAAACAAATCCACACGTTTCCCCTTTTAGCTATTTAGGCCGAACGTTTACAAATGTTAGGAAACAAAACCAAACGTTTCACCTTTTTAGCTATATAAGCCAAATGTTAACAAACGTTCCAAAATAAAACAAAACGTTTCCCCTTTTTAGCGATTTAAGCCGAACGTTTACAAATGTAAGAAACAAATCCAAACGTTTCACCTTTTCAGCGATTTAAGCTAAATGTTTACAAACGCTACGAAACAAATCCAAGTGTTTCACCTTTTTAGCAATTTAAATCCAAACATTTCACCTTTTTAGCGATTTAAGCCAAACGTTTACAAACGTTAGCGATTTAAGCCAAACGTTTCACCTTTTTAGCACTTTAAGCCAAATGTTTCACCTTTTTAGCGATTTAAGCCAAACGCTTACAAACATTACGAAACAAATTCAAACATTTCACCTTTTCAGCAATTTAAGCTAAACGTTTACAAACATTACCAAACAAATCCAAACGTCTCACCTTTTTAGCGATTTAAGCTAAACGTTTACAAACGTTACCAAACTAATCCAAACGTTTAGAACGTTACGCAACCCTTTTTAGTGAATTAAGCCAAACATTTACAAACGATACGAATGTTACGAAACAAAATCAAAACAATTCTGATTTTAGCAATTTAAGCCAAACGTTTACAAACGTTACGAAACAAAACCAAACGTTTCACCTTTGTTGCGATTTAAGCCAAACGTTACAGACGTTACGAAACAAATCCAAACATTTCACCTTTTTCACGATTTAAGCCACACGTTTACAAACGTTAAGAAATAAATCCAAACGTTTCACCTTTTTAGCGATTTATGCCAAACGTTTACAGACATTACAAAACAAATCCAAATGTTTCACCTTTTTAGCGATTTAAGCCAAACGTTTACAGACGTTATGAAATAAATACAAACGATTCACGTTTTTAGCGAATTAAGCAAAACGTTGACACACATTACGAAACAAAACAAATCTTTTACAAATGTTACGAAACAAATCCAAAAGTTTAACCTGTTTAGCAATTTAAGCCAAACGTTTACAAACGTTACGAAACAAATCCACACGTTTCCCCTTTTTAGCTATTTAAGCCGAACGTTTACAAATGTTAGGAAACAAAACCAAACGTTTCACCTTTTTAGCTATATAAGCCAAACGTTAACAAACATTACAAAATAAAACAAAACGTTTCCCCTTTTTAGCGATTTAAGCCGAACGTTTACGAATGTAAGAAACAAATCCAAACGTTTCACCTTTTCAACGATTTAAGCTAAATGTTTACAAACGCTACGAAACAAATCGAAGTGTTTCACCTTTTTAGCAATTTAAATCCAAACATTTCACCTTTTTAGCGATTTAAGCCAAACGTTTACAAACGTTAGCAATTTAAGCCAAACGTTTCACCTTTTTAGCACTTTAAGCCAAATGTTTCACCTTTTTAGCGATTTAGGCCAAACGCTTACAAACATTACGAAACAAATCCAAACGTTTCACCTTTTCTGCGATTTAAGCCAAACGTTTACAAACATTACCAAACAAATCCAAACGTCTCACCTTTTTAGCGATTTAAGCTAAACGTTTACAAACGTTACCAAACTAATCCAAACGTTTAGAACGTTATGCAACCCTTTTTAGCGAATTAAGCCAAATGTTTACAAACGATACGAAACAAATCCAAATGTTTCCCCTTTCTAGTGATTTAAAACAAACGTTTACAAACGTTTCGAAACAAATCAAAACAATTCACATTTTTAGCAATTTAAGCCAAACGTTTACAAACGTTACGAAATAAATCCACACGTTTCCCCTTTTAGCTATTTAGGCCGAACGTTTACAAATGTTAGGAAACAAAACCAAACGTTTCACCTTTTTAGCTATATAAGCCAAATGTTAACAAACGTTCCAAAATAAAACAAAACGTTTCCCCTTTTTAACGATTTAAGCCGAACGTTTACAAATGTAAGAAACAAATCCAAACGTTTCACCTTTTCAGCGATTTAAGCTAAATGTTTACAAACGCTACGAAACAAATCCAAGTGTTTCACCTTTTTAGCAATTTAAATCCAAACATTTCACCTTTTTAGCGATTTAAGCCAAACGTTTACAAACGTTAGCGATTTAAGCCAAACGTTTCACCTTTTTAGCACTTTAAGCCAAATGTTTCCCCTTTTTAGCGATTTAAGCCAAACGCTTACAAACATTACGAAACAAATTCAAACGTTTCACCTTTTCAGCAATTTAAGCCAAACGTTTACAAACATTACCAAACAAATCCAAACGTCTCACCTTTTTAGCGATTTAAGCTAAACGTTTACAAACGTTACCAAACTAATCCAAACGTTTAGAACGTTACGCAACCCTTTTTAGTGAATTAAGCCAAACATTTACAAACGATAGAATGTTACGAAACAAAATCAAAACAATTCACATTTTAGCAATTTAAGCCAAACGTTTACAAACGTTACGAAACAAAACCAAACGTTTTCCCTTTTTTGCGATTTAAGCCAAACGTTACAGACGTTACGAAACAAATCCAAACATTTCAGCTTTTTCACGATTTAAGCCAAACGTTTACAAACGTTAAGAAATAAATCCAAACGTTTCATCTTTTTAGCGATTTATCCCAAACGTTTACAGAGATTACGAAACAAATCCAAATGTTTCACCTTTATAGCGATTTAAGCCAAACGTTTACAGACGTTACGAAATAAATACAAACGATTCACGTTTTTAGGGAATTAAGCAAAACGTTGACACACATTACGAAACAAATCCAAGTGTTTCACCTTTTTAGCGAATTAAGCCAAACATTTAAAAAAGTTACGAAACAAATCCAAATATTTCACCTTTTTAGCAATTTAAGCCAAACGTTTACAAACGTTACGAAACAAATCCAAACGTTTCACCTTTTAAGCAATTTATGCCAAACGTTTAAAAACGATTACAAACAAAACAGGACGTTTCACCTTTTTTGCGATTTAAGCGAAACGTTTACAAAGATTACGAAAAAAAACCTAACGTTTAAAACGTTACGAAAAAAATCCAAACATTTCACCTTTTTAGCAATTTAAGTCAAACGTTTATAACATTGCAAAACAAATCCATACGGTCTAACTTTTTAGCGAATTAAGCCAAACGTATAAAAAGTTACGAAACACATCTAAACGTTTCCCCTTTTTAGCGATTTATGCCAAACGTTTACAAACTATATGAAACAAATCCAAACGTTTCCCCTTCTTGGCGATTGAAGCCAAACGTTCACAAACGTTACGAAACAAATCCAAAAGTTTAATTTTTTTAGCAATTTATGACAAACGTTTACAAACATTATGAAACCAAAACCAAGCGTTTCACCTTTTTACCAATTAAAGACAAACGTATACAAACGTAACGAAACAAATCCAAAGGATTCACCTTCTTAGCAATTTAAGCGAAATGTTTACAAACGTTACGAAACAAATCCAAGCGTTTCACCATTTTAGCAATTTAAGCGAAACGTTACGAAACAAATCCAAGCATTTCACCTTTATAGCAATTTAAGCAAAACGTTTACAAACTTTACGAAACAAAACCAAATGTTTCACCTTTTTAGCAATTTAAGCAATACGTTTACAAACGCTAGGAAACAAATCCAAACGTTTCCCTTTTTTAGTAATGTAAGCGAAACGTTTACAAAAGTTACGAATCAAATCCAAGCGTTTCACCTTTTTAACAATTTAAGCCAAAACGTTTACAAACGTTACAAAACAAATCCAAGCGTGTTACCTTTTTAGGAATTTAAGCCAAACGTTACGAAAAAAATACAACGGTTTCACCTTTTTAGCGATTTAAGTCAAACATTTACAAAGGTTATGAAACAAATCCAAATGTTTCACCCTTTTAGCAATTAAAGCTAAACGTTTACAAATGATATGAAACAAAATTAAATGTTTCACCTTTTTAGCTATTTAGGCCAAAAGTTTACAAACGTTACGAAACAAATCCAAACATTTTACCTTTTTAGCGATTTAAGTCAAACGTTTACAAAGGGTAGCAAAAAAATACAAATGTTTGACCTTTTTAGCAATTTAAGCCACACATTTACAAACGTTACGAAATAAACCAAACGTTTCACCTTTTTAGCAATTTAAGCGAAACGTATGCAAACGTTACGAAACAAATCCAAACGTTTCACCTTTGTAGCGATTTAAGCAAAACGTTTACAAACGTTACATAACAAATCCAAACATTTCACCTTTCTAGTGATTTAAGCCAAAAGTTTACAAAGGTTTGGGAACAAATCCAAACGTTTCATCTTTTTAGAGATTTAATCCAAACTTTTACAAACGTTTCAGATTTTTAGCGATTTAAGTCAAACGTTTACAAACGTTATGAAACAAATCCAAACGTTTCACCTGTTTAGCGAATTTAGCCAAACGTTACGAAATGAATCCAAATGTTTCGCATTTTTAGCTATTTTAGCCAAACGTTTACAAACGTTACGAAACAAATCCAAACGTTTCACATTTTTAGCGATTTAAGACAAACGTTTACAAACATTACGAAACAAAACCAAACGTCTAAAACGTTACGAAATAAATCCAAACGTTTCACATTTTTAGCGATTTAAGCCAAACCTTTAATAACGTTATGAAACAAAACCAAACTTTTCACTTTTTTAACAATTTAAGCCAAAGGTTTACAAACATCAAGATACAAATCCAACTGTTTCACCTTTTTAGCAATTTAAGCCAAATGTTTACAAACGTTATGAAACAAAATCCAAGCGTTTCACCTTTTTAATAATTCAAGCCAAATGTTTACAAATGTTACGAAAAAATCCAAGCATTTCACCTTTTTAGCAATTTAAGCCAAACATTTACAAACATTACGAAACAAATCCAAACATTTCACCTTTTAAACGATTAAAGCCGAACCTTTAATTATATTACGAAAGAAAACAAAACATTTCACATTTTTAGCAATTTAAGTCAAACGTTTACACACGTTACGAAACGAATTCAAACGTTTCCCCATTTTAGCTATTTAAGACATACGTTTAAAACGTTACGAAATAAATCCAAAAATTTTACCTTTTTAGCGATTTAATCAAACGTTTACAATTGTTATAAAACAAATACAAATGTTTTACCTTTTTAGCAACTTAAGCCAAACGTTTACAAACGTTACGAAACAAATCCAAGCTTTTCACTTTTCCAGAAATTTAAGCCAAACGTTTACAAACGTTACGAAACAAATCCAAACGTTTCCCTTTTGTAGCGATTTAAGCCAAACATTTACAAACGTTACGCAACAAATCCAAACTTTTCACATTTTTAGCGATTTAAGCCAAACGTTTACAAAGGTTAGGAAACAAATCCAAATGTTTCCCCTTTTTAGCAATTTAAGCCAAACGTTTACGAACGTTACGAAACAAATCGAAGCGTTTAACCTTTATAGCAACCTAAGCCAATCTATTACAAACGTTACGAAGCAAATTCAAGAGTTTCATTTTTTTAGCGATTTAAGCCAAACATTTACAAACGTTACAAAACAAATCCAAGCGTTTTACCTTTGTAGCGATTTAAGCCAAACGTTTACAAACATTGCGAAACAAATCCAAACATTTCACCTTTTTAGCGATTTAAGTCAAACGTTTACAAATATTACGAAACAAATACAAACATTTCCCCTTTTTAGCGATTTTAGCCAAAAAATTACAAACGTTACGAAACAAATCCAAACGCTTCGCCTTTTTAGCGAATTAAGCCAAACGTTTAGAAATGCTACGAAACAAATCCAAACGATTCTCCAGTTTAGCGATTTAAGCCGAACGTTTACAAACGTAACGAAAAGAATCCAAATTTTTTACCTTTTTAGCGATTTAGTTTACAAACGTTACGAAACAAATCCAAACGTTTCACTTTTTTAACCATTTAAGCCAAACGTATACAAACGTTACGAAACAAAACCAAACGTTTTGCCTTTTTAGCGATTTAAGCCAAACGTTACGAAACAAATCCAAACGTTTCCCCTTTTTAGCGATTTAAGCCAAACGTTTACAAATGTTGCTAAACAAATCCAAACGTTTCCCCTTTTTAGCGATTTAAGCCAAACGTTTACAAACTTTACGAAACAAATCAAAACGTTTCGCCTTTTTAGCTATTTAAGCCAAACGTTTACAAACATTTTGAAACAAATCCAAACGTTTCGCCTTTTTAACAATTTAATCCAAACGTTTACAAATGTTACGAAACCAATCCAAACGTTTCCCCTTTTTAGCGATTTAAGCTATACGTTTTTAAACGTTATGAAACAAGACTAAACGTTTAAAACGTTACGAAACAAATCCAAACGTTTCACTTTTTTTAGCAATTTAAGCCAAACCATTACAAACTTTACAAACAAAACCAAGCCTTTCATCTTTTCAGCAATATAAGCCAAACGTTCACAAACTTTACGAAACAAATTCAAGCGTTTCACCTCTTTAGCAATTCAAGCCAAACATTTACAAATATTCCGAAAGAAATCCAAGCATTTCACCTTTTTAGTAATTTAAGCCAAACGTTTACAAACGTTAAAAAACAAATCCATGCGTTTAACCTATTTATCAATATAAGCCAAATGTTTACAAACGTTGCGAAACAAATCCAAACGTTTCATATTTTTAGCGATTTAAGCTGAACGTTTACATACATTACGTAACAAATCCAAAGGTTTCCCCATTTTAGCGATTTAAGCCAAACGTTTAAAAAGTTACGAAACACATCCAAACGTTTCCCCTTTTTAGCGATTTATGCCAAACGTTTACAAACGATACGAAACAAATCCAAACGTTTCCCCTTCTTGGCGATTGAAGCCAAATATTTACAAACGTTACGAAACAAATCCAAAAGTTTAATTTTTTTAGCAATTTATGCCAAACGTTTACCAACATTACGAAACCAAAACCAAGCGTTTCACCTTTTTAGCAATTAAAGCCAAACGTATACAAACGTAACGAAACAAATCCAAAGGTTTCACCTTTTTAGCAATTTAAGCCAAACGTTTAGAAACGTTACGAAACAAATCCAAGCGTTTCACCATTTTAGCAATTTAAGCCAAACGTTACAAAACAAATCCAAGCATTTCATCTTTATAGCAATTTAAGCAAAACGTTTACAAACTGTACCAAACAAAACCAAATGATTCACCTTTTTAGCGATTTAAGCAATACGTTTACAAACGCTACGAAACAAATCAAAACGTTTCCCTTTTTTTAGCAATGTAAGCCAAACGTTTACAAAAGTTACGAATCAAATCCAAGCATTTCACCTTTTTAACAATTTAGGCCAAATGTTTACAAAAGTTACAAAACAAATCCAAGAGTTTCACCATTTTAGCAATTTAAGCCAAACGTTACGAAAAAAATACAAAGTTTCACCTTTTTAGCGATTTAAGTCAAACATTTACAAAGGTTATGAAACAAATCCAAATGTTTCACCCTTTTAGCAATTTAAGCCAAACGTTTACAAACGTTATGAAACAAATCCAAGCGTTTCACTCTTTTACCAATTTAATCCCAACGTTCACAAACGTTACGAAACAAATCCAAGCGTTTCACCTTTTTAGCAATTTAAAACCTTGTTAGCAGTTTAAGCCAAACGTTTACAATCTTTACGAAAAAAATTCAAAAGTTTCACCTTTTTAGCGATTTAAGCCAAACCTTTAATAACGTTATGAAACAAAACCAAACTTTTCACTTTTTTAACAATTTAAGCCAATGGTTTACAAACATCAAGATACAAATCCAACTGTTTGACCTTTTTAGCAATTTAAGCCAAATGTTTACAAACGTTATGAAACAAAATCCAAGCGTTTCACCTTTTTAATAATTCAAGCCAAATGTTTACAAATGTTACGAAAAAATCCAAGCATTTCACCTTTTTAGCAATTTAAGCCAAACATTTACAAACATTACGAAACAAATCCAAACATTTCACCTTTTAAACGATTAAAGCCGAACCTTTAATTATATTACGAAAGAAAACAAAACATTTCACATTTTTAGCAATTTAAGTCAAACGTTTACAAACGTTACGAAACGAATTCAAACGTTTCCCCATTTTAGCTATTTAAGACATACGTTTAAAACGTTACGAAATAAATCCAAAAATTTTACCTTTTTAGCGATTTAATCAAACGTTTACAATTGTTATAAAACAAATACAAATGTTTTACCTTTTTAGCAACTTAAGCCAAACGTTTACAAACGTTACGAAACAAATCCAAGCTTTTCACTTTTCCAGAAATTTAAGCCAAACGTTTACAAACGTTACGAAACAAATCCAAACGTTTCCCTTTTGTAGCGATTTAAGCCAAACATTTACAAACGTTACGCTACAAATCCAAACTTTTCATATTTTTAGCGATTTAAGCCAAACGTTTACAAAGGTTAGGAAACAAATCCAAATGTTTCCCCTTTTTAGCAATTTAAGCCAAACGTTTACGAACGTTACGAAACAAATCGAAGCGTTTAACCTTTATAGCAACCTAAGCCAATCTATTACAAACGTTACGAAGCAAATTCAAGAGTTTCATTTTTTTAGCGATTTAAGCCAAACATTTACAAACGTTACAAAACAAATCCAAGCGTTTTACCTTTGTAGCGATTTAAGCCAAACGTTTACAAACATTGCGAAACAAATCCAAACATTTCACCTTTTTAGCGATTTAAGTCAAACGTTTACAAATATTACGAAACAAATACAAACATTTCCCCTTTTTAGCGATTTTAGCCAAAAAATTACAAACGTTACGAAACAAATCCAAACGCTTCGCCTTTTTAGCGAATTAAGCCAAACGTTTAGAAATGCTACGAAACAAATCCAAACGATTCTCCAGTTTAGCGATTTAAGCCGAACGTTTACAAACGTAACGAAAAGAATCCAAATTCTTTACCTTTTTAGCGATTTAGTTTACAAACGTTATGAAATAAATCCAAACGTTTCACTTTTTTAACCATTTAAGCCAAACGTATACAAACGTTACGAAACAAAACCAAACGTTTTGCCTTTTTAGCGATTTAAGCCAAACGTTACGAAACAAATCCAAACGTTTCCCCTTTTTAGCGATTTAAGCCAAACGTTTACAAATGTTGCTAAACAAATCCAAACGTTTCCCCTTTTTAGCGATTTAAGCCAAACGTTTACAAACTTTACGAAACAAATCAAAACGTTTCGCCTTTTTAGCTATTTAAGCCAAACGTTTACAAACATTTTGAAACAAATCCAAACGTTTCGCCTTTTTAACAATTTAATCCAAACGTTTACAAATGTTACGAAACAAATCCAAACGTTTCCCCTTTTTAGCGATTTAAGCTATACGTTTTTAAACGTTATGAAACAAAACTAAACGTTTAAAACGTTACGAAACAAATCCAAACGTTTCACTTTTTTTAGCAATTTAAGCCAATCCATTACAAACTTTACAAACAAAACCAAGCCTTTCATCTTTTCAGCAATATAAGCCAAACGTTCACAAACTTTACGAAACAAATTCAAGCGTTTCACCTCTTTAGCAATTCAAGCCAAACATTTACAAATATTCCGAAAGAAATCCAAGCATTTCACCTTTTTAGTAATTTAAGCCAAACGTTTACAAACGTTAAAAAACAAATCCATGCGTTTAACCTATTTATCAATATAAGCCAAATGTTTACAAACGTTTCATCTTTTTAGCGATTTAAGCTGAACGTTTACATACATTACGTAACAAATCCAAAGGTTTCCCCATTTTAGCGATTTAAGCCAAACGTTTAAAAAGTTACGAAACACATCCAAACGTTTCCCCTTTTTAGCGATTTATGCCAAACGTTTACAAACGATACGAAACAAATCCAAACGTTTCCCCTTCTTGGCGATTGAAGCCAAATATTTACAAACGTTACGAAACAAATCCAAAAGTTTAATTTTTTTAGCAATTTATGCCAAACGTTTACCAACATTACGAAACCAAAACCAAGCGTTTCACCTTTTTAGCAATTAAAGCCAAACGTATACAAACGTAACGAAACAAATCCAAAGGTTTCACCTTTTTAGCAATTTAAGCCAAACGTTTAGAAACGTTACGAAACAAATCCAAGCGTTTCACCATTTTAGCAATTTAAGCCAAACGTTACAAAACAAATCCAAGCATTTCATCTTTTTAGCAATTTAAGCAAAACGTTTACAAACTGTACCAAACAAAACCAAATGTTTCACCTTTTTAGCGTTTTAAGAAATACGTTTACAAACGCTGCGAAACAAATCAAAACGTTTCCCTTTTTTTAGCAATGTAAGCCAAACGTTTACAAAAGTTACGAATCAAATCCAAGCATTTCACCTTTTTAACAATTTAGGCCAAACGTTTACAAAAGTTACAAAACAAATCCAAGAGTTTCACCATTTTAGCAATTTAAGCCAAACGTTACGAAAAAAATAAAAAGTTTCACCTTTTTAGCGATTTAAGTCAAACATTTACAAAGGTTTTGAAACAAATCCAAATGTTTCACCCTTTTAGCAATTTAAGCCAAACGTTTACAAACGTTATGCAACAAATCCAAGCGTTTCACTCTTTTACCAATTTAATCCCAACGTTCACAAACGTTACGAAACAAATCCAAGCGTTTCACCTTTTTAGCAATTTAAAACCTTGTTAGCAGTTTAAGCCAAACGTTTACAATCTTTACGAAACAAATTCAAAAGTTTCACCTTTTTAGCGATTTAAGCCAAACGTTTTCAAATGTTCCGAAACAAATCGAAATGTTTCCCCTTTTTAGCGATTTAAGCCAAACATTTACAAACGTTACCAAACAAATCCAAACGTTTCATCTTTTTAGCGATTTAAGCCAAACGTTTACAAAAGTTACGAAACAAATCCAAACGTTTCCCCTTTTTAGCGATTTAATCCAAACGTTTACAAACGTTACGAAACAATTCCAAATGTTTCGCCTTTTTAACAATTTAAGCCAAACGTTTACAAACGTTACGAAACAAATACAAACGTTTCCCCTTTTTAGCGATTTAAGCCAAACATTTACAAACGTTACAAAACAAAACCAAACGTTTAAAACGTTATAACACAAATCCAAACGTTTCACATTTTTAGCGATTTAAGCCAAACATTTACAAATGCTACGAAACAAAACCAAACGTTATGAAACAAATCCAAACGTTTCACATTTTTAGCGATTTAAGCCAAACCCTTACAAACGTTCTGAAACAAATCCAAACGTTTCACTTTTTTAGCAATATAAGGCAAACGTTTACTAATGTTACGAAACAAATCCAAGCGTTTCACCTTTTTAGAAATTTAAGCCAAACGTTTACAAACGTTACCAAAAAAATCCAAGCATTTCACCTTTCTAGCAATTTAAGCCGAACGTTTACAAACGTTACGAAACAAGTCAAAGTGTTTCACCATTTTAGCAATTTAAACCAAACGTTTACAAACATTACGAAACTAATGCAAGCGTTTTACCTTTTTAGCAATTTAAGCCTAATGTTTATAAATGTTACGAAACAAATCCAAGGGTTTCCCCTTTTTAGCAATTTAAGCCAAATACTTACAAACATAACGAAACAAATTCAAGCGTTTCACCTTTCTAGCAATTTAAGAAAAATGTATACAAACGTTGCGAAACAACTCGAAACGTTTCACCTTTTTAGCGATTTAAGCCGAACGTTTACAAACGTTACAAAACAAAACCAAACGTTTCACCTTTTTAGTGATATTAGCCAAACGTTTATAAATTTTTAGTAATTGAAAGCAAAAGTTTACAAACGTTACAAAACATATCCAAACGATTCACCTTTTTATCAATTTAAGCCAAAAGTTTACAAACGTAACGAAACAAATTCAAACGTTTCACCTTTTTAGCGATTTAAGCAAAACGTTTACAAACGTTACGAAACAAATCCAAACGTTTCCTCATTTTAGCGATTTAAGCCAAATGTCTATAAACGTTACGAAACAATTCCAAATGTTTCACTTTTTTAGCGATTTAAGCCAAACGTTTACAAACTTTACAAAACAAATCCAAGTGTTTCACCTTTTAAGATATTAAAGAAAAATGTTTACAACCGTTACGAAACAAATCCAAATGTTTCACATTTTTAGCGATTTAAGCAAAACGTTACGAAATAAATCCAAACGTTTCCCCATTTTAGCAATTTCAGCTACACGTTACGAAAAAAATCCAAACGTTTCATCTTTTTGCAGTTTAAGTCAAACGTTTACAAACGCTACGAAACAAATCCAAACGTTTCCCCATTTTAGCGATTTAAGCCAAACGTTTACAAACATTCCGAAACAAATCCAAACGTTTCACCTTTTTAACGATTAAAGCCAAATGTTTACAAACGTTAAGAAACAAACCATACGTTTAAAACGTTACGAAACAAATCCAAACGTTTTACATTTTTAGCAATTTAAGCTAAACGTTTACAAAAGTTATGGAACATAACCAAACGATTCACATTTTTAGCGATTAAAGCCAAACGTTTACAAACGTTACGAAAATAATCCAAGCGTTCGACTTTTTAGCGATTTAAGCCAAACGTTTAGAAAAGTTACGAAACAAATCCAAGAGTTTCACCTTCTTAGCAATTTAAGCCAAACGTTTACAAACGTTACGAAACAAATACAAACGTTTAATATTATTAGCAATTTAAGCCAAACCTTTACAAACGTTACGAAATAAATCCAAACGTTTCCACTTTTTAGCGATTGAATCCAAATGTTTACAAACGTTACTAAACAATTCCAAATGTTTTCGAAATTTAGAGATTTAACCAAATATTTATAAACGTTACGAAACAAAACCAAACATTTACAAAGGTTACGAAACAAATCCAAACATTTACAAACGTTATGAAACAAATCCAAACGTTTCCCTATTTCAGGGATTTAAGCCAAACATTTATAAATGTTATTGAACAAATCTAAACCTTCCACCTTTTAGCGATTTAAGCCAAACGTTTACAAACGTTACTAAACAAATCCAAACGTTTACAAACATTACGTAACAAAAACACACTTTTCACATTTTTAGCAATTTAAGTTTAACGTTTACAAATGTTAGGAAACAAATCCAAACGTTTCACCTTTTTAGCGATTGAAGCCAAATCTTTACAAACGTTAATAATGAAATCCAAACGTTTTTCTTCATTTTAGCGATTTAAGCCAAACGTTATGAAACAAAACAAAACGTTTACAAACGTTACGAAACAAATCCAAATGTTTACAAACGTTACGAAAAAAATTAACGTTTCCCCATTTAGCGATTAAGCCAAATGTTTACAAACGCTACGAAACAAATCCAAATGTTTCACCTTTTTAGCGATTTAAGCCAAATGTTACGAAACAAATCTAAATGTTTCCCCATTTTAGCAATTTGAGAAAAATGTTTACAAACGTTACGATAAAAATCAAAACGTTTCCCTTTTTTTGTGATTGAAGTCAATCATTACGAAACAAATCCAAACGTTTCTCCTTTTTAGCAATTTAAGCCAAACGTTTACAAACGTTACGAAACAAATCGAAGCGTTTCACCTTTTTAGGAATATAAGCCAAACGTTTACAAACGTTACAAAACAAATCCAAACGTTTCTTCTTTTTAGCAATTTACGTCAAATGTTTACAAATATAACGAAACAAATCCAAATATTTCCCCATTTTCCGATTTAAGCCAAACGTCTAAAACCATACGAACAAATCGAAATGTTTCACCTTTTTAGCGATTTAAACCAAACATTTATAAACATTACGAAACAAATCCAAACGTTTCACTTTTTTAGCAATTGAAGTCAAATGTTTACACATGTTACGAAATAAATCCAAACGTTTTACCTTTTAGCCATTTAAGCCAAACATTTACAAACTTTACGAAACAAATCTAAACGTTTCACATTTTTAGCTATTTAAGCCAAACTTTTACAAACATTAAGAAAGAAATCCAAACGTTTCACCTTTATAGCAATTTAAGCCAAACGTTTATAGACGTTACGAAACAAATCCAAACGTTTCCTTTTTTTAGCGATTTAAGCCGAACTCTTACAAACGTTACGAAACAAAACCAAACGTTCCACCTTTTTAGCTATTTAAGCCAAACCTTTACAAACGTTACGAACCAAAACCAAACGTTTCACCCTTTTAGCGATTTAAGCCGAACGTTTACAGACGTTACGAAACAAATCCAAACGTTTCACCTTTTTAGTGATTTAAGCCAAACATTTACAAACGATACGAAACAAATCCAAGCGTTTCACTTTTTTAGTAATTTAAACAAAACATTTACAAAGGTTACGAAACAAAACCAAATGTTTCACATTTTTAGCGATTTAAGCTAAACGTTTACAAACGTTACAAAATAAATCCTAACGTTTCCCCTTTTTAGCGATTAAAGGCAAACGTTTACAAACGTTACGAAACAAATCTAAACTTTTCACCTTTTTAGCAATTTAAATCCAAATGTTTCACCTCTTTAGCGATTTAAGCCAAACATTTATAAATGTTACGAAACAAATCAAATCGTTTCAACTTTTTAGCGATTAAAGCCAAACGTTTCATCTTTTTAGCGATTTAAGCAAGACGTTTACAAATGTTACAAAACAAATCCAAACGTTTCCCCTTTTTAGCGATTTAAGCCGAACGTTTACTAACGTTACGAAACAAATCAAAACTTTTCACCTTTTTAGCGATTTAAGCAAAACGTTTACAAACGTTACAAAACAAATCCAAGCGTTTCACATTTTTATCGATTTAAGCCAAACGTTTAAAAAATTTACGAAACAAATCAGAGAGTTTCACCTTTTTAGCAATTTATGCCAAACGTTGACAAACGTTTCGAAATAAATCCAAATGTTTCATTTTTTTAGTGAATTAAGCCAAACGTTTACAAACGTTACGAAACAAAACCAAATATTTAATCTTTTTAGCGATTGAAGCCAAATCTTTAAAACGTTACGGAATAAATCCAAACGCTTACAAACAATACGGAACAAAAACAAACGTTTCACATTATTAGCAATTTAAGCCGAAACCTTTACGAACGTTACGAAACAAATCCAAACGTTTCACCTTTATGGTGATTGAAGCCAAACATTTACAAACATTACGAAACAAATCCAAATATTTTCCGAGTTTAGCGATTTAAACCAAACATTTATAAACGTTACGAAACAAAACCAAACGTTTACAAACGTTACGATACAAATCCAAACGGTTACAAACATTACGAAACAAATCCAAATGTTTCCCCATTTTACCGATTTAAACCAAACGTTTACGAACGTTACGAAACAAAACCAAACGATTCACATTTTTAGCGATTAGAGCCAAACGTTTACAAACGTTACGAAAAAATCCAAGCGTTTGACCTGTTTAGCGACTTAAGCCAAACGTTTACAAAAGTTACAAAACAAATCCAAGAGTTTCACCTTTTTAGCAATTTAAGTCAAACGTTTATAAACTTTACGAAACAAATCCAAGCGTATCACCTTATTAGCAATTTAAACCAAACGTTTACAAAAGTTACTAAACAAAACAAAAAATTTCAGCGATTTATGCAAAACGTTTGCAAAAATTACAAAACAAATCCAAACGTTTTACCTTTTTATTTATTAAGCCAAATGTTTACAAACGCTACAAAACAAATCCAAACGTTACACCTTTTTAGCGATTTAAGCCAAACGTGTATAAACGTTAAAGAACAAAAAAAACGTTTACCACTTTTAGTGCTTTAAGCCTAACATTTACAAACGTTACGAAACAAAGCCAAACGTTTCAACTTTCTAGCGATTTAAGCCAAACGTTTACAAACGTTACAAAACAAATCCAAAAATTTCACCTTTATAGTGATTTAAGCCAAACGTTTACAAACATTACAAAACAAATCCAAAAGTTTTGCCCTTTTAGCAATTTAATCCAAACGTTTACAAATATTACGAAACAAATCCAAACGTTTCACCTTTTTAGCGATTGAAGCCAAACGTTTACAAAAGTTACGAAACAAAGCCAAACGTTTACAAACGTTACAAAACAAATCCAAGCGTTTCATCTTTTTAGCGATTTAAGCCGAATGCTTACAAACGTTACGAAACAAATCCAAATGTTTCACCTTTTTAGTTATTACGCCAAACATTTACAAATTTTTAGTAATTGAAGCCAAACGTTTACAAATGTTACGAAACAAATCCAAACGTTTCCCCTTTTTAGTAATTTAAGCCAAACGTTTACAAACGTTAAGAAACAAATCCAAACGTTTCACCTTTTTAGCGATTTATGCCAAACGTTTACAGACGTTCCGAAGCAAGTCCAAACGTTTCACCTTTTTAGCGATTGAAGCCAAACGTTTATAAATATAACGAAACAAATCCAAACGTTACAAAAGAAATTCAAACGTTTGCCCTTTTTAGCGATTTAAGCCAAACGTTTACAAACGAAACGAAACAAATCCAAACGTTTCAACTTTTTAGAAATTTAAATCCAAACCTTTCATCTTTTTAGAGATTTAAGCCAAACGTTTACAAACGTTACAAAACAAATCCAAACGTTCCACCTTTTTAGCAATTTAAGCCAAATGTTTTACCTTATTAAAAATTTAAGCACAACGTTTACAAACGTTACGAAACAAATCCAAACATTTCAACTTTTTAGCGATTTAAGCCAAACATTTACAAACGTTACGAAACAAATTCAAACGTTTCACCTCTTTAGCGATTTAAGCAAAATGTTTATAAACGTTACGAAACTAATCGAAACGTTTAAACCGTTACGAGACCCTTTTTAGTAATTTAAGCAAAACCTTTACAAACGCTGCGAAACAAATCCAAACGTTTCACCTTTTTAGCAATTTAAATCAAAACGTTTCACCTTTTTAGCGATTTAAGCCCAACGTTTCACTTTTTTAGCGATTTAAGCCAAACATTTATAAAATATACCAATCAAATCCAAACGTTTCACCTTTTTAGCGATTTAGGCCATACATTTACAAACGTTATGAAACAAATTCAAACGTTTCCCCTCTTTAGCGATTTAAACCAAACGTTTACAAACGCTACAAAACTAATCCAAAAGTTTAAAACGTTACGAAACCCTTTTTAACAATTTAAGCCAAATGTTTACAAACACTACGAAATAAATCCAAAAGTTTGACCTTTTTAGCGATTTAAATCTAACTTTTACAAACTCAACGAAACAAATCCAAACGTTTCACCTTTTTAGCGATATAAGCCAAACGTTTACAAACGTTACGAAACAAAACCAAGCGTTTCACCTTTTTAGCGATTTACGCCAAACGTTTACAGACGTTCTGAAACAAATCCAAACGTTTCACCTTTTTAGCGATTGAAGCCAAACGTTTACAGATATTATGAAACAAATCCAAACGTTACAAAACAAATTCAAACGTTTGCCCTTTTTAGCGATTTAAGCCAAACGTTTACAAACGATACGAAACAAATCCAAACGTTTCAACTTTTTAGAAATTTAAATCCAAACCTTTCACCTTTTTAGCGATTTAAGCCAAACGTTTACAAACGTTATAAAAAAATCCAAACGTTTCACCTTTTTAGCAATTTAAGCCAAACATTTTACCATATTAAAAATTTAAGCACAACGTTTACAAACCTTACGAAACAAATCCAAACGTTTCAACTTTTTAGCGATTTAAGCCAAACATTTACAAACGTTACGAAACAAATTCAAATGTTTCACCTCTTTAGCAATTTAAGCAAAACGTTTACAAACGTTACGAAACTAATCAAGACGTTTAAACCGTTACGAGACCCTTTTTAGTAATATAAGAAAAACCTTTACAAACGCTGCGAAACAAATCCAAATGTTTTACCTTTTTAGCAATTTAAATCAAAACGTTTCACCTTTTTAGCCATTTAAGCCCAACGTTTCACCTTTTTAGCGATTTAAGCCAAACATTTATAAAATTTACGAAACAAATCCAAACGTTTCACCTTTTTAGCGATTTAGGCCATACATTTACAAACGTTACGAAACAAATTCAAACGTTTCCCCTCTTTAGCGATTTAAGCCAAACGTTTACAAACGCTACGAAACTAATCCAAAAGTTTAAAACGTTACGAAACCCTTTTTAACAATTTAAGCCAAACATTTACAAACGCTACGAAATAAATCCAAACGTTTGACCTTTTTAGTGATTTAAATCTAACTTTTACAAACTCTACGAAACAAATCCAAACGTTTCACCTTTTTAGCGATTTAAGCCAAACGTTTACAGACGTTACAAAACCAAACCAAACGTTTCACCTTTTTAGCGATTTATGCCAAATGTTTACAGACGTTCCGAAACAAATCCAAACGTTTCACCTTTTTAGCGATTGAAGCCAAACGTTTACAAATATTATGAAACAAATCCAAACGTTACAAAACAAATTCAAACGTTTGCCCTTTTTAGCGATTTAAGCCAAACGTTTACAAACGATACGAAACAAATCCAAACGTTTCAACTTTTTAGAAATTTAATTCCAAACCTTTCACCTTTTTAGCGATTTAAGCCAAACGTTTACAAACGTTACAAAACAAATCCAAACGTTTCACCTTTTTAGCAATTTAAGCCAAACATTTTACCATATTAAAAATTTAAGCACAACGTTTACAAACCTTACGAAACAAATCCAAACGTTTCAACTTTTTAGCGATTCAAGCCAAACATTTACAAACGTTACGAAACAAATTCAAATGTTTCACCTCTTTAGCAATTTAAGCAAAACGTTTACAAACGTTACGAAACTAATCAAGACGTTTAAACCGTTACGAGACCCTTTTTAGTAATATAAGAAAAACCTTTACAAACGCTGCGAAACAAATCCAAATGTTTCACCTTTTTAGCAATTTAAATCAAAACGTTTCACCTTTTTAGCCATTTAAGCCCAACGTTTCACCTTTTTAGCGATTTAAGCCAAACATTTATAAAATTTACGAAACAAATCCAAACGTTTCACCTTTTTAGCGATTTAGGCCATACATTTACAAACGTTACGAAACAAATTCAAACGTTTCCCCTCTTTAGCGATTTAAGCCAAACGTTTACAAACGCTACGAAACTAATCCAAAAGTTTAAAACGTTACGAAACCCTTTTTAACAATTTAAGCCAAACGTTTACAAACGCTACGAAATAAATCCAAACGTTTGACCTTTTTAGTGATTTAAATCTAACTTTTACAAACTCTACGAAACAAATCCAAACGTTTCACCTTTTTAGCGATTTAAGCCAAACGTTTACAGACGTTACAAAACAAAACCAAACGTTTCACCTTTTTAGCGATTTATGCCAAATGTTTACAGACGTTTCAAAACAAATCCAAACGTTTCACCTATTCAGCGATTGAAGCCAAACGTTTACAAATATTACGAAACAAATCCAAACGTTACAAAACAAATTCAAACGTTTGCCCTTTTTAGCGATTTAAGCCAAACGTTTACAAACGATACGAAAAAAATCCAAACTTTTCAACTTTTTAGAAATTTAAATCCAAACCTTTCACCTTTTTAGAGATTTAAGCCAAACGTTTATAAACATTAGAAAACAAATCCAAACGTTTCCCCTTTTTAGCAATTTAGGCCAAACGTTTTACCTTATTAAAAATTTAAGCACAACGTTTACAAACGTTACGAACCAAATCCAAAAGTTTCAATTTTTTAGCAATTTAAGCCAAACATTTACAAATGTTACGAAACAAATTCAAACGTTTCACCTCTTTAGTGATTTAAGCAAAACGTTTACGAACGTTACGAAACTAATCGAAACGTTTAAACTGTTACGAGACCCTTTTTAGTAATTTAAGCAAAACCTTTACAAACGCTGCGAAACAAATCCAAACGTTTCATCTTTTTAGCGATTTAAGCCAAACGTTTACAAACGTTACGAAGCAAAACCAAACGTTTCACCTTTTTAGTGATTTAAGAAAAACGTTTACAAACGTTACGAAACAAAACCAAACGTTTACAAACGATACGAAACAAATCCAAGCGCTTTACCTTTTTAGCAATTGAAGCGAAACGTTTGCAAACGTTATGAAATAAATCCAAGCGTTTCACCTTTTTAGCAATTTAAGAAAAACGTTTACAACCGTTACGAAACCTATCAAAACGTTTCACCTTTTTTGCGATTTAAGCCGAACGTTGTAAACGTGACGAAACAAAACAAAACGTTTCACCTTTTTAGTGATTTAAGTCAAACGTTTACAAACGTTACGAAACAAATCCAAACGTTACCCCATTTTAGCGATTTAAGCCAAACGTTTAAAACGTTACGAAACAAATCCAAATGTTTCACCTTTTTAGAGATTTAAACCAAATGTTTACAAACGTTATGAAACAAAACCAAACGTTTAAAACGCTACGAAAGAAATCCAAATGTTTCGCATTTTTAGGGATTTAAGCCAAACGTTTACAAATGTTACGAAACAATCCAAATATTTCCCCTTTTTAGTAATTTAAATCCAAATGTGTCAGCAATTTAAGCCAAACATTTACAAATGTTACGAAACAAATCCAAACGTTTCACCTTTTTTGTGATTTTAGCCAAACGTTTACAAACGTTACGAAACAAATCCAAACGTTTAACCTTTTTAGCGATTCATGTCAAACATTTACAAATATTACGAAACAAATCTAAACATTACAAAACAAATTCCAACGTTTCACCTTTTTAGCGATTTAAGCCAAACGTTCACAAACGCTACGAAACAAATCCAAACGTTTCACCTTTTTAGCAATTTAAATAAAAACATTTCACCTTTTTAGCGATTTAAGCCCAACGTTTCACCTTTTCAGCGATTTAAGCCTAACATTTACAAAACAAATCCAAACGTTTCACCTTTTTAGCGATTAAAACCAAACGTTTACAAACGTTACAAAACAAATCCAAACGTTTCACCTTTTTAGCAATTTAAATCCAAACGTTTCACCTTTTTAGCGATTTGAGCCAAACGTTTACAAACGTTACGAAACAAATCCAAACATTTAACCTGTTTAGCGATTTAAGCCAAACGTTTCACCTTTTTAACGATTTAAGACAAACGTTTACAAACGTTACGAAACAAATGGAAACGTTTCCCCTTTTTAACGATTTAAGCCAAACGTTTACAAACGTTACGAAACAAATCAAAACGATTCACCTTTTTAGGAATTTAAGCAAAACGTTTACGAACGTTATGAAACAAATCCAAACATTTCACCTTTTTAGCGATTTAAGCCAAACGTTTACAAACGTTACGCAACAAATCCAAATGTTTCACCGTTTTAGCGATTTAAACCAAACGTTTACAAATGTTACAAAATAAATCCAAACGTTTCACCTTTATAGCGATTTAAGCCAAACGTTTACAAATGTTACGAAACAAATCCAAACGTTTCCCCTTTTTAGCAATTTAAATCCAAACGTTTCACCATATTAGCGATTTAAGAAAAAAGTTTACAAATGTTACACAACAAATCCGAACATTTCACCTTTTTAGCTATTTAAGCCAAACGTTTCACCATTTTAGCGAATTAAGCCAAACGTTTACAAACATTACGAAACAAATCGAAACGTTTCACTTTTTTGGCGATTTAACCCAAACGTTTACAAATGTTACGAAATAAATGCAAACGTTTCACCTTTTTAGCGATTGAAGCCCAACGTTTACAAATATTATGAAACAAATCCTAACGTTTCCCCTTTTTAGAAATTTAAGCCAAACGTTTATAAACGTTACGAAACAAAACCAAACATTACAACTTTTTAGCGATTTAAGCCAAACGTTTACAAATGTTACGAAACAATCCAAATGTTTCCCCTTTTTAGTAATTTAAATCCAAATGTGTCAGCAATTTAAGCCAAATATTTACAAATGTTTCGAAATAAATCCAAACGTTTCACCTTTTTTGTGATTTTAGCCAAACGTTTACAAACGTTACGAAAGAAATCCAAACGTTTAACCTTTTTAGCGATTCAAGTCAAACATTTACAAATATTACGAAACAAATCTAAACATTACAAAACAAATTCCAACGTTTCACCTTTTTAGCGATTTAAGCCAAACGTTCACAAACGCTACGAAACAAATCCAAACGTTTCACCTTATTAGCAATTTAAATAAAAACATTTCACCTTTTTAGCGATTTAAGCCCAACGTTTCACCTTTTCAGCGATTTAAGCCTAACATTTACAAAATTTACGAAACAAATCCAAACGTTTCACCTTTTTAGCGATTTAGGCCATACATTTACAAACGTTACAAAACAAATTCAAACGTTTCCCCTCTTTAGCGATTTAAGCCAAACGTTTACAAATGCTACGAAACTAATCCAAAAGTTTAAGACATTACGAAACCCTTTTTAGCAATTTAGGCCAAACGTTTACAAACGCTACGAAATAAATCCAAACGTTTGACCTTTTTAGCGATTTAAATCAAAACGTTTCACCTTTTTAGCGATTTAAGCGAAACGTTTACAGACTTTACGAAACAAAACCAAACGTTTCACCTTTTTAGCGATTTAAGCCAAATGTTTACTAACGTTACGAAACAAAACCAAACGTTTGAAATGCTACGAAAGAAATCCAAACATTTCGTATTTTTAGCAATTTAAGTCAAACGTTTACAAACATTACAAAACAAAACCAATCGTTTACAAACGTTACGAAACAAATCCAAACGTTTCACCTTTTTAGCAATTGAGGCAAAACTCTTACAAATGTTACGAAATAAATCCAAACATTTCCCCTTTATAGTGATTTAAGCCGAACATTTTGCGAAACAAAACCAAACGTTTCACCTTTTTAAAAATTTTAGCCAATCGTTAACAAACTTTACAAAACAAAACCAAACGTTTCACCTTTTTAGCGATTTAAACTGAACGTTTACAAACATTACGAAACAAATTCAAACGTTTTCACTTTTTAGCAATTTAAGCCAAATGTTTACAAACGCTACGAAAAAAAATCAAAGCGTTTCACCTTTTTAAAAATTTAAAGCAAACGTTTACACACGTTACGAAACAAAACCAAATGTTTAACCTTTTTAGCGATTTAAGCAAACGTTTACAAATGTTACAAAACAAATCCAAACGTTTCACCTTTTTAGCGATTAAAACCAAACGTTTACAAACGTTACAAAACAAATCCAAACGTTTCACCTTTTTCGCAATTTAAATCCAAACGTTTCACCTTTTTAGCGATTTGAGCCAAACGTTTACAAACGTTACGAAACAAATCCAAACATTTCACCTGTTTAGCGATTTAAGCCAAACGTTTCACCTTTTTAACGATTTAAGACAAACGTTTACAAACGTTACGAAATAAATGGAAACGTTTCCCCTTTTTAACGATTTAAGCCAAACGTTTACAAACGTTACGAAACAAATCAAAACGATTCACCTTTTTAGGAATTTAAGCAAAACGTTTACGAACATTATGAAACAAATCCAAACATTTCACCTTTTTAGCGATTTAAGCCAAACGTTTACAAACGTTACGCAACAAATCCAAATGTTTCACCTTTTTAGCGATTTAAACCAAACGTTTACAAATGTTACAAAACAAATACAAACGTTTCACCTTTATAGCGATTTAAGCCAAACGTTTACAAATGTTACGAATCAAATCCAAACGTTTCACCTTTTTAGCAATTTAAATCCAAACGTTTCACCATATTAGCGATTTAAGAAAAAAGTTTACAAATGTTACACAACAAATCCGAACATTTCACCTTTTTAGCGATTTATGCCAAACGTTTCACCATTTTAGCGATTTAAGCCAAACGTTTACAAACGTTACGAAACAAATCGAAACGTTTCACTTTTTTGGCGATTTAACCCAAACGTTTACAAATGTTACGAAATAAATGCAAACGTTTCACCTTTTTAGCGATTGAAGCCAAACGTTTACAAATATTACGAAACAAATCCTAACGTTTCCCCTTTTTAGAAATTTAAGCCAAACGTTTATAAACGTTACGAAACAAATCCAAACTTTACAGCTTTTTAGCGATTTAAGCCAAACATTTAAAAACGTTACGAAACAAAACCAAACGTTTATAACGTTACGAAACAAATCCAAACGTTTCACTTTTTTAGCGATTTAAGCTAAACGTTTACAAATATTACGAGACAAAACCAATCGTTTACAAATGTTTCGAAACAAATCCAAACGTTTCACCTTTTTAGCAATTTAAACTAAACGTTTACGAACGTTACGAAACAAATCCAAACGTTTCCCCTTTTTAGCGATTTAAGTCAAACATTTACAAATATTACGAAACAAATCTAAACATTACAAAACAAATTCCAACTTTTCACCTTTTTAGCTATTTATGCCAAACGTTCACAAACGCTACGAAAGAAATCCAAACGTTTCATCAATTTAAATAAAAATATTTCACCTTTTTAGCGATTTAATCCCAACATTTGACCTTTTTAGCGATTTATGCTAAACATATACAAAATGTACGAAACAAATCCAAACGTTTCACCTTTTTAGCGATTTAGGCCATACATTTACAAACGTTACGAAACAAATTCAAACGTTTCCCTATTTAGCGATTGAAGCCAAACGTTTACAAACGCTACGAAACTAATCCAAAAGTTTAAAACGTTACGAAACCCTTTTTAGCAATTTAAGCCAAACGTTTACAAACGCTACGAAATAAATCCAAACGTTTGACCTTTTTAGCGATTTAAATCTAACTTTTACAAACTCTACGAAACAAATCCAAACGTTTCACCTATTTAGCGATTTAAGCCAAACATTTACAAACGTTACGAAACAAAACCAAACGTTTCACCTTTTTAGCGATTTAAGCCAAACGTTTACAGACGTTGCGAAACAAATCCAAACGTTTCACCTTTTTAGCGATTGAAGCCAAAGGTTTACAAATATTACGAAACAAATCCAAACGTTACAAAAAAAATTCAAACGTTTGCCCTTTTAGCGATTTAAGCCAAATGTTTACAAACGATACGAAACAAATCCAAACGTTTCAACTTTTTAGAAATTGAAATCCAAACCTTTCAGCTTTTTAGCGATTTAAGCCAAACGTTTACAAACATTACAAAACAAATCTAAATGTTTCACCTTTTTAGCAATTTAAGCCAAACGTTTTACCTTATTAAAAATTTAAGAAAAATGTTTACAACCGTTACGAAACAAATCCAAACGTTTCAACTTTTTAGCGATTTAAACCAAACATTTACAAACGTTACGAAATAAGTTCAAACGTTTCACCTCTTTAGCGATTTAAGCAAAACGTTTACAAACGTTACGAAACTAATCGAAACGTTTAAACCGTTACGAGACCCTTTTTAGTAATTTAAGCAAAACCTTTACAAACGCTGCGAAACAAATCCAAACGTTTCACCTTTTTAGCGATTTAAGCCAAAAGTTTACAAACGTTACGAAGCAAAACCAGACGTTTCACCTTTTTAGGGATTTAAGTAAAACGTTTACAAACGATATGAAACAAATAAAAACGTTTCATCTTTTTAGCGATTAAAGCCAAACGTTTATAAACGTCATGAAACAAATTCAAACGTTTACAAACGTTACGAAACAAATCCAAACATTACGTAACAAAACCAAACGTTTACAAACGTTACGAAACAAATGCAAGCGCTTTACATTTTTAGCAATTGAAGCGAAACGTTTACAAACTTTATGAAATAAATCCAAGCGTTTCACCTTTTTAGCAATTTAAGCAAAACGTTAACAACCGTTACGAAACCTATCAAAACGTTTCACCTTTTTTGCGATTTAAGCCGAACATTATAAATGTTACAAAACAAAACAAAACATTTCACCTTTTTAGAGATTTAAGTCAAACGTTTACAAACGTTACAAAACAAATCCAAACGTTCCCCCATTTTAGCGATTTAAGCCAAACGTTTAAAACGTTTCGAAACAAATCCAAATGTTTCACCTTTTTAGTGATTTAAGCCAAATGTTTACAAACGTTACGAAACAAAACCAAACGTTTAAAACGCTACGAATGAAATCCAAACGTTTCGCATTTTTAGTGATTTAAGCCAAACATTACGAAACAAATCCAAACGTTTCCCCTTTTTAGTAATTTAAATCCAAATGTTTCATCTTTTTAGCAATTTAAGCCAAATATTTACAAACGTTACGAAACAAATCCAAACATTTCACCTTTTTTGCGATTTTAGCCAAACATTTACAAACGTTACGAAACAAATCCAAACGTTTAACCTTTTTAGCTATTTAGTCAAACATTTACAAATATTACGAAACAAATCTAAACATTACAAAACTAATTCCAACGTTTCACCTTTTTTGCGATTTAAGCCAAACGTTCACTAACGCTACGAAACAAATCCAAACGTTTCACCTTTTTAGCAATTTAAATCAGAACGTTTCACCTTTTTAGCGATTTAAGCCCAACGTTTCACCTTTTTAGCTATTTATCCTAAACATATACAAAATTTACGAAACAAATCCAAACGTTTCACCTTTTTACCGAATTAGGCCATACATTTACAAACATTACGAAACAAATTCAAACGTTTCCCCTATTTAGCGATTGAAGCCAAACGTTTACAAACGCTACAAAACTAATCCAAAAGTTTAAAACGTTACGAAACCCTTTTTAGCAATTTAAGCCAAACGTTTACAAACGCTACGAAATAAATCCAAACGTTTGACCTTTTTAGCGATTTAAATCTAACTTTTACAAACTCTACGAAACAAATCCAAACTTAGCGATTTAAGCCAAACGTTTACAAACGTTACGAAACAAAACCAATCGTTTACAAACGTTACGAAACAAATCCAAACGTTTCACCTTTTTAGCAATTGAGGCAAAACTCTTACAAATGTTACGAAATTAATCCAAACTACTCCCCTTTTTAGCGATTTAAGCCGAACATTTTGCGAAACCAAAACCAAACGTTTCACCTTTTTCAAAAATTTAGCCAATCATTAACAAACGTTACAAAACAAAACCAAATGTTTCACCTTTTTAGCGATTTAAGCTAAACGTTTACAAACATTACGAAACAAATTCAAACGTTTTCACTTATTAGTAATTTAAGCCAAATGTTTACAAACGCTACGAAAAAAATCAAAGCGTTTCACCGTTTTAAAAATTTAAAGCAAACGTTTACACACGTTACGAAACAAAACCAAATGTTTAACCTTTTTAGTGATTTAAGCCAAACGTTTACAAATGTTACAAAACAAATCCAAACGTTTCACCTTTTTAGCGATTAAAGACAAACGTTTACAAACGTTACAAAACAAATCCAAACGTTTCACCTTTTTAGCAATTTAAATCCAAACGTTTCACCTTTTTAGCAATTTAAATCCAAACGTTTCACCTTTTTAGCAATTTAAGCCAAACGTTTACAAACGTTACGGAACAAATCCAAACATTTCACCTTTTTAGCGATATAAGCCAAACGTTTCACCTTTTTAACGATTTAAGACAAACGTTTACAAACTTTACGAAACAAATGCAAACGTTTCCCCTTTTTAACGATTTAAGCCAAATGTTTACAAACGTTACGAAACAAATCAAAATGTTTCACCTTTTTAGGAATTTAAGCAAAACGTTTACGAACGTTACAAAACAAATCCAAACATTTCACCGTTTAGCGATTTAAGCCAAACATTTACAAACGTTACGCAACAAATCCAAACGTTTCACCTTTTTAGCGATTTAAACCAAACGTTTACAAATGGTACAAAACAAATCCAAACGTTTCACCTTTATAGCGATTTAAGCCAAACGTTTACAAATGTTACGAAACAAATCCAAACGTTTCACCTTTTTAGCAATTTAAATCCAAACGTTTCACCATATTAGAGATTTAAGCCAAAAGTTTACAAACGTTACACAACAAATCCAAACATTTCACCTTTTTAGCGATTTAAGCCAAACGTTTACAAACGTTACGAAACAAATCCAAACGTTTCACTTTTTTGGTGATTTAAGCCAAACATTTACAAAGTTACGAAATAAATCCAAACGTTACACCTTTTTAGTGATTGAAGCCCAACCTTTACAAATATTACGAAACAAATCCTAACGTTTCCCCTTTTTAGAAATTTAAGCCAAACGTTCATAAACGTTACGAAACAAATCCAAACGTTACACCTTTTTAGCGATTTAAGCCAAACATTTACAAACGTTACGAAACACAAACAAACGTTTATAACGTTACGAAACAAATCCAAACGTTTCACTTTTTTAGCGATTTAAGCTAAATGTTTACAAATATTACGAGACAAAACCAATCGTTTACAAATGTTTCGAAACAAATCCAAATATTTCACCTTTTTAGCAATTTAAGCTAAACGTTTACGAACGTTACGAAACAAATCCAAACGTTTCCCCTTTTTAGGGATTTAAGCCGAACATTTACAAACGTCACGAAACAAAACCAAACATTTCACCTTTTTAGCTAATTAAGCCAAACGTTAACAAACGTTACAAAACAAAACCCAACGTTTCACCTTTTTAGCGATTTAAGCCGAATGTTTACAAACTTTATGAAACAAATCCGAACGTTTCACCTTTTTAACGATTTAAGCAACATGTTTACAAATGCTTCAAAATAAATCCAAGCCTTTCAACTTTGTAGCAATTAAAAAAAAACGTTTACAGACGTAACGTAACAAAACCAAATGTTTCACCTTTTTACCGATTTATGCCAAACGTTTACAAACGTTACAAAACAAATCCAAACATTTTACCTTTTTAGCGATTTAAGCCAAACGTTTACAAACGTTACGAAACAAATCCAAAGGTTTCCCCTTTTTAGTAATTTAAATCCAAATGTTTCACCTTTTTAGCGACTTAAGCCAAACATTTACAAACGTTACGAAACAAATCCAAACGTTTCACCTTTTTTGCGATTTAAGCTAAACGTTTACAAATGTTACGAAACAAATCCAAACGTTTAACCTTTTTAGCGATTTAAGTCAAACATTTACAAATATTACGAAACAAATCTAAACATTACAAAACAAATTCCAACTTTTCACCTTTTTAGCGATTTATGCCAAACGTTCACAAACGCTACGAAAGAAATCCAAACGTTTCAACAATTTAAATAAAAATGTTTCACCTTTTTAGCGATTTAAGCCCAACATTTCACCTTTTTAGCGATTTATGCTAAACATATACAAAATTTACGAAACAAATCCAAACGTTTCACCTTTTTAGCGATTTAGGCCATACATTTACAAACGTTACGAAACAAATTCAAACGTTTCCCCTATTTAGCGATTGAAGCCAAACGTTTACAAACGCTACGAAACTAATCCAAAAGTTTAAAATGTTACGAAACCCTCTTTAGCAATTTAAGCCAAAGGTTTACAAACGCTACGAAATAAATCCAAACGTTTGACCTTTTTAGCAATTTAAGCCAAACATTTACAAACGTTACGAAACAAATCCAAACATTTCACCTTTTTTGCGATTTTAGCCAAACATTTACAAACGTTACGAAACAAATCCAAACGTTTAACCTTTTTAGCGATTTAAGTCAAACATTTACAAATATTACGAAACAAATCTAAACATTAAAAAACAAATTCCAATTTTTCACCTTTTTAGCGATTTATGCCAAACGTTCACAAACGCTACGAAAGAAATCCAAATGTTTCACCTTTTTAGCAATTTAAATCAAAACGTTTCACCTTTTTAGCGATTTAAGCCAAACATTTACAAAATTTACGAAACAAATCCAAACATTTCACCTTTTTAGCAATTTAGGCCATACATTTACAAACGTTACGAAACAAATTCAAACATTTCCCCTCTTTAGCGATTTAAGCCAAACGTTTACAAATGCTACGAAACTAATCCAAAACTTTAAAACGTTACGAAACCCTTTTTAGCAATTTAAGTCAAACGTTTACAAACGCTACGAAATAAATCCAAACGTTTGACCTTTTTAGCGATTTTAATCTAACTTTTACAAACGCTACGAAACAAATCCAAATGTTTCACCTTTTTAGCGATTTAAGCCAAACGTTTACAGACGTTACGAAAAAAAACCAAACGTTTCACCTTTTTAGCGATTTAAGCCAAATGTTTACAAACGTTACGAAACAAAACCAAACGTTTAAAATGCTACGAAAGAAATCCAAACGTCACCCCTTTTTAGCGATTTTTAGCAATTTTTAGCAATTTAAGCCAAACGTTTCGCATTTTTAGCAATTTAAGCTAAACGTTTACAAACATTACGAATCAAAACCAATCGTTTACAAACATTACGAAACAAATCCAAACATTTCACCTTTTTAGCAATTGAGGCAAAACTATTACAAATGTTACGAAATAAATCCAAACGTCACCCCTTTTTAGCGATTTAAGCCGAACATTTTGCGAAACAAAACCAAACTTTTCACCTTTTTAGCAATTTACGCCAATCGTTAACAAACGTTACAAAACAAAACCAAACGTTTGACCTTTTTAGCGATTTAAGCCGAACGTTTACAAACATTACGAAAAAAATCAAAGCGTTTCACCTTTTTAACAATTTAAACCAAACGTTTACACACGTTGCAAAACAAAACCAAATGTTTAACCTTTTTAACGATTTAAGCCAAACGTTTACAAATGTTACAAAACAAATCCAAACGTTTCACCTTTTTAGCGATTATAGCCAAACGTTTACAAACGTTACAAACTAAATCCAAATGTTTCACCTTTTAAGCAATTTAAATCCAAATGTTTCACCTTTTTAGCGATTTAAGCCAAACGTTTACAAACATTATGAAACAAATCCAAACATTTCATCTTTTTAGCGACTTAAGCCAAACGTTTCACCTTTTTAACGATTTAAGACAAACGTTTACAAACGTTACGAAACAAACGCAAACGTTTCCCTTTTTAACGAATTAAGACAAATGTTTACAAACGTTACGAAACAAATCCAAACGTTTCACCTTTTCAACGATTTAAGCAAAACTTTTACAAACGTTACGAAACAAATGAAAATGTTTCACCTTTTTAGCCATTGAAGCCAAACGTTTACAAATATTACGTAACAATTCCAAAAGTTACAAAACAAATCCAAACATTTCACCTTTTTAGCGGTTTTAAGACAAACATTTACAAACGTTACGAAACAAATCCAAACATTTCACCTTTTTAGCTTAAATCCAAACTCTTCACCTTTTTAGCGATATAGGCCAAACGTTTACAAACGTTACGAAACAAATCCAAACGTTTCCCCTTTTTAGCGATTTAAGCCAAACATTTCATCTTTTTTAGCGATTTAAGCCAAACGTTTACAAACGTTATGAACCAAATCCAAACGTTTTACCTTTTTAGCGATCTAAGGGAAGCGTTTACAAATATTACGAAACAAATCCAAACGTTTCACCTTTTTAGCGATTTAGGCCAAACGTTTACAAACGTCACTAAACTCATCCAAACGTTTAAAACGTTACGAAACCCTTTTTAGCAATTTAAGCCGTTTACAAACGTTACGAAACAAATCGAAAGGTTTCACCTTTTTAGCGATTTAAAACAAACGTTTACAAACGTTACGAAACAAATCCAAAGTTTCACCTTTTTAGCGATTTAAGCCAAACATTTACAAACGTTACGAAACTAAGCCAAACGTTTCACATTTTTAGCGATTTAAGCCAAACGTTTACAGACATTACGAAATAAATCCAAACGTTTTACCTTTTTAGCGATTCTAGCCAAATGTTTATAAACGTTGCGAAACAAATCGAAGAGTTTCACCTTTTAGAGATTTAAGCCAAACGTTTAAAAACGTTACGAAACAACTCAAAAAGTTTCACCTTTCTAGCAATTTAAGCCAAATATTTACAAACGTTACGAAATAAATCCAAACGTTTCACCTTTTTAGCGATATAAGCCAAACGTTTACAAACGTTACGCAACAAAACAAGACGTTTCACTTTTTTTGTGATTTAAGCCAAACGTTTACAAACATTACGAAACAAAACAAAACGTTTAAAACGTTACGAAACAAATCCAAGCGTTTCAACCTTTTAGCAATTTAAGCCAAACATTTATAAAAGTTGCGAAACAAATCCAAACGTTTCCCGTTTGTAGCGATATAAGCCAAACGTTTACAAACGTTATGAAACAAAACCAAACGTTTAAAACGATATGAAACAAATCTAAAAATTTCACCTTTTTAGCAATTTATGCCAAATGTTTACAAACGTTACGAAACAAATCCAAACGTTTCGCCTTTTTAGCGATTGAAGACAAACGTTTACAAACGTTATGAAACAAATCCAAACATTTCACCTTTTTAGCAATTTAAGCAAAACGTTTACAAACGTAACGAAACAAATCCAAACGTTACGAAATAAAACCAAACGTTTACAAAAGTTAAGAACAAATCCAAGCGTTTCACCTTTTTAGCAATTTAATAGAAACGTTTACAAACGTTATGAAACAAATCTAGGCGTTTCACCTTTTTAGCAATTTTAAAAAAGTTAACAAACATTACGAAACAAATCCAAACTTTTCACCTTTTTAGAAATTTAAGCCGAACGTTTAAAAACATTACGAAACAAAACTAAACGTTTCACCTTTTTAGCCATATAAGCCAAACGTTTAGAAATGATACGAAATAGATCCTAACGTTTCCCCATTTTAGTGATATAAGCCAAACATTTAAAACATTACAAAACAAATCTAAACGTTTCACCTTTTTAGCTATTTAAGTCAAACCTTTACAAACACTCCGAAAAAAATCCAAAGGTATCACTTTTTTTGTGATTTAAGCAAAACGTTTACACACGTTACAAAAAAAATCCAAACGTTTCTCCTTTTTAGCGATATGAGCCAAACGTTTACTAATGTTTCGAAACAAAACCAAACTTTTAAAACGTTACCAAAAATTCCAAACGTTTCACATTTTTAGCGATTTAAACCAAACGCTTACAAACGTTACGAAAGAAAACCAAGCGTTTCACCTTTTTAGCAATTTAAGCCAAACGTTTACAAACTTTACAAAACAAATCCAAACGTTTCACCTTTTTAGCAATTTAAGCCAAACGTTTACACACGCTATGAAACAAATCCAAGCGTTTCACCTTTTTAGCAATTTCAGCCGAACGTTTACAAACGTAAGGAAACAAATCCAAACTTTTTACCTTTTTAGCAATTTAAGTCAAACGTTTTCAAAGGTTATGAAACAAATCTAAATGTTTCACCTTTTTAGCGATTAAGCCAAACGTTTACAAACGTTACAAAACAATTCTAAATGTTTCACCTTTTTAGCAATTTGAGCCATACGTTTACAAACGATACGAAAAAAATCCAAGCGTTTCACCCTTTTAGCAATTTAAGCCAAATCTTTAAAAACGTTACGAAACAAATCCAAACTTTTCACCTTTTTAGCAATTTAAGCCAAACATTTACAAACGTTATGAAACCAATCCAAATTTTTCATCTTTTTAGCGATTTAAGCCAAACATTTAAAAACGTTATGAAAAAAATTCAAATGTTCCACCTTTTTAGCTATTTAAGCCAAACATTTACAAAAGTTACAAAACAAATCCAAATGTTTCACCTTTTTAGCGATTTAAGCAAAACGTTTACAAACGTTACGAAACAAAACCAAACGTTTACGAATCAAGTCAAAACGTTTAACATTTTTAGCGATTTATGCAAATCCTTTACAAATGTTACGAAACAAAACCAAGCGTTTTACCTTTTTAGCAATTTAAGCCAAACATTTACAATCATTACGAAACAAATCTAACGTTGCACCTTTTTAGCAATTTAAGCCAAACGTTTACAAACGTTCCGAAACAAATCCAAGCGTTTCACCTTTTTATTAATTTAAGCAAAACGTTTACAAACGTTACGAAACAAATCCAAGCGTTTCACCTTTTTAGCAATTTAAGCAGAACGTTTACAAAAGTTACGAAACAAAACCAAACATTTCACCTTTTTAGCAATTTTAACCCAAACGTTTGCAACGTTACGAAACAAATCCAAACGTTTCCCCATTTTAGCAATTTAAGCCAAACGTTTAAAATGTTATGAAACAAATCCCAACATTAACCTTTTTAGCGATTTATGCCAAACATTTACAAATGTTACGAAACAAATCCAAACGTTTCGCCATTTTAGCGATTGAAGCCAAACGTTTACAAACGTTATGAAATAAATCCAAATGTTTCCCCTTTTTAAAAATTTAAGCCAAATGCTTATAAACATTACGAAACAAATCCAAACATTTTCCCATTTTAGCGATTTAAGCCAAACGTTTACAAATACGACACAAATCCAAGCGTTTAACCTTTTTAGCGATTTAAGCCAAGACCTTTACAAACGATACGAAACAAAACCAAACATTTAAAACAATTATGAAACCAATCCAAACGTTACACATTTTTAGCAAATTAAGCCAAACATTACGAAACTAAGCCTTTTACAAACGTTACGAATCAAATCCAAGCATTTCACCGTTTTATCAATTTAAGCCAAATATTTATAAACGTTACGAAACAAATCCAAATGTTCCCCCCTTTTAGCTATTTAAGCGAAACGTTTAAAACGTTACGAAAAGAATCCAAACGTTTCCCCTTTTTAGCAATTTAAGCCAAACGTTTACTAACGTTACGAAATAAATACAAACGTTTCACCTTTTTTGCAAATTAAGCCAAACGTTTACAAACGTTACGAAAACAATAAAAGCGTTTCACCTTTTTTGTAATTTAAGACAAGTGTTTAAAAACATTATGAAATAAATCCAAACGTTTCACCTTATTAGCTATTGAAGCCAAACGTTTACAAACGTTATTAAACAAATCCAAACGTTTACAAACGCTACGGAACAAATCCAAACGTTTCACCTTTTTAGTGATTTAAGCCAAATGTTTTCAAATATTTAGTGATTGAAGCCAAACATTTACAAATGTTTCGAAACAAATCCAAACGTTTCACCTTTATAGAAATTTAAGCCAAACGTTTACAAACGTAGCGAAATAAATCCAAATGTTTCACCTTTTTAGCGATTTAAGACAAACCTTTACAAACGTTACGAAAGAAATCAAAACGTTTCCCCATTTTAGCGATTTAAACCAAACGTTTACAAACGTTACTAACCAAATCCAAACGTTTCACCTTTTTAGCGATTTTAGCCAAACGTTTACAAATGTTACGAAACAAATCCAAACGTTTCCCCATTTTAGCGATTTAGTCCAAACGGTTTACAAACGTTACGAAAAAAATCCAAACGTTTCCCCTTTTTAACAATTTAACACAAACATTTACAAAATTTAGGAAACAAAACCAAACGTTTAAAACGTTACGAAACAAATCCAATTGTTTCACATTTTTAGCGAATTAAACCAATTATTTACAAACATTACGGAACAAAACCAAAAGTTTCACATTTTTAGCGATTTAGGCCAAACGTTTACAAACGTTATGTAACAAATCCAAGCGTTTCACCTTTTTAGCGATTTAAGCCAAATGTTTACAAAAGTTACGAAACAAATCCAAGTGTTTCACCTTTTTAGCAATATAAGCCAAATGTTTACAAACGTTAAGAAAAAAATCCAAACGTTTCACCTTTTTAGCAATTTAAGTCAAACGTTTACAAATATTACGAAAAAAAACAAACGTTTAACCTTTTTAGCGATTTAAGTCAAATCTTTAAAACGTTATGATGGTAAAAAAGAAACGTTTCACATGTTTAGTAATTTAAGCTAAGTGTTTACATATGTAACGAAATAAATCCAAACGTTTCACCTTTTTAGCGATTGAAGCCAAACGTTTACAAACGTTACGAATTAAATCCAAATGTTTCCCCATTTTAGCGATTTAAGCCAAACGTTTATTAACGTTACGACACAAAACCAAACGTTTACAAACGTTACGAAACAAATCCAAAAATTTACAAACGTTACGAAACAAATCCAAACGTTTTCCAATTTTAGTGATTTAAGCCAAATGTTTTCAAACGTTACAAAACAAATCTAAACGTTTCACCTTTTTAGCAATTTAAGTCAATCGTTTACAAATATTTACAAACGTTACGAAACAAATCCAAACGTTTACAAATATTACAGAACAAAAACAAACTTTTAACATTTTTTGCAATTTAAGCCAAACGTTTACAAACGTTACGAAATAAATCCAAATGTTCATCTTTTTAGCGATTGAAGCCAAACGTTTACAAACGTTAAGAAACTGTTTACAGCGGCCCAAAGAATTGATAGACAAGAGCATCATGTAGGCTTACAAGGGACTCAAGCCCAACAAAAAGACCTTTTTATTAGTTTTATTATTCTCCTTCTTATTAGAAATTTGTAACTCGTTAGGAGTGTTTTTCTTCTTAGAGTTTTAGTTCTAGTTAAATTAGGAATCTCGATTATGAGGAGCTATAAATAGCTCAGGGCTTCATTATTTTTGTATCAACAAATCAATCAATTAAAAACCAAGCCCTGTGCTTTTTATCTCTGTAATACCCCGTATTTTTTTTGGCTTTTCCGATGAGTTTCCGGTAATATTTTGAGTCGTTTGCGGACTCTTGTTCTCGTGGCCCAATTTCTCAAAAGAAAAAAAAACTAATAATTAGTCAAACTAAAATAAAATAAAATCAAAAGTATTAACATGTTTCTTCATGAATTTGGCATCCAAGTTGGCTTGCATTATCATTTCACTCAACTGTACTAATAGGCCCAATAAAATATGCAATACGCATTTGCAGAGAGGCTAAGTGAGAATTCTATGAACCCACGCATCTTAAACATACACCACGCCTTAGTTTCGCTCCTTATTTAAAACATGTTATAACCCTAAATCGTTCCCCTCTTTTACTGCAAAACCTAGCCGTTTTTGATTCCTTCTAACACTCTAAAAATCTCGCGCTCTCATCCCTTTCCATTGCTGCGATTTTGGTAAGTTTCTCACGTCTTCTTCTTCATATGCTTTCGATATCGTCGCGTTCTGTTTCTTAGCTCGTTCTTCTTCGTTGTAGCATCGAACTGGGATCCGTCTCGTTTCAGCTATAGTAGACATCATCCTCTTCAAATCCAAATCGTTTTCGATTTCGGTGTTTTCGTTTGTTATCCTTGATTACCTTGGGTATCTGGTTCGTGAGTTTTACGCTGGTTATATGCATTTCGTATGTAAATTATGTTGTGTGTTACGTTAGTCGTTTTTGTTTTAAATTCGAGGACGAATTTTATATTAGATGGGGAGAATGTAATACCCCGTAATTTTTTTGGCTTTTCCGATGAGTTTTCGGTAATATTTTGAGTCGTTTGCGGACTCTTGTTCTCGTGGCCCAATTTCTCAAAAGAAGAAAAAAACTAATAATCAGACAAACTAAAATAAAATAAAATCAAAAGTATTAACATGTTTCTTCATGAATTTGGCATCCAAGTTGGCTTGCATTATCATTTCACTCAACTGTACTAATAGGCCCAATCAAATATGCAATACACATTTGCAGAGAGGCTAAGTGAGAATTCTATGAACCCACGCATCTTAAACATACACCACGCCTTAGTTTTGCTCCTTATTTAAAACATGTTACAACCCTAAATCGTTCCCCTCTTTTACTACAAACCCTAGCCGTCTTTGATTCTTTCTAACACTCTAAAAATCTCACGCTCTCATCCCTTTCCATTGCTGCGATTTTGGTAAGTTTCTCACGTCTTCTTCTTCATATGCTTTCGATATCGTCACGTTCCGTTTCTTAGCTCGTTCTTCTTCGTTGTAGCATCGAACTGGATCCGTCTCGTTTCAGCTATAGTAGACATCATCCTCTTCAAATTCTAAGCCTTGAGATCGTGAATCGGTACGTTATTCTATCCGTTTAAGCCGCCGTCGATTCATCGTTTTTCTTGGTTCTTTGCTGTAATATTTCTTGTTGTTGCTGCCGATTATGAACTTGCTTTTGAGCATGAATCTTGTTGTGTCTAGGCATTAGTATTATGTCCATTCTGAGCCAAATCTTCTCCAAAATCTGCAGGCTTGTTACTTCCACTCGGTATGTGCAATTTTGAGTTTACGTTGGACTGTTTTCATGTCTTCGTTTTTGCTGAACTTTGTGTTTTGCTTGCTGTCATTTTTCGTTTTTGTATGATCAGATGTTGTAGCTTATTGTTGATAGTCGTATTGAGTCCCTTGTTTGTTCTCGTGGTGTTTCGGTTTCGCCCTTTTGATTTGTTATGGTGTGACTGCCATACTTATCTATTTCTCATTGTTCTTGTTAAAATGAGTTGGTAGCTGTTAGCATGGATATTTCATATAGTGACCATTGGGTAATTGTCAATTTTGAGAATATTGACTTAAGCTTGCCAATTTGGCTAAATTGCGTTTTAGCTTTTAAATTATTTTCTTAACTATTTTAGTTAAGTAATTTTTGTTGGTAACTATTGGTTACTTGTGTTTTAAGCTATTGAGTTCCATTTTAATATTTAATTATTATTTTATCAATAAGTATTATTTTGGAATTATAAACTATGGTTTATAATTTTGATAAAATATTTGGGTCGGGTTAGACTTGGGTTGCCCGACATGTGAGGTAGCTTGGTAGTTATCGATAACTCGGCTAACCCACTATTTGAAAATAGATTTAGTTTATTATTTATTTAAATAATATTTTAAATAATATTATTTGAAACAAATTTTAAAGCGGGAACTCAATAGACGTGATTGTTATTGGTTTTATTATTATTTGAGTTTTATGTTTGCTCTGACTTGACTTTACATTGACTTGTCTTTTGTGCTAGTCTTATGTGGTGTCTAATACACTCTAGAGTTGGTGTCTGATTTTAATTATGATTTTAATATTTTATTTAGACTCGTTTATTGTTCGTACTTCAGAGGCGAACCAGAGTTAGATTGCTTGTCAAGTTTCACGTGGAATAGCAAGCAGTGAGTTTATATCTCTATTTACCTCTTTATTAAGCAAATGTTATATTTTGTATATATATACATGTATAAACAGCTTTTGAACTGTTTTCTGCATTGTGGATTTGATTTGGAACATGCTACTCGATGGGCATCATCGGGACTGCGTGCGCACCGGTAATGATTATGGTAATAAGGTAGGTTTGAGATACGTCTCACCTTAGTGAGGGCACCGGTGGAAGATACGTCTCCTGGGCTCACTATTTATTAAGTGATAGTCGGGGATCGGTTATTGAGATATGTCTCACCGACACGACAATGGATTTAGAATTGTGGATTAGGGTTTCATTGATAATCCATAATGAAAATGTTTATTTTAAACATTTTTAAATATTTTCAACTTAATAAATGTAAATGGTTATATAAACTCTACTCAGTAAATCTGACCCCGTTGTTTTCCCAAATTTTCCAGGTTTGTGATTTAAACATTGGTCGATCTCCGTTTCTTCATTCTCGAAGGTTCTTTATTTTATTTTCAGAATAAAAGAGTTGAACTGTTTTAAACTCTTAGACCGCAGTAGTAGTATTAGATTATTTATGATTTAGTCTTTTATTATATTTTTAGACTGTTGTTTGTTGGTGATTACTTTATCGCTTTTGGCATGATTACAGCATTTATGGTATTCATATTATATTGCCATACTGTTGGAGTTATAATTTCAGATAAGTATACTTTGAATATATGTAGCATATTGTACTGCTAGACTAGGATGAAGTCTCAGTTTCCCCCGAGCATGTGGTTTTCTGCAGGTACATTGTTTTAAATGATATAAGTTGGTTATCCGTAAGGCTAGCTACGAGTTTTGGTACAACCATACCCATACCCTAGCGCCGGTCACGATTCATGAAAATAGGTCGTGACAATCTCGCAATCTCCGGATTGTTTTAACTTAGGAGTAGTTTTCAGTATTAATCTCGCCTGAGTTCGTAGCTCCCAAATTATTATAATTAGATCACGTGGTTAAGTGTCTTTAACCAGACAAGCCCTGCGAATATCTACAAAGGTTCGTTAAATTATCAAACCTCAAACCGATCCCGATTATAAATTCAAAGATTCGAGTCCGGAATATTTCCAGGCGAACATCTTTTGGCGACTCCACTGGGGACTTAGTTTATGGTTAGCACAAAAACGGACTTTAAGGATGATTCCAGGCACGTTCGGTCTTTACACCGACAACAGCTGAAGGGAGGTGATGTAGTAGAAGAATCTGACTCGGACAAATCTGAAACTATAGCCAAGAACAAACAGGTTAACCAATCGAACAAAGTGCCGAATACTTCGGACACCGATGGGAACCTTCCTAAGGACAGGAATGATGATGCAACCGACGATTGGATGGATTACTCGTGCCATCTTCCTCCATCTCGCCAATCTTTATCACGGGCTTATTTTTCGGCCATGAAGGGCGAGATAGCTCAGGAAAACAAGCAGATGTTCGACGGTGCGATGCACTAGATGTCCGAAGTGATGAAGAACATCATGGCCGATCAAACATCGGTCCAACGGCAGATCCAAGGTAATTTGGATGGCCTCAACAAAGCAATGGAAAACCTGGGACGACTCTTTTCTTGGCAATCCACTGCCGATCAGGGTTACAGACGGGCCGAACAAAACCAGACACCGAATCGGTTCGGGTATCCAGGTGGTTTTGCCGAAACAACGCAGCAACCCAGTAAGTTAGGGTATACATATGGTTCGGTCAAGCTCTTGACTGGGCATGAGGCCGAATCTGCTGGAAGGGCCGATCACCCTGGGGCAAGCACTTCGAACCCTCAAGGAGTGCCCAGACCTCAGGGAGCCGCCACTAGAGCCAACACTCAAGAGCCCAATATGGCCGACCGCTCATTTTCCGAAGGGGGCGATCCAAATATCTATTACCAAGGGCAGCTTGTAGATATGCTAGAGAGACTCGGGGTGGATCCGAGACCGATACCTCGCCCGTCATATATGAAGCCATATCCGGACTAGATCGATAAGTTGTACCCTTCCCCAAGGGGATACAAAGTGCCTGAATTCAGTTTGTTTTCGGGCGAGGAAAAGGGGCAATCGATGGTCGAACACGTCGCCCGGTTTTCTGCCCAATGTGGCGAAGCTGCGGCCCACAATTTTTTGAAACTCCGATTGTTCGCCAGTTCCATAACGAAGATGGCATTCACGTGGTACTCGAGGTTATCACCGAATTTGGTGGACACTTGGAAAGATCTCGAAATCCTCTTCCATGAGGAATTTTTACAGAGCACCGCCTGATGTCACCCTGGCCGATCTAGCTCGAATCTCTCAGTTTCCGAGCGAATCGGCAGAGAAGTATATCGGCCGATTCAAGAACCTTAAAACAAGGTGCTCCACCAAGATGTCTGAGGCCGATTGTGTCCCGATGGTGGTAAGAGGAATGAGCTTCGCTATGAGGGAGCATTTTGAAGGTCATCGATTCCGTGACTTGTTTGAACTGACAAACAGGGTGACGAGTTACGAAAGACTTCTTCAAGAGAAGGAGTAGAGGCGAGGCGCTTCTGAAGGAACCTACTACAAAGACCAGCTGGACGTGGCCGTAGTGTCAGACAGTGAAGACAGTAGCTCCGAAGATGAAGTTAATATGGCCAAATTCTTGGTAACTAAGCCTCTGGAGTGTTCGGCCTTAAGAAAGTCGGGCTTCGTTAAGAAGAACAAGACCGTGGTGGTACAAAAGGAGCATTCCTTCGATCTAACCAAGGCCGACGACATATTCGATGCCTTGTTTAAGGATGGACAGATCGCCCTTAGCGAGAGTCACGTAATCCCACCGCTAGAAGAGCTGGTCGGAAAGGATTATTGCAAGTACCATAATTCCTGGAGGCACAGCACGAACAATTGTGTGAATTTCACAAATGTGATCCAGAAGGCAATCAACGAGGGGAAACTTCCGTTTTCAATGAAGAAAGAGGTTGATGGAAAGTATGTCTCCATTAACACCGTTCGGCCTCACTTTGACAGTTTCCTGGAGCAGGGACAGATCCAGAGTAAGTGGAATCCGAGAAGACCCAAGCCCAGGATGAAGACTGATGGTTCTAAACGGCAAGGAGAAAAAAGTCGATCTCAGCAACAGAAGAGAAAACGCCATAGCTCGCCTACTGCAGAGATAACTTGCCCATCATGCAGTACTTGTTTCGAAGCTAAGAAGGCCGAAAAGGTAAGGGAGCATCCCACAAAAGCATCAGCCACAGCGGGAGTCTAAGACAACCGTGTTCAAAAGGATTTTTCGGCCAACGGAGGCGACCCCTCGTATGACGAAAACCCAAAAGAGGAAAATGCAGAGGTTAAGGCAAGAGTCGAGGGCAAATCAGAACGCAAGACTGGCTCTTGAGGCCGAGCGAGGGAGTAAAACTATAACCGAATGGTTGGGCAATAGGGTTCGGATCGAAACGTATACCGAGCCACGTGAACAACGAACCCCAAAGGTAAGAAAGATATGGGTTCCAAAGCAAGTGAGCCGAACAGATGATTCGACAAGCACAACTGATAGAGACCCACAAGAGCGAGGCAGATCTTGGCGAGAAACCATCTTACAGAGACGTGCTCGTTTCTCACCAAGAGGGCCAATTGAAAGCAAAATTGCCCAAAGATCGTGAGGTATTCGTCTCACACAGAAAAGGGGTATTGAAAGCTTGTGTCCCGGTTGTCAGGGACAAATACGGGGTGAAAGTAGTCACACTCCCTGATTCTTATAGAAGCAAGCCTGGGCAGAAGGCGACGCTGGAAGGCAATGTGATCATCCCGGAAGGTGATAGTGCCGATAGCACGGCAGTAGTATCACTCAGTAAATCTCCAACGAGGATGACGAGGCATATTCGGCCGCTATACATCAAGGCCGATTTAAATGGAGTATCAATCAACAGGGTCCTTATTGATAACGGAGCTGGGGTCAACATACTACCAGCGAAGATGCTCAAGAAGCTCGGCATAAATCGGGATCAGCTAGACCCAACTGATGTTTACATGACCGATTTCGCCGGAGGTGAAACGCCGGCTGAGGGGTACATTACACTCCGGATAAAAGTTGGGCGAGTAGAGACCGAAGAAGGGTTTTTCGTGGTCAACGCCCGAAGCAACTACAACATATTGCTCGGTCGAGATTGGATTCACTCCAATATGTGCATACCATCAACCATGCATCAAAAACTATTCATATGGCGAGAGGATGGTGAAGACGAAGTTGTACAGGGCGATCCCAACCCCTTCGGCGAAGACCATAATGTGCTTGAGGCACGTTTATATGACGAGGAAGTACGGAAGATACAATCCCTTAGCTCCAAAGGGGAGACGAGTGTACCCCGCTTATTAGTCAACTCGGATCGGCCAGTATCGATGACCCTTGGGGGCAACAGCCGATCTACTATCATCAAATGTTTAGAATGATAGCACGACACAAGGAATTAAGAGAGAAGATCAGACAGCTAGCCTCGCTATATGACGTCGCATCGGCCGAATGCATATATGAGGACCAGGGTCAAGACCCAACAGGATCGCTGAGAATTGGGGATATACAGCTGACAACAGGGAAGCTTGAAGATGATCCCGCCCAAGTACAAGATGACCTGCTAGAAGTGAACTTGGGCACAGCTGAATCACCTAGACCTATTTATATCAACGCCGGGTTGGATGAAGAGTTCAAAGGATAGCAGATTGCTTTACTAATCGAATTCCGCGACTGTTTCGCTTGGTCGTACAATGAAATGCCGGGTCTCGATCCAGATATCGGCGAACACAAGCTCCCTTTGAAAAGTGGATTTCGGCCGTTTCGGCAGCCCCCCGACGAATGTCAAGTGTAATACCCCGTAAATTTCAGTGTGTTTCCGACAATTGTTTTTCCGATCGTTTCGAAGTAAATTGAAGTTATGGACGGGTTCGTGTTGGTTCGTGAATGATTTGATTTGTAGTTCAACCATTTGTTTTTTTTATATTTTAAAAAAAAATAGAATTGGACCATTCCCGTTCGAGAATTGAAATTCTCGAACAGGAATCTCATTTTTGGGCCTGGTCTCGTTCGAGACTAGGCATTCCCGAACGGGAATCATGGCCTGAAAGGCCATTCCCGTTCGGGAAACACTCAGCCCATAGGACCCCTTCGCCCAGCCCTTTTCGATCTCGTTTTCGGCCCGTTTCCTTGCGTTATTTTAAGTCGACTTCTAAACAGAAAACCTTCATCACGCTGCAAACAAACCCTAGCAGTTTTCCTCTTGTCCATTCGCTGAGAAACGAAGCTGAAATCATCATCCAAACTCTGCTGTTCCGGTTAGTTTTATAATTCCTCAATTTCAGATTTCTGCCTTGAAACGGCATTACGTAATTTGAGTCGTTCTCATTCGTTTCTAGGTCGAAATCAAAACCGTTTGATCTCAGACGTTCTAGACTCACGTACCTACGTTTCCCTTTCTCGGTTTTGCTAAACGGTACGTAATCGATCTCGTTTCAATCGCCGTACGGTTTCCGTTTTCTGTTTTGCCTTAACTGTTCTTGAGCTATATGTTACTGCCGAATGGTTTTCTTCTATGTGGATATCATTTTACTTGATTCATGGTTCTAAATCTTATGGAATGTTAGTTGTTGTTGATTTAAAACGTTTGTTTCGGTGATGGGTCTATGGAACTAAATCTCGGCTCCATGAACGTATTCCTTCTTTCGACTACCATTGATACGTATTTTGTGATCTTGAGTTATTATTAAGTTAGGATTAGTAATATGGATTGAACGGTAAAGAATGATGTTTAATGGATTAAAATCTTATAGATTGAAGTCTTGATTTAGGTGCAGTAGGTTAAAAAAATGGAGTTTCTGCGTGTTGTTCATGAGGTGTGGCGGGTTTCATATTTTTGTTTTGAAATGATGGTGATGGCTAAATAGCCATAAAGGTTATCAATTTATTTTAACTAAAGCTAATGAATTCCTTGAGTTTTACCATAGAATTTGTTTAATAATAACTTTCGAATTTAGATATGGTTATCAGTAATATATTTAAAACGATGGGTATTTATAATTAAGCTAATATAATTACTCGGGTAATTATAATTAACTTCGAACTTCGAATTGGAATAAATTGGCTAAATTACAATTTAGCCCCTAAATGTTTTAAAAACTTATTTAACTAAGTTTTTGGTTAGTAACTTTATATTTTGTTTTTAATTATAAACAAAAGCAATTAATTTGATCTCGGATATCAATTTGGCTAAAGTACAATTTAGTCCCTAATTGGCTAAAGTGCAATTTAGTCCCTAAACTTTTATTAACTTAAAATGATTAAGTTTTTGGTTTGTAACTTGGGTTACTTAGAATAGAAGTTATTGAGTTCCGTTTTTAAAATGGATTATTATTTTGTTAATTTATTTTATAAATATAAATTTGGGTTTATATTTGATAAACGTTTTGAATCGGGTTAGACTTGGGTCACCCGACAAGTGAGGTTAGCTTGGTAGTTTGTGATAACTCGGCTAACCCACTATTTGGAAATTATTTATTATTAAAAGTTATTAAATAATATTTATAAATTGGATTTTAAGCAGGAACTCAGTAGACTTATATTAATTGGGCTTTATTTACCTAATGGGTATTATTTGTGTGTGCTTTGGATTGTGTTATTCCGACGTGTTACTTGTGCTAGTTCTATGTGGTGTCTAGTGCTCTCTAGAGTTAGGGTCTGTTTTTAATAATTATTTTATTTGTCTAGACCCGTCTGTTGTTCGTGCTCCAGAGGCAAATCAGGATTAGTTGCTTGCCGGTATTCACGTGGATTAGCAAGAAGTGAGTTTGTATTTACTATTTACCGCTTTATTAAGTAAATTGTTATTTTAATATTAAATATATACTGTACGTATATTTCGAACTGTTTTTATATTATGGCTTCTAGTTGGAACATGCTACCTAATGGGTATCATTAGGACTGCGTGCGCACCGGTAATGATCTGGGAAAGGTATTTATGGTAATATGGTAACTCGGTGTGAGCATAGCTCTCGGGACCAAGTAGAGTAACTCGGTGTAGCTCAGCTCCCGGGACTCTGGTATAAGTGTGGTCAGTGGTAACTCGGTGTAGCTCAGCTCTCGGGACCAGACCTATTGGATTATGTTTATTATTTAGAATTGTGGATTAGGGTTCCAACTATTATCCGTAATATTGTTATTAAATGTTTTAATCGTTTTAAAGGTTTTCCACTTAATAAATGTAAATAGTGGTATGAACTCATCTCAGTATATCTGACCCCGTTGTTTTCCCAATTTTCCCCAGGGTTATGATCTGAGAGAGTCTGGTGATCTCCGCATTTATTTTTCCTCGGAGGTTCCATTTATTTTAGTAAAACTGTGAAACTGTTTTATTCTTAGACCGCAGTAGTAACTAGACGTCCTTATTATTATTATATATTTTGTCGGATTGGTTCGACTGGTTATATTGCTCTGGCATGCTGTATTATTGACATTGATTTATGATGAATCTATTTTAGACTCGGAATTGAATAAGCATGTTATATTAACTGTTGAATATTATAACTGCTAGTTTTAGGCTGAAGTCTCGGTTGCCCCCGAGCATTGGTTTTCTGCAGGTTTATGTGTTTATATGTTAAATGAAAGGCTAGCTACGGGTTTCGGTACTATATTACCCATACCCTAGCGCCGGTCGCGATTCATGAAAATGGGTCGTGACATCAAGAGAAGTGGATACCCTCATCCAGGATGAAAAACATCGTCCTTGTGATGAAGAAAAATGGAAAATTAAGGGTATGTGTAGACTTTCGAAACCTCAACCTGGCCACGCCTAAGGACTAGTACCCGATGCCCGTGGCCGATATGCTGATAGATAGAGCAGCGGGGCATACGATACTCAGTTTCCTCAACGCACACTCCGGGTACAACCAAGTACCAATCAACAAGGAGGACGTATCTAAAACAGCTTTCAAATGTCCCGGGCCGATTGGAGCTTACGAATGGGTTATTATGCCTTTCGGCTTGAAGAACGCGGGTGCAACCTACCAACGAGCGATGAATAAAATGTTCAGAGGATTGGATTGCCTCGAAGTGTACATTGACGATGTGGTGGTAAAGTCGAATACCGGGGAGCTTCATTTGGCCGATCTGAGGAAAGGGTTCGAGCGCATACGGTCTAATGGGTTGAAAATGAACCCTCTTAAATGCGCTTTCAGAGTATCGGCTGGAAACTTCTTGGGTATCTTGGTTCACCAGCGGGGAGTAGAGATAGATAAAAACAAAGCCAAGGCGATCATTAATGCTGAACAACCTAAAACTAAGAAGCAGCTTCAGAGACTGATCGGTCAAATAAATTTCCTTAGACGATTTATAGCGAACATAGCAGGCCGACTTCGCAGTTGGAGTGTCTTGCTACGAGGAAAAGAGACCGATCATTGGATTTGGACGGACGAACAATAGAAGGTGTTCGATGATTTAAAAGAATATTTGGCCAAACCTCCAGTTATGACACCTCCGAAGCCGAACAAACCACTGTTACTTTTTTTATCGGCTGCACGTGAATCCGTGGGATGCATGCTCGCCCAAGAGGACAACGGGGTGGAAAGAGCGGTCTATTATCTGAGCCGTGGGCTGACCGATACTGAGATTTGCTATACTGACATAGAGAAAATGGGCATGTGTTTGTACTTCACTTGCTACAAATTACGATATTACATGTTGCTGGTAGTGGTGTACGTACTATCCCAGACCGATATCATTAAGTATATTCTATCGAAACCATACATAAGAAATCAGATTGGGAAGTGGGCGATCGCCATGTCCGAATTCACATTAGTTTACGTTCCCCAGAGAGCAGTAAAAGGACAAGTTTAGGCCGATTTCCTCGTCGATCATCCTATAATTACCCTTTGGGAGGAAACAATTAGCTGCTGCGACATAGTCTTATGGGAGATGTGGTTCGATGGGTCTAGAACTAGCCAGAGGGTAGGCGCCGTAGGACATGTTATCTCACCCCTGGGGTCAGCTTACCAACTATCGTTCAAACTCTAGTTTGAGTGTACTAAAAATCAAACAGAATACGAAGCCCTGATATTCGGCCTCGAAATTTTGGCCGAGCTAGGGGCAAAGTCAATCAACGTTAGAGGCGATTCATTGTTGGTCATCAAACAAGTGATTGGGGAATTCAAGTACGAATCTGAACTATTGGTGAGGTATTGCAACAAGGCGAAGCACTTGATCGATGGCTTTTAGGATACAAGGATAGAATACACCGAGAGGGCCGATAATATTGTCGCGAATGATCTAGCTCAACACGGCAGCGGATACAAGATGAGTCACCAGTTCGACGCAATTGAAAGAGAAACGCCGAATCTCCATACTGGGGGCATCACCATCAATGAAAGGAAATTTTCGGTCTACCAAATCGATGTCACCCAAGATTGGAGGACTGAAATGTTGAAGTGGTTCGAGAATCCAGACCATACGAATAGGAGGTTGAGGACCTTGGCCCAAAACTACGTCGTCATAGCGGGCGAGCTATACAAAAAGGGTTTTGAAGGGCTACTCTTCAGATGCATCGGCCCAAAGGAAGTAATGCTAGCAATGGCCGAAGTACATGAAGGGATAGCTGGTGTTCATGAGGCAGGCGCCCGGATGAAATGGTTGATCCATAAATACGGCTTCTATTGGCCGAAAATGGAACAAGACTGCATAAGATATGCTAAGGGGTGCGAAGCCTGTCAGAAATTCGGTCCGATACAGCACGTCTCGGCCGAAGAACTCCACTCCATCATTAAACCGTGGCCATTTAGGGGATGGGCGGTCGACCTCACAGGAAAGATATATCCTGGCTCGACAGATGGCCATACTTTCGTCATTATTGCAACTTGCTACTTCACCAAATGGGCCGAAGCAAAGCCCCTAAAATCGCCCACGCAAGAAGCTGTGATTAAGTTTTTTAAAGAATACATCATTCATCGACATGGGTTGCCTGAATATATAACCACAGATCAAGGGATGATGTTCACAGGAGGCGATATAGGTTGGTGGGCTTCTTAGATGAAGATCAAAATGCTTCACTCAACACCGTACTATGCGCAAGCCAACGGAAAGGCCGAAGCGACGAACAAGACTATTAAACTTATGGTTTAGAAGATGATTGAAGAAAACCCAAGACAATGGCACGCTTTGTTGTCAGAAGCAGTTTGGGCGAATAGGACCAGCCAAAAGTCGGCCACAGGAACTTCACCTTTCCGAATGGTGTATGGGTACGATGCGATGTTGCCAATGGAGCTCATTGTGATGTCTACTCGCCGTCTGTACCAGAATAGATTGTCTAAGGACGATTACTTTGACAAGATGGTAATAGACTCCTTCGATCTCGATGAGGAGAGACTGGCGGCATTAGATCACCTCGAGGCCCAGAAAAGAAGGGTTGAGAGGGCATACAATAAGCGGGTGAAACCAAAGTCATTTGCCATAGGCGATATGGTATGGAAGGCGATCCTACATGTTGGTCATAAGGACAGGCGAACTGGTAAGTGGAGTCCGAACTGGGAAGGCCCATTTATTGTGACTGCCAAGATGACTGGCGGTGCGTATGTCCTGGCGAATGTTGACGGGGAGGAACACGACAGCGCGATCAATGGACAGTTCCTCAAAAAATATGTTCCCAGTTGCTGGGAGATCATTGACCGACGGCTATTTGGAGCCGACGAAGAATAATGACCACCGCGAGCCTTCGCCGAACGTCCTAAGTCATTAGATATCCATGAATAACGTTGAACGTTCTGCGTTTCTGATTTATAAGGGCCGATGATCGAATGTATCATTATCATTTCGGCCATTTCGGCCATTTACTGTTACAGTTGAGTTTTTTCAACGGGTCCTCCGTTTTTCTCAACATTTTACGAAATAAGTTATAAAGTACTTTAACAAGGCCGAGAATTGAATATATCATTGTTATTTCGGCCATTTATTTTTAAAATTGTCCGTAAGGGGCCCTCCGTTATTCCCAACGTGTCATTTTTTGAAGCCGACCTTTTAATATCAGATTAATTAAAGACCGATAGCGATGATGAAAAATAAAAACTGACTAACGGCAAAAACCTTCGGTCCCATGAACGATTAACATAAGATGAAAATCTATTCAACGAAAGGAAACGGCCACCAGGCCGAACCAAAACAGTATCGTACGGTTGAAAAGAAAAATATTGTTCTGAACTTAAAACAGATTACAACATAAGCTAAAAATGGCTAAAAATGTCGCCAATCTCACTGCGAACCGTGCTGAAAGATTTGCGGGCTTCATCCACCTTGGGCTTCATTCTGGAAATGCTCTGCTTCAGCAAGTTTCGGTTTTTCTTCACGTCGACACCTTCGTGCAAGCTTTTGTCCATGGAGACTTCTAGTTCGCCTGTACCCTTCTCTTCAGCCTACAGCTCGAGCTTCAAAGCAGCGATTTTGTCTTGCAGCTCTTTTGCGTGCTCTCGGCGATTGGTCAGAGCTGAAACAGCCGATTTCACAGATGCCTTCAGCGTCTCCAGCTTCTATTTAGGTTCAGCCTCTTGAAGGGTTAATTGGTCATGCTCGGTCTGGATCAGCATCGATTCATCATAAATCTTCTGAAAAGCAGGTAGCGATGCAGATAGTTTAACCATGGCACCGCGAGCTTTTTTGCTGAGGACTTCTGGAGGAGCGTCGGCCAGGGCAGTTGCAGCTTTTTTAAGTTTCTCAAAGTCCTTGGGCGACTTGAATATAGCAATGCCTTGGTATTTCAGCTCAGTACGTCCAGATGATCGCCCCAGTTCTCAGAAGACCAGCTGATAATCTCTGCCTGCATTTCACCCTCTGGCATAGGCAATTCCTCATCTTCACTATCAGAGTTCAGGAAAACCGCTGCTTTCACCGCCAAGTCTTCATGTTTCGCCGGAGCGTCATCAGCAATTTGCCAGGTTTTGCCACAATAGAAAATCAGCTGCTAAGACTACTATTAAGGTGATAATGAGCAAATTTGAGGTACCTTAGTCTTGGCAGCAAGACGTGCCAGAAGGTTAACCAGGTCCGAACCCAGCGGCGAGTGCAAGGAAGGCAGTGGTGAAAAATCAAGCATCTGGGACGAACGGGTTTCCTAAAGGGAGAGTCCTTCATCACCAGTTTGATCGCCCCCAGTTTGGGTATCTCCCCTTGAAGACGAATGAGCGCTTTTGGAGGGATGATTCATCTCAGGATCAAAGGGTGTAGGATCAAATAGGCGAGACCCGGAGAGATCAACTTTAACTTTCTTGGATTTCGACTCCTTCTTGGACGATTTCTTTGATGCTGGGCATTTTCGTCTTGCTTTCTTGGCTTCTGGTTTCTCATCGCCGTCGGTATGGTATACGTCGCCCTTACCCCATCTCGGCACGCCAACTAAAAACAAAAGTTAGTACAGAATTGAATAAAACTTTAAAAGGCGAAACGTTATCTTTGTTACCTGGTATTCTACTGTAGCCGTTTTTGACTAGTTCACTAATCGCCTCAACATCAGAGCGGCATCTGATGCCAGTGTAAGTTACCCCTTCAGTAGTTATGATCGGCTGCGATTTTTTAATCCATTTTTTAGGCATTTTAATTGGAGTTTGGGTGGACATATTACACTTAGGAACTTGTGGACTCTTGTACTTAAATTTAGGGCGAATATGAGCTAGGTAGAATTCATAAGAATAAGTTTTGTCATATTTTTCCCTCCAGACCTTTTTCATTTTTTCATTATATTTAGTCCTAGCTATTTGCCTATGACGCTGCATTTTAAGGTTCATACTAGGCCGATCTAATGGATCATATTTGAATTTATAAAAGCTTTCGAACCTAGAAATTTCAAAAAGATGGAAGAGGTTACCTTCAAATTTCTGGACGTTTTGGTGCATGCAAAAGAAACAGATCTGCATGAGTTGGGTTTCTCGATAAAGGAGGTAAAGAAAAATTATGAAGAGATAGGATTTCTTTCGGAGAAAGGTCGAAACAGGATTCAACGACCGAAGCCCACCAACTTTCAAACTCAAGGGTACATTTTGGTGAAATGGAAGGACGAGAAATTTCTGATATAGGGGGAAGATAGGCTCGATTAAGGCGAGTTATAAACTGGAGATCGGCAAAGTTTTCTATTGAGGGTCTATAGGTCCCGCGGTTATTGACGGAGATTAATAAAAGACAGGGAATTCCTTGGTTGTAGCCGAATTGCCGAGCTACATAGTTAGGGCAATATGCCTCTGTACTACTGCGGTTATACTCCAAACCGGCGAACAGATTTCTACATTTCAAGGAGCTACCCCAACATTGTCCTCCAAGTTTCCGTTTGGGATCGGCCATTTCTTCTTCAGTATCATCGCTATCCCATCTGAGGTATAACCAAGAAGGAGGATACTTCAGAGTCAATATCGGGAAAAATAGTTCTGGAGTACGAACATAGTTTGTGAACACCTCTAGAACGTCAAGGACATGGGGAAGGCGAGTACCAGCAGCGATAAGTTGATAACCGCATAGTTCGGCCTTGATATGGGGGCCAACTTCAAAGAGCTCGGGGAAGTAAAGTGCGAGCCATAATTGTAGAACCCATAATGGACCACTAGGGCATTGAAACACCCGTTGTTCGGCATGAGGAGCAATTTCGTTCATACTTCTGTACAAGTGAGCCAGCATGAACTCGCCAAGATTGCATTTTCGTCCTTCGGCAAGAGCAGCGGCGAGTGTGAAACAATCTGTGGTGACTCGGAAAGATGAAGTACAAAGGACGAATTTCGCCACAAAAAAGGCGAGGAAAGCAATATGCTCTCTGGTGTCAGAGTTGTATTGTTCTTCGCCAATAAAAAGCTTGACGAATGGGCCATAACTCCTTTGGGCTTTTGTCAACTTAAAGGTAGGGATGTTTGCATCTAGATTGGCGAAATACGTTTGCCGATAACTACGATGTTTAGGATCGCCACCATGTTTAAAAGGGTAATGGTCATCATGCCGAATTTGAAGCAAAAACAGTTGACGGCGGTCGACCAGAAGAGGGAGGCACCCATGATGTAATGCTTCGCTATTGGTCTACTCGCCTTGCAGAGGCCGATCATGTCGTATATGCCAACATCCTTCCACAGTTGGCCGAAATGGGGCTTCAATCGATTCACCCATTTTTGATACCCCTTGTGTTCGGTCGGCCAGTTTCTGAACATGGTATTTACCCAGATGGAGGACTGATGGGAGAATGAGAAGTGTGGTGGGACTTCTTCGTGAAACGGAGTGGCAATTTCGCATAGGTGGCTGGGCGAAACCAGAATCGGACCAACACATTCTTGATCATCGTTGGTTTTAATTATTACCTAAAAATCGGTATTTAGAGCAGTAGTGCGGACCTCGTTGATCTTATCAGTTACTTGGGTGGCGATTGTGTCATTGGGAGCAGCCATGATAACTGAGCAAAATTTCACCTTAGTTAGGGCGATGATTAAAAACGGCGAAATAGGAATAGGCAAGGCGATTTCAGGCGCTTACCAGTAGGTTTGTAGAAAGCTTGAGATGGCTGAGAAGAGAGAGAATCTTGAATTTTTGCAGAGAGAGTAGGTAGTGTGAGAATGATTGAGTATTTTTCTTAAAATGCAAAATGAACGGAAGCCGAATGGTTCAAACATTTACTACGTGGCATCGTGGGTAACAACTGGAGATGACGTGGATTTAAGGGGGTACCGAACGATTTATAGATGCGCACCCCTTTGTTATAAATTGCAATGGTATCTGGGCCGAGGACATGGACCAAGCAGCTTTTCATTTGGGCCTAAGAAGGGAAACAAGCCCAAAATGAGAATTTCAGGCTTGTTGGGGGCATTGTTTACACCGGCCCAAAGAATTGATAGACAAGAGCATCATGTAGGTTTACAAGGGACTCAAGCCCAATAAAAAGCCCTTTTTATTAGTTTTATTATTCTCCTTCTTATTAGGAATTTGTAACTCGTTAGGAGTGTTTTTCTTCTTAGAGTTCTAGTTCTAGTTAAATTAGGAATCTCGATTATGAGGAGCTATAAATAGCTCAGGGGTTCATTATTTTTGTATTAACAAATCAATCAATCAAAAACCAAGCCCAGTGCTTTTTATCTCGCAATCTCCGGATTGTTTTAACTTAGGAGTAGTTTTCAGTATTAATCTCGCCTGAGTTCGTAGCTCCCAGATTATTACTATTAGATCACGTGGTTAAGTGTCTTTAACCAGACAAGCCCTGCGAATATCTACAAAGGTTTGTTAAAATATCAAACCTCAAACCGATCCCAATTATAAATTCAAAGATTTGAGTCCGGAATATCTCCAAGCGAACAGAAACAAAATCCAAACGTTTCCCCATTTTAGAGATTTATGCCAAACGTTTATAAACGTTATGAAACAAAACCAAACGTTAACAAACGTTACGAAACAAATCTAAATGTTTACAAACGTTACGAAACAAATCTAAACGTTTCCCCATTTTAGCGATTTAAGCGAAACATTTACAAACGTTACGAAACAAATCCAAACGTTTCACCTTTTTAGCGATTTAAGCAAAACGTTTACAAACGTTACGAAACATATCCAAACGTTTCCCTATTTTAGCAATTTAAGCCAAACGTTTACAAACGTTACGACACAAATCCAAACGTTTCCCCTTTTTTGCGATTGAAGCCAGACTTTTACAAAAATTACGAAACAAACCCAAACGTTTCGCCTTTTTAGCGATTTAAGCCAAACGTTTACAAACGTTACGAAACAAATCAAAGCGTTTCCCCATTTTTGCAATATAAGTCAAACGTTTACACACGTTACGAAACAAATCCAAACGTTTCACCTTTTTAGAGATTTAAGTCAAACGTTTACAAACGTTACGAAAAAAATCCAAATGTTTCCCCATTTTAACAATTTAAGCCAAACATTTAAAACGTTACAAAACAAATCTTAACGTTTTACCTTTTTAGCGTTTTAAGCCAAACGTTTACAAACGTTACGAAACAAATCCAAACGTTTTACCTTTTTAGTGATTGAAGCCAAATGATTACAAATATTACGAAACAAATCAAAACGTTTCACCTTTTTAGCAATCTAAACCAAACGTTTACAAATGTTTCGAAACAAATCCAAATGTTTCAACTTTTTAGCAATTCAAGCCAAGCGTTTACAAAGGTTACGAAACAAAACAAAATGTTTAAAATGTTACGAAACAAATCCAAACGTTTTTCATTTGTAGCGATTTAAGCCAAACGTTTACAAACATTACGAATCAAAACAAATCTTTTACAAACGTTACGAAACAAATCCAAAAGTTTAACCTGTTTAGCAATTTAAGCCAAACGTTTACAAACGTTACGAAACAAATCCACACGTTTCCCCATTTTAGCTATTTAAGCCGAACGTTTACAAATGTTAGGAAACAAAACCAAACGTTTCACCTTTTTAGCTATATAAGCCAAACGTTAACAAACATTACAAAATAAAACAAAACGTTTCCCCTTTTTAGCTATTTAAGCCGAACGTTTACAAATGTAAGAAACAAATCCAAACGTTTCACCTTTTCAGCGATTTAAGATAAATGTCTACAAACGCTACGAAACAAATCCAAGTGTTTCACATTTTTAGCAATTTAAATCCAAACATTTCACCTTTTTAGCGAATTAAGCCAAACGTTTACAAATGTTAGCGATTTACGCCAAACGTTTCACCTTTTTAGCACTTTAAGCCAAATGTTTCACCTTTTTAGCGATTTAAGCCAAATGCTTACAAACATTACGAAACAAATCCAAACGTTTCACCTTTTCAGCGATTTAAGCCAAACGTTTACAAACATTACCAAACAAATCCAAACGTCTCACCTTTTTAGCAATTTAAGCTAAACGTTTACAAACGTTACCAAACTAATCCAAACGTTTAGAACGTTACGCAACCCTTTTTAGCGAATTAAGCCAAACGTTTACAAACGATACGAAACAAATCCAAATGTTTCCCCTTTCTAGTGATTTAAAACAAACGTTTACAAGTTACGAAACAAATCAAAACAATTCACATTTTTAGCAATTTAAGCCAAACGTTTACAAACGTTACGAAACAAAACCAAACGTTTCACCTTTTTTGCGATATAAGCCAAACGTTACAGACGTTACGAAACAAATGCAAACATTTCACCTTTTTCACGATTTAAGCCAAACGTTTACAAACGTTAAGAAACAAATCCAAACGTTTCCCCTTTTTAGCAATTTATGCCAAACGTTTACAGACATTACGAAACAAATCCAAATGTTTCACCTTTTTAGCGATTTAAGCCAAACGTTTACAAACATTACGAAATAAATACAAACGATTCACGTTTTTAGCGAATTAAGCAAAACGTTGACACACATTACGAAATAAATCCAAGCGTTTCACCTTTTTAGCTAATCAAGCCAAACATTTAAAAAAGTCACGAAACAAATCCAAATGTTTTACCTTTTTAGCAATTTAAGCCAAACGTTTACAAACGTTACGAAACAAATCCAAACGTTTCACCTTTTATGCGGTTTAAGCCAAACGTTTATAAACGATAACAAACAAAACAAGACGTTTTACCTTTTTTGCGATTTAAGCGAAACGTTTAGAAAGATTACGAAACAAAACCTAACGTTTAAAACGATACGAAAAAAATCCAAACATTTCACCTTTTTAGCAATTTAAGTCAAACGTTTATAACATTGCAAAACAAATCCAAATGTTTTACCTTTTTAGCGAATTAAGCGAAACGTTTACAAATGTTACGAAACAAATCCAAACGTTAAGAAACAAAACCAAATGTTTACAAACATTATGAAACAAATCCAAGCGTTTTACCTTTATAGCAATTTAAGCCAAACGTTTACAAATATTACGAAACAAATCCAAGCGTTTCACCTTTTTAGCAATTTAAGCAAAACGTTTACAAACCTTAAGAAGCAAATTCAAAGGTTTCACCTTTTTAGCGATTTATGCCGAACGTTTACAAACATTACGAAACAAAACCAAACGTTTCACCTTTTTAAAGATTTAAGCCCAACGTTTACAAACGTTACAAAACAAGTCCAAACGTTTCCTCATTATAGCGATTTAAGCCAAATGTTTAAAACGTTATGAAACAAATCAAAATGTTTCACCCTTTTAGCGATTTAAGCCAAATGTTTAAACAAACATTACAAAACAAATCCAAACGTTTCCCATTTTTAGCTATTGAAGCTAAACGTTTACAAACGTTTCAAAACAAATTCAAACGTTTCACATATTTAGAAATTTAAGCCAAACGCTTACAAACTTTACGAAATAAAACCAAGTGTTTCAACGTTTTAGCAATTTAACCCAAACGTTTACAAACGTAATGAATCAAATCCAAATGTTATACCTTTTTAGCAATTTAAGCAAGTAGTTACTAAACAAATCCAAGTTTTTCACCTTTTTAGCACTTTAAGCCAAAACATTTGCAAACTTTACGAAACAAATCCAAACGTTTCACCTTTTTAGCGATTTAAGCCAAACGTTTACAAACGTTACGAAACAAAACATGACGTTTCACCTTTTTTGCGATTTAAGCCAAACGTTTACAAACATTACGAAACAAAACCTAACGTTTAAAATGTTACGAAACAAATCCAAGCGTTTCACCTTTATAGCAATTTAAGCATAACGTTTATAAACGTTGCGAAACAAATCCAAACGTTCCGGCTTTTTAGCGATTTAAGCCAATCGTTTACAAACGTTACGAAACAAATCAAAGCGCTACGGAAAAAATAAAACGTTTACAAACATTACGAAACAAATCTAAGCGTCTCACCTTTTTAGCAATTTAAGCTAAACGTTTACAAATCCAAGCGTTTCACCTTTTTAGTAATATAAGCAAAATGTTTACAAACGTTACAAAATAAATCCAAAGGTTTCACCTTTTTAGCGATATAAGCCGAACGTTTACAAACTTTACGAAACAAAACCAAATGTTTCACTTTTTTAGCGATTTAAGCCAAACGTTTACAAACGTTACGAAATAAATCCAAACGTTTCCCCATTACAAAAAAAAATCAAAACGTTTCATCTTTTTAGCGATTTAAGCCAAACGTTTAAACAAACGTTTCGAAACAAATCGAAACGTTTCATATTTTTAGCTATTGAAGCCAAACGTTTACAAACATTTCAAAACAAATTCAAACGTTTCCCATATTTAGAAATTTAAGCCAAACGTTTAGAACCGCTAAGAAACAAAATCAAGCATTTCAACTTTTTAGCAATTTAAACCAAACATTTACAAACGTAACGAATTAAATCCAAGCGTTTTACCTTTTTAGCAATTTAAGCAGTCGTTACGAAACAAATCCAAGCGTTTCATCTTTTTAGAAATTTAAGCTAAGAAGTTTACAAACTTTACGAAGCAAATCCAAACGTTTCACCTTTTTACCGATTTAAGCCAAACGTTTACAATCGGTACGAAACAAATCCAAACTTTTTATCTTTTAGCGATTTAAGACAAACGTTTACAAACGCTATGAAACAAATTCAAATGTTTCACCTTTTTATCAATCTAAGCCAAACGTATACAAATGTTACGAATCAAATCCAAACGTTTCAACTTTTTAGCGATTTAAGCCAAACATTGACAAACGTTACGAAACAAATCCAAACGTTTCCCCTTTTTAGCGATTTAAGCCAAACGTTTACAAACGTTTCACCTTTTTAGCAATTTAGGCAAAACGTTTACAAACATTACAAAACAAATCCAAACGTCTCACCTTTTTTGCGATTTAAGCCAAGCGTTTACAAACGTTACGAAACAAATTCAAACGTTTCACCTTTTTAGCGATTTAAGCCAAACGTTTACAAATGTTACGAAACAAAACCAAGAGTTTCACCTGTTTAGCTATTTAAGTCAAATGTTTACAAACGTTACAAAACTAATCGAAACGTTTCATCTTTTTAGCGATTTATGGCAAACATTTACAAAGGTTATGAAACAAATCCAAATGTTTCACCTTTATAGCAATTTAAGTCAAACGTTCACAAACGTTACGAAACAAATCCAAACATTTCCCATGTTTAGCGATTTAAGCCAAACTTTTACAAACATTACAAAAGAATTCCAAGAGTTGAACCTTTTTAGCAATTTAAGCCAAAAGTTTACAAACGTTACGAAACAAATCCAAGTGTTTCCCCTTTTAAGCACATTAAGACAAACGTTTACAAACGTTGCAAAATAAATCCAAATGTTTCACCTTTTTAGCGATCTAAGCAAAACGTTTACAAACGTTACGAAACAAATCGAAACATTTCATATTTTTAGCGATTTATGCCAAACATTTTCAAAGTTTATGAAACAAATCCAAATGTTTCCCCTTTTTAGCAATTTGAGCCAAACGATTACAAACGCTACGAAACAAATCCAAACGTTTCACCTTTATAGCAATTTAAGTCAAACGTTCACAAAGGTTACGAAACAAATACAAACATTTCACCTCTTTAGCGACTTAAGCCAAACGTTTATAAATATTACGAAACAAATCCAAGCGTTTCACCTTTTTAGCAATTTAAGCAAAATGTTTACAAACGTTACGAAACAAACCCAAAGATTTCACCTTTTTAGCGATTTAAGCCGAACGTTTACAAACGTTACGAAACAAAACCAAACGTTTCACCTTTTTAGCGATTTAAGCCAAACGTTTACAAACGTTACGGAACAAATCCAATCATTTCCCCATTACGAAACAAATCAAAACGTTTCACCTTTTTAGCAATTTAAGCCAAACGTTTAAACAAACGTTACGAAAGAAATCCAAATGTTTCACATTTTTAGCTATTGAACCCAAACGTATATAAACATTTAAAAACAAATTCAAACGTTTCACATATTTTGAAATTTAAGGAAACGTTTACAAACGTTACGAAACAAATCCAAGCGTTTCAACTTTTTAGCAATTTAAACCAAACGTTTACAAAAATAACGAATCAAATCCAAGCGTTTTACCTTTTTAGCAATTTAAGCCAATCGTTACGAAACAAATCAAGCGTTTCACCTTTTTAGCAATTTAAGCCAAAATGTTTACAAACTTTACGAAGCAAATCCAAACGTTTCACCTTTTTAGCGATTTAAGCCAAACTTTTACAAACGTTACGAAACAAATCCAAACATTTCACCTTTTTAGCGATTTAAGCCAAACATTGACAAACGTTACTAAAAAGATCCAAACGTTTCACCTTTTTAGCGATTTAAGCCAAACATTTACAAAGGTTATGAAACAAATCTAAATGTTTTACCTTTTTAGCAATTTAAGACAAACGTTTACAAACGTTACGAAACAAATCCAAACGTTTCCCCTTTTTAGCGATTTAAGCCAAATGTTTACAAACATTTCGAAACAAATCCAAACGATTTGCCTTTTTAGAAATTTAAGCAAATCCTTTACAAACGTTACAAAACAAATCCAAACGTTTCTCCTTTTTAGCAATTTAAGCCAAACGTTTACAAAAGTTACGAAGCAAAACCAAAAGTTTAAAACATTATGAAACAAATCCAAACGTTTCACATTTTTAGCTATTTAAACCAAACCTTTACTAATGTTACGAAACAAAACTAAAGGTTTCACCTTTTCAGCAATTTAAGAAAAACGTTTACAAACTTTACGAAACAAATCCAAGCGTTTCACCTTTTTAGCAATTTAAGCCAAACGTTTACAAACGTTCCAAAACAAATCCAAGCTTTTCACCTTTTTACAAATTTAAGCCAAGCGTTACGAAACAAATCCAAGCGTTTCACGTTTTTAGCAATTTAAGCCAAACGTTACAAAACAAATCTAAGCGTTTCCCCTTTTTAGCAATTTAAGGCAAACGTTTAAAAATGTTACGAAACAAATCCAAACGTTTCACCTTTTAAGCGATTTAAGCCGAACGCTTACAAACGTTATGAAAAACAACCAAACATCTGACCTTTTTAGCAATTTAAGCAAAATGTTTACAAACGTTACGAAACAAATCCAAATGTTTTCCCAATTAGCGATTTAAGCCAAAAGTTTAAAACGTTACGAAAAAAATCTAAACATTTAACCTTTTTAGCGATTTATGCCAAACGTTTACAAACGTTGCAAAACAAATCCAAAAGTTTTCCCTTTTTAGCGATTGAAGCCAAACATTGACAAAGGTTACGAAACGAATCCAAACGTTTCCCCTATTTTACCAATTTTAGCCAAATGTATAGAAACGTTACGAAATAAATCCAAACGTTTCACCTTTTTAGCGATTTAAGCCAAACGTTTACAAATATTACGAAACAAAACCAAACGTTTCGCCTTATTAGCGATTTAAGCCAAATGTTTACAAAAATTATGGAAAAAATCCAAATGTTTCCCATTTTGGCGATTTGAGCCAAAAGTTTAAAACATTACGAAACAAATCCAAGCATTTCACCTTTTTAGCGATTTAAGCCAAGCGTTTACAAACGTTACAAAACAAATCCAAACGTTTCCCCTTTTTAGCAATTGAAGCCAAATGTTTATAAACGTTACGAAACAAATCCAAACGCTTCCCATATTAAGTATTTTAAGCCAAACGTTTACAAACGTTACGAATAAAAACATTCGTTTCACCTTTTTGGCAATTTAAGCAAAACGTTTAGAAACGTAACAAAATAAATCCAATCGTTTCACCTTTTTAGAAATTTAGGCCAAACATTTACAAACGTTATGAAACAAATCCAAGCATTTCACCTTTTTTGCAATTTTGGCCAAACGTTTACAAACGTTATGAAAAAAATCTAACCGTTTCACCTTTTTAGCAATTTACGCCAAACGTTTACAAACGTTCCGAAACAAATCCATGCGTTTCTCCTTTTTAGTGATTGAAGCCAAACATTTATAAACGTTATGAAACAAATCCAAGTGTTTCACCTTTTTAGCAATTTAAGCCAAACGTTTACAAACGTTACACAACAAATCTAAATGTTTCACCTTTTTAGCAATTTAATCCGAACGTTTACAAACGTTACGAAACAAATCCAATCGGTTCACCTTTTTAGTGATTTAGGCCGAACGTTCACAACGCTACGAAACAAAACCAAACATCTCACCTTTTTAGCAATTTAAGCCAAACGTTGACAAACATTACTAAACAAATACAAACGTTTCCCAATTTTAGCAATTTAAGCAAAAAGTTTAAAACGTTGCGAGACAAATCCAAACATTTCACCTTTTTAGCGATTTATGCCAAACGTTTACAAACGTTAAGAAACAAATCCAAACGTTTCACCTTAGCGATTGAAGCCAAACGTTTACAAACGTTACGAAACAAATCCAAACGTTTCGCCTTTTTAGCAATTTAAGCCAAACGTTTACAAACGTTACCAAACAAATCCAAGCGTTTCCCCTTTGTTGCACATTAAGCCAAACGTTTTCAAACGTTACGAAACAAATCCAAATGTTTCACATTTTTAGCGATTTAAGCCAAACGTTTACAAACGTTACGAAACAAATCGAAACGTTTCCCGTTTTTAGGGATATATACCAAACATTTATAAATGTTCAGAAATAAATCGAAACTTTTCACCTTTTTAGGAATTTGATCCAAACCTTTACAAACGCTACGAAACAAATCCAAACGTTTCCCCTTTTTAGCGATTTAAGCCAAACGTTTACAAACGTTTGGAAACAAAACCAAACAATTAAGACGTGACGAAACAAATCCAAACGTTTCACATGTTTAGCTATTTAAACCAAACCTTTACTAACGTTATGAAACAAAACAAAGCGTTTCACCTTTCAACAATTTAAGAAAAATGTTTAAACATTACGAAACAAATCCAAGCGTTTCACCTTTTTAGCAATATAAGCCAAACGTTTACAAACGTTCTGAAAAAAATCCAAGCTTTCCACCTTTTTAGAAATTTAAGCAAAACGTTACGAAACAAATCCAAGCATTTCACATTTTTATCAATTTAAGCCAAACGATTACAAACGTTACGAAACAAATCCAATCGTTTCACCTTTTTAGCAATTTAAGCCAAACGTTTACAAACGTTACGAAACAAAACCAAACATCTCACCTTTTTAGCAATTTAAGCCAAATGTTTACAAACGTTACGAAACAGATCCAAATGTTACCCAATTTAGCTATTTAAGCCAAAAGATTAAAACGTTACGAAACAAATCCAAACATTTCACCTTTTTAGTGATTTATGCCAAACATTTACAAACGTTATGAAACAAATCCAAAAGTTTCACCTTTTTAGCGATTGAAGCAAAACGTTGACAAAGGTTACAAAACAAATCCAAACTTTTCCCATATTAAGCAAATTAAGCCAAACGTTTACAAACGTTACGAATAAAAACATGCGTTTCACCTTTTTAGCAATTTAAGCCAAACGTTTATAAACGTAACGAAACAAATCCAAGCGTTTCACCTTTTTAGCAATTTAGGAAAAACGTTTACAAACGTTATGAAACAAATCCAAGCGTTTAAGCTTTTTAGCAATTTAGGCCAAACGTTTACAAACGTTATGAAAAAAATCCAAGAGTTTCACCTTTTTATCAATTTAAGCCAAACGTTTACAAACATTCTGAAATAAATCCAAGCGTTTCATATTTTTAGCAATATAAGTAAAACGTTTAAAAACGTTATGAAATAAATCCAAGCGTTTCACCTTTTTAGCAATTTAAGCCAAACGTTTACAAACGTTACGAAACAAATCCAAGCAATTCACCTTTTTACCAATATAAGCCAAAAGTCTACAAACGTTACGAAATAAATACAAACGTTTCAGTTTTTTCGTGATTTAAGCCGAACATTTACAAACGTTACGGAACAAAACCAAACGTTTCACCTTTCTAGCTATTTAAGCCAAACGTTTACAAACGTTACGGAACAAATCCAATCATTTCCCCATTACGAAACAAATCAAAACGTTTCCCCTTTTTAGCAATTTAAGCCAAACGTTTAAATAAACGTTACGAAAGAAATCCAAATGTTTTACATTTTTAGCTATTGAACCAAACGTTTACAAACATTTCAAAACAAATTCAAACGTCTCACATATTTTGAAATTTAAGCAAACGTTTACAAACTTTACGAAACAAATCCAAGCGTTTCAACTTTTTAGCAATTTAAACCAAACGTTTACAAAAATAACGAATCAAATCCAAGCGTTTTACCTTTTTAGCAATTTAAGCCAATCGTTACGAAACAAATCAAGCGTTTCCTCTTTTTAGCAATTTAAGCCAAAATGTTTACAAACTTTACGAAGCAAATCCAAACGTTTCACGTTTTTAGCGATTTAAGCCAAACTTTTACAAACGTTACGAAACAAATCCAAACGTTTCACCTTTTTAGCGATTTTAGCCAAACATTGACAAACGTTACTAAAAAGATCCAAACGTTTCACCTTTTTAGCGATTTAAGCCAAACATTTACAAAGGTTATGAAACAAATCTAAATGTTTTACCTTTTTAGCGATTTAAGACAAACGTTTACAAACGTTACGAAACAAATCCAAACGTTTCCCCTTTTTAGCGATTTAAGCCAAATGTTTACAAACATTTCGAAACAAATCCAAACGATTCTCCTTTTTAGCAATTTAAGCAAATCCTTTACAAACTTTACAAAACAAATCCAAACGTTTCTCCTTTTTAGCAATTTAAGCCAAACGTTTACAAAAGTTACGAAGCAAAACCAAACGTTTAAAACATAATGAAACAAATCCAAACGTTTCACATTTTTAGCTATTTAAACCAAACCTTTACTAACGTTACGAAACAAAACTAAAGGTTTCACCTTTTCAGCAATTTAAGAAAAACGTTTACAAACGTTACGAAACAAATCGAAGTGTTTCACCTTTTTAGCAATTTAAGTCAAACGTTTACAAACGTTCCAAAACAAATCCAAGCTTTTCACCTTTTTACAAATTTAAGCCAAGCGTTACGAAACAAATCCAAGCGTTTCACCTTTTTAGGAATTTAAGTCAAACGTTACAAAACAAATCCAAGCGTTTCATCTTTTTAGCAATTTAAGCCAATCGTTTACAAACGTTACGAAACAAATCCAAACGTTTCACCTTTTAAGCGATTTAAGCCGAACGCTTACAAACGTTATGAAAAACAACCAAACATCTGACCTTTTTAGCAATTTAAGCAAAATGTTTACAAACGTTACGAAACAAATCCAAATGTTTTCCCAATTAGCGATTTAAGCCAAAAGTTTAAAACGTTAAGAAACAAATCCAAACATTTAACCTTTTTAACGATGTATGCCAAACGTTTACAAACGTTGCAAAACAAATCCAAAAGTTTCCCCTTTTTAGCGATTGAAGCCAAACATTAACAAAGGTTACGAAACAAATCCAAATGTTTCCCCTATTTTACCAATTTTAGCCAAACGTATAGAAACATTACGAAATAAATCCAAATGTTTCACCTTTTTAGCGATTTAAGCCAAACGTTTACAAATATTACGAAACAAAACCAAACGTTTCGCCTTATTAGCGATTTAAGCCAAATGTTTACAAAAATTATGGAAAAAATCCAAATGTTTCCCATTTTAGTGATTTGAGCCAAAAGTTTAATACATTACGAAACAAATCCAAACATTTCACCTTTTTAGCGATTTAAGCCAAGCGTTTACAAACGTAACAAAAAAAATCCAAACGTTTCCCCTTTTTAGCAATTGAAGCCAAACGTTTATAAACGTTACGAAACAAATCCAAACGCTTCCCATATTAAGTATTTTAAGCCAAACATTTACAAACGTTACAAATAAAAACATTCGTTTCACCTTTTTGGCAATTTAAGCAAAACGTTTAGAAACGTAACGAAATAAATCCAAGCGTTTCACCTTTTTAGCAATTTAGGCCAAACATTTACAAACGTTATGAAACAAATCCAAGCATTTCACCTTTTTAGCAATTTAAGCCAAAAGTTTACAAACGTTACGAAACAAATCCAAGTGTTTCCCCTTTTAAGCACATTAAGACAAACGTTTACAAACGTTGCAAAATAAATCCAAATGTTTCACCTTTTTAGCGATCTAAGCAAAACGTTTACAAACGTTACGAAACAAATCGAAACATTTCATATTTTTAGCGATTTATGCCAAACATTTTCAAAGTTTATGAAACAAATCCAAATGTTTCACCTTTTTAGCAATTTGAGCCAAACGATTACAAACGCTACGAAACAAATCCAAACGTTTCACCTTTATAGCAATTTAAGTCAAACGTTCACAAAGGTTACGAAACAAATACAAACATTTCACCTCTTTAGCGACTTAAGCCAAACGTTTATAAATATTACGAAACAAATCCAAGCGTTTCACCTTTTTAGCAATTTAAGCAAAATGTTTACAAACGTTACGAAACAAACCCAAAGATTTCACCTTTTTAGCGATTTAAGCCGAACGTTTACAAACGTTACGAAACAAAACCAAACGTTTCACCTTTTTAGCGATTTAAGCCAAACGTTTACAAACGTTACGGAACAAATCCAATCATTTCCCCATTACGAAACAAATCAAAACGTTTCACCTTTTTAGCAATTTAAGCCAAACGTTTAAACAAACGTTACGAAAGAAATCCAAATGTTTCACATTTTTAGCTATTGAACCCAAACGTATATAAACATTTAAAAACAAATTCAAACGTTTCACATATTTTGAAATTTAAGGAAACGTTTACAAACGTTACGAAACAAATCCAAGCGTTTCAACTTTTTAGCAATTTAAACCAAACGTTTACAAAAATAACGAATCAAATCCAAGCGTTTTACCTTTTTAGCAATTTAAGCCAATCGTTACGAAACAAATCAAGCGTTTCACCTTTTTAGCAATTTAAGCCAAAATGTTTACAAACTTTACGAAGCAAATCCAAACGTTTCACCTTTTTAGCGATTTAAGCCAAACTTTTACAAACGTTACGAAACAAATCCAAACGTTTCACCTTTTTAGCGATTTAAGCCAAACATTGACAAACGTTACTAAAAAGATCCAAACGTTTCACCTTTTTAGCGATTTAAGCCAAACATTTACAAAGGTTATGAAACAAATCTAAATGTTTTACCTTTTTAGCAATTTAAGACAAACGTTTACAAACGTTACGAAACAAATCCAAACGTTTCCCCTTTTAAGCGATTTAAGCCAAATGTTTACAAACATTTCGAAACAAATCCAAACGATTTGCCTTTTTAGAAATTTAAGCAAATCCTTTACAAACGTTACAAAACAAATCCAAACGTTTCTCCTTTTTAGCAATTTAAGCCAAACGTTTACAAAAGTTACGAAGCAAAACCAAAAGTTTAAAACATTATGAAACAAATCCAAACGTTTCACATTTTTAGCTATTTAAACCAAACCTTTACTAATGTTACGAAACAAAACTAAAGGTTTCACCTTTTCAGCAATTTAAGAAAAACGTTTACAAACGTTACGAAACAAATCCAAGCGTTTCACCTTTTTAGCAATTTAAGCCAAACGTTTACAAACGTTCCAAAACAAATCCAAGCTTTTCACCTTTTTACAAATTTAAGCCAAGCGTTACGAAACAAATCCAAGCGTTTCATGTTTTTAGCAATTTAAGCCAAACGTTACAAAACAAATCTAAGCGTTTCCCCTTTTTAGCAATTTAAGGCAAACGTTTACAAACGTTACGAAACAAATCCAAACGTTTCACCTTTTAAGCGATTTAAGCCGAACGCTTACAAACGTTATGAAAAACAACCAAACATCTGACCTTTTTAGCAATTTAAGCAAAATGTTTACAAACGTTACGAAACAAATCCAAATGTTTTCCCAATTAGCGATTTAAGCCAAAAGTTTAAAACGTTACGAAAAAAATCTAAACATTTAACCTTTTTAGCGATTTATGCCAAACGTTTACAAACGTTGCAAAACAAATCCAAAAGTTTCCCCTTTTTAGCGATTGAAGCCAAACATTGACAAAGGTTACGAAACGAATCCAAACGTTTCCCCTATTTTACCAATTTTAGCCAAATGTATAGAAACGTTACGAAATAAATCCAAACGTTTCACCTTTTTAGCGATTTAAGCCAAACGTTTACAAATATTACGAAACAAAACCAAATGTTTCGCCTTATTAGCGATTTAAGCCAAATGTTTACAAAAATTATGGAAAAAATCCAAATGTTTCCCATTTTGGCGATTTGAGCCAAAAGTTTAAAACAGTACGAAACAAATCCAAGCATTTCACCTTTTTAGCGATTTAAGCCAAGCGTTTACAAACGTTACAAAACAAATCCAAACGTTTCCTCTTTTTAGCAATTGAAGCCAAACGTTTATTAACGTTACGAAACAAATCCAAACGCTTCCCATATAAAGTATTTTAAGCCAAACGTTTACAAACGTTACGAATAAAAACATTCGTTTCACCTTTTTGGCAATTTAAGCAAAACGTTTAGAAACGTAACAAAATAAATCCAATCGTTTCACCTTTTTAGAAATTTAGGCCAAACATTTACAAACGTTATGAAACAAATCCAAGCATTTCACCTTTTTTGCAATTTTGGCCAAACGTTTACAAACGTTATGAAAAAAATCTAACCGTTTCACCTTTTTAGCAATTTACGCCAAACGTTTACAAACGTTCCGAAACAAATCCATGCGTTTCTCCTTTTTAGTGATTGAAGCCAAACATTTATAAACGTTATGAAACAAATCCAAGTGTTTCACCTTTTTAGCAATTTAAGCCAAACGTTTACAAACGTTACACAACAAATCTAAATGTTTCACCTTTTTAGCAATTTAATCCGAACGTTTACAAACGTTACGAAACAAATCCAATCGGTTCACCTTTTTAGTGATTTAGGCCGAACGTTCACAACGCTACGAAACAAAACCAAACATCTCACCTTTTTAGCAATTTAAGCCAAACGTTGACAAACATTACTAAACAAATACAAACGTTTCCCAATTTTAGCAATTTAAGCAAAAAGTTTAAAACGTTGCGAGACAAATCCAAACATTTCACCTTTTTAGCGATTTATGCCAAACGTTTACAAACGTTAAGAAACAAATCCAAACGTTTCACCTTAGCGATTGAAGCCAAACGTTTACAAACGTTACGAAACAAATCCAAACGTTTCGCCTTTTTAGCAATTTAAGCCAAACGTTTACAAACGTTACGAAACAAATCCAAGCGTTTCCCCTTTGTTGCACATTAAGCCAAACGTTTTCAAACGTTACGAAACAAATCCAAATGTTTCACATTTTTAGCGATTTAAGCCAAATGTTTACAAACGTTACGAAACAAATCGAAACGTTTCCCGTTTTTAGGGATATATACCAAACATTTATAAATGTTCAGAAATAAATCGAAACTTTTCACCTTTTTAGGAATTTGATCCAAACCTTTACAAACGCTACGAAACAAATCCAAACGTTCCCCCTTTTTAGCGATTTAAGCCAAACGTTTACAAACGTTTGGAAACAAAACCAAACAATTAAAACGTTACGAAACAAATCCAAACGTTTCACATGTTTAGCTATTTAAACCAAACCTTTACTAACGTTATGAAACAAAACAAAGCGTTTCACCTTTCAACAATTTAAGAAAAATGTTTAAACATTACGAAACAAATCCAAGCGTTTCACCTTTTTAACAATATAAGCCAAACGTTTACAAACGTTCTGAAAAAAATCCAAGCTTTCCACCTTTTTAGAAATTTAAGCAAAACGTTACGAAACAAATCCAAGCATTTCACATTTTTATAAATTTAAGCCAAACGATTACAAACGTTACGAAACAAATCCAATCGTTTCACCTTTTTAGCAATTTAAGCCAAACGTTTACAAACGTTACGAAACAAAACCAAACATCTCACCTTTTTAGCAATTTAAGCCAAATGTTTACAAACGTTACGAAACAAATCCAAATGTTACCCAATTTAGCTATCTAAGCCAAAAGATTAAAACGTTACGAAACAAATCCAAACATTTCACCTTTTTAGTGATTTATGCCAAACATTTACAAACGTTATGAAACAAATCCAAAAGTTTCACCTTTTTAGCGATTGAAGCAAAACGTTGACAAAGGGTACAAAACAAATCCAAACTTTTCCCATATTAAGCAAATTAAGCCAAACGTTTACAAACGTTACGAATAAAAACATGCGTTTCACCTTTTTAGCAATTTAAGCCAAACGTTTATAAACATAACGAAACAAATCCAAGCGTTTCACCTTTTTAGCAATTTAGGACAAACGTTTACAAACGTTATGAAACAAATCCAAGCGTTTAAGCTTTTTAGCAATTTAGGCCAAACGTTTACAAACGTTATGAAAAAAATCCAAGAGTTTCACCTTTTTATCAATTTAAGCCAAACGTTTACAAACATTCTGAAATAAATCCAAGCGTTTCATATTTTTAGCAATATAAGTAAAACGTTTACAAACGTTATGAAATAAATCCAAGCGTTTCACCTTTTTAGCAATTTAAGCCAAACGTTTACAAACGTTACGAAACAAATCCAAGCAATTCACCTTTTTACCAATATAAGCCAAAAGTCTACAAACGTTACGAAATAAATACAAACGTTTCAGTTTTTTCGTGATTTAAGCCGAACGTTTACAAACGTTATGGAACAAAACCAAACGTTTCACCTTTCTAGCTATTTAAGCCAAACGTTTACAAACGTTACGGAACAAATCCAATCATTTCCCCATTACGAAACAAATAAAAACGTTTCCCCTTTTTAGCAATTTAAGCCAAACGTTTAAACAAACGTTACGAAAGAAATCCAAATGTTTTACATTTTTAGCTATTGAACCAAACGTTTACAAACATTTCAAAACAAATTCAAACGTCTCACATATTTTGAAATTTAAGCAAACGTTTACAAACTTTACGAAACAAATCCAAGCGTTTCAACTTTTTAGCAATTTAAACCAAACGTTTACAAAAATAACGAATCAAATCCAAGCGTTTTACCTTTTTAGCAATTTAAGCCAATCGTTACGAAACAAATCAAGCGTTTCCTCTTTTTAGCAATTTAAGCCAAAATGTTTACAAACTTTACGAAGCAAATCCAAACGTTTCACGTTTTTAGCGATTTAAGCCAAACTTTTACAAACGTTACGAAACAAATCCAAACGTTTCACCTTTTTAGCGATTTAAGCCAAACATTGACAAACGTTACTAAAAAGATCCAAACGTTTCACCTTTTTAGCGATTTAAGCCAAACATTTACAAAGGTTATGAAACAAATCTAAATGTTTTACCTTTTTAGCGATTTAAGACAAACGTTTACAAACGTTACGAAACAAATCCAAACGTTTCCCCTTTTTAGCGATTTAAGCCAAATGTTTACAAACATTTTGAAACAAATCCAAACGATTCTCCTTTTTAGCAATTTAAGCAAATCCTTTACAAACGTTACAAAACAAATCCAAACGTTTCTCCTTTTTAGCAATTTAAGCCAAACGTTTACAAAAGTTACGAAGCAAAACCAAACGTTTAAAACATAATGAAACAAATCCAAACGTTTCACATTTTTAGCTATTTAAACCAAACCTTTACTAACGTTACGAAACAAAACTAAAGGTTTCACCTTTTCAGCAATTTAAGAAAAACGTTTACAAACGTTACGAAACAAATTGAAGTGTTTCACCTTTTTAGCAATTTAAGCCAAACGTTTACAAACGTTCCAAAACAAATCCAAGCTTTTCACCTTTTTACAAATTTAAGCCAAGCGTTACGAAACAAATCCAAGCGTTTCACCTTTTTAGGAATTTAAGTCAAACGTTACAAAACAAATCCAAGCGTTTCACCTTTTTAGCAATTTAAGCCAATCGTTTACAAACGTTAAAAAACAAATCCAAACGTTTCACCTTTTAAGCGATTTAAGCCGAACGCTTACAAACGTTATGAAAAACAACCAAACATCTGACCTTTTTAGCAATTTAAGCAAAATGTTTACAAACGTTACGAAACAAATCCAAATGTTTTCCCAATTAGCGATTTAAGCCAAAAGTTTAAAACGTTAAGAAACAAATCCAAACATTTAACCTTTTTAGCGATGTATGCCAAACGTTTACAAACGTTGCAAAACAAATCCAAAAGTTTCCCCTTTTTAGCGATTGAAGCCAAACATTAACAAAGGTTACGAAACAAATCCAAATGTTTCCCCTATTTTACCAATTTTAGCCAAACGTATAGAAACATTACGAAATAAATCCAAATGTTTCACCTTTTTAGCGATTTAAGCCAAACGTTTACAAATATTACGAAACAAAACCAGACGTTTCGCCTTATTAGCGATTTAAGCCAAATGTTTACAAAAATTATGGAAAAAATCCAAATGTTTCCCATTTTAGTGATTTGAGCCAAAAGTTTAATACATTACGAAACAAATCCAAACATTTCACCTTTTTAGCGATTTAAGCCAAGCGTTTACAAACGTAACAAAACAAATCCAAACGTTTCCCCTTTTTAGCAATTGAAGCCAAACGTTTATAAACGTTACGAAACAAATCTAAACGCTTCCCATATTAAGTATTTTAAGCCAAACATTTACAAACGTTACAAATAAAAACATTCGTTTCACCTTTTTGGCAATTTAAGCAAAACGTTTAGAAACGTAACGAAATAAATCCAAGCGTTTCACCTTTTTAGCAATTTAGGCCAAACATTTACAAACGTTATGAAACAAATCCAAGCATTTCACCTTTTTTGCAATTTAGGCCAAACTTTTACAAACGCTATGAAAAAAAATCTAAGCGTTTCACCTTTTTAGCAATTTACGCCAAACGTTTACAAACGTTCCGAAACAAATCCAAGGGTTTCTCATTTTTAGTGATTGAAGCCAAACATTTATAAACGTTATGAAACAAATCCAAATGTTTCACCTTTTTAGCAATTTAAGCCAAACGTTTACAAACGTTACGAAACAAATCTAAATGTTTCACCTTTTTAGCAATTTAGGCCGAACGTTTACAAACGTTACGAAACAAATCCAATCGGTCCACCTTTTTAGTGATTTAGGCCGAACCTTCACAAACGCTACGAAACAAAACCAAACATCTCACGGTTTTAGCAATTTAAGCCAAACGTTGACAAACATTACTAAACAAATACAAATGTTTCCCAATTTTAGAAATTTAGGCCAAAAGATTAAAACGTTGCGAGACAAATCCAAACATTTCACCTTTTTAGCGATTTATGCCAAACATTTACAAACGTTAAGAAACAAATCCAAACGTTTCACCTTTTTAGCGATTTAAGCCAAACGTTTACAAACGTTACGAAACAAATCCAAACGTTTCGCCTTTTTAGCAATTTAAGTCAAACGTTTACAAACGTTACGAAACAAATCCAAGCGTTTCCGCTTTATAGCACATTAAGCCAAATGTTTACAAACGTTACGAAACAAATCCAAATGTTTCACATTTTTAGCGATTTAAGCCAAACGTTTACAAACGTTACGAAACAAATCGAAACGTTTCCCCTTTTTAGAGATATATACCAAACATTTATAAATGTTCAGAAATAAATCGAAAATTTTCACCTTTTTAGGAATTTGATCCAAACGTTTACAAACGCTACGAAACAAATCCAAACGTTTCCCCTTTTTAGCGATTTAAGCCAAACGTTTACAAAGGTTTGGAAACAAAACAAAACAATTAAAACGGTACGAAACAAATCCAAACGTTTCACATTTTTAGCTATTTAAACCAAACCTTTACTAACGTTATGAAACAAAACAAAGCGTTTCACCTTTTCAACAATTTAAGAAAAATATTTATAAACATTACGAAACAAATCCAAGCGTTTCACATTTTTAGCAGTATAAGCCAAACGTTTATAAATGTTCTGAAACAAATCCAAGCTTTCCACCTTTTTATAAAATTAAGCAAAACGTTACGAAAAAAATCCAAGCGTTTCACATTTTTATCAATTTAAGCGAAACGATTACAAACGTTACGAAACAAATCCAATCGTTTCACCTTTTTAGCAATTTAAGCCAAACGTTTACAAACGTTACGAAACAAAACCAAACATCTCACCTTTTTAACAATTTAACCCAAATGTTTATAAACGTTACGAAACAAATCCAAATGTTACCCAATTTAGCTATTTAAGCCAAATGATTAAAACGTTACGAAACAAATCCAAACATTTCACCTTTTTAGTGATTTATGCCAAACATTTACAAACGTTATGAAACAAATCCAAAAGTTTCACCTTTTTAGCGATTGAAGCAAAACGTTAACAAAGGTTACAAAACAAATCCAAACTTTTCCCATACTAAGCAATTTAAGCCAAACATTTACAAACGTTACGAATAAAAACATGCGTTTCACCTTTTTAGCAATTTAAGCCAAACGATTATAAACGTAACGAAACAAATCCAAGCGTTTCACCTTTTTAGCAATTTAGGACAAACGTTTACAAACGTTATGAAACAAATCCAAGCGTTTCAGCTTTTTAGCAATTTAGGCCAAACGTTTACAAACGTTATGAAAAAAATCCAAGAGTTTCACCTTTTTATCAATTTAAGCCAAACGTTTACAAACATTCTGAAATAAATCGAAGCGTTTCATATTTTTAGCAATTTAAGTAAAACGTTTACAAACGTTATGAAACAAATCCAAGCGTTTCACCTTTTTAGCAATTTATGCCAAACGTTTACAAATGTTACGAAACAAATCCAAGCAATTCACCTTTTTACCAATATAAGCCAAAAGTCTACAAACGTTACGAAATAAATCCAGACGTTACAGTTTTTTCGTGATTTAAGCCGAACGTTTACAAACGTTACGGAACAAAACCAAACGTTTCACCTTTTTAGCGATTTAAGCCAAACGTTTACAAACGTTACGGAACAAATCCAATCATTTACCCATTACGAAACAAATCTAAACGTTTCACCTTTTTAGCAATTTAAGCCAAACGTTTAAACAAACGTTACGAAAGAAATCCAAATGTTTCACATTTTTAGCTATTGAAGCCAAACGTTTACAAACATTTCAAAACAAATTCAAACGTTTCACATATTTTGAAATTTAAGCAAACGTTTACAAACGTTACGAAACAAATCCAAGCGTTTCAACTTTTTAGCAATTTATACCAAACGTTTACAAAAATAACGAATCAAATCCAAGCGTTTTACCTTTTTAGCAATTTAAGCCAATCGTTACAAAACAAATCAAGCGTTTCCCCTTTTTAGCAATTTAAGCCAAAATGTTTACAAACTTTACGAAGCAAATCCAAACATTTCACGTTTTTAGCGATTTAAGCCAAACTTTTACAAACGTTACGAAACAAATCCAAACGTTTCACCTTTTTAGCGATTTAAGCCAAACATTGACAAACGTTACTAAAAAGATCCAAACGTTTCACCTTTTTAGCGATTTAAGCCAAACATTTACAAAGGTTATGAAACAAATCTAAATGTTTTACCTTTTTAGCGATTTAAGACAAACGTTTACAAACGTTTCCCCTTTTTAGCGATTTAAGCCAAATGTTTACAAACATTTCGAAACAAATCCAAACGATTCGCCTTTTTAGCAATTTAAGCAAATCCTTTACAAACGTTACGAAACAAATCCAAACGTTTCACCTTTTTAGCAATTTAAGCCAAGCTTTTACAAACGTTACGAAACAAATCCAAACGTTTCATTTTTTTAGCAATTGAAGCCAAACTTTTACAAACGTCATGAAACAAATCCAAACGTTTCCCATATTAAGCAATTTAAGCGAAACGTTTACAAACGTTATGAAGAAAAACATGCGTTTCACCTTTTTAGCAATTTAAGCCAAACGTTTATAAACGTTATGAAACAAATCCAAGCATTTCATCTTTTTAGCAATTTAGGCCAAACGTTTACAAACGTTATAAAAAAAATCCAAGTGTTTTACTTTTTTAGCAATTTAAGCCAAACGTTTACAAAAGTTCCGAAACAAATCCAAGCGTTTCGCCTTTTTAGTGATTTAAGCCAAACGTTTACAGACGTTCCAAAACAAATCCAAGCGTTTCACCTTGTTAGCAATTTAAGCCAAACGTTTGCAAATGTTACGAAACAAATCCTAGTGTTTCAGCTTTTTAGCAATTTAAGCCAAACGTTTACATACGTTACGAAACAAATCCAAGCGTTTAACCTTTTTAACAATTTACACCAAATGTTGACAAACGTTACGAAACAAATCCAAACATTTCACCTTTTTAGCGATTTAAGCCGAACGTTTACAAACGTTAAGAAACAAAACCAAACATCTCAGCTTTTTAGTAATTTAGGCCAAACGTTGACAAAAATTACGAAACAAATCCAAACCTTTTCCTATTTTAGCGATTGAAGCGAAAAGTTTAAAACGTCACGAAACAAATCAAAACGTTTCACCTTATTAGCGATTTAAGCCAAACGTTTACAAACTTTACGAAACAAAACCAAGCATTTCCCCTTATTACCGATTTAATCCAAACGTTTACAAACGTTACTAAACAAAACCAACGTCTCACCTTTTTAGCAATATAAGCAAAACATTGACAAACATTACGAAACAAATCCAAAACTTTCCCCATTTTAGCGATTTAAGCCAAAAGTTTAAAACGTTACGAAACAAATCCAAACATTTCACCTTTTTAGCGATTTATGCCAAACGTTTACAAACGTTACGAAACAAATCCAAACGTTTCACCTTTTTAGCGATTGAAGCTAAACGTTTAAAACGTTACTAAACAAATCCAAATGTTTCACCTTTTTAGCAATTTAAGCCAATCGTTTACAAACGTTACGAAGCAAAACCAAAGGTTTCACCTTATTAGCAATTTAAACCAAACATTTACAAACATTATTGAAAAATTCCAAATGTTTCCCATTTTAGCGATTTAAGCCAAACTTTTAAAACGTCACTAAACAAATCCAAACGTTTCTCTTTTTTAGCAATTTAAGCCAAGCTTTTACAAATGTTACGAAACAAATCCAAATGTTTCACTTTTTTAGCAATTGAAGCCAAACGTTTACAAACGTTACGAAACAAATCCAAATGTTTCCCATATTAAGCAATTCAAGCCAAACGTTTACAAACGTTACGAATAAAAACATGCGTTTCACCTTTTTAGCAATTTAAGCCAAATATTTATAAACATAACGAAACAAATCCAATAATTTCCCCTTTTTAGCAATTTAGGTCAAACGTTTACAAACATTATGAAACAAATCCAAGCATTTCGCCTTTTTAGCAATTTAGGCCAAACGTTTACAAACGTTATAAAAAATTCCAAGTGTTTCACTTTTTTAGCAATTTAAGCCAAACGTTTACAAACGTTCCGAAACAAATCCAAGTGTTTCACCTTTTTAGTTATTTATGCCAAACGTTTACAAACATTGACAAACATTGAGAAACAAATCCAAACGTTTTCCCAGTTTAGTGATTGAAGCGAGAAGTTTAAAATGTCACGAAACAAATCCTAACATTTCACCTTATTAGCCATTTATGCAAAACGTTTACAAACGTTACGAAACAAATCTAAATGTTTCACCTTTTTAGCAATTTAAGCCAAACGTTTACAAATGTTACGAAACAAATCCAAACGTTTCACCTTTTTAGCGATTTAAGCCAAACGTTTACAAATATTATTAAACAAAACAAAATATTTCACCTTATTAGTTATTTAAGCTAAAGTTTACAAATGTCATGAAAAAAATCCAAACATTTCCCATTTTAGCGATTTAAGGCAAACGCTTAAAACGTTATGAAACAAATCCTAACGTTTCATCTTTTTAGCAATTTAAGCCAAACGTTTACAAACGTTACGAAACAAATTCAAACGTTTCACCTTTTTAGCGATTGAACACAAACGTTTACAAACGTTAAGAAACAAATCCAAACGTTTCCCATATTTAGCAATTTAATCCAAACGTTTACCAATGTTACTAAACAAAACCAAGTGTTTCACCTTTTTAGCAATTTAAGCCAAACGTTTACAAACGTATCGAAATAAATCCAAGCGTATAACCTTTTTAGCAATTTAAGCCAAACGTTTACAAACGTTATGAAACAAATCCAAGCGTTTCACCTTTTTAGCAATTTAAGCCAAACATTTACAAACGTTACGAAACAAATCCAAACGTTTCACCTTTTTAGTGATTTTAGCCAAACGTTTTAAAACGGTACGAAACAAATCCAAACGTTTAACCTTTTCAGCGATTTAAGCCAAACGTTTACAAACGCTAAGAAACAAATCCAAACGTTTCGCCTTTTTAGCTATTTAAGCGAAACATTTACAAACGTTAGAAAAAAAATACAAACGTTTCACCTTTCTAGCAATTTAAGCTAAACATTTACGAACATTTCGAAACAAATCCAAACGTTTCGCCTTTTTAGAGATTTAAGCCAAGCGTTTACAAAGGTTATGAAACAAATCCAAACGTTTCACCCTTTTAGCGATTTAAGCTAAGCGTATACAAACGTTACGAAACAAAACCAAACGTTTAAAACGTTACGAAATAAATCCAAACGTTTCAAATTTTTAGTGATTTAAGCCAAACCTTTACAAATGTTACGAATCAAAATCAAGCGTTTAACTTTTTTAGCGAATTAAGCCAAACGTTTACAAATGTTACAAAACAAATCCACGCGTTTCAGCTTTTTAGCAATTTAATCCAAACGTTTACAAACATTCTGAAACAAATCCAAGCGTTTCACCTTCTTAGGAATTTAAGCCAAACGTTTACAAACGTTACGAAACAAATCCAAGCGTTTCACCTTTTTAGCCATTTATGTCAAACGTTTACAAACGTTACTAATTAAATCCAAACGTTTCACCTTTTTAGCGATTTAGGTCGAACGTTTACAAACGTTACGAAACAAGACAGGACATTTCAATGTTTTTGCGATTTAAGTCTAACGTTAACAAACATTACGAAACAAAACCAAACGTTTAAAACGTTACGAAACAAATCCAAACGTTTCATATTTTTAGCAATTTAAGCCAAACCTTTGCAAACGTTACAAAAAGAAATCAAGTATTTCACCTTTTTTTCAATATAAGCCAAACGTACGTTGCGAAACTAATCAAAGTGTTTCACCTTTTTAACAATTTAAGCCAAACGTTTATATACATTCCAAAATAAATCCAAGGGTTTTACCTTTTTAGTAATCTAAGCACAAAGTTTACAAACTTTACGAAACAAATCCAAGCGTTTCACCTTTTTAGCGATTTAAGCAAAACCTTTACAAACGTTACGAAACAAATCCAAAAATTTAGCCTTTTTAGCCATTTAAGACGAATGTTTACAAACGTTATGAAACTAAACCAAACATTTCACCTTTTTAGCAATTTAAGACAAACGTTACGAAACAAATCCAAACGTTTTACCTTTTTAGCGATTTAATCCAAACGTTTCACCTTTTTAGCAATTTAAGCCAACCGTTTACAAACATAATGAAACAAATCCAAATGTTTCACCTATTTAGCGATTTAAGCCAAACCTTTACAAACGTTACGAAACAAATCTAAATGTTTCCCCTATTTAGCAATTTAAGACAAACGTTTACAAATGTTACGAAACAAATCCAAACGTGTCACCTTTATAGCGATTTAAGCCAACGTTTACAAACATTACGAAACAAAACCAAACGTTTCACCTTATTAGCGATTTAAGCCGAACATTTACAAACGTTATGAAACAAAACCAAACATATTACCTTTTAGCAATATAAGCAAAACATTGACAAACATTACGAAACAAATCCAAAACTTTCCCCATTTTAGCAATTTAAACCAAAAGTTTAAAACGTTACGAAACAAATACAAACATTTCACTTTTTTAGCGATTTATGCCAAACGTTTACAAACGTTACTAAACAAATCCAAATATTTTACCTTTTTAGCGATTGAAGCCAAACGTTTACAAACGTTACGAAACAAATCCAAACGTTTCACCTTTTTAGCGATTTAAGCCAAACGTGTACAAACGTTACGAAACAAAACCAAACGTTTCACCTTATTAGCGATTTAAATCAAACGTTTACAAACATTATAGAACAAATCCAAATGTTTTCCATTTTAGTGATTTAAGCCAAACGTTTAAAACGTTACAAAAAAAATCCAGACGCTTCACCTTTTTAGCAATTTACGCCAAGCTTTTACAAACGTTGCGAAACAAATCCAAACGTTTCACCTTTTTAGCAATTGAAGCCAAACGTTTACAAACGTTATGAATAAAAACATGCGTTTCACCTTTTTAGCAATTTAAGCCAAACGTTTATAAACGTAACGAAACAAATCCAAGCATTTCCCCTTTTTTAGCAATTTAGGCCAAATATTTACAAACGTTATGAAACAAATCCAAGCATTTCATCTTTTTAGCAAGTTAGGCCAAACGTTTACAAACGTTATAAAAAAATCCAAGCGTTTTACCTTTTTAGCAATTTAAGCCAAACGTTTACAAAAGTTCCGAAACAAATCCAAGCGTTTCGCCTTTTTAGTGATTTAAGCCAAACGTTTACAGACGTTCCAAAACAAATCCAAGCGTTTCACCTTGTTAGCAATTTAAGCCAAACGTTTACAAATGTTACGAAACAAATCCTAGTGTTTCAGCTTTTTAGCAATTTAAGCCAAACGTTTACGTACGTTACGAAACAAATCCAAGCGTTTAACCTTTTTAACAATTTACGCCAAATGTTGACAAACGGTACGAAACAAATCCAAACATTTCACCTTTTTAGCGATTTAAGCCGAACGTTTACAAACGTTACGAAACAAAACCAAACATCTCACCTTTTTAGCAATTTAGGCCAAACGTTGACAAAAATTACGAAACAAATCCAAACCTTTTCCCATTTTAGCGATTGAAGCGAAAAGTTTAAAACGTCACGAAACAAATCAAAACGTTTCACCTTATTAGCGATTTAAGCCAAACGTTTACAAACGTTACGTAACAAAACCAAACATTTCCCCTTATTACCGATTTAAGCCAAACGTTTACAAACGTTACGAAACAAAACCAACATCTCACCTTTTTCGCAATATAAGCAAAACATTGACAAACATTACGAAACAAATCCAAAACTTTCCCCATTTTAGCGATTTAAGCCAAAAGTTTAAAACGTTACGAAACAAATCTAAACATTTCACCTTTTTAGCGATTTATGCTAAACGTTTACAAACGTTACGAAACAAATCCAAATGTTTCACCTTTTTAGCGATTGAAGCCAAACGTTTAAAACGTTACTAAACAAATCCAAATGTTTCACCTTTTTAGCAATTTAAGCCAAACGTTTACAAACGTTACGAAGCAAAACCAAAGGTTTCACCATATTAGCAATTTAAACCAAACGTTTACAAACATTATTGAAAAAATCCAAATGTTTCCCATTTTAGCGATTTAAGCCAAACTTTTAAAACGTCACGAAACAAATCCAAACGTTTCTCTTTTTTAGCAATTTAAGCCAAGCTTTTACAAACGTTACGAAACAAATCCAAACGTTTCACTTTTTTAGCAATTGAAGCCAAACGTTTACAAACGTTACGAAACAAATCCAAACGTTTCCCATATTAAGCAATTCAAGCCAAACGTTTACAAACGTTACGAATAAAAACATGCGTTTCACCTTTTTTGAAATTTAAGCCATATATTTATAAACATAACAAAACAAATCCAAGCATTTCCCCTTTTTAGCAATTTAGGTCAAACGTTTACAAACATTATGAAACAAATCCAAGCATTTCACCTTTTTAGCAATTTAGGCCAAACGTTTACAAACGTTATAAAAAATTCCAAGTGTTTCACTTTTTTAGCAATTTAAGCCAAACGTTTACAAACGTTCCGAAACAAATCCAAGTGTTTCACCTTTTTAGTGATTTATGCCAAACGTTTACAAACATTGACAAACATTGAGAAACAAATCCAAACGTTTTCCCAGTTTAGCGATTGAAGCGAGAAGTTTAAAACGTCACGAAACAAATCCTAACATTTCACCTTATTAGCCATTTATGCAAAACGTTTACAAACGTTACGAAACAAATCTAAATGTTTCACCTTTTTAGCAATTTAAGCCAAACGTTTACAAATGTTACGAAACAAATCCAAACGTTTCACCTTTTTAGCGATTTAAGCCAAACGTTTACAAATATTATTAAACAAAACAAAATATTTCACCTAATTAGTTATTTAAGCTAAATGTTTACAAATGTCATGAAAAAAATCCAAACATTTCCCATTTTAGCGATTTAAGGCAAACGCTTAAAACGTTATGAAACAAATCCTAACGTTTCATCTTTTTAGCAATTTAAGCCAAACGTTTACAAACGTTACGAAACAAATTCAAACGTTTCACCTTTTTAGCGATTGAACACAAACGTTTACAAACGTTAAGAAACAAATCCAAACGTTTCCCATATTTAGCAATTTAATCCAAACGTTTACCAACGTTACTAAACAAAACCAAGTGTTTCACCTTTTTAGCAATTTAAGCCAAACGTTTACAAACGTATCGAAATAAATCCAAGCGTATTACCTTTTTAGCAATTTAAGCCAAACGTTTACAAACGTTATGAAACAAATCCAAGCGTTTCACCTTTTTAGCAATTTAAGCCAAACATTTACAAACGTTACGAAACAAATCCAAACGTTTCACCTTTTTAGTGATTTTAGCCAAACGTTTTAAAACGGTATGAAACAAATCCAAACGTTTAACCTTTTCAGCGATTTAAGCCAAACGTTTACAAACGCTAAGAAACAAATCCAAACGTTTCGCCTTTTTAGCTATTTAAGCGAAACATTTACAAACGTTAGAAAAAAAATACAAACGTTTCACCTTTCTAGCAATTTAAGCTAAACATTTACGAACATTTCGAAACAAATCCAAACGTTTCGCCTTTTTAGAGATTTAAGCCAAGCGTTTACAAAGGTTATGAAACAAATCCAAACGTTTCACCCTTTTAGCGATTTAAGCTAAACGTATACAAACGTTACGAAACAAAACCAAACGTTTAAAGCGTTACGAAATAAATCTAAACGTTTCAAATTTTTAGTGATTTAAGCCAAACCTTTACAAATGTTACGAAACAAAACCAAGCGTTTAACTTTTTTAGCGAATTAAGCCAAACCTTTACAAATGTTACAAAACAAATCCACGCGTTTCAGCTTTTTAGCGATTTAATCCAAACGTTTACAAACATTCTGAAACAAATCCAAGCGTTTCCCCTTCATAGGAATTTAAGCCAAACGTTTACAAACGCTATGAAACAAATCCAAGCGTTTCACCTTTTTAGCCATTTAAGTCAAACGTTTACAAACGTTACTAATTAAATCCAAACGTTTCACCTTTTTAGCGATTTAAGTCGAACGTTTACAAACGTTACGAAACAAGACAGGACGTTTCAATGTTTTTGCGATTTAAGTCTAACGTTAACAAACATTACGAAACAAAACCAAACGTTTAAAACGTTACAAAACAAATCCAAACGTTTCATATTTTTAGCAATTTAAGCCAAACCTTTGCAAACGTTACGAAAAGAAATCAAGTATTTCACCTTTTTTGCAATATAAGCCAAACGTACGTTACGAAACTAATCAAAGTGTTTCACCTTTTTAACAATTTAAGCCAAACGTTTATAAACATTCCAAAATAAATCCAAGGGTCTTACCTTTTTAGTAATTTAAGAACAAAGTTTACAAACTTTACGAAACAAATCCAAGCGTTTCACCTTTTTAGCGATTTAAGCAAAACCTTTACAAACGTTACGAAACAAATCCAAACATTTAACCTTTTTAGCAATTTAAGACGAATGTTTACAAACGTTATGAAACTAAACCAAACATTTCACCTTTTTAGCAATTTAAGACAAACGTTACGAAACAAATCCAAACGTTTCACCTTTTTAGCGATTTAATCCAAACGTTTCACCTTTTGTAGCAATTTAAGCCAACCGTTTACAAACATAATGAAACAAATCCAAATGTTTCACCTATTTAGCGATTTAAGCCAAACCTTTACAAACGTTACGAAACAAATCTAAATGTTTCCCCTATTTAGCAATTTAAGACAAACGTTTACAAACGTTACGAAACAAATCCAAACATTTCACCTTTTTAGCGATTGAAGCCAAACGTTTACAAACGTTACGAAACAAATCAAAACGTTTACAAAAGTTACTAAACAAATCCAAACATTTCACCTTTTTAGTGATTGAAGCCAAACGTTTACAAACGTTACGAAACAAATCCAAACGTTTCACCTTTTTAGCGATTTAAGCCTAACCTGTACAAACGTTATGAAACAAAACCAAACGTTTCACCTTATTAGCGATTTAAATCAAACGTTTACAAACATTACAGAACAAATCCAAATGTTTTCCATTTTAGTGATTTAAGCCAAACGTTTAAAACGTTACAAAACAAATCCAAACGTTTCACCTTTTTAGCAATTTACGCCAAGCTTTTACAAACGTTACGAAACAAATCCAAACGTTTCACCTTTTTAGCAATTGAAGCCAAACTTTTACAAACGTTATGAAACAAATCCAAACGTTTCCCATATTAAGCAATTTAAGCCAAACGTCTACAAACGTTATGAATAAAAACATGCGTTTCACCTTTTTAGCAATTTAAGCCAAACGTTTATAAACATAACGAAACAAATCCAAGCATTACCCCTTTTAAGCAATTTAGGCCAAACATTTACAAACATTATGAAACAAATCCAAGCATTTCACCTTTTTAGCAATTTAGGCCAAACGTTTACAAACGTTATAAAAAAAATCCAAGCGTTTTACTTTTTTAGTAATTTAAGCCAAACGTTTACAAAAGTTCTGAAACAAATCCAAGCGTTTCACCTTTTTAGTGATTTAAGCCAAACGTTTACAAACGTTAGGAAACAAATCCTAGCGTTTCAACTTTTTAGCAATTTAAGCCAAACGTTTACATACGTTACGAAACAAATCCAAGCGTTTAACCTTTTTAACAATATACGCCAAATGTTGACAAACGTTACGAAACAAATCCAAACATTTCACCTTTTTAGCGATTTAAGCCGAACGTTTACAAACGTTACGAAACAAAACCAAACATCTCACCTTTTTAGTAATTTAGGCCAAACGTTGACAAAAATTACGAAAGAAATCCAAACCTTTTCCCATTTTAGCGATTGAAGCGAAAAGTTTACAACATCACGAAACAAATCAAAACGTTTTACCTTATTAGCGATTTAAGCCAAACGTTTACAAACGTTACGAAACAAAACCAAACATTTCCCCTTATTACCGATTTAAGCCAAACGTTTACAAACGTTACGAAACAAAACCAACGTCTCACCTTTTTAGCAATATAAGCAAAACATTGACAAACATTACGAAACAAATCCAAAACTTTCCCCATTTTAGCGATTTAAGCCAAAAGTTTAAAACGTTACGAAACAAATCCAAACATTTCACCTTAGTAGCGATTTATGCCAAACGTTTACAAACGTTACGAAACAAATCCAAAAGTTTCACCTTTTTAGCGATTGAAGCCAAACGTTTAAAACGTTACTAAACAAATCCAAATGTTTCACCTTTTTAGCAATTTAAGCCAAACGTTTACAAACGTTGTGAAGCAAAACCAAAGGTTTCACCTTATTAGCAATTTAAACCAAACGTTTACAAACATTATTGAAAAAATCCAAATGTTTCCCATTTTAGCGATTTAAGCCAAACTTTTAAAACGTCACGAAACAAATCCAAACATTTCGTCTTTTTAGCAATTTAAGCCAAGCTTTTACAAACGTTACGAAACAAATCCAAACGTTTCACTTTTTTAGCAATTGAAGCCAAACGTTTACAAACGTTACGAAACAAATCCAAACGTTTCCCATATTAACCAATTCAAGCCAAACGTTTACAAACGTTACGAATAAAAACATGCGTTTCACCTTTTTAGCAATTTAAGCCAAATATTTATAAACATAACGAAACAAATCCAAGCATTTCCCCTTTTTAGCAATTTAGGTCAAACGTTTACAAACATTATGAAACAAATCCAAGCATTTAACCTTTTTAGCAATTTAGGCCAAACGTTTACAAACGTTATAAAAAATTCCAAGTGTTTCACTTTTTTAGCAATTTAAGCCAAACGTTTACAAACGTTCCGAAACAAATCCAAGTGTTTCACCTTTTTAGTAATTTATGCCAAACGTTTACAAACATTGACAAACATTGAGAAACAAATCCAAACGTTTTCCCAGTTTAGCAATTGAAGCGAGAAGTTTAAAAAGTCACGAAACAAATCCTAACATTTCACCTTAAAAGCCATTTATGCAAAACGTTTACAAACGTTAAGAAACAAATCTAAATGTTTCACCTTTTTAGCAATTTAAGCCAAACGTTTACAAATGTTACGAAACAAATCCAAACGTTTCACCTTTTTAGTGATTTAAGCCAAACGTTTACAAATACTATTAAACAAAACAAAATGTTTCACCTTATTAATGATTTAAGCTAAACGTTTACAAATGTCATGAAAAAAATCCAAATATTTCCCATTTTAGCGATTTAAGCCAAACGCTTAAAACGTTATGAAACAAATCCTGACGTTTTACCTTTTTAGCGATTTAAGCCAAACGTTTACAAACGTTACGAATCAAATTCAAACGTTTCACCTTTTTAGCGATTGAACACAAACGTTTACAAACGTTAAGAAACAAATCCAAACGTTTCCCATATTTAGCAATTTAATCCAAACGTTTACCAACGTTACTAAACAAAACCAAGTGTTTCACCTTTTTAGCAATTTAAGCCAAATGTTTACAAAAGTATCGAAATAAATCCAAGCGTATAACCTTTTTAGCAATTTAAGCCAAACGTTTACAAACGTTATGAAACAAATCCAAGCGTTTCACCTTTTTAGCAATTTAAGCCAAACATTTACAAACGTTACGAAAAAAATCCAAACGTTTCACCTTTTTAGTGATTTAAGTTAAACGTTTAAAAACGGTACGAAACAAATCCAAACGTTTAAACTTTTCAGCGATTTAAGCCAAACGTTTACAAACGCTAAGAAACAAATCCAAACGTTTCGCCTTTTTAGCTATTTAAGCGAAACATTTACAAACGTTAGAAAAAAAATACAAACGTTTCACCTTTCTAGCGATTTAAGCTAAACATTTACTAACATTTCGAAACAAATCCAAATGTTTCGCCTTTTTAGAGATTTAAGCCAAGCGTTTACAAAGGTTATGAAACAAATCCAAACGTTTCACCCTTTTAGCGATTTAAGCCAAACGTATACAAACGTTACGAAACAAAACCAAACGTTTAAAATGTTACGAAATAAATCCAAACGTTTCAAATTTTTAGTGATTTAAGCCAAACCTTTACAAATGTTACGAAACAAAACCAAGCGTTTAACTTTTTTAGCGAATTAAGCCAAACGTTTGCAAATGTTACAAAACAAATCCAAGCGTTTCAGTTTTTTAGCAATTTAATCCAAACGTTTACAAACATTCTGAAACAAATCCAAGCGTTTCACCTTCTTAGGAATTTAAGCCAAACGTTTACAAAAGTTACGAAACAAATCCAAGCGTTTCACCTTTTTAGCCATTTAAGTCAAACGTTTACAAACGTTACGAAACAAATCCAAACGTTTCACCTTTTTAGCGATTTAAGTCGAACGTTTACAAACGTTACGAAACAAAACAGGACGTTTCAATGTTTTTGCGATTTAAGTCTAACGTTAACAAACATTACGAAACAAAACCAAACGTTTAAAACATTACGAAACAAATCCAAACGTTTCATATTTTTAGCAATTTAAGCCAAACCTTTGCAAACGTTACGAAAAGAAATCAAGTATTTCACCTTTTTTGCAATATAAGCCAAACGTACGTTACGAAACTAATCAAAGTGTTTCACCTCTTTAACAATTTAAGCCAAGCGTTTATAAACATTCCAAAATAAATCCAGGGGTTTTACCTTTTTAGTAATTTAAGCACAAAGTTTACAAACGTTACGAAACAAATCCAAGCGTTTCACCTTTTTAGCGATTTAAGCAAAACCTTTACAAACGTTACGAAACAAATCCAAACATTTAACCTTTTTAGCCATTTAAGACGAATGTTTACAAACGTTATGAAACTAAACCAAACATTTCACCTTTTTAGCAATTTAAGACAAACGTTACGAAACAAATCCAAACGTTTCACCTTTTTAGCGATTTAATCCAAACGTTTCACCTTTTTAGCAATTTAAGCCAACCGTTTACAAACATAATGAAACAAATCCAAATGTTTCACCTATTAGCGATTTAAGCCAAACGTTTACAAACGTTACGAAACAAATATAAACGTTTCCCCTATTTAGCAATTTAAGACAAACGTTTACAAATGTTACGAAACAAATCCAAACGTGTCACCTTTTTTGCGATTTAAGCCAACGTTTACAAACATTACGAAACAAAACCAAACGTTTCACCTTATTAGCGATTTAAGCCGAACATTTACAAACGTTATGAAACAAAACCAAAAATCTTACCTTTTTAGCAATATAAGCAAAACATTGACAAACATTACAAAACAAATCCAAAACTTTCCCCATTTTAGCAATTTAAACCAAAAGTTTAAGACGTTACGAAACAAATACAAACATTTCACTTTTTTAGCGATTTATGCCAAACGTTTACAAACGTTTCTAAACAAATCCAAACGTTTCACCTTTTTAGCGATTGAAGCCAAACGTTACGAAACAAATCCAAACGTTTCACCTTTTTAGCGATTTAAGCCTAACGTGTACAAACGTTACAAACAAAACCAAACGTTTCACCTTATTAGCGATTTAAATCAAACGTTTACAAACATTATAGAACAAATCCAAATGTTTTCCATTTTAGTGATTTAAGCCAAATGTTTATAACGTTACAAAACAAATCCAAACGTTTCACCTTTTTAGCAATTTACGCCAAGCTTTTACAAACTTTACGAAACAAATCCAAACGTTTCACCTTTTTAGCAATTGAAGCCAAACTTTTACAAACGTTATGAAACAAATCCAAACGTTTCCCATATTAAGCAATTTAAGCCAAACGTCTACAAACGTTATAAATAAAAACATGCGTTTCACCTTTTTAGCAATTTAAGCCAAACGTTTATAAACGTAACGAAACAAATCCAAGCATTACCCCTTTTTAGCAATTTAGGCCAAACATTTACAAACGTTATGAAACAAATCCAAGCATTTCACCTTTTTAGCAATTTAGGCCAAACGTTTACAAATGTTATAAAAAAATCCAAGCGTTTTACTTTGTTAGCAATTTAAGCCAAACGTTTACAAAAGTTCTGAAACAAATCCAAGCGTTTCACCTTTTTAGTGATTTAAGCCAAACGTTTACAGACGTTCCAAAACAAATCCAAGCGTTTCACCTTATTAGCAATTTAAGCCAAACGTTTACAAACGTTAGGAAACAAATCCTAGCGTTTCAACTTTTTTGCAATTTAAGCCAAACGTTTACATACGTTACGAAACAAATCCAAGCGTTTAACCTTTTTAACAATATACGCCAAATGTTGACAAACGTTACGAAACAAATCCAAACATTTCACCTTTTTAGCGATTTAAGCCGAACGTTTACAAACATTACGAAACAAAACCAAACATCTCACCTTTTTAGTAATTTAGGCCAAACGTTGACAAAAATTACGAAACAAATCCAAACCTTTTCCCATTTTAGCGATTGAAGCAAAAAGTTTAAAACGTCATGAAACAAATCAAAACGTTTCACCTTATTAGCGATTTAAGCCAATCGTTTACAAACGTTACGAAACAAAACCAAACATTTCCCCTTATTACCGATTTAATCCAAACGTTTACAAACGTTACTAAACAAAACCAACGTCTCACCTTTTTAGCAATATAAGCAAAACATTGACAAACATTACGAAACAAATCCAAAACTTTCCCCATTTTAGCGATTTAAGCCAAAAGTTTAAAACGTTACGAAACAAATCCAAACATTTCACCTTTTTAGCGATTTATGACAAACGTTTACAAACGTTACGAAACAAATCCAAACGTTTCACCTTTTTAGCGATTGAAGCCAAACGTTTAAAACGTTACTAAACAAATCCAAATGTTTCACCTTTTTAGCAATTTAAGCCAAACGTTTACAAACGTTGTGAAGCAAAACTAAAGGTTTCACCTTATTAGAAATTTAAACCAAACGTTTACAAACATTATTGAAAAAATCCAAATGTTTCCCATTTTAGCGATTTAAGCCAAACTTTTAAAATGTCACGAAACAAATCCAAACATTTCGCCTTTTTAGCAATTTAGGCAAAGCTTTAACAAACGTTACGAAACAAATCCAAACGTTTCACTTTTTTAGCAATTGAAACCAAACGTTACGAAACAAATCCAAACGTTTCCCATATTAAGCAATTCAAGCCAAACGTTTACAAACGTTACGAATAAAAACATGCGTTTCACCTTTTTAGCAATTTAAGCCAAATATTTATAAACATAACGAAACAAATCCAAGCATTTCCCCTTTTTAGCAATTTAGGTCAAACGTTTACAAACATTATGAAACAAATCCAAGCATTTCACCTTTTTAGCAATTTAGGCCAAACGTTTATAAACGTTATAAAAAATTCCAAGTGTTTCACTTTTTTAGCAATTTAAGCCAAACGTTTACAAACGTTCCGAAACAAATCCAAGTGTTTCACCTTTTTAGTGATTTATGCCAAACGTTTACAAACATTGACAAACATTGAGAAACAAATCCAAACGTTTTCCCAGTTTAGCGATTGAAGCGAGAAGTTTAAAACGTCACGAAACAAATCCTAACATTTCACCTTATTAGCCATTTATGCAAAACGTTTACAAACGTTAAGAAACAAATCTAAATGTTTCACCTTTTTAGCAATTTAAGCCAAACGTTTACAAATGTTACGAAACAAATCCAAACGTTTCACCTTTTTAGTGATTTAAGCCAAACGTTTACAAATACTATTAAACAAAACAAAATGTTTCACCTTATTAGTGATTTAAGCTAAACGTTTACAAATGTCATGAAAAAAATCCAAACATTTCCCATTTTAGCGATTTAAGCCAAACGCTTAAAACGTTATGAAACAAATTCTGACGTTTCACCTTTTTAGCGATTTAAGCCAAACGTTTACAAACGTTACGAATCAAATTCAAACGTTTCACCTTTTTAGCGATTGAACACAAACGTTAAGAAACAAATCCAAACGTTTCCCATATTTAGCAATTTAATCCAAACGTTTACCAACGTTACTAAACAAAACCAAGTGTTTCACCTTTTTAGCAATTTAAGCCAAATGTTTACAAAAGTATCGAAATAAATCCAAGCGTATAGCCTTTTTAGCAATTTAAGCCAAACGTTTACAAACGTTATGAAACAAATCCAAGCGTTTCACCTTTTTAGCAATTTAAGCCAAACATTTACAAACGTTACGAAACAAATCCAAACGTTTCACCCTTTTAGCGATTTAAGCCAAACGTATACAAACGTTACGAAACAAAACCAAACGTTTAAAACGTTACGAAATAAATCCAAACGTGTCAAATTTTTAGTGATTTAAGCCAAACCTTTACAAATGTTACGAAACAAAACCAAGCGTTTAACTTTTTTAGCGAATTAAGCCAAACGTTTGCAAATGTTACAAAACAAATCCAAGCGTTTCAGTTTTTTAGCAATTTAATCCAAACGTTTACAAACATTCTGAAACAAATCCAAGCGTTTCATCTTCTTAGGAATTTAAGCCAAACGTTTACAAACGTTACGAAACAAATCCAAGCGTTTCACCTTTTTTGCCATTTAAGTCAAACGTTTACAAACGTTACGAAACAAATCCAAACGTTTCACCTTTTTAGCGATTTAAGTCGAACGTTTACAAACGTTACGAAACAAGACAGGACGTTTCAATGTTTTTGCGATTTAAGTCTAACGTTAAAAAACATTACGAAACAAAACCAAACGTTTAAAACATTACGAAACAAATCCAAACGTTTCATATTTTTAGCAATTTAAGCCAAATCTTTGCAAACGTTATGAAAAGAAATCAAGTATTTCACCTTTTTTGCAATATAAGCCAAACGTACGTTACGAAACTAATCAAAGTGTTTCACCTTTTTAACAATTTAAGCCAAACGTTTATAAACATTCCAAAATAAATCCAAGGGTTTTACCTTTTTAGTAATTTAAGCACAAAGTTTACAAACGTTACGAAACAAATCCAAGCGTTTCACCTTTTTAGCGATTTAAGCAAAACCTTTACAAACGTTACGAAACAAATCCAAACATTTAACCTTTTTAGCCATTTAAGACGAATGTTTACAAACGTTATGAAACTAAACCAAACATTTCACCTTTTTAGCAATTTAAGACAAACGTTACGAAACAAATCCAAACGTTTCACCTTTTTAGCGATTTAATCCAAACGTTTCACCTTTTTAGCAATTTAAGCCAACTGTTTACAAACATAATGAAACAAATCCAAATGTTTCACCTATTTAGCGATTTAAGCCAAACGTTTACAAACGTTACGAAACAAATATAAATGTTTCCCCTATTTAGCAATTTAAGACAAACGTTTACAAATGTTACGAAACAAATCCAAACGTGTCACTTTTTTTGCGATTTCAGCCAACGTTTACAAACATTACGAAACAAAACCAAACGTTTCACCTTATTAGCGATTTAAGCCGAACATTTACAAACGTTATGAAACAAAACCAAACATCTTACCTTTTTAGCAATATAAGCAAAACATTGACAAACATTACGAAACAAATCCAAAACTTTCCCCATTTTAGCGATTTAAGCCAAAAGTTTAAAACGTTACGAAACAAATCCAAACATTTCACCTTTTTAGCGATTTATGCCAAACGTTTACAAACGTTCCGAAACAAATCCAAACGTTTCACCTTTTTAGCGATTGAAGCCAAACGTTACGAAACAAATCCAAGCGTTTCACCTTTTTAGCGATTTAAGCCTAACGTGTACAAACGTTACAAACAAAACCAAACGTTTCACCTTATTAGCGATTTAAATCAAACGTTTACAAACATTATAGAACAAATCCAAATGTTTTCCATTTTAGTGATTTAAGCCAAACGTTTAAAACGTTACAAAACAAATCCAAACGTTTCACCTTTTTAGCAATTTAAGCCAAGCTTTTACAAACGTTACGAAACAAATCCAAACGTTTCACCTTTTTAGCAATTAAAGCAAAACTTTTACAAACGTTATGAAACAAATCCAAACGTTTCCCATATAGAGCAATTTAAGCCGAACGTCTACAAACGTTATGAATAAACACATGCGTTTCACCTTTTTAGCAATTTAAGCCAAACATTTATAAACGTAACGAAACAAATCCAAGCATTTCCCCTTTTTAGCAATTTAGGCCAAACATTTACAAACATTATGAAACAAATCCAAGCATTTCACCTTTTTAGCAATTTAAGCCAAACGTTTACAAACGTTATAAAAAAATCCAAGCGTTTTACTTTTTTAGCAATTTAAGCCAAACGTTTGCAAAAGTTCTGAAACAAATCCAAGCGTTTAACCTTTTTAGTGATTTAAGCCAAACGTTTACAGACGTTCCAAAACAAATCCAAGCGTTCCACCTTGTGAGTAATTTAAGCCAAACGTTTGCAAACGTTAGGAAACAAATCCTAGCGTTTCAGCTTTTCAGCAATTTAAGCCAAACGTTTACATACGTTACGAAACAAATCCAAGCGTTTAACCTTTTTAACAATATACGCCAAATGTTGACAAACGTTATGAAACAAATCCAAACATTTCACCTTTTTAGCGATTTAAGCCGAACGTTTACAAACGTTAAGAAACAAAACCAAACATCTCACCTTTTTAGTAATTTAGGCCAAACGTTGACAAAAATTACGAAACAAATCCAAACCTTTTCCTATTTTAGCGATTGAAGCGAAAAGTTTAAAACGTCACGAAACAAATCAAAACGTTTCACCTTATTAGCGATTTAAGCCAAACGTTTACAAACGTTACGAAACAAAACCAAACATTTCCCCTTATTACCGATTTAAGCCAAACGTTTACAAACGTTACGAAACAAAACCAACATCTCCCCTTTTTAGCAATATAAGCAAAACATTGACAAACATTACGAAACAAATCCAAAACTTTCCCCATTTTAGCGATTTAAGCCAAAAGTTTAAAATGTTACGAAACAAATCCAAACATTTCACCTTTTTAGCGATTTATGCCGAACGTTTACAAACGTTACGAAACAAATCCAAACGTTTCACCTTTTTAGCGATTGAAGCCGAACGTTTAAAACGTTACTAAACAAATCCAAAAGTTTCAGCTTTTTAGCAATTTAAGCCAAACGTTTACAAACGTTACGAAGCAAAACCAAAGGTTTCACCTTATTAGCAATTTAAACCAAACGTTTACAAACATTATTGAAAAAATACAAATGTTTCCCATTTTAGCGATTCAAGCCAAACTTTTAAAACGTCACGAAACAAATCCAAACGTTTCGCCTTTTTAGCAATTTAAGCCAAGCTTTTACAAACGTTACGAAACAAATCCAAACGTTTCCCTTTGTTAGCAATTAAAGCCAACCGTTTACAAACGTTACGAAACAAATCCAAACGTTTCCCATATTAAGCAATTCAAGCCAAACGTTTACAAACGTTATGAATAAAAACATGCGTTTCACCTTTTTAGCAATTTAAGCCAAATATTTATAAACATAACGAAACAAATCCAAGCATTTCCCCTTTTTAGCAATTTAGGTCAAACGTTTACAAACATTATGAAACAAATCCAAGCATTTCACCTTTTTAGCAATTTAGGCCAAACATTTACAAACGTTATAAAAAATTCCAAGTGTTTCACTTTTTTAGCAATTTAAGCCAAACGTTTACAAACGTTCCGAAACAAATCCAAGTGTTTCACCTTTTTAGTGATTTATGTCAAACGTTTACAAACATTCCGAAACAAATCCAAGTGTTTCACCTTTTTAGTGATTTATGCCAAACGTTTACAAACATTGACAAACATTGAGAAACAAATCCAAACGTTTTCCCAGTTTAGCGATTGAAGCGAGAAGTTTAAAACGTCACGAAACAAATACTAACATTTCACCTTATTAGCCATTTATGCAAAACGTTTACAAACGTTACGAAACAAATCCAAACGTTTCACCTTTTTAGCGATTTAAGCCAAACGTTTACAAATATTATTAAACAAAACAAAATGTTTCACCTTACTAGTGATTTAAGCCAAACGTTTACAAACGTTAGGAAACAAATCCTAGCGTTTCAACTTTTTAGCAATTTAAGCCAAACGTTTACATACGTTACGAAACAAATCCAATCGTTTAACCTTTTTAACAATATACGCCAAATGTTGACAAACGTTACGAAACAAATCCAAACATTTCACCTTTTTAGCGATTTAAGCCGAACGTTTACAAACGTTACGAAACAAAACCAAACATCTCACCTTTTTAGTAATTTAGGCCAAACGTTGACAAAAATTACGAAACAAATCCAAACCTTTTCCCATTTCAGCGATTGAAGCGAAAAGTTTAAAACGTCACGAAACAAATCAAAACGTTTCACCTAATTAGCGATTTAAGCCAAACGTTTACAAACGTTAGGAAACAAAACCAAACATTTCCCCTTATTACCGATTTAAGCCAAACGTTTACAAACGTTACGAAACAAAACCAACGTCTCACCTTTTTAGCAATATAAGCAAAACATTGACAAACATTACGAAACAAATCCAATACTTTCCCCATTTTAGCGATTTAAGCCAAAAGTTTAAAATGTTACGAAACAAATCCAAACATTTCACCTTTTTAGCGATTTATGCCAAACGTTTACAAACGTTACGAAACAAATCCAAACGTTTCACCTTTTTTGCGATTGAAGCCAAACGTTTAAAACGTTACTAAACAAATCCAAATGTTTCACCTTTTTAGCAATTTAAGCCAAATGTTTACAAACGTTGTGAAGCAAAACCAAAGGTTCCACCTTATTAGCAATTTAAACCAAACGTTTACAAACATTATTGAAAAAATCCAAATGTTTCCCATTTTAGCGATTTAAGCCAAACTTTTAAAACGTCACGAAACAAATCCAAACATTTCGCCTTTTTAGCAATTTAAGCCAAGCTTTTACAAACGTTACGAAACAAATCCAAACGTTTCACTTTTTTAGCAATTGAAGCCAAACGTTTACAAACGTTACGAAACAAATCCAAACGTTTCCCATATTAAGCAATTCAAGCCAAACGTTTACAAACATTACGAATGAAAACATGCGTTTCACCTTTTTAGCAATTTAAGCCAAATATTTATAAACATAACGAAACAAATCCAAGCATTTCCCCTTTTTAGCAATTTAGGTCAAACGTTTACAAACATTATGAAACAAATCCAAGCATTTCACCTTTTTAGCAATTTAGGCCAAACATTTACAAACGTTATAAAAAATTCCAAGTGTTTCACTTTTTTAGCAATTTAAGCCAAACGTTTACAAACGTTCCGAAACAAATCCAAGTGTTTCACCTTTTTAGTGATTTATGTCAAACGTTTACAAACATTCCGAAACAAATCCAAGTGTTTCACCTTTTTAGTGATTTATGCCAAACGTTTACAAACATTGACAAACATTGAGAAACAAATCCAAACGTTTTCCCAGTTTAGCGATTGAAGCGAGAAGTTTAAAACGTCACGAAACAAATCCTAACATTTCACCTTATTAGCCATTTATGCAAAACGTTTACAAACGTTACGAAACAAATCCAAACGTTTCACCTTTTTAGTGATTTAAGCCAAACGTTTACAAATATTATTAAACAAAACAAAATGTTTCACCTTATTAGTGATTTAAGCCAAACGTTTACAAACGTTAGGAAACAAATCCTAGCGTTTCAATTTTTTAGCAATTTAAGCCAAACGTTTACATACGTTACGAAACAAATCCAAGCGTTTAACCTTTTTAACAATATACGCCAAATGTTGACAAACGTTACGAAACAAATCCAAACATTTCACCTTTATAGCGATTTAAGCCGAACGTTTACAAACGTTACGAAACAAAACCAAACATCTCACCTTTTTAGTAATTTAGGCCAAACGTTGACAAAAATTACGAAACAAATCCAAACCTTTTCCCATTTTAGCGATTGAAGCGAAAAGTTTAAAACGTCACGAAACAAATCAAAACGTTTCACCTTATTAGCGATTTAAGCCAAACGTTTACAAACGTTAGGAAACAAAACCAAACATTTCCCCTTATTACCGATTTAAGCCAAACGTTTACAAACGTTACGAAACAAAACCAATGTCTCACCTTTTTAGCAATATAAGCAAAACATGGACAAACATTACGAAACAAATCCAATACTTTCCCCATTTTAGCGATTTAAGCCAAAAGTTTAAAACGTTACGAAACAAATCCAAACATTTCACCTTTTTAGCGATTTATGCCAAACGTTTACAAATGTTACGAAACAAATCCAAATGTTTCACCTTTTTAGCGATTGAAGCCAAACGTTTAAAACGTTACTAAACAAATCCAAATGTTTCACCTTTTTAGCAATTTAAGCCAAATGTTTACAAACGTTATGAAGCAAAACCAAAGGTTTCACCTTATTAGCAATTTAAACCAAACGTTTACAAACATTATTGAAAAAATCCAAATGTTTCCCATTTTAGCGATTTAAGCCAAACTTTTAAAACGTCACGAAACAAATCCAAACATTTCGCCTTTTTAGCAATTTAAGCCAAGCTTTTACAAACGTTACGAAACAAATCCAAACGTTTCACCTTTTTAGCAATTGAAGCCAAACGTTTACAAACGTTACGAAACAAATCCAAACGTTTCCCATATTAAGCAATTCAAGCCAAACGTTTACAAACGTTACGAATAAAAACATGCGTTTCACCTTTTTAGCAATTTAAGCCAAATATTTAAAAACATGACGAAACAAATCCAAGCATTCCCCTTTTTAGCAATTTAGGTCAAACGTTTACAAACATTATGAAACAAATCCAAGCATTTCACCTTTTTAGCAATTTAGGCCAAACGTTTACAAACGTTATAAAAAATTCCAAGTGTTTCACTTTTTTTAGCAATTTAAGCCAAACGTTTACAAACGTTCTGAAACAAATCCAAGTGTTTCACCTTTTTAGTGATTTATGCCAAACGTTTACAAACATTGACAAACATTGAGAAACAAATCCAAACGTTTTCCCAGTTTAGCGATTGAAGCGAGAAGTTTAAAACGTCACGAAACAAATCCTAACATTTCACCTTATTAGCCATTTATGCAATACGTTTACAAACGTTAAGAAACAAATCTAAATGTTTCACCTTTTTAGCAATTTAAGCCAAACGTTTACAAATGTTACGAAACAAATCCAAACGTTTCAACTTTTTAGTGATTTAAGCCAAACGTTTACAAATACTATTAAACAAAACAAAATGTTTCACCTTATTAGTGATTTAAGCTAAACGTTTACAAATGTCATGAAAAAATCCAAACATTTCCCATTTTAACGATTTAAGCCAAACGCTTAAAACGTTATGAAACAAATCCTAACGTTTCACCTTTTTAGCGATTTAAGCCAAACGTTTACAAACGTTACGAAACAAATTCAAACGTTTCACCTTTTTAGCGATTGAACACAAACGTTTACAAACGTTAAGAAACAAATTTAAACGTTTCCCATATTTAGCAATTTAATCCAAACGTTTACCAACATTACTAAACAAAACCAAGTGTTTCACCTTTTTAGCAATTTAAGCCAAATGTTTACAAACATATCGAAATAAATCCAAGTGTATAACCTTTTTAGAAATTTAAGCCAAACGTTTACAAACGTTATGAAACAAATCTAAGCGTTTCACCTTTTTAGCAATTTAAGCCAAACATTTACAAACGTTACGAAATAAATCCAAACGTTTCACCTTTTTAGTGATTTAAGTCAAACGTTTAAAAACGGTACGAAACAAATCCAAACGTTTAACCTTTTCAGCGATTTAAGCCAAACGTTTACAAACGCTAAGAAACAAATCCAAACGTTTCGCCTTTTTAGCTATTTAAGCGAAACATTTACAAACGTTAGAAAAAAAATACAAACGTTTCACCTTTCTAGCGATTTAAGTTAAACATTTACGAACATTTCGAAACAAATTCAAATGTTTCGCCTTTATAGAGATTTAAGCCAAGCGTTTACAAAGGTTATGAAACAAATCCAAACGTTTCACCCTTTTAGCGATTTAAGCCAAACGTATACAAACGTTACGAAACAGAACCAAACGTTTAAAACGTTACGAAATAAATCCAAACGTTTCAAATTTTTAGTGATTTAAGCCAAACCTTTACAAATGTTACGAAACAAACCAAGCGTTTAACTTTTTTAGCGAATTAAGCCAAACGTTTGCAAATATTACAAAACAAATCCAAGCGTTTCAGTTTTTTAGCAATTTAATCCAAACGTTTACAAACATTCTGAAACAAATCCAAGCGTTTCACCTTCTTAGGAATTTAAGCCAAACGTTTACAAACGTTACGAAACAAATCCAAGCGTTTCACCTTTTTAGCCATTTAAGTCAAACGTTTACAAACGTTACGAAACAAATCCAAACGTTTCACCTTTTTAGCGATTTAAGTCGAACGTTTACAAACGTTACGAAACAAGACAGGACGTTTCAATGTTTTTGCGATTTAAGTCTAACGTTAAAAAAAATTACGAAACAAAACCAAACGTTTAAAACATTACGAAACAAATCCAAACGTTTCATATTTTTAGCAATTTAAGCCAAACCTTTGCAAACGTTACGAAAAGAAATCAAGTATTTCACCTTTTTTGCAATATAAACCAAACGTACGTTACGAAACTAATCAAAGTGTTTCACCTTTTTAACAATTTAAGCCAAGCGTTTATAAACATTCCAAAATAAATCCAAGGGTTTTACCTTTTTAGTAATTTAAGCACAAAGTTTACAAACGTTACGAAACAAATCCAAGCGTTTCACCTTTTTAGCGATTTAAGCAAAACCTTTACAAACGTTACGAAACAAATCCAAACATTTAACCTTTTTAGCCATTTAAGACGAATGTTTACAAACGTTATGAAACTAAACCAAACATTTCACCTTTTTAGCAATTTAAGACAAACGTTACGAAACAAATCCAAACTTTTCACCTTTTTATCGATTTAATCCAAACGTTTCACCTTTTTAGCAATTTAAGCCAACCGTTTACAAACATAATGAAACAAATCCAAATGTTTCACCTATTTAGCGATTTAAGCCAAACGTTTACAAACGTTACAAAACAAATATAAATGTTTCCCCTATTTAGCAATTTAAGACAAACGTTTACAAATGTTACGAAACAAATCCAAACGTGTCACCTTTTTTGCAATTTAAGCCAACGTTTACAAACATTACGAAACAAAACCAAACGTTTCACCTTATTAGCGATTTAAGCCGAACATTTACAAACGTTATGAAACAAAACCAAACATCTTACCTTTTTAGCAATATAAGCAAAACATTGACAAACATTACAAAACAAATCCAAAACTTTCCCCATTTTAGCAATTTAAACCAAAAGTTTAAAACGTTACGAAACAAATACAAACATTTCACTTTTTTAGCGATTTATGCCAAACGTTTACAAACGTTACTAAATAAATCCAAACGTTTCACCTTTTTAGCGATTGAAGCCAAACGTTACGAAACAAATCCAAACGTTTCACCTTTTTAGTGATTTAAGCCTAACGTGTACAAACGTTACAAACAAAACCAAACGTTTCACCTTATTAGCGATTTAAATAAAACGTTTACAAACATTATAGAACAAATCCAAATGTTTTCCATTTTAGTGATTTAAGCCAAACGTTTAAAACGTTACAAAACAAATCCAAACGTTTCACCTTTTTAGCAATTTAAGCCAAGCTTTTACAAACGTTACGAAACAAATCCAAACGTTTCACCTTTTTAGCAATTGAAGCCAAACTTTTACAAACGTTATGAAACAAATCCAAACGTTTCCCATATTGAGCAATTTACGCCGAACGTCTACAAACGTTATGAATAAAAACATGCGTTTCACCTTTTTAGCAATTTAAGCCAAACATTTATAAACGTAACGAAACAAATCCAAGCATTTCCCCTTTTTAGCAATTTAGGCCAAACATTTACAAACATTATGAAACAAATCCAAGCATTTCACCTTTTTAACAATTTAGGCCAAACGTTTACAAACGTTATAGAAAATCCAAGCGTTTTACTTTTTTAGCAATTTAAGCCAAACGTTTACAAAAGTTCTGAAACAAATCCAAGCGTTTCACCTTTTTAGTGATTTAAGCCAAACGTTTACAGACGTTCCAAAACAAATCCAAGCGTTTCACCTTGTTAGCAATTTAAGCCAAACGTTTACAAACGTTAGGAAACAAATCCTAGCGTTTCAGCTTTTTAGCAATTTAAGCCAAACGTTTACATACGTTACGAAACAAATCCAAGCGTTTAACCTTTTTAACAATATACGCCAAATGTTGACAAACGTTACGAAACAAATCCAAACATTTCACCTTTTTAGCGATTTAAGCCGAACGTTTACAAACGTTAAGAAACAAAACCAAACATCTCAGCTTTTTAGTAATTTAGGCCAAACGTTGACAAAAATTACGAAACAAATCCAAACCTTTTCCTATTTTAGCGATTAAAGCGAAAAGTTTAAAACGTCACGAAACAAATCAAAACGTTTCACCTTATTAGCGATTTAAGCCAAACGTTTACGAACGTTACGAAACAAAACCAAACATTTCCCCTTATTACCGATTTAAGCCAAACGTTTACAAACGTTACGAAACAAAACCAACATCTCCCCTTTTTAGCAATATAAGCAAAACATTGACAAACATTACGAAACAAATCCAAAACTTTCCCCATTTTAGCGATTTAAGCCAAAAGTTTAAAATGTTACGAAACAAATCCAAACATTTCACCTTTTTAGCGATTTATGCCGAACGTTTACAAACGTTACGAAACAAATCCAAACGTTTCACCTTTTTAGCGATTGAAGCCAAACGTTTAAAACGTTACTAAACAAATCCAAATGTTTCACCTTTTTAGCAATTTAAGCCAAACGTTTACAAACGTTACGAAGCAAAGCCAAAGGTTTCACCTTATTAGCAATTTAAACCAAACGTTTACAAACATTATTGAAAAAATCCAAATGTTTCCCATTTTAGCGATTCAAGCCAAACTTTTAAAACGTCACGAAACAAATCCAAACGTTTCGCCTTTTTAGCAATTTAAGCCAAGCTTTTACAAACGTTACGAAACAAATCCAAACGTTTCACTTTTTTAGCAATTAAAGCCAAACGTTTACAAACGTTACGAAACAAATCCAAACGTTTCCCATATTAAGCAATTCAAGCCAAACGTTTACAAACGTTACGAATAAAAACATGCGTTTCACCTTTTTAGCAATTTAAGCCAAATATTTATAAACATAACGAAACAAATCCAAGCATTTCCCCTTTTTAGCAATTTAGGTCAAACGTTTACAAACATTATGAAACAAATCCAAGCATTTCACCTTTTTAGCAATTTAGGCCAAACGTTTACAAAAGTCATAAAAAAATCCAAGTGTTTCACTGTTTTAGCAATTTAAGCCAAACGTTTACAAACGTTCCGAAACAAATCCAAGTGTTTCACCTTTTTAGTGATTTATGCCAAACGTTTACAAACATTGACAAACATTGAGAAACAAATCCAAACGTTTTCCCAGTTTAGCGATTGAAGCGAGAAGTTTAAAACGTCACGAAACAAATCCTAACATTTCACCTTATTAGCCATTTATGCAAAACGTTTACAAACGTTACGAAACAAATCCAAACGTTTCACCTTTTTAGCGATTTAAGCCAAACGTTTACAAATATTATTAAACAAAACAAAATGTTTCACCTTATTAGTGATTTAAGCTAAACGTTTACAAATGTCATGAAAAAATCAAAACATTTCCCATTTTAGCGATTTAAGCCAAACGCTTAAAACGTTATGAAACAAATCCTAACGTTTCACCTTTTTAGCGATTTAAGCCAAACGTTTACAAATGTTACAAAACAAATTCAAACGTTTCACCTTTTTAGCGATTGAACACAAACGTTTACAAACGTTAAGAAACAAATCCAAACGTTCCCATATTTAGCAATTTAATCCAAACGTTTACCAACGTTACTAAACAAAACCAAGTGTTTCACCTTTTTAGCAATTTAAGCCAAACGTTTACAAACGTATCGAAATAAATCCAAGCGTATAACCTTTTTAGCAATTTAAGCCAAACGTTTACAAACGTTATGAAACAAATCCAAGCGTTTCACCTTTTTAGCAATTTAAGCCAAACATTTACAAACGTTACGAAACAAATCCAAACGTTTCACTTAGTGATTTAAGCCAAACGTTTAAAAACGGTACGAAACAAATCCAAACGTTTAACCTTTTCAGCGAATTAAGCCAAACGTTTACAAACGCTAAGAAACAAATCCAAACGTTTCGCCTTTTTAGCTATTTAAGCGAAACATTTACACACGTTAGAAATAAATACAAACGTTTCACCTTTCTAGCGATTTAAGCTAAACATTTACGAACATTTCGAAACAAATCCAAACGTTTCGCCTTTTTAGAGATTTAAGCCAAGCGTTTACAAAGGTTATGAAACAAATCCAAACGTTTCACCCTTTTAGCGATTTAAGCCAAACGTATACAAACGTTACGAAACAAAACCAAACGTTTAAAACGTTACGAAATAAATCCAAACGTTTCAAATTTTTAGTGATTTAAGCCAAACCTTTACAAATGTTATGAAACAAAACCAAGAGTTTAACTTTTTTAGCGAATTAAGCCAAACATTTACAAATGTTACAAAACAAATCCAAGCGTTTCAGCTTTTTAGCAATTTAATCCAAACGTTTACAAACATTCTGAAACAAATCCAAGCGTTTCACCTTCTTAGGAATTTAAGCCAAACATTTACAAAAGTTACGAAACAAATTCAAACGTTTCACCTTTTTAGCCATTTAAGTCAAACGTTTACAAACGTTACGAAACAAATCCAAACGTTTCACCTTTTTAGCGATTTAAGTCGAACGTTTACAAACGTTACGAAACAAGACAGGACGTTTCAATGTTTTTGCGATTTAAGTCTAACGTTAACAAACATTACGAAACAAAACCAAAAGTTTAAAACGTTACGAAACAAATCCAAACGTTTCATATTTTTAGCAATTTAAGCCAAACCTTTGCAAACGTTACGAAAAGAAATCAAGTATTTCACCTTTTTTGCAATATATGCCAAACTTAAGTTACGAAACTAATCAAAGTGTTTCACCTTTTTAACAATTTAGCCAAACGTTTATAAACATTCCAAAATAAATCCAAGGGTTTTACCTTTTTAGTAATTTAAGCACAAAGTTTACAAACGTTACGAAACAAATCCAAGCGTTTCACCTTTTTAGCGATTTAAGCAAAACCTTTACAAATGTTACGAAACAAATCCAAACATTTAACCTTTTTAGCCATTTAAGACGAATGTTTACAAACGTTATGAAACTAAACCAAACATTTCACCTTTTTAGCAATTTAAGACAAACGTTACAAAACAAATCCAAACGTTTCACCTTTTTAGCGATTTAATCCAAACGTTTCACCTTTTTAGCAATTTAAGCCAACCGTTTACAAACATAATGAAACAAATCCAAATGTTTCACCTATTTAGCGATTTAAGCCAAACGTTTACAAACGTTACGAAACAAATCTAAATGTTTCCCCTATTTAGCAATTTAAGACAAACATTTACAAATGTTACGAAACAAATCCGAACGTGTCACCTTTTTAGCAATTTAAGCCAACGTTTACAAACATTACGAAACAAAACCAAACGTTTCACCTTATTAGCGATTTAAGCCGAACATTTACAAACGTTATGAAACAAAACCAAACATCTTACCTTTTTAGCAATATAAGCAAAACATTGACAAACATTACGAAACAAATCCATAACTTTCCCCATTTTAGCAATTGAAACCAAAAGTTTAAAACGTTACGAAACAAATACAAACATTTCACTTTTTTAGCGATTTATGCCAAACGTTTACAAACGTTACTAATTAAATCCAAACGTTTCACCTTTTTAGCGATTGAAGCCAAACATTTACAAACCTTACGAAACAAATCCAAATGTTTCACCTTTTTAGCGATTTAAGCCAAACGTGTACAAACGTTACGAAATAAAACCAAACGTTTCACCTTATTAGCGATTTAAATCAAACGTTTACAAACATTATAGAACAAATCCAAATGTTTTCCATTTTAGTGATTTAAGCCAAACGTTTAAAACGTTACAAAATAAATCCAAACGTTTAACCTTTTTAGCAATTTAAGCCAAGCTTTTACAAACGTTACGAAACAAATCCAAACGTTTCACCTTTTTAGCAATTGAAGCCAAACTTTTACAAAGGTTATGAAACAAATCCAAACGTTTCCCATATTAAGCAATTTAAGCCAAACGTCTACAAACGTTATGAATAAAAACATGCGTTTCACCTTTTTAGCAATTTAAGCCAAACGTTTATAAACGTAACGAAACAAATCCAAGCATTTCCCCTTTTTAGCAATTTAGGCCAAACATTTACAAACGTTATGAAACAAATCCAAGCATTTCACCTTTTTAGCAATTTAGGCCAAACGTTTACAAACGTTATAAAAAAATCCAAGCGTTTTACTTTTTTAGCAATTTAAGCCAAACGTTTACAAAAGTTCTGAAACAAATCCAAGCGTTTCACCTTTTTAGTGATTTAAGCCAAACATATACAAACGTTCCAAAACAAATCCAAGCGTTCCACCTTGTGAGCAATTTAAGCCAAACGTTTACAAACGTTAGGAAACAAATCCTAGCGTTTCAGCTTTTCAGCAATTTAAGCCAAACGTTTTCATACGTTACGAAACAAATCCAAGCGTTTAACCTTTTAAACAATATACGCCAAATGTTGACAAACGTTACGAAACAAATCCAAACATTTCACCTTTTTAGCGATTTAAGCCGAACGTTTACAAACGTTACGAAACAAAACCAAACATCTCACCTTTTTAGTAATTTAGGCCAAACGTTGACAAAAATTACGAAACAAATCCAAACGTTTTCCCATTTTAGCGATTGAAGCGAAAAGTTTAAAACGTCACGAAACAAATCCTAACATTTCACCTTTTTAGCGATTTATGCCAAACCTTTACAAACGTTACGAAACAAATCCAAACGTTTCACCTATTTAGCGATTGAAGCCAAACGCTTACAAACGTTACGAAAAAAATCTAAATGTTTCCCCTATTTAGCAATTTAAGCCAAACTTTTACAAATGTTACGAAACAAATCCAAACGTTTCACCTTTTTAGCGATTTAAGCCAAACGTTTACAAATATTATTAAACAAAACAAAATGTTTCACCTTATTAGTGAATTAAGCTAAACGTTTACAAATGTCATGAAAAAATCCAAACATTTCCCATTTTAGCGATTTAAGCCAAACGCTTAAAATGTTATGAAACAAATCCTAACGTTTCACCTTTTTAGAGATTTAAGCCAAACGTTTACAAATGTTACGAAACAAATTCAAACGTTTCACCTTTTTAGCGATTGAACACAAACGTTTACAAACGTTAAGAAACAAATCCAAATGTTTCCCATATTTAGCAATTTAATCCAAACGTTTACCAACGTTACTAAACAAAACCAAGTGTTTCACCTTTTTAGCAATTTAAGCCAAACGTTTACAAACGTATCGAAATAAATCCAAGCGTATAACCTTTTTAGCAATTTAAGCCAAACGTTAACAAACGTTATGAAACAAATCCAAGCGTTTCACCTTTTTAGCAATTTAAGCCAAACATTTACAAACGTTACGAAACAAATCCAAACGTTTCACCTTTTTAGTGATTTAAGCCAAACGTTTAAAAACGGTACGAAACAAATCCAAACGTTTAACCTTTTCAGCGAATTAAGCCAAACGTTTACAAACGCTAAGAAACAAATCCAAACGTTTCGCCTTTTTAGTTATTTCAGCGAAACATTTACACACGTTAGAAAAAAATACAAACGTTTCACCTTTCTAGCGATTTAAGTTAAACATTTACGAACATTTCGAAACAAATCCAAACGTTTCGCCTTTTTAGAGATTTAAGCCAAGCGTTTACAAAGGTTATGAAACAAATCCAAAAGTTTCACCCTTTTAGCGATTTAAGCCAAACGTATACAAACGTTACGAAACAAAACCAAACGTTTAAAACGTTACGAAATAAATCCAAACGTTTCAAATTTTTAGTGATTTAAGCCAAACCTTTACAAATGTTACGAAACAAAACTAAGAGTTTAACTTTTTTAGCGAATTAAGCCAAACGTTTACAAATGTTACAAAACAAATCCAAGCGTTTCAGCTTTTTAGCAATTTAATCCAAAAGTTAACAAACATTCTGAAACAAATCCAAGCGTTTCACCTTCTTAGGAATTTAAGCCAAACGTTTACAAAAGTTACGAAACAAATCCAAGCGTTTCACCTTTTTAGCCATTTAAGTCAAACGTTTACAAACGTTACGAAACAAATCCAAACGTTTCACCTTTTTAGCGATTTAAGTCGAACGTTTACAAACGTTACGAAACAAGACAGGACGTTTCAATGTTTTTGCGATTTAAGTCTAACGTTAACAAACATTACGAAACAAAACAAAACGTTTAAAACGTTACGAAACAAATCCAAACGTTTCATATTTTTAGCAATTTAAGCCAAACCTTTGCAAACGTTACGAAAAGAAATCAAGTATTTCACCTTTTTTGCAATATAAGCCAAACGTACGTTACGAAACTAATCAAAGTGTTTCACCTTTTTAACAATTTAGCCAAACGTTTATAAACATTCCCAAATAAATCCAAGGGTTTTACCTTTTTGGTAATTTAAGCACAAAGTTTACAAACGTTACGAAACAAATCCAAGCGTTTTACCTTTTTAGCGATTTACGCAAAACCTTTACAAACGTTACGAAACAAATCCAAACATTTAACCTTTTTAGCCATTTAAGACGAATGTTTACAAACGTTATAAAACTAAACCAAACATTTCACCTTTTTAGCAATTTAAGACAAACGTTACGAAACAAATCCAAACGTTTCACCTTTTTAGCGATTTAATCCAAACGTTTCACCTTTTTAGCAATTTAAGCCAACCGTTTACAAACATAATGAAACAAATCCAAATGTTTCCCCTATTTAGCGATTGAAGCCAAATGCTTACAAACGTTACGAAACAAATCTAAACGTTTCCCCTATTTAGCAATTTAAGCCAAACTTTTACAAACGTTACGAAACAAATCCAAACGTTTCACCTTTTTAGCAATTTAAGACAAATGTTTACAAATATTACGAAACAAAACAAAACGTTTCACCTTATTAGCGATTTAAGCTAAACGTTTACAAATGTTATGAAAAAAATCCAAACATTTCCCATTTTAGCGATTTAAGCCAAACGCTTAAAACGTTATGAAACAAATCCTAACGTTTCACCTTTTTAGTGATTTAAGCCAAACGTTTACAAACGTTACGAAACAAATCCAAACGATTCACCTCTCTAGCGATTGAAGACAAACGTTTACAAACGTTATGAAACAAATCGAAACGTTTCCCATATTTAGCAATTTAAGCCAAACTTTTACCCACGTTACGAAACAAAACCAAGTGTTTGACCTTTTTAGCGATTTAAGCCAAACGTGTACAAACGTTACGAAACAAAACCAAACGTTTCACCTTATTAGCGATTTAAATCAAACGTTTCCAAACATTATAGAACAAATCCAATTTTTTTCCATTTTAGTGATTTAAGCCAAACGTTTAAAATGTTACAAAACAAATCCAAACGTTTCACCTTTTTAGTAATTTAAGCCAAGCTTTTACAAACGTTACGAAACAAATCCAAACGTTTCACCTTTTTAGCAATTGAAGCCAAACTTTTACAAACGTTATGAAACAAATCCAAACGTTTCCCATATTAAGCAATTTAAGCCAAACGTCTACAAACGTTATGAATAAAAACATGCGTTTCACCTTTTTAGCAATTTAAGCCAAACGTTTATAAACGTAACGAAACAAATCCAAGCATTTTCCCTTTTTAGCAATTTAGGCCAAACATTTCCAAACGTTATGAAACAAATCCAAGCATTTCACCTTTTTAGCAATTTAGGCCAAACGTTTACAAACGTTATAAAAAAAATCCAAGCGTTTTACTTTTTTAGCAATTTAGGCCAAACGTTTACAAAAGTTCTGAAACAAATCCAAGCGTTTCACCTTTTTAGTGATTTAAGCCAAACATTTACAAACGTTCCAAAACAAATCCAAGCGTTCCACCTTGTTAGCAATTTAAGCCAAACGTTTACAAACGTTAGGAAACAAATCCTAGCGTTTCAGCTTTTCAGCAATTTAAGCCAAACGTTTACATACGTTACGAAACAAATCCAAGCGTTTAACCTTTTTAACAATATACGCCAAATGTTGACAAACGTTACGAAACAAATCCAAACATTTCACCTTTTTAGCGATTTAAGCCGAACGTTTACAAACGTTACGAAACAAAACCAAACATCTCACCTTTTTAGTAATTTAGGCCAAACGTTGACAAAAATTACGAAACAAATCCAAACGTTTTCCCATTTTAGCGATTGAAGCGAAAAGTTTAAAACGTCACGAAACAACTCCTAACATTTCACCTTTTTAGCGATTTATGCCAAACCTTTACAAACGTTACGAAACAAATCCAAACGTTTCACCTTTTTAGCGATTGAAGCCAAACGCTTACAAACGTTACGAAACAAATCTAAACGTTTCCCCTATTTAGCAATTTAAGCCAAACTTTTACAAACGTTACGAAACAAATCCAAACGTTTCACCTTTTTAGCGATTTAAGACAAATGTTTACAAATATTACGAAACAAAACAAAACGTTTCACCTTATTAGCGATTTAAGCTAAACGTTTACAAATGTTATGAAAAAAATCCAAACATTTCCCATTTTAGCGATTTAAGCCAAACGCTTAAAACGTTATGAAACAAATCCTAATGTTTCACCTTTTTAGCGATTTAAGCCAAACGTTTACAAACGTTACGAAACAAATCCAAACGATTCACCTTTCTAGCGATTGAAGACAAACGTTTACAAATGTTATGAAACAAATCGAAACGTTTCCCATATTTAGCAATTTAAGCCAAACTTTTACCCACGTTACGAAACAAAACCAAGTGTTTCACCTTTTTAGCAATATAAGCCAAACGTTTACAAACGTAATGAAATAAATACAAGCGTTTAACCTTTTTGGGAATTTAAGCCAAACGTTTACAAATGTTATGAAACAAATCCAAACATTTCACCATTTTAGCAATTTAAGCCAAATGTTTACAAAAATTACGAAATAAAACAAAACGTTTGACCTTATTAGCAATTTAAGCTAAACATTTACAGATGTTATGAAAAAAATCCAAACATTTCCCATTTTAGCGATTTAAGCCAAACGCTTAAAACGTTATGAAACAAATCCTAACGTTTCACCTTTTTAGCGATTTAAGCCAAACGTTTACAAACGTTACGAGACAAATCCAAACGTTTCACCTTTCTAGCGATTGAAGACAAACGTTTACAAACGTTACGAAACAAATCCAAACGTTTCCCATATTTAGAAATTTAAGCCAAACGTTTACCAACGTTACGAAACAAAACCAAGCGTTTCACCTTTTTAGCAATTTAAGCCAAACATTTACAAACGTAACGAAATAAATCCAAACGTTTAACCTTTTTAGCAATTTAAGCCAAACATTTATAAACGTTACGAAACAAATCCAAACGTTTCACCTTTTTAGGGATTTAAGCCAAACGTTTAAAACGGTAAGAAACAAATCCAAACGTTTAACCTTTTCAGCGATTTATGCCAAACGTTTACAAACGCTAAAAAACAAATCCAAACGTTTCGCCTTTTTAGCCATTTAAGCCAAACGTTTACAAACGTTACGAAACAAATCCAAACGTTTCACCTTTTTAGCGATTTAAGTCGAACCTTTACAAACCTTACGAAACAAAACAGGACGTTTCAATGTTTTTGCGATTTAAGCCTAACAAAGGCTTAAAACGTTACGAAACAAATCCAAACGTTTCATATTTTTAGAAATTTAGGCCAAACCTTTGTAAACGTTACGAAACAAAATCAAGCATTTTACCTTTTTTGCAATATAAGCCAAACGTACGTTACGAAACTAATTAAAAAGTTTCACCTTTTGAACAATTCAAACCAAACGTTTATAAACATTCCAAAACAAATCCAAATATTTTGCCATTTTAGTAATTTTAGCACAAAGTTCACAAACGTTACGAAACAAATCCAAGCGTTTCACCTTTTTAGCGATATAAGCAAACCTTTAGAAACGTTACGAAACAAATCCAAACATTTAACCTTTTTAGCGATTTAAGACGAACGTTTACAAAAGTTATGAAACAAAACCAAAAATTTCACCTTTTTAGCAATTTAAGACAAACGTTACAAAACAAATCCAAACGTTTCACCTTTTTAGCGATTTAAGCCAAATGTTTCACCTTTTTAGCAATTTAAGCCAACCGTTTACAAACGTGATGAAACAAATTCAAATGTTTCACCTTTTTAGCGATTTAAGCCAAACGTTTACAAACGTTACGAAATAAATCTAAACGTTTCCCCTATTTAGCAATTTAAGCCAAACGTTTACAAACGTTACGAAACAAATCCAAACGTGTCACCTTTTTAGCGATTTAAGCCAATCGTTTACAAACATTACGAAACAAAACAAAACGTTTCACCTTATTAGCGATTTAAGCTAAACGTTTACAAATGTTATGAAACAAATCCAAACATTTCCGATTTTAGCGATTTAAGCCAAACGCTTAAAACGTTATGAAACAAATCCTAACGTTTCCCTTTTTTAGCGATTTAAGCCAAGCGTTTAAAAACGTTACGAAACAAATCTAAACATTTCACCTTTTAGCGATTGAAGCCAAACGTTTACAAACGTTACGAAACAAATCCAAGCGTTTAATCTTTTTAGCAATTTAAGCCAAATGTTTACAAACGTTATGAAACAAATCCAAGCGTTTCACCTTTATAGCAATTTAAGCCAAACTTTTACAAACGTTACGAAACAAATCCAAATGTTTCACCTTTTTAGTGATTTAAGCGAAACGTTTAAAAACGGTACGAAACAGATCCAAACATTTAACCTTTTCAGCAATTTAAGCCAAACATTTACAAACGCTAAGAAACAAATCCAAACGTTTCGCCTTTTTAGCTATTTAATCCAAACATATACAAACGTTAGAAAACAAATACAAACGTTTCACCTTTCTATCGATTTAAGCTAATCGTTTACGAAAGTTTCGAAACAAATCCAAACGTTTCGCCTTTTTAGAAATTTAAGCCAAGCGTTTACAAAAGTTACGAAACAAATCCAAACGTTTCACCTTTTTAGCGATTTATGGCCAATGTTTACCAACGTTACAAAACAAAACCAAGCGTTTCAGCTTTTTAGCAATTTAATCCAAACGTTTAGAAACGTTCTGAAACAAATCCAAGCGTTTCACCTTTTTAGGCATTTAAGCCAAACGTTTACAAACATTCGAAACAAATCCAAGCATTTCACAATTTTAGCCATTTAAGCCAAACGTTTACAAACATTGCGAAACAAATCCAAACGTTTCACCTTTTTAGCGATTTAAGTCGAACGTTTGCAAACGTTACGAAACAAAACAGGACGTTTCAATGTTTTTGCGATTTAAGCCTAACGTTAATAAACATTACGAAACAAAAGTAAACGTTTAAAACTTTACGAAACAAATCCAAGCGTTTCTGCTTTTTAGCAATTTAAGCCAAACGTTTATAACGTTGCGAAACAAATCCAATCGTTTCATCTTTTTGGCGATTTAAGCCAAAAAACGTTACGAAACAAATCCAAACGTTTCACCTTTTTAGCGATTTAAGCCAAGTTTCCAAATGTTTCAAAACAAATCCAAATGTTACAAAACAAAACCAAACGTTTACAAATGATACGAAACAATTCCAAGCGTTTCACCTTTTTAGTAATATAAGCCAAACATTTACAAACGTTACGAAACAAATCAAAGCGTTTAAACTTTTTAGCAATTTAAACAAAATGTATGCAAACGTTATGAAACAAATCCAAACGTTTCACCTTTTTAGCGATTTGAGCCGAACGTTTACAAACGTTACGAAACAAAACTAAATGTTTCACCTTTATAGCGATTTAAGCCAAACTTTTAAAACGTTACAAAACCAATCCAAACGTTTCACCTTATTATCGATTTAAGCCAAAAGTTTATAAATGTTACGAAACAAATCCAAGCGTTTCACATTTTTAGCGATTGAAAAAAAAGTTTACAAACGTTACGAAACAAATCAAAATGTTTCACCTTTTTAGGGATTTAAGCTAAACGTTTAGAAACGTTACGAAACAAAACCAAATGTTTAAAACGTTACAAAACAAATCTAGACGATTCATATTTTTAGCAATTTAAGCCAAACCTTTGTAAACGTTATGAAACAAAATCAAGAATTTCACCTTTTTTTCAATTTAAGCCAAACGTAAGTTACGAAACTAATCAAAGCGTTTCAGCTTTTTAACAATTTAAGCTAAACGTTTACAAACATTCCAAAATAAATCCAAGAGTTTTACCTTTTTAGTAATTTAAGCACAAAGTTTACAAACTTTATGAAACAAATCCAAGCGTTTCACCTTTTTCGCGATTTAAGCAAAACCTTTACAAGCGTTACGAAACAAATCCAAACATTTAACCTTTTTAGAGATTTAAGACGAACATTTACAAATGTTAGGAAACAAAACAAAACATTTCAACTTTTTAGCAATTTAAGACAAACGTTACGAAACAAATCCAAACGTTTCACCTTTTTAGCGATTTAAGCCAAACGTTTCACCTTTTTAGCAATTTAAGCCAACCGTTTACAAACGTAATGAAACAAATCCAAATGTTTCACCTTTTTAGCGATTTAAGCCAAATATTTACAAACGTTACGAAACAAATCCAAACGTTTCCCCATTTTAGCTATTTAGGCCAAACATTTATAAACGTTACGAAACTAATCCAAACGTTTAAAAGTTACGAAACCCTTTTTAGCTATTTAGGCCAAACGTTTACAAACGTTACGAAACAAATCCAAGCTTTTCACTTTTTAGCAATTTAAGCCAAACGTTTGCAAACGTTACGAAACAAATCCAAGCGTTTCACCTTTTTAGCATTTTAAGCAAAACGTTTAGAAATGTTACGAAACAAATCCAAACGTTTAATCTTTTTATCAATTTAAACCGAACGTGTACAAACGTTATGAAACAAAACCAAACGTTTAACCTTTTTAGAGATTTAATCCAAACGTTACAAACATTACAAAACAAATCCAAATGTTTCCCATTTTAGCGATTTAAGCCAAACGTCTAAAACATTACGAAACAAATCCAAATGGTTCACCTTTTTTGCAATTGAAGCCAAACGTTGACATACGTTACGAAACAAATACAAATGTTCACATTTTTAGAGATTGAAGCCAAATGTTTACAAACATTACGAAACAAATATAAACGGTTCACATATTTAGCAATTTAAGCCAAACGTTTACAAACATTACGAAACAAAATAAAGCGTTTCACCCTTTTAAAATTTGAGCCAAACGTTTACAAACGTAGCAAAACAAATCCAAGCGTTTCACCTTTTTAGCAATTTAAGCCAAACGTTTACAAAAGTTATGAAACAAATCCAAGTGTTTCACATTTTTAGCAATTTAAGCCAAACGTTTAACCTTTTTAGCAATTTAAGCCAAACGTTTACAAACACTACGAAACAAAATCAAACGTTTTCCCTTTTTAGCAATTTCAGCCAAACGTTTACAAACGTTATGAAACAAATCCAATCGTTTAACCTTTTTAGCGATTTATGCCAAACGTTGACAAACATTACGAAACAAATCCAAACGTTTTACCTTTTCAGTGATTTAAACCAAACGTTTACAAAAGTTACGAAACAAAACAGGACGTTTCACCTTTTTTAGTGATTTAAGCCAAACATTTACAAACGTTATGAAATAAATCCAAACGTTTCACCTTTTTAGCGATTTAAGCTAAACATTTCAAAACCTTTCGAAACAAATTCAAACGTTTCCCATTTTCTAGCAATTTAAGTCAAATGTTTACAAAAATTACGAAACAAATCCAAACATTGCACTTTTTTAGCGATTTAAGCCAAATGTTAACAAACATTACGAAAGTAATCCAAACGTTTCACCTTTTTAGCGATTTAAGCCAAACGTTTACAAAGTTACGAAGCAACTCCAAACGTATCCCCTTTTTAGCGATTTAAGCAGAACATTGACAAACATTATTAAACAATTCCAAACGTTTCACCTTTTTAGCGATTTAAGCCAAACATTTAAAAAGGTTATGAAACAAATTCAAATGTTTTACCTTTTTTGCAATTTAAGCGAAACGTTTACAAACATTACGAAACAAATCTAACCGTTTCACCTTTTTAGCAATTGAAGCCAAATCTTTACAAACGTTACAAAATAAATTCAAGTGTTTCACCTTTTTAGCAATTATAGAAATTTAAGGCAAACGTTTACAAACGTTACGAAATAAATCTAAACGTTTCCCCTTTTTAGCAATTTAAGCCAAACGTTTACAAACGTTACGAAACAAAACCAAACGTTTAAAACGTTACGAAACAAATCCAAACGATTCACTGTTTTAGGTATTTAAACCAAACCTTCACTAACGTTACGAAACAAAACCAAGTGTTTCACCTTTTCAACAATTTAAGAAAAACCTTTACAAACGTTATGGAAAAAATCCAATCGTTTCATCTTTTTTAGCAATTTAAGCCAAATGTTTACAAACGTTCTTAAACAAATCCAAGCTTTTCACCTTTTTAGAAATTTAAGCCAAACGTTTGCAAACGTTACGAAACAAATCCAAGCGTTTCACCTTTTTAGCAATTTAAGCCAAACGTTTACAAACGTTACGAAACAAATCCAAGCATTTCACCTTTTTAGCAATTTAGTCCAAACGTTTACAAACGTTACGAAACAAATCCAAACGTTTCACCTTTTAAGCGATTTAAGCCGAACGTTTACAAACGTTACGAAACAAAACCAAACATCTCACCTTTTTAGCAATTTAAGCCAAATGTTTAAAAACGTTACGAAACAAATCCAAATGTTTCCCCATTTAGCGATTTAAGCCAAAAGTTTAAAACGTTACGAAAGAAATCCAAATATTTCACCTTTTTAGCGATTTCTGCCAAATTTTTCCAAATGTTCCCCCATTTTAGCTATTTAAGCCAAAAGTTTAAAACGTTACGAAACAAATCCAAGCATTTCACCTTATTAGAGATTTATGCCAAACATTTACAAACGTTACAAAACAAATCCAAATGTTTCACCTTTTTAGCGATTGAAGCCAAATGTTTACAAACGTTACGAAAAAAAATCTAAACGTTTGCCCTAGTTAGCAATTTAAACCAAACTTTTACAAACATTACGAAACAAATCCAAACGTTTCCCCTTTTTAGCGATTTAAGCCAAACGTTTGCAAACGTTACGAAACAAAACCGAACGTTTCACCTTATTAGCGATTTAAGCAAAACGTTTACAAACGTTATGAAAAAAATGCAAACGTCCAATTTTAGCGATTTAAGCCAAACGTTTAAAACGTTAAGAAACAAATCGTAACGTTTCACCTTTTTAGAAATTTAAGCCAAACGTTTACAAACGTTACGAAACAAATCCAAACTTTTCCCCTTTTTAGCGAATGAAGCCAAACGTTTACAAACGTTACGAAACTAATCCAAACGTTTCCCATATTTATCAATTGAAGCCAAACGTTTACAAACGTTACGAAAAAAAACCAAGCGTTTCACCTTTTTAGCAATTTAAGTCAAACGTTTACAAACTTACCAAAACAAATCCAAGCGTTTCACCTTTTTAGTAATTTAAGCCAAACGTTTACAAACGTTATGAAACAAATCCAAGCGATTCACATTTTTAGCAATTTAAGACAAAAGTTTACAAACGTTATGAAATAAATCTAAATGTTTAACCTTTTTAGTGATTTAAGCCAAACGTGTACAAACGGTACAAAACAAATCCAAACGTTTAACCTTTTTAGCGATTTAAGCCAAACGTTTACAAACGCAAAGAAACAAATCCAAATGTTTCCCCTTTTTAGCAATTTAAGCGAAACGTTTACAAACGTTACGAAACAAATCCAAGCATTTCACCTTTTTAGCAATTTAAGCAAAACGTTTACAAACTCTACGAAACAAATCCAAATGTTTCACCTTTTTAGCGATTTAAGCCAAACGTTTACAAACGTTATGAAACAAATCCAAATGTTTCACCTTTTTAGCGATTTAAGCCAAACGTTTACAAACGTTAAGAAACAAATCCAAATGTTTCTCCATTTTAAAAAAATCAAAACATTTCACTTTTTTAGCGATTTAAGCTAAACATTTAAACAAACGTTACGAAACAAATCCAAACGTTTAACATTTTTAGCTATTGAAGCCAGACGTTTACAAACGTTTCAAAACAAATTAAAACGTTTCACATATTTTGAAATTTAAGCCAAACGTTTACAAACGTTACGAAACAAAACTAAGCGTTTCAACTTTTTAGCAATTTAAACCAAACGTTTACAAACATAACGAATCAAATCTAAGCGATTTACCTTTTTAGCAATTTAAGCCAGTCGTTACGAAACAAATTCAAGCGTTCCACATTTTTAGCAATTTAAGTCAAAACATTTACAAACTTTACGAAACAAATCCAAACGTTTCACCTTTTTAGCGATTTAAGCCAAACGTTTACAATCGGTACGAAACAAATTCAAACTTTTTATCTTTTTAGCGATTTAAGACAAACATTTCCAAACGCTACGAAACAAATCCAAATGTTTCACATTTTTAGCAATTTAAGCAAAACGTTTACAAATGTTACGAATCAAATCCATACGTTTCACCTTTTTTGCGATTTAAGCCAAACGTTAACAAACATTACGAAACAAATCCAAACGTCTTACCCTTTTAGCGATTTAAGCCAAACGTTTACAAAGGTTACGAAACAAATCCAAACGTTTCACATTTTTAGCGATTTAAGCCGAACGTTTAACAACGTCACAAAACAAATCCAAATGTTTCACATTTTTAGCAATTTAAGCAAAACGTTTACAAACGTTACAAAACATATCCAAAAGTTTCACCTTTTTAGCCAGTTAAGCCAAACGTTTACAGACGTTACGAAACAAATCCAAACGTTTCACCTTTTTAGCGACTTAAGCAAAACGTTTACAAACGTTACGAAACAAAACCAAACTTTTATAACGTTACGAAACAAATCCAAATGTTCACATTTTTAGCTATTTAAACCAAACGTTTACAAACTTACGAAACAAAACCAAGAGTTTCACCTTTTTTGCTATTTAAGCCAAACATTTACAAACATTACAAAAGAATTCCAAGAGTTTCACCTTTTTAGCAATTTAAGCCAAACGTTTACAAACGATACGAAACAAATCCACGCGTTTCCCCTTTTTAGCACATTAAGCCAAATGTTAAAAAATAAAGCCAAAAGTTTCACCTTTTTAGCGATTTAAGCCAAACGTTTACAAACGTTACGAAACAAATCGAAACGTTTCACCTTTTTAGCGATTTATGCCAAACATTTACAAAGGTTATGAAACAAATCCAAATGTTTTACCCTTTTAGCATATTGAGCCAAACGTTTACAAACGCTACGAAACAAATCCAAACGTTTCACCTTTATAGCAATTTAAGTCAAACGTTTACAAATGTTACGAAACAAATCCAAACATTTCATCTTTTTAGCTATTTAAGCCAAACGTTGACAAACATTACGAAACAAAGCCAAACGTTTCCCTTTTTTAGCGATTTAAGCAAAACTTTTACAAAGTTAAGAAGCAAATCCAAACGTTTCACCTTTTTAGCTATTTAAGCCAAACATTTACAAACATTACAAAAGAATTCCAAGAGTTTCACCTTTTTAGCAATTTAAGACAAACGTTTACAAACGCTACGAAACAAATCCAATTGCTTTACCTTTTTAGCTATTTAAGACAAACGTTTAGAAACGTTACGAAGCAAATCCAAACGTTTCCCCTTTTTTGCAATTTAAGCCAAACGTTTACAAACGTAACGAAACAAATCCAAGCGTTTTACCTATTTAATAATTTAAGCCAAACGTTTACAAACGTTACAAAACAAATCCAATAGTTCCAAATTTTTAGCAATTTAAGCCAAACGTTTACAAACGTTACGAAATAAATCCAAACGTTTCACCTTATTATTGATTTAAGCCAAACGTGTTCAAATGGTACGAAACAAATCCAAACGTTTAACCTTTTTAGCGATTTAAGCCAAATGTATACAAACGCTAAGAAAGAAATCCAAACCTTTACCCTTTTTAGCAATTTAAGCCAAACGTTTACGAACGTTACGAAACAAATCCAAGTTTTTCACCTTTTTAGCAATTTAAGCCAAACGTTTACAAACTTTACGAAACAAATCCAAATGTTTCACCTTTTTGTGATTTAAGCCAAACATTTACAAACGTTATGAAAAAATACAAACGTTTCGCCTTTTTAGCAATTTAAGCCAAACGTTTACAAATGTTACAAAACAAATCCAAACGTTTCAACTTTTTAGCTATTGAAGCCAAACGTTTACAAACGTTACGAAACAAATCCAAATTTTTCGCCTTTTGAGCAAGTTAAGCCAAATGTTTACAAACGTTACGAAACAAATCTAAACGTTTCTCCTTTTTAGCGATTTAAGCCAAACATTTACAAACGTTACGAAACAAAACCAAACGGTTAAAACGTTATGAAAAGAATCCAAATGTTTCACATTTTTAGCGATTTCATTTACAAATGTTATAAAACAAAACCAAGCGTTTCACCTTTTTAGCAATTTAAGCCAAACGTTACGAAACAAATCCACGCGTTTCATCTTTTTAGAAATTTAAGTCAAACGTTTACAAACGTTACGAAACAAATCCAAATGTTTCCCTATTTTAGCGATTTAAGCCAAACGTTTAAAATGTTACTAAACAAACCCAAATATTTCATCTTGTTAGTGATTTATGCCAAAGGTTTACAAATGTTACGAAACAAATCCAAACGTTTGACCTTTTTAGCGATTTAAGCCAAACGTTTACAAATGTTACGAAACAAATCCAAACGTTACGGAAAAAAAACAAAACGTTTACAAACATTACGAAACAAATCCAAGCGTTTCACCTTTTTAGTAGTTTAAGCCAAACGTTTACAAACATTACGAAAAAAATCCAAGCGTTTCACCTTTTTAGCAATTTAAGCAAAACGTTTACAAACGTTACGAAACAAATCCAAATGTTTCACCTTTTTAGCGATTTAAGCCAAATGTTTACAAACGTTATGAAACAAATCCAAATGTTTCACCTTTTTAGCGATTTAAGCAAAACGTTTACAAACGTTACGAAACAAATCTAACTGTTTCCCCATTACGAAAAAATCAAACATTTCACCTTTTTAACGATTTAAGACAAACATTTAAACTAACGTTAGGAAAGAAATCCAAACGTTTCACATTTTTAGCTATTGAAGCCAAACGTTTACAAACGTTTCAAAACAAATTCAAAGGTTACGAAAAATCAAGCGTTTCACCTTATTAGCGATTTCAGCCAAACGTTTATAAACGTTATGGAAAAAATCAAAATGTTTTCCATATTAGAGATTTGAGACAAATGAATAAAACGTTAAGAAACAAATCCAAACGTTTCTCCTTTTTAGCGATTTAAGCCAAGCGTTTACAAACGTTACGAAACAAATCCAAACATTTCACCTTTTTTGCAATTGAAGCCAAACGTTTTCAAACATTATGAAACAAATCCAAACGTTTCCCATATTAAGCAATTTAAGCCAAACGTTTACAAACGTTACAAATAAAAACATGCGTTTCACCTTTTTAGCAATTTAAGCCAAACGTTTATCAACGTAACGAAACAAATCCAAGCGTTTCACCTTTTTAGCAATTTTGGCCAAACGTTTAAAAACGTTATGAAACAAATCCAAGCATTTCACCATTTTAGCAATTTAGGCCAAACGATTACAAACGTTATGAGACAAATCCAAGCGTTTCACCTTTTTGGCAATTTAAGCCAAACGTTTACAAACGTTCCGAAACAAATCCAAGCGTTTCACCTTTTTAGTGATTTAAGCCAAACGTTTACAAATGTTACGAAACAAATCCAAACGTTACGAAAAAAAACAAAACGTTTACAAACATTACGAAACAAATCCAAGCGTTTCACCTTTTTAGTAGTTTAAGCCAAACGTTTACAAACATTACAAAAAAAATCCAAGCGTTTCACCTTTTTAGCAATTTAAGCAAAACGTTTACAAACATTACGAAACAAATCCAAATGTTTCACCTTTTTAGCGATTTAAGCCAAATGTTTACAAACGTTATGAAACAAATCCAAATGTTTCACCTTTTTAGCGATTTAAGCAAAACGTTTACAAACGTTACGAAACAAATCCAAATGTTTCTCCATTACTGATGATTCTGGTGATGCTGGATCCAGTCTTGATGTAGCCGGTCTGAGTGTGATCTTCAATCTACACAGAAAAGATAGGTTAGAAGGATTCGAGCCGGTGTTGGCTCGAACACCCTCCGATGCCTAAGTCAGATAGACTGAATTGATAAGAGTTTAGAGTGAATATGAGTAATAAAAAGGTGTCCTTTACCTGACCTAGGTCCATTAATATATAATAGATAGTCATTGCATTGTATTATGAGTCTTGTTACTGATTTGAGTTCATCTTCTTGTTAAGATTAGGTAAAATCCGTCCTTATCCCTGATTTCATGGGATAAGGGCGTAATCTGGTCTTCTGGTAACACTGCGTACTGAGTCAGTGAGTTCAGACTTGTCTCTAAGTCAGTGACTTCAGGCTTGTCTCTGAGTCAGTGACCAACGCCACCTGTGTGGGTCTTGTGTACTATTCTGGTTGTGTATCCATCATTAGTCCCTCCCAACAAGAATATTTATATCAATCATTTATGTTTGTTTCATTGTTTCTGTGGAGTGTGTCTGTGACCTTTTATCTTGTATTTTAAAACGTTGCTTTCTTCGTGCTGTGTCTTCTTATCGAGCTTTATTTCAGCTTGGCCCACTTTATTTCTTTGTTTTGTTCTTCATGTTGGATTTTGTTTACTACTTTTTTTTATCCTTTATTGCAAAGATGGGTGATAATTTTCTTGATGACTTCACTCTCTCTCTCTCTTGATGATAATGATGATGTGGTGATTGTCGGGTTTAAACATGTGTTACCCAATGTGTATGTAAACGGCTGTTTGACTGACTTCTGTTCTACTGTGATAAAGATCATTCGTGAGGACTACCCCCCGATTATGATATCAACAAGCTTATGTCGATTGATTTTTGAGCTCTGGGTCAGCGAGCTGCGGCAAGGGTTGCAGCTTAAGAAGGATGGGTTGCATGTTTCTCCAGTTCTCCCTTCGTACGCTGCTAGAGATGGCATGAAGGACGCCATGGAATCCAAGGAGGAAAAAGAGCTTGCTGATACTACTGCCAAAGATGGCAAGGAGCTTTTGCCTCCTTTGAGACTATTGATTACATCCAAGACAATTTCAACTGTTATTTGGAGGTTGAAACTTCGGAGGTCCTCAATCATGATTCTCTTGTCCCTGACTCAGTCGAGGAACTTTTTGAAGAGAACGATTCGGGTGGTCCAAATGAGGAAGTGACCCTTCTAGAGGGAAAGATGTAGGCCGTATGTTGGACCTGTAGCTAGCTTTCTTTTACTTTGTTTTGGTGCTACCTTGTGAAGTAGTACTTCTTTTGTTTGTACTTTTCTTTAGGGGGGCTTTGTGATAGACTCCCCCTTTCAGAGAGAAATTGCGTGCTTTTTATGAATGTGTGTTGCTTTTTCTTTATCTATAAAGAATCAGACTGTTGACTATGTCATGCGTCTGTGTCATAGGTCTGCGACTAGCTTCTACTGGAGGCATCGAACCGAAAAATGATAAACTTTGAAGATTCTCGTAATGAAGAGGTACTCGATGCGTTTGATGTTGTAAGTCCAAAGGAGGGAGCGACCTTTCCAGAGGAGAACATCGTCTAGGCTCGTAGCATTTTTACTTCGTGTTTGTTTTGTTCCTGTCCCTTGGGACAATCATTTGTTTTGTATTCCATAATTTCTTGTGGTGAATATTCTGGGGATGTTTTACAATCCACATTATTCCTCCGTGGAGATCTTCATTCGCCATACAGTACACTGGGTCTGGTACACTACACTGAGTGTGATACAGTACACTGAGTCTGGTACAACATACTAAGTTTGATACAATACACTGAGTCTGGTACGTTATGTCTATCCCTGTTTGAGTAGGACTCTGTTTGGTCTTAGATATTTCTGGTATGGTTTAACCATATCCATCATTACTTCCTCCCTTTCAAATAAGTATACTTCAAGCATTTATGTTTGCTCAGTCTTCTGCCAAGGTGAAGAGTCCAAGGGCAAAATTGACGATCCTTTGAGGAAGGAAGAACTTCGTGAGGAGAATACTGATGGTCCAGAGGAGGGAGCGACCCTACCAAAGGAAAATGTTGTTTTTAGCTAGCTTTCGAATACTTTTTGTGTTGCCTCGTGGGACAACACTTCTCTTGTTCTTTTATTTTGGGGCTCTTACGTTAATTAGAACCGGCCCCTTTATTTCAGAACAATTTTCATGTTTTACGTATCAGTTGGTCTACATCCTTCCTCTGGTTTTATTGGCGCTGTCATGGAGCCTTCTCGTGGAGATGGCGCAGAGAAGAGTCTCAGTCCTTCCGCCGAAGTCCTAGAGAAAGAATACAATACTCAATGTAACGAGGTATTTTTACCTCCTTTGGGACTATTGACTGCGTCCGCCGTACATCGAGTAAAATGGTTCTTCTAGTAGTGCTGTCATTCTAGTAGAATAGTCCTTCAGGTGGGATGGTTCTTTCAACTGGGTGATCCTTCGAGTGGATATGCCTCTCCGATGGAAATGTTCTTCTAGTAGAATAATCCTTCAAGTGGGACGGTTCTTTTGATGAAGCAATTCTTCGGGTGGGATGTTCTTTCTGGTGGAGTTGTCCTTCTATGATCTTGCTTGGTTATCTGCCTCCGGTACACTATGACTCCGAGTTGTCCTTTTTTGCAATTGAAGTCAAACGTTGACAAACATTACGAAACAAAGCTAAACGTTTCCCTTTTTTTAGCGATTAAAGCCAAACGTTTACAATCGGTACGAAACAAATTCAAACTTTTTATCTTTTTAGCGATTTAAGACAAACATTTCCAAACGCTACTAAACAAATCCAAATGTTTCACATTTTTAGCAATTTAAGCAAAACGTTTACAAATGTTACGAATCAAATCCAAACGTTTCACCTTTTTAGCGATTTAAGCCAAACGTTAACAAACATTACGAAACAAATCAAAACGTCTTACCCTTTTAGCGATTTAAAACGTTTACAAACGTTACAAAACAAATCCAAACGTTTCACCTTTTTAGTGATTTAAGCCGAACGTTTAACAACGTCACAAAACAAATCCAAATGTTTCACATTTTTAGCAATTTAAGAAAAACGTTTACAAACGTTACAAAACATATCCAAAAGTTTCACCTTTTTAGCGAGTTAAGCCAAACGTTTACAGACGTTACGAAACAAATCCAAACGTTTCACCTTTTTAGCGACTTAAGCAAAACGTTTACAAACGTTACGAAACAAAACCAAACTTTTATAACGTTACGAAACAAATCCAAATGTTCACATTTTTAGCTATTTCAGCGAAACGTTTACAAACTTACGAAACAAAACCAAGAGTTTCACGTTTTAGCTATTTAAGCCAAACATTTACAAACATTACAAAAGAATTCCAAGAGTTTCACCTTTTTAGCAATTTAAGCCAAACGTTTACAAACGATACGAAACAAATCCACGCGTTTCCCCTTTTTAGCACATTAAGCCAAACGTTAAAAAATAAAGCCAAAAGTTTCACCTTTTTAGCGATTTAAGCCAAACGTTTACAAACGTTACGAAACAAATCGAAACGTTTCACCTTTTTAGCTATTTATGCCAAACATGTACAAAGGTTATGAAACAAATCCAAATGTTTTACCCTTTTAGCATATTGAGCCAAACGTTTACAAACGCTACGAAACAAATCCAAACGTTTCATCTTTATAGCAATTTAAGTCAAACGTTTACAAACGTTACGAAACAAATCCAAACATTTCATTTTTAGCGATTTAAGCCAAATGTTGACAAACATTACGAAACAAAGCCAAACGTTTCCCTTTTTTAGCGATTTAAGCAAAACGTTTACAAAGTTAAGAAGCAAATCCAAACGTTTCACCTTTTTAGCTATTTAGGCCAAACATTTACAAACATTACAAAAGAATTCCAAGAGTTTCACCTTTTTAGCAATTTAAGCAAACGTTTACAAACGCTACGAAACAAATCCAATTGCTTTACCTTTTTAGCTATTTAAGACAAACGTTTACAAACGTTACGAAACAAATCCAAACGTTTCCCCTTTTTTGCAATATAAGCCAAACGTTTACAAACGTAACGAAACAAATCCAAGCGTTTCACCTATTTAGTAATTTAAGCCAAACGTTTACAAACGTTACAAAGCAAATCCAAGAGTTCCAAATTTTTAGCAATTTAAGCCAAACGTTTACAAACGTTACGAAATAAATCCAAACGTTTCACCTTTTTAGTGATTTATGCCAAACGTGTTTAAATGGTACGAAACAAATCCAAACGTTTAACCTTTTTAGCGATTTAAGCCAAACGTTTACAAACGCTAAGAAACAAATCCAAA